>NC_071998.2:66529839-67129839 GCF_028885655.2 Pongo abelii | reverse complement strand
CATTTTATATTCCCACCAACAGTGCACAAGTGTTCCAATTTCTCTGTATCCTCACCAACACTTGTTATTTTCTGGTTTTTGGTTTTTTGTTTGTTTGTTTGTTTTTTGTTTGTTTTTTTTAGCAGTAGCCATCCTAATGAGTATGAAGTGATATATCATTGTAGTTTTGATTTGCATTTTTCTAATGATTAGTGATGTGGAGCATCTTTTCATATGCTTGTTGGCCATTTGCATATCATCTTTGGAGAAATGTCTTTGCCCATTTCTTTTGCCCATTTTTTAATCAGGTTATGTATATTTTTGTTGTTGGGTTTTAGGAGTTCTTTATATATTCTAGATATTAACCCCTTATCAGATATATGACTTGCAAATGTTTTCTCTCATTCCATAGGTTGCCTTTCACTCTTGATTGCATCCTTTGATGCACAGAAGGTTTTAAGTTTCCTGTTGTCCCATCTATCTATTTTTTCTTTTGTTGCCTATGCTTTTGGTGTCATATCCAAGGAATTATTGTCAAATCCAATGTCATGAAGTTTTTCTTCTATGTTTTATACTAGAAGTTTCCATTTTGGGTCTTATGTTTTTATCTCTAATCCATTTTGAGCAATTTTGGTATATTGCATAAGGTGACGGTCCAACTTCATTCTTTTACATGTGGATATCTTGTTTTCCCAGCATCATTTGTTGAATAATTTCCCCATTAAATGGTCTCAGCAACCTTATCAAAGATCATTTGACAATATAGGCATGGGTTTATTTCTGGACTCTCTATTCTATTCCACTAGTCTATATATCTGTCTTTTTATTTATTTATTTTAGAGACTTATCCAGGCTGGGGTGCAGTGACATGATACAATCATAGCTCACTGCAGCTTCAAACACCTGGGCTCAAGCAATCCTTCTAACTCAGCCTTCCTATAGTAGTTGGGATTACAGGAGTGAGCCAGGGTGCTCAGCTATATCAGTGTTTATGCCAGTACTATACTGTTTTGATTACTGTAGCTTTGTAATTAGTTTTAAAATTAGGAGGTGTAAGACTTCCAGCTTTATTCTTTTTCAAGATTGTTTTGGCTATTTGAGGTCCCTTGAAATTTCAAATAAATTTTAGAATAGATTTTCCTATTTTTTCAAAAAATTCCATTGGAATCCAGGTCACTTGGTTTTGAAAACCACTATTGTATTTAATTTTTAACAAAATTACTGAAATTATGATAACAGCAATATCTAATCCTTATATGTCATCAGTCATGATTGGCAAGACAGCGTTCCCTATCCCTACCTAAATCAACTCATTTAATCCTTACAACAACTTTCTAAGTAAGTAGTGTTACTTTTTGCATTTCACAGATAAGGAAACTGAGGCATATAGAAATTCTGTAACTCGTATAAGGTTGCACATTTTAAAAGGTCAGAGCCAAGATTCAAGTGCAGGCAGCCTGACTCCTGAGTCTTGAGGCTTTCTGGAATGAAAATACCACATAGCAGTTCAGGCTGCATTTACTAGATTCTTGTTAGATGCAGTCCTAGCTGTCCAGAGAGGCCCACATATCTCTTGGGGTTATGTCTCAGACCTGTTTTTCTGGAAGGAAGGGAGGAAGGACTTTATTTTTATTTATTTATTTATTTGTTTATTTATTTTTTGAGACAGAGTCTCACTCTGTCGCCCAGGCTGGAGTGCAGTGGCACCATCTCGGCTCACTGCAAGCTCTGCCTCCCGGGGTCACGCCATTCTCCTTCTCAGCCTCCCGAGTAGCTGGTTCTACAGGCACCCACCACCACGCCCGGCTAATTTTTTGTATTTTTAGTAGAGGCGAGGTTTCACCATGTTAGCCAGGATGGTCTCTATCTCCTGACCTTGTCATCTGCCCACCTCAGCCTCCTAAAGTGCTGGGATTATAGGCATGAGCCGCAGCGCCCGGCCAAGGAAGGTCTTTATAATGCCCAAGAATCTGTTACAGACTCTGAGATGTCCTCTAGAAATGTTTGGTTTTGTATGTCTCATTTTGACCAAGAAATCTTTTCTTCTTTTCCTTTTTTCTTTTTTTCCTTTCCTTTTTTCCTCCCTTCCTCGCTCCTTTCCCTTTCTCCTTCCTTCTTTTTTTTTTTTCTTGACGGAGTCTCGCTCTTGTCTCCCAGGCGGGAGTGCAGTGGCACCATCTCGGCTCACTGCAACCTCCACTCCCGGGTTCAGGCGATTCTCCTGTCTCAGCCTCCTGAGTAGCTGGGATTAAAGGCGCCCACCACCACGTCTGGCTAATTTTTGTACTTTTAGTAGAGACGGGGTTTTGCCGTGTTGGCCAGGCTGGTCTCAAACGCCTGACCTCAGCTTCTCAAAGTGCTGGGATTACAGGCATGAGCCACCAAGCCCGGCCAATCCCCAAAGAATATAATATATGATCCTTCACAAACTTAATTGGCATAGAGCCTTTTGGCATAGATCTGTGGAGCTGGTTCTCTGGGCGCGGGCTCTGGCAAACGCTGGCATAAAGATATGACCAGTTGTCCCCCACTGTGTCGCATTTGCCCCAGGATGGTTTGGAACACTCGAGCGCAAATCCTCGTGGGGTGTAGGGGGAGTGTTCCTTCTTATGTCTGCCCCGGTCAGTCCCAGGTTTGAGCTCATATGCTGACTTTGGGGAATGGATTCCAGGAATTTGACCGGATCTTGCAGCAGGCCTGCTTCCTGGACTTCTCCAGGAAAGTCACTGGGGCCTGAGAGGTGACTCAGTTTTCAACCACAGGCAGCGACTGTGTGGGAATGAAAAGATAAAGGAATTTAATGCTAGAGGAAAATGAGGAACAATGGACCCATCAGGAAGGAAATCCAGAAAATAAAAATGGGATGATATCACCCAAAGGACCGAACACGGTGCACATATCTTCTGTTTATTCAGCAAATGTCCACAGAGGGCCGGCTGCCAGCAGCGCTCTCAGCCTCTGCGGCTCTTTAGGAGCTGATGGTTTGGTCATCCAGATGGAAATGTTTCATTCTCTGCCTCATTTCCTCACCTGTGAAACAGGAACGGAAAACAATGCCTTAAAGGGATCCTATCAAAAACGATGCTAATTTTAAAAGTATAAAGGCTTTCAAAGTCAGAGAAATACTATGTGAAAATCAAAGAGTTTCTTTTTTCTTTAAGGACAAAAACATTAAATAAAATAATGAATTTTTTTAAGCAAATAATTTTAAAAATCCAAAACTGAAAAAAAAAAAAGTAAATCTAACAAAATAGACAAAGCAACAGTAAAAGAAACCAAAGTGAAAAGACCACTACAAAAGAGAAACTATTGAATTGGAAAACAGACTGCAGATATTGGAAAACAGACTACAATGCAAGGATAGAATTAGATACATTTAAATCAACCTATTGCGAAAGATGAATCAGCCAGGCTATATACAGCAACAGCCATGAGAAGCAGGTGTGTCTTATTTATTTTAAAATACCCACTGTTTGCACAGATCGGACCTTCAGAAAATATTGAAGATGAACAAATATAATAGACATGTGGACAGTGGGAACAGCAGGACCTCCATAATGATGGATTAATCTGAGCCCGGGTTTTTCTGGCTTTCTTTTCAATGCTAACATTTCAGCTCATGTGCTTTGCTATTTCTGCTGCTTCCTACGCTTTATTTTGGAAAATGTCAGGAGCCCCGATAATGTGGCAGTGGATGTGACATCGTAATACTGCTACTGATAGACAACTGAAATTACTACTTACTAAGCACTTCTTTTTTTCTAACATTAACTTGAATTTGCCCAGAATTCCTAGAAGTGCATAGAATCTTAATATTTTCAAATTACCTTTTTATTTGAAAATGTTGCCACATGTTCATATTTTAAAAATTGAAACACAGAAAAGTAAATGAATCAAATGTAGGAATTCCTTTTGCCCCTGTACCTACTCCACGTAGGTAACTGCTATTAACAATGTATTCTTCCTAGATATTATCCATATCTAAAAATGCATATAAATGTATATAATTTTATGGAAATAGTATCATTCTAAATGTACCATTTTGTAACTTGAGTTTTTATTAGATACGTCTTAAATACCATTCTATGTCAACACATTTAGACTTTTTTTTTTTACATTGATATACCATAATGTGTTTCATGCTATATTTAATCATTCCCTTACTGATAGGCATTTAGATTAGCACTTACATTTTTGTAAAAAAAAAAAAAAAATTTTGGGTGGAAGATTTTGTTAAGTCACTGAATGAACAACTAGGGTCCAAGGCTGAGGGCAAAGTGGTGCAAAGTACTCTTTATCCCAAAGAGACAGAGGGCAAGAAGCTCTTGGCAGTTGGGGTAGGTGCTTCCCTGAAGGCTTCTTAAAAGGTGACTCAGATTTACCAAACTCAACCCATTCCATGTGAGCAGAAGACTGGGGAGGAGTGAGGGAATTATGAAGTCACTGCCTTGTTAGGAGTACTGGGGTGCATCCCTTTCTGCTCCTCCAAAGCCAAGTGAGGGTTGCCCTAGAAGAGTCCTGGGTAAAGAGTTGAAATTCCTTCCACAAGGAAGATTGGCATCTCACGCCCAGTTGGAAGTCAGCTTAGACTGGACTGTGGGTCTGCCCTGATCCTGCCTGAGCCAATGAAAAGAACATTCGAGGCTGGGCGTGGCGGCTCATGCCTGTAACCCCAGCACTTTGGGAGGCTAACATGGGTGGATCACCTGAGGTCAGGAGTTCGAGACCAGCCTGGCCAACATGGTGAAAACCTGTCTCTACTAAAAATACAAAAATTAGCTGGGTGTGGTGGCACGCAGCTGTGATCCCAGCTACTCAGGAGGCTGAGGCAGGAGACTCACTTGAACCCAGGAGGCGGAGGTTGCAGTGAGCCAAGATCACGCCACTGCACTCCAGCCTGAGTGACAAGAGTGAAACTTCATATCAAAAAAAAAAAAAAAAAAAAAGAAAAAGAAAAAGAAAAGAACGTTCGTGAGAGGGTGGTGGGGTGGTGGTGGTGTGACCTTACACTATCACTGTGTGGAGGGACAAGGTGGTATAGGTGTGCTTTGGGTGCAGTGACCCCATGGACAGTAGTAGATTTGAGTCATTTTGTAATATCCCACCTGTTATGCGCTGAATTGTGTCTCTCCAAATCCATATATGTTGAAGTCCTGTCTTCTATTTGGAGATGGTTTCTTTAAAATGAATTCATTAAGGTAAGCCCTAATCCAGTAGGATTGGTGTCTTTATGAGGAAAAGAGATTAGGACATGCACACACACAGAGGGATGACTGTGAAAAGAGAGAGAGAAGATGGCCATCTTCAAGTCCAGGAGAGAGGCCTCAGAAGAAACCAACCCTGATGACATCTTGATCTCAGACTTCCAACCTCCAGAATTGTGAGCGAGTAAATTTCTGTTGGTGAAGTCACTGTGTGCAATACTTTGCTATGGAAGCCCTCCAAACTAAGATGCCTCCTAAGGTGAGAAGGCCCCAGCCAGAGGCAGTGCCAGGAGCTGAGGACAAAAGGAAGATGTGGAGTGAAGCCGGTCCTCCTGTATCAGTGAAGTGGACAGTGGGGAGGCCCCACAGGCCCTCAAGGAACTCCTACAAGTTTCCAACAGAGGGAGGGGCTCCCAGAGTTCAGGCTGGGAAGAGGAGTGAGAGAATGATCCAGGCCTCTCTCCAGCTTCCACCTCACTCTCCCACCCAGGCCCTTTTCACAGATCAGAATCCTGGGGTAAGAGGAGGAATGGGAGAACCCTTCCTATCCCAAATTCCCTGAAGCACCGCTTTGGTTGGCACAGGTAGGAGAGTGAAGGAGATACAATTTTTAGATGAGAAACTGGCTGTTTTAAACTAGATTAGATTTTAGTAACTGAAAGTAACAAGATAGCATGATGTAGGGAACGAAGATTCAGCATAGCACAATTGGAAAAATCAGAGATCTGAGAAATTTTTAATTATTTCATGTTTGCATGATCATCAAATTCAGACTGTTTTTAAAAACCCTCCAGTTTTGTTTTTGTATTTTTACAGTAAACATCTTTTTACATATATGTTGGTATATACCTGTGAGTATTCTGCACTATATATTCTTAGAACAGCTGGTCAAAGGCTATGTGTATTTAAAATTTTGATGACTACAACCAAAAACTGTACCTCAATTTATATTCCTTATAGAAACACATTTGAGTGTACCACTTGCACCAATATGAGAGCTTCACAGTTTTAAAAATATATTCAACTTTAAGAAAATGAAATGTTATTTAAGTTGTTAGACTCTAGGACAGCGGTTGTCAAACCTCCCCCTACACTACCCACCAAGCCCAATCCAGTCGGCCACCTATTTTTGTCCATAAAGTTTTATTGGAACACAGCCATACCCATGCATTTACATATTGTCTATAGCTACGTTTGTGCTAGGACAACAGAGCTGAGTTGTTGCCACAGAAACTGTAGAGCATGCAAAGCCCAACATATTCAGTATCTAGCCCTTCCAGAAACACTGTGCTGACTCCAGCTCCAGAAAAGTCAAAGACAACCCTCCCATGTCCTGCAGATCAGCAAATATAATTGCTGAGCAGCAGTTGAAGGAGTATCTTATCTATGTGTGTTCCTGTGGTTCATATTTCTGGTGCCAGCTTGTCCAAGGCATTTGGATGACTTCACACTCTTGAACTACTTGGGGCAGGAAGTCAAACTGCAAGAGTGCAGCCTTTGCATTGCACTGTGGGGAAGGGGACCCTTTGTGAGCTTATCTCATGGGCAGGAGGGTGGGGCAGGCAGACAGTCTTCCCACAGTGTAAATCCCAGGAGATGCTGAGCAGGTGAAGTGGGGGCTGCAGGTGGCAGGAGCCTGTGCTGTGAGCCCAGCCAGTTCTGCTGCTCACTTGGGCGTCCTGCAGATGCTGGCACCCCTGGCATTGAAGATTGTCCCCAATTCTGAAGAAAAACAATGGTCTACTCTTCCCCCCTCCCTTCGGAAGAACCTCATTCTTTCAAATTCACTCCCAGTTGCTCCTAATATTATCAAAGAGCTTTTACTGTTGGAGGAGAGAGCACAATATGTGCCACACCAGAGGGTGACCGTTGCCTAATTGGGTTCACAGCGATGACTTCTTTGTAAAACACTCCCATAAGCATCACCTATATTTCTAAATTATATTTTGACAAAAGCTAAACTTCTTATCAAAAGGAATTTGTTGGAAGAGAATTTTTTTTTTTTTTTTTTTTTTGAGACAGAGTTTCGCTCTTGTTGCCCAGGCTGGAGTGCAATGATGCGATCTTGGCTCACCCCAACCTCTGCTTCCTGGGTTCAAGTGATTCTCCTTTCTCAGCCTCCCAAGTACCTGGGATCACAGGCATGCACCACCACACCCGGCTAATTTTGTATTTTTAGTAGAGACAGGGTTTCTCCATGTTGGTCAGGCTGATCTCTGTAGGGTCCAGCCCCACAGGGTCAGTGGGTTTTTCTCCCTGTGTGCGGAGATGAGAGATTGCAGAAATAAAGACACAAGACAAAGAGATAAAAGAAAAGACAGCTGGGCCCGGGGGACCACTACCACCAAGACGCGGAGACTGGTAGTGGCCCTGAATGCAAGGCTGCGCTCTTATTTATTGGATACAAGGCAAAAGGGGCAGGATAAGGAGTGTGAGTCATCTCCAATGATTGACAACGTCACATGAGTCACGTGTCCACTGGACAGGGGGCCCTTCCATGTCTGGCAGCCGAGGCAGAGAGAGAGAGAGGGAGAGAGAGAGGACAGCTTACGCCATTATTTCTGCATATCAGAGACTTTTAGTACTTTCACTAATTTTGCTACTGCTATCTAAAAGGCAGAGCCAGGTGTACAGGATGGAACATGAAAGCGGACTAGGAGCGTGGCCAATGAAGCACAGCATCACAGGGAGATGGTTAGGCCTCTGGATAACTGCGGGCAAGCCTGACTGATGTCAGGCCCTCCACGAGAGGTGGAGGAGTAGAGTCTTCTCTAAACTTCCCCAGGGAAAGGGAGACTCCCTTTCCCGGTCTGCTAAGTAGCAGGTGTTTTCCCTTGGCACTGACACTACTGCTAGACCACGGTCCGCTTGGCAACGGGCGTTTGCCGAGGTGCTGGCATTACCGCTAGACCAAGGAGCCCTCTGGTGGCCCTGTCCAGGCATAACAGAAGGCTCGCACTCTTGTCTTCTGGTCACTTCTCACTATGTCCCCTCAGCTCCTATCTCTGTATGGCCTGGTTTTTCCTAGGTTATCATTATAGAGTGAAGATTCTTATAATATTGGAATAAAGAGTAATTGCTACAAACTAATGATTAATGATATTCATATATAATGTCTATGATCTAGATCTAGCATAACTCTTGCTTTATATATTTTATTATATTCATATATAATCATGTTTATGATCTAGATCTACTATAACTCTTGTTGTTTTATGTATTTTATTATACTGAAACAGCTCGTGCCCTCGGTCTTTTGCCTTGGCACCTAGGTGGCTTGCCGCCCACAGATCTCGAACTCCTGACCTCAGGTGATCCGCCCACCTCAGCCTCCCAAAGTGCAGGGATTACAGGTGTGAGCCACCACGCCTGGCCTGGAAGAGAATTTTTATGGTCAAGTTTCACTATGTGGCGAGACATTCTGAGGAGCACTTTACCCAAAGGGCAGGGCACCTTCACGTGTCTAAATCTGTGTTGTTCAATAGTGACTCATTCATCTCCACCACGTGCTGAGCCCTGTGCTAAGCACTGGGTGTGCTTGTCCCCCAGGAGATTCATGTGTGTGTGGAGAGGGTGGCAGTGGGGAGGAGTGGGGGCAGACACATTTCAAACAGGAAATCATGGGAACATGGTAGCATCCGCGTGAGGTAAGCACAGGGTGCTATGGGACATAACCCGACTCTGGGGGGTGGAGGTGAGGTCCCAGGTCCCAACTCTGTGGGGTGGAGGTGAGGTCTCAGATCTCGACTCTGTGGGATGGAGGTGAGGTCCCAGGTCCCGACTCTGTGGGGTGGAGGTGAGGTCTCAGATCCCGACTCTGTGGGATGGAGGTGAGGTTCCAGGATGGAGTTGTCCACACTGAGTAGTACAGGACAGCAAGATTGGCAAGGCTAAGTGGGGAGTGGGGAATGAGAAAGGAGGCTTGAGTCTGGGCTTAGGGGCCAGGTCAAGAGGGCCTTGTGAGCCCTTCTCTGAAGCCAAATTCTTTCCCTCAAGTGGTGAATTGAAAGGATTTAAACACAAGAAGGTGGTGTCAAGGTTAAGATGAAGAAAGATATTAGTTATAATTTGGAGGAGGTAGGGATGAAGATCGTAAACAGAAAGGTCGCCATGTTTCTGCATGAAAAAAATGAACTTGAACTAAGGCTTTTGTAGTGAGAATGGAGTGGAGAGGATGAGGTAAATTTGTAGGATTGGATGGCCAACTGGATGAGGAAGAAATGGTGGGAAAGGAAAGAAAGTAAGAGTGAATGCCAGTTTGGGAGCTTGAGTGCCCAGGTGATATGTAGAGACATTCACTAGGATGAGAAATGTATTAGTTAGCTATTGCTGTATAATAAATAATCTCTGCCAGGTGCAATGGCTCATGCCTGTAATCCCAGCACTTTGGGAGGCCAAAGTGGGAGGATCACTTGAGCCTGGGAGTTGGAGACCAGCCTGACCAACATGGTGAAACCCCATCTCTCCTAAAAATTAGCTGGGCGTGGTGGTGCACGTCTGTAATCCCAGCTACTTGGGAGGCTGAGGCTGGAGAATCACTTGAACGCAGGAGATGGAGACTGGAGTGAGCCGAGATCACTCCATTGCGCTCCAGCCTGGGCAATACAGCAAGACCCTGTCTCAAAAAATAAATGAATAAAATAAATAATATCAAAGTTTAGCAGCTTAAAACAACAAACATTGATTATTTCCCAGTGTTTGTATCAGGAATTCAAGAGTGTATTAGCCTGATGGTTCTGGCTTAAGGTATCTTGTTAAGTTGCCATCAAGACATTAGCCAGGCTGCAGGATCTGCCTCCAAGATGGCTCGTTCACATGGCTGTTGGCAGAAGGCTTCAGTTCCTTCCTGGATTTTCACAGGAAGCCTTAGTTCCTTGCCACATGGACTCTCCACAGGGCTGCTTGACTGTCCTTACAACAGGGTAGCTGGTTTCTCCCAGACTGAGAGACCCAAGAGAGAACAAAGCACACAGTGCTTTTTAGGATCTAGCCTTAGAAGTCACCTACCATCCATTCCACCTTATTCTGTTCTTTAGAAGCAAATCACTAAGTTCAGTCCACACTTAAGGGATGGGAAATTAGGCTCCACCTTTTGAAGCGAGTGTCAAAGAATTCATGGACACTTTTCAAAGTCGTCACAGAGAAGGTAGGAGGTAGCGGATCTGCGTAGAGGAAGATGTGGGATTAGGTTTTGAACATGTTCAGTTTGAGATCTCTTTGAGCCATCCTGGTTGTGAACTGTAAACTCACTTCCTAAATAAGTATATGCCCCTCTCCAGTGTGAGATTATGCCACTAATTTAATCTTCTCCACAACAAACAAATCTATTCACAGATCTTAAGGTTATAGGAAAAATATTAAAAGAAGCTGGCAAACAGCCTGCAGGCAAGAGGTACAATTCTCCATGCATCCATCATTCACAGCCAAGGAGTTAATTATTCTCTGAAGAGCAAAGAGGTTGAAATGATAAAAATGTAGGCTTTCCTTCTATTCCTGCTCAGCGTTCCTCAAATTTTCATGTTTAAGCCTAACTGTAAAAAGAAAAAAAAATTGACATACAAAGCCATGTACACTCTATTCAGGGAACAATTCAAGAAAATGTTTGAGGATCATTGAGCTACAAGTGATTTTTTTGCTCCCTGCAAAATTTTGGAATCTGACTCTGGGTAAGGAGGCTGCGTCGTGTCCCCCACCTCTGAGAACCTGAGAATGTTTAGCTGTGGTTTGTGCGGTTTTGCACATTCCCTAAAGAAGGTGGTGTCTAGGCGAGTGCTCGGCGCTTATCTTCCTACTGTGTGCAGTCAGTTTCCAGCTCTCACCTTGCTCCTTCATCTCTCTTCAGCTGGCTGGCTTCTAAGATGCTTCTCCCTGCCTGGCCACAGTGCTTACCTGTTCTAGGATGAGAGAGGCCCAGCTGGGTTGGCAAACTGTTGCTAAAGAGCATTATTTCATGGGCTTGACCCCAGCTTCCTATTGTAGCATTTCCTGTCTTGGGATCAGCTTGATTAGGCAAAGTGTGAAGCTCAGTGCTGCTTCAGTCTCACCTCCTACTTTGAGTAATTTGATAAGTACTCTGTGGTTCACAGGGTGCCATGTACTGCTGGCTTAAATGGAGCAGCCTACTTTATCAGACAAGAACCCTCAAATGGCAGTCCTCCAGCCCATAGGCTAATTGATATTCTTAACGAGGGAAGGCAAGCACCTCATGAAAGGTTTTGTTTGTGTTTTCTTTTTTCTTTTTATCTCTGTTTCTAGAGACAGCAACCTTATCAGTCCAGCAGATCTTACTAGACTAGAAAGAAGCCAGGAGAGTTTTAAGGAACTCTTAACACAAGAGGTATTTCTCTTTATGTAATCATTTTCCCAAAATATATCAGCATAACCGTCAGTATTTTTCTAAAGAACAATGGACCCCACGTCATGACCTGCTACTTTACTTTTTATGGAGGTATATATTTCAGTGGCCAATCTTGTAAAAATGGTTATTCCTGAAAAGGGGTGCCACCTGCTGCTGGATATCCGTGTCTGTCAGGAAACATTACCATCTAGAAATGCTATTGGTATGTGTGTGCCAGCTCTTGGCTCACTGCTCATTTCCTGTTAAAAAGAACCTAATCTCAGGCAAAGCTAATCCTACAACAACAGTCAAATCCCTCCAGATTCAGATACGTTGAAAAAATACAAAATGCAGAATGGGCTTAATTTTGTACCTGTTCTAAAGGCAAGAAGGTGCATTTATGTCCAAAAGTTCTGCATTTGTTGTCCTTCATTCTCTGTCACATACTGCAATTAGACTTCCATATGAAGAAGTGTAAGTATCAGAAACACACAATCTACGAATATACGTGGGCTCCATTCTCAAATTGGAGAATTCCATTTCTATCACCGTTCTTTCTCCATTTGGTGGTATTCAGGATCATTAGAGAAGGTGCACAGATTTAGCATAAATAGCATCAAGTCTCCTAAGAGCATGTTTCTTTTTATAACTTCCTGGGCTGAGTTGAATGCTTAGCTAATTCAGTTCATCTTATTTCCTAACATCTGAACTTAAGGCTATCTATTTTCCTCTAGGAACTTCTTTAGATGCTTTCATAAGTTTGGATGTGCAGGGCTTTATTGTTTGGTTACTTACACGTGTGTTTTTTAGTCTCCAAACTGTGATTGGAGACTTTTTGTGATTGATAACTAGAGGTATGGCCCCGAAGTCAGAGAATATAGTACATGTGATGTTGACTTTTGGTATTTTATGAGACATCATGTATGGTAAGTTTTGGTGAGTTCAAATAAAAAAAAAAAACCAACTGTGTTTTTATTGACTGCAGATCTCTCCATTAGATCAAGCTATATTACTGCATTGTTCAGATCTGCCATATTCTTATATATTTCTTTTCAAATTAATTTATAAATTCTTGAGAGGTATACTCAGATTTTCCCCCATGAAATTTATCTTGCCTTATAATGTATTTTCAATTTTTGTTTTACATATTTTGAGGCTATGTAGTTAAGAACACATTGGCTCTCAATTATTACATCTTCTGAAGAATTATTCCTTGTATCACTAAATAATAACTTTCTTTAGTCTTCATAATGCCTTTTCTGAAGTCTGTTTCGTTGGGCATTAATACTGTAATGCTGGCCAGGTGCAGTGGCTCATGCGTGTAATCCCAGCACTTTGGGAGGCTGAGGCAGGCAGATCACCTGAGGTCAGGAGTTTGATACCAGGCTGGCCAACATGGTGAAACCCCATCTCTATTAAAAATACAAAACTTAGGTAAGCACGGTGGCAGGTGCCTGTAATCCTAGCTACTTGGGAGGCTGAGGCAGGAGAATCACTTAAACCCAGGAGGCGGAGGTTTCAGTGAGCCAAGATTGCACCACTGTACTCCAGCCTGGACGCCTGTACCAAAAAATACTACTAATAATGATAAATAATAATAATAATATTGTAATGCTTTCTTGTGTTTAGTATTTTTCTGTTTTTTAAAAATACCACTTTCTTGTCAACACTTATGCAGTATTATGTTTTAGATGTTTCTTTTTTAAGCAGAATGGCTACTCAGGTCTTGGTGACATTACCTGCTATAACAACCCCAAATCTCAGTGGTTTAACACAACAAAGGTTTAGATATTATTCTTTAATCATTATGGCCTCTTTCATGTTATTCTTTTATTTTATTACTTTTATTGCTAATTTTTCTATTTATTGCATCTCCTGGAAATCCCTCAAAGTATTTTTCCCAAGTGTAGTTTATAGGGTTTTTTGATATGAGCTCATCTTTCAGAGAGTTTTTTCTTGCGCCTAATTGGATTTCCAGTGAAACTTGCTTGTAGAAGTAAGCACTACCAAGTGGTTTCACATCTGATTTTTTTTTTCTTTGATTCAGAGTCTTGCTCTGTTGCCCAGGCTGGAGTTCAGTGATGTAATCTCGGCTCTCTGCAACTTCCGCCTCCCGGGTTCAGGCGATTCTTCTGCCTCAGCCTCCCAAGTAGCTGGGATTACAGGTGTGCACCACCACACCTGGCTAATTTTTGTATTTTTAGTAGAGACGGGGTTTCACCATCTTGGCCAGGCTGGTCTTGAACTCCTGACCTCATGATCCACCTGCCTCGGCCTCCCAAAGTGTTGGGATTACAGGTGTGAGCCACCACGCCTGGCCCACATCTGATTCTTTTGGAACCCTAGGGTCCTAGGTGTTCAGTGATCCTAGATGAATTTTCATCTTAATTTCTTGATTCATTTCTACATCATTCAGGTAATATAAATTGAGACATGAGCGGCCCACAACTAGTGTCTCCAGCTCCTACTGGTTGCTTTTTATTTTCTACCCAAGATTCAAGTAGACCATGCTTTCCAAGGCCAGAGGAGAGAGTTTTTTTCCATCCCCTTTTTGTTAAGGGGAAAGTTCCTGAAGGTCCAGAGCCCTATATAGAAGTTCAGGTCTAGGCCTTTCTTCCATCCCAGGAGGTCCCTTATGCTGTGAGACCCTAAGTCCTGTGTCCAGTGCAAGAACCCTGTGTGCTAGGTTTTTATCAGCCTTCTATAATAACTCTTTATTTCTGGCACCTGTGGACTTAATCTTATTTTTTTAAGCTTGGAAATATATTAATAACTTTTGGAGTATGCTATTTCATATAGCATTTCTTGTATTTTTAATGATACATGGCTTTACACCTTGTCAGACTTAGCCAACACTTCCTAACATCTCTTTTTTAGCAAAGAGGAAAAACCTCTGAGTGAGATTCCAGGGGTTTCTAACTTAAATTTAATAGTATTATTTTATTTTTATTAGATTTAATTTTTTCTATATATAAGTTATTTATTTTATGTAACTTAAATCACTCACCATTTATTTTACGTGAGTGATTTAAGTTTACATATAATGGTTGAGTATCCCTAGTCCAAAATCTAAAATGCTCCAAAATTCAAGTTCTTTAGTGCTGACACAACACTCAGAGGAAATGCTCATTGGAGCATTTCAGATTTCAGATCTTCAGAGTAGGGATTCTTAACTTGTAGTATATAATGCAAATATTCCAAAATCCAAAAAAGTCAGAAGGTTTAAATACTTCTGGTCCCAAGCATTTTGGATAAGGGATACTCAACCTGTACACTAGTGATACAAACATTCCTCTCAAAATAACCTTAATAAAATAAGTCAATCTAAAGAAAATGTTAAGTAAATTGGCAAGTGGTAAAAGGCTATGACAAAAACCCTAAAGGTGATATATTAATACTCAATCTTACAGAATATTTAAAAGCATTCGGTGTCTTTTCAAGCTTTTTGTTCCTATATGCTTTGATGCTTTAGCAATCCAGACATAAAGATATTTACTGTCAATATGAATCTGGGCTAAGAATGTGGAAAATTGGTTACCCAAATCAGGAAATAAATTTTTGAGCATAGCATAAGTCAAATATTCCCTTTGAAACAATAAAGGCCAGCTATATAGTAAGAATGGGCTAGATCGTAATGTGGTAACAAGTAACTACAATATCTCAGGGCAAAACACAACAAAAGTTCATTTCTTGTTTACATTTCCAGCAAGCTTTCGTCGAGGCCTCTGCTCATCGGAGGCACTCGGGACACAGCCTGGCCGAGCCCCTCCACAGCCACCAATTTGGGAAGAGGATGTGGCTCCTCACACGCTTGCTCCTAAGCCTTCTGCTCAGAAGCGACATCTCTCCCTTTCACTCTTTCTTCATTAGCCAAAGCAAGTCATGTGGCTACCCTAACTTCAAAGGGGCCAGGAAAGTGCAATACTACCATGCACTCTGAAGGCGGAGAGCCAGAAATACTTGGTGAAGATCAATATGTCATAATACATTGATCTTCTAACACACATGGTGTTAATGTCACAGTACCATCCAGCAAAGAAACCATGAAGCAGTTTTAATACATCCTCTAGATGGAGACATGTAGCTATTTCAGCCATAGTACAGCCTGGCTTGTGTTTACAACTCCCTCAACCTCTTGGTTAGCTCCAAGAATATAAAGAAACTCAAAATTAAGTAGAGGCTACAGATAGATAAAGTAAAATACAGACCTTTACACTGGACTGGTGTGTTACCTAACAGATCTTGAGAGGCTTCAGTTATTGATCATAAAACTACTGTCCTGCTTAATCACCAACTGCTCTGTTTGGCCACTTCATTTCTGCAAATGTTTATGGGCTTAATGTATGAATGTGGTTGAAGTATTTACAAAGAGCGTGACTTGGGTTTCTCTTAGATTTGCTTCTAGGCTATTCTGGCTCAGCTTTCCCTCTGTCCCAGGGGTTTTCTAACATGTCCCTATAGCCTTCTTTTTGGGGGGGGAGTGGGACGGAGTTTTGCTCTTTTTGCCCAGGCTGGAGTGCAATGGCGCCATCTCAGCTCACCACAACCTTCGCCTCCCAGGTTTAAGCAATTCTCCTGCCTCAGCCTCCCGAGTAGCTGGGATTACAGGCATGCGCCACCACACCCAGCTAATTTTGTATTTTTAGTAGAGATGGGGTTTCTCCATCTTGGTCAGGCTGTTCTTGAACTCCCAATATCAGGTGACCCGCCCGCCTCAGCCTCCCAAAGTGCTGGGATAATAGGTGTGAGCCACTGCGCCCGGCCTAGCCTTCTTTAATATCCATGGGTTTGTGTGAATCTCTCTCCTTGGGTCATCCACTGATCACAGCCTTCAGCATTTTTGTTCCCCCAGTGCATGCTAACACAGGGGGAAGAAATCTGTGCCTTCTTCACAGGGTCTCTGCTTTGTGTTGAAAAGGAGCACTTAGAGGCAAAGGCTGTATTTTCTAACATCAATGAGTTGAGGAGCATTTCTAGGCTCTGTGGAGATTTGCGCAGTAATAAGATTATCTTTTACCTGGACTAATGCCCAAATTATAGTGACCTTAATTATGATTTGTCCAACCATGACACATACTCTAATTAAACCACTGCTCCTGTACTATGTTTTAAGTGGAGGGTATGTAATACCTTAAACTCAGACAGTGCTTTATGACTTACAGAGTACTTTTATTTGTATTATATTTATTCTCAACAGTCACTGTGATGTTGGGTATTATCCCCTTTTAAAATCACAGAAATGGTCAACTAATCTTCTCAGAGTTAATCAGCTTGTTGATACTGGCAGCAGAACTATAACTCAGAACTAAAACCTCATATCCAGGCAGGACTCCTGCAATTAATTCATGATGTTGCCCATAATTCACAATTTTAAAAAAAAATCTATTAAACTTAAGCTGATCCTATCTATTTTAAAACCATCATATTTATTTTGATGCCAAGGCCCACATCCTGTGTGCTCTGTCAGGCAGATAGAAATCTGATGTCTTTATTTTTGTTCAAGGTTGACTCTTAGGCAGATAACTAGAAAAATAATGTACATGTGCATTTAGAGTATTTCAGGCTCAATAATTCAATCCAACACAGTAAGTGATAGAACTAAGATTTAAATCCAGTGGCTCTTAATAGCAGCATTTTGCTACTTGACAGGTACGAGAGGTTTGATGTCAAGGAGAACACACAAAATGACAAAGATCATTGTAAGGAATTCCAAAAACTGCAGGATCGTGGGATACCCAGACATCTGTCCCTCTAGGTCCTAGGACTTTCAAAACTGGGGCCTGGTGCAGATCTTCTCTTTGCATACCTCCCCAGTCTTTGTTGCTGAATAACGTGGTTTGATTCCACCTATCATAGTGTATCTCTGTTTGGCACAGGTTACCTTGTTCCTGCTGATACATTATTGTCTGTCTTACATGCCAACCTCTTGCATGCTCCTTTACTACCAGGGCACAGGTCTAGTTTTAGAGAACACACAGGGTCAAAGCCACAGGAAGAATGTGGACAAAGAAACTCCCTGATGCTGAGCTTTTGAAGGGGTCTCAGGAGTTGGTAGGTAAGTACACAGGCACTTACCTCTATCCAGGGGAGCAGCACTGAGTTCTTGAAGGTAGGGGTCATTGTATTAGCTCCATCATCCCAACTCCACCGCGAGAATGAGACGGGTCTGTTTTGTTCCTCTATATCTTCGGCACATAGTAGACACTTAATAGATATTTGTTGAATAAATGAAGCAAATGCAGTAATCACTAAGGGTGCAGATTATTTTCTTTCATCATAGTGCTTTATTGACAGTAGGGGATTTGACTTGCATCCTGGAGAAGTAGATTAAACTCCAAAGGTTTGGTAGATCCAGCGTTACATAGTGCAAAGTACAGTAAGAGAGGGAGAAGGGGACTAAATTAAGAACTTTAACATAAAGGTTTATCATGTTTAAAATTAGGTTAGTGCCCACATCATAAGGATTCACCCTAGGTGAATGAAATTACCGAGAAGAAGTGAAACTCACCGAGAAGAAATATATATTATGGTAAATGGGGACTTACTGAACAAAGGTCCAGGGATGAAAATAAATCAAGAGAAATTTATCATGAACAGTGGTCAGCTTCTTAGAAGAACATATAGATTCGTCACAATTGCCTTTGGTATTTCCTGTTTCCCTACACTTTTCTTACCAAATGTGCTAATACAGATGGTCGTGGGCTCAGCACTGATTAGAAACAAGAGGTGGGAAGTCATGACCAGAGCCATCTTCACCAACATATATTCACAGTGACTCTTTAAACATTCAAAAAAGGAAGAAAAGTAACATCAGTCTATGTCTGCTCAGGAGTGTTAGGCACTTTACTTTTGTAGCTTAATCTTTAAACAACCTGGTGAAGTAGGTGGTATATCCCTAGTTTACAAATGAAAACTGAGATCAACAGAATATGCTCTCCCTCTCTGTCCATGGGAATTTAATTAAAATACTCAAATTTACAGAGTAAAAGATGTGTACAAAACACATATATTGACCCTGTTGTTAAAAATATATATATATATTAAATGTCCCCGAAGTATATTGTATTAGTTGTTTGCATTTCCTATTTCTGAGTTTCCCACTTGGTGTGTGTTTATTAAGTGAGCTAGCAGAAGTGACTTGATGTAAGCATGTGAAATTGGTGTCCATTGTTCTCATTTACCATAACTGCAGAAAGTCTTCAATTTGGGACCACTTACAGTGGATTCAGTCCCCATATGTGGTTTATTTTAAGTGAGTTGAAAATGTTATCCTGGACTCTGTGGGTTTCCCTTTCAAAAGAAATGAAGTCTTACATAGTTGTTGACGCGCTTTGCTTTGCTTTTTTTGCAGACTACTGTCAGAGGATGTAGGAATGGACATCCCCTTTGAAGAGGGCGTGCTGAGTCCCAGTGCTGCAGACATGAGGCCTGGTGAGAGCAGCATTTGTTCATTTCCTTCGTTGGTATTCTGTATCCCAACGTTTTCATTATTCAGTGAAAGAATTATTTCCTGTGCATATAACTTATGATTTCAGTGATAACAGTGAGAGGAAAAAAGAAATGTGTGATATGAAGGTGTTAGGCTGCATTTGGTTAATTTAAGAGTTGGCTTGAATACTGATGCTCGCTAGTGTGGGCTGCATTTTATCTCCTAGACCACAGCCTTATCTGCCAATGTTTTCAGTTCCTGTGGTAATTGGCTACTGTATATTGTACCAAATTCTGACTAATGTCTAAGTTCTCCGCATTTACACATAATTGTAAGAATGTTTAAAATTGGAAATGTGATATCAAGAATGCTCAGTATCCTAACTATCAAAACCAAAACCAAGACAACAACAACAAAAAAACAACTACCCTACATTTTAGGGGTTTATAACCCAAGGCATACACAAAAAGGAATTTAATTTTTCAATTGCAACTTATATGACTCTCACTGTGTTCCAGGGTCACTCTCTTGCATTACACCAACTCCAGGATCATACCAAGATCCTGAATCATGTATTCTCAGCCAGGCCTACAGTGTGGCAGGAAGAAGGAAGGCAATTACATTTCTTTTCTGTCATAGTATTTGAAATGCATTCTTCAAAATACTAGTCATGTAACAGAATTATTTCTAAATGTTCTATGGCCAAATATGCTTGGTAACCACAGTATGTTTATTTGAATCTTCCAAGTTCACAATGTACTTTTGAATGATAAAGGCACTAAGGCTATGGTTATCTGATATGGTAAGCAGCTAGTCACATGTGGCTATTTAAATTAATTAAAATTAAAAATAATTTTTTAAAATGCTCTTCTTCAGTTGCACTAGCCTCATTTCAAGTGCTCAATAGCCAAATATAGAACCTTTTCATCATCACAAAGAATTCTTTGGGACATCACTGCTCTGCAAATTCCTGAAATAATAGAAACTCAGTGTTGAAACTTACTTGTCAATAGAAACTTTTTTCAAGTAATACATAAAACCATTACGTAGAACAGAGTTTGGGTGATGTTCCATTCAGAAAAGAAAAAGCTTAATGACAAGGGAACAGTGCCAATTTCTCTAGGACAAGGCCAGAGCCAGAATTCCAGAGTTGAAGGGTATACCAAATGGTCTTCAAAATACTTCGTGCTTGGGAATCCTGTCATTTCTGGTTTTAGGTGAAGGCAACAAACTGTTTTCTCCTACTCTGCTCTCAAACTGAACACTTCTGTGACCAGATGTGTAGGGTTTTGTTTTGTTTTGTTTTGTTTGCCACACACCAAGCAATTTTCTAATGAACACCAACTGGGTGTCCTATAATTCAATTCTGACACTATCCACCTTAGGAAATGACAAGGGTTTTAAGACCTCTGTGCCTGGAACCAGGGCCAAAGACCAAATACATTTCTTATTATACTACAGTAGGGTATCTCTCTACCTTTGTTTTGTTAGTTTAAGCTTGGTTAAAAATGACTTCTCCAGCTCTGCTTCTATTAAGTGAAAGGCAGCTGAGCAGCAAGATGCATACTACAATGAAAGGAGGGAACCTACACGTAAGATTATCACTTATGTTATGGGAACCAATGTCAAGCGAGATTGGCATAAGAGCTGGTGACTGCTTGGGTGAGTTCAAAGAATGTTACCTGGGAGGATACTTCGGCCAGGTGAAGGGCACTGAAGATCATATACAGAGTTGTCAGGACCTAAAAGAAGTATTTTGGGAGTGTCTGTGAACATGACAAAGTTCTTAACATACATTCCATAGGAGCAAAGTCAACACAAACTATTAGAAAATATAGTTGGCCCTCTCTATCCATGGTTCCAAATCCATGGATTCAACCTACCACAGAAGAAAAATATTCAAAGAAAAAAATCGCATCTATACTGAACATGTGTACAAACTTTTTTTCCTGGTCATTATTTCTAAACACAGTGCAAAAACTATTTACTTTGTATTAGGTATTATAATTATTCTAGAGATGATTTGAAGTATACAGAAGGATGTGCATGGGTTATATGTCAACACTACACCATTTTATATCAGGGACTTGAGCATCTGTACATTTTGGTTTCCCCAGGGGTCCTGGAATCAATCCCTTATGGATATCAAGGGACAACTGTATATGTAAACTTAACTATTTTTCTTATGCAGTATACCCCGTGAAAATTTAATTCAATTATTATAGCAATTTCAAGTTTTCAAACTTGAACAGGGAAATTCTAAAAACTAGTTATCTAATCACTTAGTAATAACTCCTACTTCCTGTTTCTGCATGGCCAAGGCTGAGGGAGTTGGGAGGATCCAGTTACTGAGGGCTGCTTTCAAGAAGGGTGTCTAAATCTCATACAAAGATTTCTATCAGGTCTGCTTTTGCTGAAAGGACTTTAAAAATGTTTTCCACTGGTCCCAAACCCACTCTTGGCAGCCACGTATAGGTTAAGTATCCCTTACTTAAATGCTTGGACCAGAGTGTTTCAGATTTTGGATTTTTTCAGATTTTGGAATATTTGGATTATACTCACTGGTTGAACATCCCAAATTCAAAATTCTGAAATCCAAAATGCTCCAGTGAGTATTTCCTTGACGCGTCATGTTGGCACTCAAAAAGTTTCAGATTTTGCAGCATTTGGGATTTTGAAATTTTTGATTTAGATTGCTCCTCTGGTTTAATACTTGATGTTGCTGTTCTCTTTCTTCTTTAGAACCTCCTAATTCTCTGGATCTTAATGACACTCATCCTCGGAGAATCAAGCTCACAGCCCCAAATATCAATCTTTCTCTGGACCAAAGTGAAGGATCTATTCTCTCTGATGATAACTTGGACAGTCCAGATGAAATTGACATCAATGTGGATGAACTTGATACCCCTGATGAAGCAGATTCTTTTGAGTACGCTGGCCATGGTAAGTCACTAAGTTGGCAAGGCCAAAGTTAAATGCTAAATAAGTAAAAGATTTTCTAACAGACCTCTCATTTTTGTGCCAGTGGATCCTTTTTGTGATTTCTAGAAGCTTCTGTTTTTATTTCAGGTCATAGGTGGCCATGATTGACAGTTTGGAGCTTGGCAGAGAAAGTATGGTTCACAGAGGCCATACATAACCATTGCTCTTTATTAACCCCCACTCTGTGCTAGCATTTATGCTAGGCACTGGGGCTGAGGGAAGACTGTTACATGCTGTGTTACAAGAAACCTGGGGCTGGGTTTGCAGAGGAAGAGAATTTAATCCGGATGATAAAATTTGAAGAAGAGAAATCAGAGCTTGACAATTTCTTGTATAAGTTCCCACTATCTGCAATGTTCTTTTCCCCAGATCCTTACATGACTGACTCCTTCTCTTTATTCAGATGTTAATCAGATGTCACCTCCTCAGAGAAGTCTTCCTTGACCTCTGTAATCGAAGGTGCTTCCCACTTCCCGACTCCCACCACCTAGTCACTCGCTGTCCCAGTGTTCATTTTATTTTCCATGTATCACTAATTCAAATTGTATTATTTAACCATTTGTTTGCATCTTTATTGTCTTTCTCTTACCACTCGAATGTATGCTTCACAAGAACAAGGACTTTATGTTTGATCCTGCATCTCCAATAAAGTAGGAAGGAAGAAGGGATGGTTTAGGGGGAGTGAGAGAAATGATAAAAAGGAAGATAATTAAAAGTTTTCAGATCGTCCAAGACTGACACTCCTGATATGAACTTCAGTCTTTAGTTCTTTCTCTTACTCTATGAAATTTGGTTTAAGAAATATGTACAAATACAATCATTTGTTTTTTTTTTTTAATGGCATTATGTAGTTTCTGTTTCAGTTCTAGCCAGGGTGGAATTCTCTGAAGTTATAATATTTGAAAGTGAAAGCGAGAGAGTCTGGGACACAGCTATTGCCTTTATTCATTTTTAAAATTCACGCAATCTTAAAAGCAATACAGTGCCACAATTAAGTGATGGCCTGACTTTTAGAGACATGCTAATTCTAGCAGTTCCACTCCTAGAAGAGCATAATTAGAAAATTCACCAAATTAGCTAATTATTTCAACCAATGGTCATTGAGCCGACATGAGCAGTGCAGTTCAGACTCTACCTTGACAGAGCTTAAGGCTTTATTTCTTCAAAAAGGAAATGGCTAAACGACTTGTTTTATAGTCTATTATGCTTAAGTAGAGTTTTTTTTTCCATAAGTTATTGGAGTACAGGTGGTATTTGGTTACATGAGTAAGTTCTTTAGTGTAAGTAGAGATTTTATATTGCATTTTTATCATGTGTGAATTTCTATAGTTATCTGGGTAGTTGATTCTGTAGGTTGAAATACACAAATAGGAGGTGAAAGAAGGTCTGGAATTTGTATTATTTCCTGTCATCCCAGAGAGTCTTCAGCAGCTCCTCTATCCATCCCAGTTGCCCCTACCAGCTCCTGCTCTTTTCCTGCTAATATATTGACAAAATCCCACAGAAGACTGTGGCATGACCCAACCGGCCCCTCTCTTGCCTCCGTATTTGCTTTGTTGTTGCCAGGAGAGCTTTGTCACACCACATCTGAACCTTTTACTTTTAAACATAGTAAAACTGTCAAGCAAAGCAGTGGTGGCTGAGCAAGCTGGTAATTAACACTGCCACTTGCTGACATGGCTCTTTTAATGTAGTTAACATAGCTGTGTTGAAAGAACCAGTTTAATGGCCACAGCCCTGTTTTAGGTCTTAAATGCAAAGGACAGAATTGTAAACTAAGTTGAATTTTTAAATCTACCTTAATTTTCAAATGAAAGGTATATAGTCAGAGGTTTTAAACAAAAACATGAAACTTTGCAAACACAAAGTGCCTCTGAATAGCTATATTTTGTAAACATGAGGACGTGGATAAGTGACTGTATAAGAGGGTTGGATTATAAATATGTTTGAGTTCCAAAGTATGAAATAAATGCTTGAAAGCAGCCTGTTTCTTAGGTTTCTCATGCGAGCATTTTGAACCAGGCATATACATTCTAAACAAAATAGGGGTTTTTAAGGTATAGTTTTTCAAAAACATTTGGGCCATAATTTATTTTCTTTTAATGAATACTTTTTCATTTATATTATATTTTTCATGTATATATTTTCATTATATATTTTTCGTTATATATTACATATTTTTACTGTATATTTTTCATTTATATAGTTTTCATTGTATATTATATACCTCATTATATTATATAATTCATTATATAGTTTTCATTTAATTTATTTTATAACGAGAACACTGAAGCACAGAGAAGTTAAGTAATTTGCCTAAGGTCACACAGCTCATTGTTGCCCTTAGTTCCTGGCCCATGCTGCTTCCCAGTGAATATGCTAACAATGAATGGGAAAGGGTCTGTTACCAGATTGGGCTTACATACTTGAAGCCAAATGTGATAGCTCTTGCTCACATTTAGGCCTCTTTTTATCCAGTTTTCCTGACTTGGAGACCCTAAAAAAAAAAAAATTAAGCGTTCCTCTACCAAACGCCTAAAGGTTTTCAGGCATTGGCCTGTTTTATTCAGTAGCTGATGACCAAACACCTCTGCCAGGGTTTTTGCTCACAGTGCAATTTTGCTTATGGAAAATTTGTGAAGCTCACTATCAAATATATTCAATTGGTCTTCTCTTTCAAGCAATTTTCTTTAATAGTTGTGTCCGTGGGATTGGTAAACTATAAGACATCAGCAAAATGGAATACTTGAGGGCTACTCTTTAAAATGAGCAGGATTTATATTTACTGAGACAAAAAGCCTATTCTTTCTATCTGTTTATCTCTCTGTCTGTCTGTCTGTCTATCTATACTTTAAGACAGGCCCTCACTATGTCACCTAGGTTGGAGTGCACTGATGTAATCTCAGCCCACTGCCACCTCGACCACCCAGGCTCAGGCGACCCTCCTACCTTAGCCTCCTGAGTAACTGGGACTACAGGCATGTGCCACCACACCCAGCTAATTGGTATTTTTTTTGTAGATAAGAGGTTTTGCCATGCTTCCCAGGCTGGTCTCAAACCTGTACTGTTTTAATAGGAACAAATTACAGAACAATCTGTATAGAACATGCAGAATATATAGAATAATCATACTTTTTGAAAACTAAACGTGTCTGTGTATGTGCAGAGGAACAATAATACACATCACACAGTAACAGATGAGTGGCGTTGGTCATTTTCATTGTTTTCATGAAGCATTTCTGTATTCCTGGTACTTTCATTAATGCATTTTACTTTTTAAAAATTAATGAACTTTATTATTTAGAGCAACTTTAGGTTCACAGCAAATTTGAGCGGAGAGTACAGAGTTTTCCTGTACCCTGTTTCTCTACAAACATTCACCTTCCTTCACTATCTACATCCCTTGCCAAGTGGTTGGTTTGTTACAATTAATGAACCTGCATTGACACATCATTATCACCCAAGGTCCATAGTTTACATGAGGGGTCGAGTCGTTTGTTTCTCACTTACTATAAAGTCTTTGTGTGGTATATTTTGAAACAGTACATACAAAGTAATATCAAATTAATGTCCAGATGTGCTCCCAATAGGCGGCTCAGCCCAGTTGTAAGAGTCTTAGAGTAGGAGTCTTGGCTTGTAGTATCATCACGATTCCAAGTTGTGCATTCTATGTGTTTGAGAAAATGTATAGTGGCAGCATGTATCCACCATTGTAGTATCATACAGAATCATTTTTCTGCCTTAATTCTCTGTGCTCTGCCTATTTCTCCCTTTCCCGCAACCCCTAGCAATCGCTGATGCTTTTACTGTCTCCATAGTTTTGCCTCTTCCAGAATCCATGTAGTTGGACTCATACAATATGTAGCTTTTTCAGACTGGCTTCGTTCACTTATGCAATAAGGTTCCTCCATATCCTTTCATGGCTTGACAGATCATTTCTTTTTAATGCTGAATAACATTCCATTGTCTGGACAAGCCACAGGTTATTTTCCATTCACCTACTGAAGGACATCTTGGCTGCTTCCAAGTTTTGGCAATTATGAATAAAGCTGCTATAAACATACATGTGAAGCCTTTTGTGTGTGCATACATTTTCAGTGCATTTGGGTAATTACCAAGGAGTATGATGGCTAGATTGTAAGGTAAGAGTATGCTTAATTTTGTAAGAAACTGCCAAACTCTTCCAAAGTAGCTGGACCATTTTGCATTCCCACCAGCAATGAATGCGAGTTCCTGTCACTTTGCATTCTCACCAGCATTTGGTGTCAGGGTTTTGGATTTGGGCCATTCTAATAGGTATGTAGTGGTATCTTGCTATTGTTTTAATTTGAAATTCTGTAATGACACATGATATTGAATATCTTTCACATGCTTACCTGTCACCTGTATATCTTCTTTGTGAGGTACCTGTCCAGGTTTTTTGCCCATTTTCTTATTGTTGAGTTGTTGTTGTTGTTGTTGTTGTTGTTGTTTTTGAGACACAGTCTCGTGCTGTCGCCAGGCTGGAGTGCAGTGATGCAATCTTGGTTCACTGCAACCTCCACCTCTTGGGTTCAAGCAATTCCCCTGCGTCAGCCTCCCGAATAGCTGGGATTACAGACGCATGCCACCATGCGCAGCTAATGTTTTGTATTTTAGTAGAAACGGGGTTTCACCATGTTGGCAGGATGGTCTTGATCTCCTGACCTCGTGATCCACCCACCTCAGCCTCCCAAAGTGCTTGGATTACAGGCGTGAGCCACTGCACCTGGCCTTATTGTTGAGTATTAAGCATTCTTTGTATATTTTGGATAACAGTCCTCATCAGATACGTGTTTTGCAAATGTTTTCTCCCAGTCTGTGGCTTGTCTTCTTATTCTCATTCTCTTGATTTTTGTCTTTTATATAGAAGTTTTAATTTTAATGAAGTCCACTTTATCTATTATTTCTTTCATGGATCATGCCTTTGGTGTTGTATCTAAAAAGTCATCTTTGCATCCAAGGCCAATTACATTTTCTCTTCTAAAAGTTTTATAGTTTTGAATTTTACATTTAGGTCTATGATCCATTTTGAATTAACTTTTGTGAAGGATCAAAGGCCTGGGTCCAGATTCATTATTTTACAGGTGGATGCCCAGTTATTTCAGCACTATTTGTTGAAAAGACTATCTTTGCTTTATTGTATTGCCTTTGCTCCTTGTCAAAGATCAGTTGACTATATTTATGTGATATGTGTTTTACTGTAATCATAATAAAGAATGTAGTATACAATTTTTTTTTTTTTTTTTGAGACAAGGTCTCACTCTGTCACCCAGACTGGAGTGCAGTGGTACCATCATGGCTCACTGCAGCCTCGACCTCCTGGACTCACGTGATCTTCCCACCTCAACCTCCCAAGTAGCTGGGACTACAGGCACACGCCAACATATCCAGCTAATTTTTGTATTTTTTGTAGAGACTGGGTTTCGCCATGTTGCCCAGGACTGGTCTTGAACCCCTGAGCTCAAGTGATCTACCTGCCTTGGCCTTCAGAGTGCTGGGATTACAGGCTTGAGCCACCACATCCAATCAAAAATTTTTTACATAAGGGAATTTTAATAAAATTTGCAGAAAATAAAACAAAACAACCCTATGTTCACCCCACAGAGATGACCAGGGTAGAGCTAGAACAGGTCAGAGGGTACCAAACAGGATGAAGAGGGTCTGGTGGATGGAAAGTTCACTGGAGGGAAAGGAGGGTGTGTACAAACACATCAGAATACAAACCTGCTTCCGAATCCAGAGTTCTGAGGGAGTAGAGACCAGATTGGAAATTGAGTTCCAGGAAGGGAGATAAGATTAGCATCCTAGGGTCCTAACCCATGTAGGAAGGAAGAAGCAGGAAGGGATTCCAGAGAGATGGGTAGATTTGCACAAGGGACACGACGCTTGGCCTGAAGCCAGCGGTTTATGGTCTCTGTCCTTGATAAGCTGCCGTATGCTGGTGGGAACACAGTGGAAGCCAGAGTGAGCCAAGGCTCTGTAGGTGGTGGTAGCTGTTGGTGTTGGCAAAAAAGGCTAGGATTGCTTCCCAACCGAACTTCATTTTGCTATCTAAGTCACTGGTAATTAGACACTTTTGAATATATAATTGCAGATTCTTCCAGAACATAATGGCAGTGTTGTGGCTCCCTTACAGATTAGCTCCATTTCCAGGAAATTATCCAAGTTTTTCTTAATTTACTCACCCACCTTCCCAATTGTTTTTGAGTGTTCTGAGAAAGTTTGTAAGCTAAGTAGGGAGTGGGTTGCTGGAAGTGAATATTAAAGGTGATTCAAGGCACAGTTTCTTAGCCCAAGGGACTCACAGTCTCTTTGTAAAATAAATAAGAAAGAATCACACATTCAAGGTACAATGTGATAGATTAGAAGGGCTGAAAAAGGTAAAGGTTTTGACTGTATTTGTTTAGTAACTGTGATCTGAGGCAAACCACTTCAGAGTCAGTTTTTGCATGTAATGCCAATGGTATAATAATATAATGGTATAATGACCATTTTAATACCAACTAGTACCTGGTACAAGGTCAATACTTAATACAATAGTGCTGTTATTATCATCAAAGTGCCAATAGAAAGAAGTGAAATGCAGTGTAAATTCAATGGTGCTTTTCCAGGAATGGAAAAATAAGAATGATAATGTCTTGGAATTATTTTGAAGGTTATAAATAATC
Source organism: Pongo abelii (assembly GCF_028885655.2). Classification (NCBI taxonomy): domain Eukaryota; kingdom Metazoa; phylum Chordata; class Mammalia; order Primates; family Hominidae; genus Pongo; species Pongo abelii. Next base: position 67,101,219 of record NC_071998.2, on the reverse strand, counting down.
CTTTCTTTCAGATTACTTAAACATACAAAGAATAACCGTCATTAAGCTCTACTAATACTTCTAGTAAAAATGGAAACAATTGCTGCTTATTTTTTTGAAAAAAATTGTTACTTTTTTTTTAATGCACAAGAGTAAATTTCTTCCCAGAGAATGCTCAGTAGGCTTTTTTATTGTCTTATGCACCCATCAGTTTGGGAGTCTTGTGCATTTGGGGTCTTGGAGCATTTCTGGTCTACAGAGTTGTTTGTTTCTCACTTACTATAAAGTCTTGGTGTGGCATATTTTGAAACATTACATAGAAAGTAATATCAAATTTATGTCCAGATATGCTCCCAATAAGGGGCTCAGCCCAGTTGTAAGAGTCTTAGAGTAGGAGTCTTGGCTTATAGCATCATCACGATTCCAAGTTGAGGGCCCCAAAAGACTCTGAGCACTGAAAAGATGTGGCCCCAAAACCCCAAGATTTTCTGAGTCTAGTACACAGCCTTTCACCCCATTAGAAAGACCTGCAATCTTTACCCTGATCAAGGATGAGTTGGTCCTGGCTTATGCACACCTTGGACCACTACCCATGCAAGACAGCTTAAGTTTTGCACCTAGTCTCACCCTCAGCATGGCCTTAGCAATGGATGTGGTTGTTCAGTTAATAAAAGAAGACTTCATTGAGTGTACTTTATATGGTCAGAATAGTGCTAAGCTCTGTAAAGGCTGTACAAAACAAGGACTTTGATCAGGTTGTTTCTGCAGGATGAAACAAAACAAAGGCTGCCCGTAGGAGTACTGTATTGTAAAGCTTACCATTTGGCTGTTTAGCTGCACTGTAGAGGTCTTGTTCCTTCAGCCCTGCTCTGTGCTTTGTTTCCAGAAGATCCCACAGCCAACAAAGATTCTGGCCAAGAGTCAGAGTCTATTCCAGAATATACGGCCGAAGAGGAACGGGAGGACAACCGGCTTTGGAGGACAGTGGTGATTGGAGAACAAGAGCAGCGCATTGACATGAAGGTCATCGAGCCCTACAGGAGAGTCATTTCTCATGGAGGTAGTCGAGCTCTGCGTGAATCTGGGAAATGGGGAGGGGGCAGCCATTTTATTTAAAATCGTAAAGTGAGTCTAGACTTCTCCGGAACATGACATCTCAAAGACCCTATTCTAGAGCCAATATTCAGGGAATTGTAGAGCTAAGTATATTTCCTCATATTCAATTCAATAAACATTTGAAATCCTACTAGGCAAAGACAACTTTCCAATATAAAACGGGCTTTTCATGCTACATATCTGATAGCGATCATCTCTGTGCAAATTTATTGAAAGTCATAGTTGTCTAATTTAATGGTCTGTTTGGCATTCTTATCAGTCCATTGTACGGTTAAACTGAACAGAGTATGTGACACCATGGCCTGTGTCATAACACTACCTCCGAGGTGCTTCTCATTACAAAATGGTCTTTTGAATCCTCTTCAGAAGCTTTGGGGATTTTTTTTTTTAGACTTAGCCTGGTAATTGTTTCCCCTAACTGAAGTTTGCCTTTCTGTAAACTACATTAAATCTAGGCCTGACAACAGCCAACCCCAGTCAAAGCCTCCACCTGTTTGGTGAGAGACAAGGGAGAGAGAAAAGTGTGTTTGTATTTCCAGCACTTTCTTGAGGGCTCCTGGAGCATATGTGGCCTTGATTAATTTGGGATTCATAAAAAGTCAGATGAGTGGAAGCAACACATTTAACGCTGTCAACTTCAGAAAACATCGACAGCATTTTGATTCTTCTGCTGCGTGCCTTCCTTTCCCAAGTCCTGAGGTGCCACCGTAACCACCCAGCTGTTTCAGAAAGAGTGTGAGCTGACAAGGCAGTGGTTGCTCTCTCAGTTCTCTCTTCCTTAATGAGGACAGGGAAATAAGAGTCTTAGCACTGCCTCAAAACACTGCTTTTGTTTTCTATTATAACAAGCAGAAGGCTGATCTGTTATTTCAATCAAACCTTTCTCCGCCAGCAGATTTTTCACCTTCCATCCCATACATTGCTACCCCCACATAAGTATCAGGACCACCCAGGGAACCTGACCACTGTAGCAAAGGTGAATGCCAGTCCCTGCCCCTGGCCTTTCTTTTTCTTGCCTTACTGTTTTACCTGAAATGGAAATATGACCCCCTGAGAGCTGCTGTGGGGTCAGGAGCAGTTTCCTCTAAGGGAAATCATGCCCGTAGCCCTTCGGAATGAGAGTTGGCCCCATCTTGCTGAAAGTGACACACAGCTGGCTGTAGAGTCAACCCTTTTGTTTTTATGTGAAAACCATAAGAGGAACACTCAATCTTCCCCATCTTCCCAGGTCACATCTGCTTTGCACCACCCATCAGATATTTTTGGTTTGTTTTCTTTTTGAAAATAGAAACAAAACAAAGGCTGCCTGTAAGAGTACTCTGTGTTCATTTTTAAAAGTATTAAAAAATTAAAATGTCTGTCACATCAAAGTCACCCAGTGATAAGCCCTATAAACATCAGCTCCTAAATGCAGAGTCCCTGTGTTGAAAGGAAGCTCATGGTCCTGCTGCTCTTCTAGGGCTAGTTATCTGCTAATACTCCAGTAGACTCGCCTGCTTGTTCTTTAGGTGGGCTGTTGTCTGAATCAGGAGAGAATGATTATCATCAGTGCACTGATGGTTGGAAAAAAGCCACTGCTTCTGCCTGTCACAGTCTTGTAACAATTCACCTGAGCCCTCAGGGCTAACCTGGTTTGCTGTGCTCTCCATCCCTGCCACCTCCTCCCTTTGCCATTTGCTCTTCTCCATTCTGTGTCGCAAGCTCAGTTTTTGTCTGTGTGACTGTCTGGTTTGTTTTGAAGAGAAGGCCACCTCCCCTCTCCCCAGCCCTGCCTTGGCCCTCTCCAGGCACCGGCCTGCATGAAATGTGCCTCTGGCTGCACCCATCCTGAACTTTAGAGAGATGCCACCTTTTCCTACACCCTGAACAGCTTTTGTGCTCTGTAGGTAAAGATACTTCAGATGTTACTTCTGAATTTGCTAAAGCTTTGTCTTCCACATTAGGAGTTTACACCACTCTCTTAGACCATAATGATGAAAAATCTCCTTACTTACCAACCTACTGAGTTTGTCCTTCGGCTTCTGATGAGCATTTAAAAAGCAGCAATCACTTCACAGTAAACATGAATCTTATTTGGTGCTTGACATTTTGCTCTGAGGAAGTTTTCTCATTCGGGCCAGTAGAGAAGTGCCAGCTACACAGTGCTCTGTGCCGAAAACTGTAAGGTGGGGGCGATCAAAAGAGCTGCAGAAGTTAGCCCCAAAGCCAGGCCCTGCCAAGTGTCCCACCTGTTGAGAATATTGGTGCATGATGGCAGTATTTGAATAAATAATTCAGTCTTCAGCCTTAGTGACCTTGATATGAGCTATTGCACACAATGTAGAAGAATGGGGCTCAAAACCCATCTCTGCCACTTACTAGTCTGTAACCTTGGTACATTACTTACCTTCTCTGGGCCTCAATGACATCATCAGTCAAATGAGGGTAATCTCAACACCACTGTTCACATCCTATGAGCCAATAGCAATATCCTTGCCATCTGCATAAATAAAAGCAAAGGGGGGTTTGGATGGTTTTGCTCAGCCAACAGTATGGGGTCCCTCTGAGGCTAGAACTGGCTTTTTTTTTTAACTTGGAGCAGAGAAACCCATTTAAATAATGGAGAATAATAACGCCAAGTAATTTTAACAAGGAGTTTCTTGTCTTTTTCTTTTTTTTTTTTTTTACTTCTCTTATTTCATTATAGGAGATTCAGGTAACCTTCTCTGCAGTCTTGCTGGACAAATGACCCTGGAAAGAATGAGGAGAAGAGTTGCTGGCTGGTGTGTGTGTGTGTATGTTTTGGTTGCGACTGTGACATCTTTCCTTCTGTCTCCATTCCATTGCTGGCCAGCAAACTTGTGTTACATCCCTTTCATGCCTGTCTGTGTCACTCAGGTAAGGTTTGCGTCCTTGCTTCAGAGGGCCTCAGGAGACTCCTGGGGGGGTTGCTCATGCACCCCACCCAGCACATACACCTTGAATTCACCTCACCTTTATTGAGAAGAAAGTCTAATGAAAGAAATGTTTTAAAAACCAGACTTCAAATGAATTATGCTGTTGCCAACAGGAAACTTTACTAGAGTAAGCTACATATTTGAGAATAGAAATTGAGGGGTTAGCTGACCCCTTCAAGGTATCTGGGAGGGGCAAAAAGTGAATGATCCTATGCATTCTAGTTATTGCACTTTGCCTGCAATTATAGTATTATCTGATTTTTTAAATTTAAATTTGAATTTTTTTTAGCAGGAAGCAACTATAGAAAAATTACAGTATTATCTGAAATATCTCCCAAGCCTGCCAATGGCACTGGCTCTTGATTTTGGAGGAAAACTTTCATGTGGAAATCTTTTTATTTTATTTCCCTCTTTTAATTATCCCCTCTCCTCCTACTTTCTTCCTTCTCTTTTTGCCTCTTCTTCCCTTCTTAAAGCTCCTCTACCCAAAAGAACACATTTTCATTTATAAATTTTCATTTTCATTTATAAATTTCCATACTTTTTATATCGAGACATTTCTTACTTAGACAGCGATCATGAAGTAGTAGGTTGATCCCCAAGTATTCCTTTAGTTAAATAAACTTGGATGAACATGACGCTGCAACATTCCAAGGGCAGACAGCATTTACACAGTGAGCTGAACTGCCATTTAAAATGACATCTGAAGTAGTGTTTATAAACCTCAGTCTTTCCCTTTCAAAAAAAAAATTTCTTAGAAGTTCATGGAAATAAAGAAAGAAATCAAAGTAACTGAGCAGTCATGATCTTGAAATTACTGTAACACTCTGGAGCCAGATTGCTACATTTAGAAAGATGCTTTTGAAAGGATGCTTTCTTACTTGCTTTTAAGTTGGATTCATTATGTCTGTTGTCTCTTTTAATGAACGTCTGTCTTTTCATCATGCTGAGGATGAATTGCTTATCTGTGCGGTATGAAGATTAGTATAGCTAAGCCACCATATCCTTTGTGGATTTCCATTTAGTTATGCATCTTCAGAAATGAAATTATTGTAACAAGCAATTTTTGTATTAAGATATGTCTCCTCCTGCCATTTTCCTTCATATTGCATTCTAAAAAGTAGTTGATAAATACTCTGCATATTGGAAAAGATGGAACGAAAGCAAAAATATCCAGAGAGAAGCTACTACGTTGCTCTCTCACAAACGTGTGTTGCATCAGTTGAATACTTACATAGGTAGCATCTTCTAAGATCTGTAGTATAAATACTGTATACAACAACACCGTATCACCACTTGTAGTATAAATACTGTATACAACTACCTCAAATTAGTAATACACACAAACCCATAATTGGGTATATTTTTAGTTAGTTTTGCTCTCTTCCCCCATATTTTTCTACAGTAGAGTCACACTCTCTTTGTAGAAAACATCTTATTAAGCTGCTTTTCAAGAGTGAATTAACTCCATCCAAATCTATACACAGCCATTACTTTACTGCCGTGAAATCACCAGTGGGTTCTGGGAGGACTGGACCAGGCTTAAGCGTATGTCCTGTCCTCCTACTCAAAGCTTGAAGAAAATCTCTTTAATGATTCTACAGTCCAGAACTATATGACATCAATTCCAATCGTTCAGACAGGGATACTAAAAAATAAAAATTCACACATTGCTTCCCTTTGTAAGTGTGAAAGACGCATGACATTCCATATAGTTACCTGTGGGGGTCTGACTGACACCTGCTGTGAGTTTCAAAGAAACTGTGGGAATATAAAGCTTGCTTAAAAGACAGGGCAATTCCAAAATTATGCCGGAGCTTTCAAAAGATGGGGAATGGTGTCCTGAGACGTATCTACATGTTCCTTGACCCCTGGAGTTTCAATGGCCACACTTTCCGCATTTCCCACCTGCTGTTTTCTCAGCACCTCCTGCAAGTAGCACTTCCACTCCTCAGTCCCATGTTACCAGGAAGCAATTCTCAAGTTTTCCCAAAAGTACAGAATTTTATACTACTCAAATATAATTTAGCCAGACCCATCTTTAGTTTTCCTCCTCTTATGAGAGGAAGTTTTCTTCTTCTTCATAGAATTCACAACCTAGCCACTTAACAGAACTCAATGTGTTAGTTTTCTCAGAACTCTAAATACTCACTGAGTGATTACATGGCAGTAAAATATTGGCTGTATATAGTTTTTTTGTTGTTTGTTTTTTTGAGACAGAATCTCACTCTGTCACCCAGGCTGAAGGGCAGTGGCGTGATCTTGGCTCACTGCAACCTCTGCCTCCCAGGCTTAAGCAATTCTCCTGCCTCAGCCTTCCAAATAGCTGGGATTATAGGCGTGCACCACCACGCTTGGCTAATTTTTGTATTTTTAGTGGGGACAAGGTTTCACCGTGCTGTCCGGGCTGGTCTCGAACTCCTGGCCTCAAGTGATCTGCCTACCTCGGCCTCCCAAAGTGCTGGGATTACAGGTGTGGGTCATGGTGCCCGGCCTGGCTGTATATAGATTTGGATGGAGTTAATTAACTCTTGAAAAGCAGTTTAGTAAGATGTTCTCTACAAAGAGAGTGTGACTCTACTGCAAAAAAGATGGGGGAACGTCATACAGCTCTGGACTGTAGAATCATTAAATAGATTTCCTCCAAGCTTTGAGTAGGAGGACAGGACATACGCTTAAGCCTGGTCCAGTCCTCCCAGAGCCCAATGTGTCAGTTTTTTCAGAACTCTACATACCCACTGGTGATTACATGGCAGTAAAATATTGGACAGAACAAGGCCTGGCTAGAACTTTTCATGGGTTCTCACACTGTCTGTTGATCCCAGGGGCACTGCAGGCCTCGAAATCAAAATAAAGATGTTTTACTTGTCTACTCACTAGTATTTGGTCACTGGAGTGTGTGGATGAGAGATTATATTGCACTTCAGTGGCTAAATTCTCCCTTTAAATTAAGCAGTGTCTAAGACTAAAAAGAACTATAGAGGATCAAACAGAATCTCTTTCTTAGCCATCAGAAGAAAGAAGTGCTGTATAAGTACTTATGCATTAGTATGATATAAATCAGACATTCAGGTCAGTCTTACCCCCTCTCATTTTTTGTTATGTTGAATATTTACACACCCTCTTCACAACTGTGTACAACAATATAATCATCCGTAATATATAAATAGCCTATGTATGCAAATATAATTGCCCTATATATTTAACACTCTATACAACATAGATGTTAACCACTGAAAGATAACTATATGCGTATATACCTACAGACCTATAGTCAACATAATCCCCATTTCATGCTGCTCATATACCCACAGAGACACACTTACCAAGGCTTCATATTTATCCATTAGGTCAGATATTACCTTGTTAAGAGCTTCCAATTGGTTACAAGTGTCTTTTTGTTTGTCCCCCAGGATACTATGGGGACGGTCTAAATGCCATCATTGTGTTTGCCGCCTGTTTTCTGCCAGACAGCAGTCGGGCGGATTACCACTATGTCATGGAAAATCTTTTCCTGTGAGTGATACTTATGACAAAGTGCTTTGAGTTAATGTCTGTGGCATGTAATGGCAGATAGAGCATCTTTAATTAAAGAAAATAGATGATGTAGAATGTTCTAAGTCTTCAGTGAAAAGTCAGTAAGGTTTCTGTCAAGGAATGTTGCTCAAGGGGCTAAAACCTTTAAAGGAGCTCTTTTGTGGGTAGACTAGACTGAAACCAAAATGAAGAGAATTTTGCTTGCATTTTAAAATTCTGTAACATTTCCTTTGGGCAAAGTATTATTTTTGTTCCTTCATAACATGTTCTTAGTCAGCTAAGACTGACTATAACCTGACTTCATTAATATCTGCCCTTATTTAACCTGAGTTACCCTTAGTATTTGATAACATTGTTGACAGTTTTGAAAGTCAGGATTCTTTCTAACCCATACATTTTTCTAGTGTACCTCCATTTAAAACATAGATAGCCATACCGATAAATGAGTAATACTCTCAGAGGAATGCTCTTAGGTAACTGTATTCTTCCCAAGGTAAAGAGGTAATATGCACAATCATTCTTAAATTTCATACACCCTGTACTTTTAATGTTATGTAATTATGGTGTCAGTAGGATGTGGGAACTGAAAACATTCCTCTTCCTTCCTGTGATCAGATATGTAATAAGTACTTTAGAGTTGATGGTAGCTGAAGACTATATGATTGTGTACTTGAATGGTGCAACCCCAAGACGGCGGATGCCAGGGCTAGGCTGGATGAAGAAATGCTACCAGATGATTGACAGACGGTATGTGGGCTCTATTATTTAATCACTATTTTGATTTTGGTAAACTGAAGGCTAAACAACCACATGGCATACTGTTATTATCTTCATTATACACAAGAAGAAACCAAGTCTCAATAAGATCAAATAAATTGTCTAAGTTGCTATTAAGCATGTATTCTTTTCAAAATAGTAAAGGTAATACTGACGAGAATAAAAGCATCATTAAACAAAAATACACCATGTTGATTATAGATTCATGCATTCTAAGAACACAACCATTCTATTTTACATTTACTTCTATGAGAAAATGAGGTTTGAATCATACAAGTTTCAAATTACATCTCAAAAAGCATTCTTGTAATTAATCATGGCCATTCTATATCTTCCTACCAGGTAATAGTAACTTGCATAGAACTCCCTAAAATTATATATATATTTTTGTTGTTGTCGTTGCTGTTGTTGGAGTCTCACTCTGTCGCCTAGGCTGGAGTGCAGTGGCATGATCTTGGATCACGGCAACCTCCGCTTCCTGGGTTCAAGCGATTCTGCTGTCTAACCCGCTGAGTAGTCAGGACTTACAGGCGGGCACCACCACGCCCAGCTAATTTTTTTATTTTTATTTTTATTTTTATTTTTAGTAGAGATGGGGTTTCAACATGTTGGCCAGGCCGATCTCGAACTCCTGACCTCAGGTGATCCGCCTGCCTTGGCCTCCCAAACTGCTGGGATTATAGGCATGAGCTACCATGCCAGACTTAAATTATATATATTCTTATTTAGGAATATGTTTTATGTTTTAATTTCCACTGAAAATGGGTTAAGAGTAATGTATTTTTTCTTTTTTCAAAATAGGTTGAGGAAGAATTTGAAATCATTCATCATTGTTCATCCATCTTGGTTCATCAGAACAATCCTTGCTGTGACACGACCTTTTATAAGGTATAGTTAATGTTGTCATAAAATAAAAGTACTACTAGTAGTTTTAAAAAATATGTACTCATTGTCCTAAAAACAAGAATTCATAAACTAAGAGTACCCAGGGAAATATATTTGTCTCTGTCTTTCCCAGAAAGGTGCTTTGGACTATTCATCAAGAGTCCCGAATTAAGAGAGAAAATGCTGTCATGATGAATATTTCCCCCAGATCATTATAAAACAGGACCTCTAAATTGCTTGCTATAAACACGGAAGATGAAGTGGTGAGATTTTCATGCCACATTAGAAAGGAGAATAGATAATACATTTAAAGTGATATGCTATTATGTAGAGAATAGAAAGGTAGAGTAATATGACAATGGAAAGTAAAGATGAGTCAAGGGCAGAAACAGAAGCCATATCATGTCTCAATTGCGCTATTTCTTCTGAATAGACCTACACAATGTTTATATAACTACCAAAGTTATATAGAGTCTGGGCAGCCACTTTGAGAGCTGTGTTTTGATCACCCATGAGGAGTCTTGGTTTCAATTCAATGAATATTTATTTGTCACTTATTTTATGTTAGGTTTTGTATAACCTTACATCTTAGGGATGCAAAGTAAAATAAGATATGGTTCATAATATAGTTAGACTTCAAATAGTTAAATGAAAGCGATAGTATTTACTTTCTAGATAGCTTTAAAAACAGAATAAAATTTGCCCACCATCAGGGTACAGATTAGATTAATTGAAATTTTCCCATCTCAAAGTTATTAATGAATTTCTTTTAAAAATTCTGATAACTTTGCTTCTGGGGAAAAAAATAAACTTTAAAATCTTTTTGTGTGTGTACATAGATTTTACTGTAGCTTCCAGATTCTACCTTTCTTATTAAGTATTTAGTTATATTTATTTATTATTCTTATTCCCCACTTCCAATTGCTAATGCTGAAAAATGTACCTGAAAATCAAGAATTGTTAAAATGGTAAACTGAAGGCTAAACAATCACATGATATACTGTTATTATCTTCATTATATACAAGAAGAAACCACTGAAGAAATGAAGTTATCAGAATTTTTAGAAGAAATTAATTAATAACTTTAAGATGGGAAAATTTCAATTAATCTTCAACTGAGTAGCAGGATTCACCCTAGTTTCCCTCTGGCAAAGATTAGCTGTTTACCATACTGTGTTAAATTGCTTTTAAAAATATTATGAGCAGCCAAGCGGGGTGGCTCACACCTGTAATCCCAGCACTTTGGGAGGCCGAGGCGGGCAGATCGCTTGAGGTCAGGAGTTTGAGACCAGCCTGGCCAACATGGTGAAACCCTATCTGTACTAAAAACACAAAAAATTAGCCAGGCATGGTGGTGGTGTGCCTATAGTCTCAGCTACTAGGGAGGTTGAGGCAGGAGAATCGCTTGAACCTGGGAGGTGGAGGTTGCAGTGAGGCAAGATCACACCACTGCACTCCAGCCTGGGCAACAGAGTGAGACTGTGCCTCCAAAAAACAAACAAAAATATTAGACCTATTTAAGGTATACAAAGAGCCACTTATTTTAATAGTTTCAGGAAATGCTTTAACTAGGGAGTAGGAATCAATGTATGCTGATAAGCTTTCAAAAAGTTTAATGGGTAGAAAGGTAAACATTAGCATAGTTACTGATTCATCGATATTTGCTTAATAATTCGGCACTTATAAAACAAATGTTTTTTCTTGATTAAGTAATGTTAAAAGATAAACTTTAGACAAATCAATGAGTTTATTAGAGCAAAAAATGATTTATGAATCCAGCATGACTTAGAAACAGGAGAGGTTCAGAGAGCTCCTCCCAGCAAAGTAGGCAGACAGTATTTGTCCAGAGAAAAGCAAGGTGATGTATAGAAATAGCTTGATTGGGTACAGCTCAGCAGTTATCTTATTTGGGTACGGTGTGATGAAGCATTTGCCTTATATGGTCATGGTCTGATCATTTGGCAACCTGTGATTGCTGAAGCTCAGCTGCTTTGATTGGCTGAGACTCAGCTAGTCTTTGCAAAAATATACTCATAAGTTAGGTTGGAATTTTGTTTACATACTATGTTAGGTTGCAGTTAGCTACCTAGGAACTCAAACTACAGAGAAAGCCTCAAGCCAAATGTAGTTTAACAATAAGAAAACATTTGTTACTGTAAGGCTATTAAAAATTATTATAATTCAACACTACTTATTGAAGGGAGCTTCAAGATAATAACAACAGTAATAATAAAATTATAGCAATAGTGTTGTGGTAAATTATGACTAATAATGGCTTAATTTATTGAGTGCTTATTTGCATTATCTCACTTAACCTAATGACAGTCCTCTGAAGTAGATACTTTTTTGTTTGTTTTTTGTTTTGAGACACGGTCTCCTTCAGTCACCCCGGCTGGAGTGCAGTGGCACGATCATGGCTTACTGCAGCCTCAGACTCCTGGGATCAAGCAATCCTCCCACTTCAGCCTCCTGAGTAGCTGGGACTATAGGTGTATGCCACCACAATCAGCTAAATTTTTTTATTTTTTTGTAGATATGGGGTCTCATGTTGTCCAAGCTGGTCTCAAACTCCTAGGCTCAAGCAATCTGTCTGCTTTGGCCCAAAGTGCTGAGATTACAGGCATGAGCCACCATGCCCAGCCTGAAGCAGATACTGTTTACTATTTCCATTGTATAGGAAAAACTGCTGAGGTTCAGGGAGGTCAAATAAATTGTCTAAAGCAGGAACTAGCAAACATTGTTTATAAAGATTCAACTAGTAAATAGTTTAGGCTTCACTGGCCCTATGATTTCAGTCACAACTACTCAATTCTGCCATTACAGAGCAAAAGCAGCCGTAGGAAACATGCAAACAAGTAAGTGGCTGTGTTCTGATGAAGGTTTTTTTTTTTTTTTTTTTTTTTTTTTGAGACAACCTCACTCTGTTGCCCAGACTGGAGTACTGTGGTGCGATCTTGGCTCACTGCAACCTCTGCCTCCCCGTGCTCAAGTGATTCTCCCACCTAAGCCTCCCAAGTAGCTGGGACCACAAATATGTACCACCACGCCTGGATAAGTTTTTGTATTTTTGGCAGAGACAGGGTTTGCCGTGTTTCCCTGGCTGGTCTTGAACTCTTGAGATCAGGTGATCTTCCCATCTCAGCCTCCCAAAGTGCTGGGGTTACAAGCATGAGCCACCATGCCTGGCCTCTGATGAAACTTTATTTATGAAAACTGAAATTGAATTTCCTATTATTTTTACATTGTAAAATATTCTCTTTTTTTTTGAGAGGGAGTTTCACTCTGTTGCCCAGACTGGAGTGCAGTGGCATGATCTCTGCTTTCTGCAGCCTCTGCCTCCCAGGTTCAAGCGATTCTCCTGCCTCCACCTCCCAAGTAGCTGGGATTACAGGCATGCGCCACCACACCTGGCTAATTTTTGTATTTTTAGTAGAGACAGATTTTCACCATGTTGGCCGGGCTGGTCTTGAACTACTGACCTCAAGTGATCCACCTGCCTCGGCCTCCCAAACTGCTGGGATTACAGGCACGAGACACTGCGCCCAGCCGACATCATAAAATGTTTTTATTTTTACATTTTTTTAACCAGTTTAAAAAACATAGAAATCATCCTTCACTCAGGGACTATAAAAATCAGATAGGCTTGTGCCTATAATTTCAGCTACTCAGGAAGCTGAAGCAGGAAGATTGCTTGAGGCAAGGAGTTCAAGATCAGCCTGGGCAACATAGGGAGACCCTGTCTCTGGAAAATTTTTTTTTAAATTTAGCTAGGCAGTGTAGCATGTGCCTGTAGTCCTAGCTACTCCAGAGGCAGAGACAGGAGGATCACCTGAGCCCAGGAGTTCAAGGCTGTAGTGAGCTATGATCATACCACTGCACTCCAGCCTGGGTGACAGAGTGAGTCCTAGCTTCTAAAAAAATAATAAAAAACTGACAGCAAGCTGGCTTCAGTCACGGGCTATCATTTACCAACCTCAGGTCTAGGGTGACACAGCCTAGAAATGATAGGCTCCGTCTTTGCAACCAATTGTCTGCCCAATTCTAAAGAAAACCTACATCAAGTACTTAATAATTGTATTCTACAGTTTCATCATGTAGGAGTCTCTTTAAAGATCCTCCTTTGAATCAATTTACTTCAGTGTTAGCAACTTGTAGATATGAAAAAAGAGACCACTAAAATGTATTATAGGTCTTTTCGCTACTGAAGGGTAGCATCTATGATAGAGGTATATGGCAAGTTCATTTTAAACAATGAGTTATTGGCAGTTTGGAGATTTCTCAAAGAACTTAGAACTACCATTTGACCTGCCAATCCCATTACTGGGTAAATACCCAAAGGAATATAAATCATTCTACCATAAAGACACATGCACACGTATGTTCATCACAGCACTCTTCACAATAGCAAAGACATGGAATCAACCTAGATGCCCATTAACGGTGGATTGGATAAAGCAAATGCAGTACATATGCACTATGGAATACTAGCAGCCATAAAAAAGAACTAAATCACTTCCTTTGCAACAACATGGATGGAGCTGGAGGTCATTATCATAAGTGAGTTATCCTAAGAAAACCAAATACCGCATGTTCTCACTTATAAGTGGGAGCTAAACATTGAGTATACTCCAGACACTGGGGACTACTAGAGGGTGGAGGGTGGAAGAGAGTGAGGATCAAAAAACTACCTATCAGGTACTATGCTCATTACCTAGGTGACAAAATAATCTGTACATCAAACCACTGTGACATGCAGCTTACCCATGTAAAAACCTGTACATGTACCCCTGAATAAAAGTTGGGGAAAAAAATTAGTAATTTGTCTGTGCCAGGCACTGGATTGGGAAATCACATAGCTCGATTGCTGTCCTTAAGGAGCACAAAGCCTGGAGCAGACATGGGCAGACAAGTGAACAGTTACAATAACAGGATACAATTGCACTTTGAGGAGGTGATGACTCAAGGTGAGGGTGAGTTTGGGGGTATACCTGGTAGAGAGCAAAAGCTGATAATCTGCATCAAGAGAGGCTTTGCAGAAGGAGGCCTTCCCTCCAGGTGAGTTTTGAAGGATTAGTAGGATTGGCCAGCTGAAATTAGGGAGAAGAGCAATCCAGGTTGAGGAAACAGGTAGACAAAATGCCAGATACAAATACGTCAATAAAGAGAGAACATGGCATGTTCAGAGAACTGTGAAATTCCAGTGAATGTTAACACTGGAGCTGGAGGTTTTCCTTTTGCATGACTTCTTTTCCCTCTCAGTCACCCACTCAGTCTTTTATCAAAATCTTATTTAGCTCAGCAACTCCACAGGAGGAGAAAGGCTTAATGTAGCATATCACTGGTAGTGTGTGTTGACCCAAGACTTATCAGGAGGGACAGAAGGAGAGGACGGTTGTTCACAAGTCTCTTGGGCCCAGGGCCAAAATTCCAAGTAAAGTATTAAAGATAGATGGATAGAAGACGCACCTCAAAAAAGCTTCTTACTAGGATGCATAGTAGTTGAACACAAGGTAATACAGATGGCAGACAGCTCAGCAAGATCCCGGTAGACTAGAGAGACCTTTTCATTTGAAACCATTCAAGAATGTTAGACCATTGGATATACTTTTTAAATTAATTTGCCATTACACAAGTAATAAGAAAATGCAGGCCAGGTGCAGAGGCTCACGCCTGTAATCCCAGCACTTTAGGAGGCTGAGGTGGGCAGATCACGAGGTCAGGAGATGGAGACCATCCTGGCTAACACAGTGAAACCCTGTCTGTACTAAAAAATACAAAAACTTAGCCAGGCATGGTGGCAGGTGCCTGTAGTCCCAGCTACTCGGGAGGCTGAGGCAGGAGAATAGCGTGAAACCAGGAGGCAGAGCTTGCAGTGAGTCGAGATCGTGCCACTGCACTCCAGCCTGGGCGACAGAGCAAGACTGTGTCTCAAAAAAAACAAAAAAAAAAAAAGAAAAGAAAAAAAGAAAATGCCTTCTTTAGAAATGCATAAGACCAAGTTCTTCCTTTAACAATTACCAATTCCTGTTCCTAATCCCCTTCCCCAGAGGCAAATTCCTTTATCAGTTTCATTGGTATCCTTCCAAGTTGTTCTCTGTGCATTTACACATCTCTAAAATGAACACATTTAGATGAAAGCTGTTTGTAATTCAAATCCAATTATTGGAACATATTTTTGAATGTTGGTTCATCCAGAATAAATGTTCAACCTAAAACTTTTAAAAAAAGCAAAAATTTTTAAAATAAAACAAACTAAAAAACAAAGAAAAATGAGTTTACATATATTTTTAAAGTATCATCAAACTTGGTAGATTCTGAAAGAACTAATGGTAAGATTTATGTTTGTTACAAACAAACAAATAAGTAAACAGAGACAAACAAGGCATAAAGCAGTGACTATTCAGAGTAGCAGGAACCACTGGGAGGCCGCACAATGTATGGTCAAGAGTGTGAAGGCCAAAGTCAGACTGCCCAGGTTAGTATAGGCTCTGCCATTTACTAATGGTGAGACCTTGGGCAAACACTTAACTGCTCTGTATCTGTTTCCTTATCTTTGAAAAGAGGATAATAATAGTGTCTACCTCACTAGGCTGTAATAAGGAATACATGCATTCATATGTGTAAACCACTTAAAACAGCATTTGGCCAAATACTGCATGATCTCACTTATATGTGGCATCTAAAAAAGTTGAGCTTATAGAAGTAGAGAGTGGAATGGTGGTTACCAGAATCTGGGGGTTGGGAGTGAGGAGATGTTGGTCAAAAACCACAAAATTTCGATTAAGAGGCATAAGTTCCAGTGCCCTATTGAACAACATGGTGACCAGAGCAAATAAAAATGTATTGCATCCTAGAAAATTGCTAAGAGAGTAGATTTTAAGTATCAAAAAAAAAAAAAAAAAAAAAAAGCATGTGAAGTAATACATATGTTAATTAGCTCAGTTTAGCCATTCCACAATGTATACATATTTCAAAACATCGTGTTATACATTTTTACATGGCAATTTAAAAAATAAATTTTAAAAACAAAACAAAACATCACCACCAACAGCAACAAAACAGGGTCTGGCACATTGTAACTCGTCAAATAATGTTAGCCTCTTTTCTTAGTAAGAGTGCTGTGGCAAGGTGTTAAGTGTATAAGGATTTTTAAGAAAAGGCAATAGCCTTAGAATGAATAAGGTAGTGACTAATGATACATATTTTTTCTTTTTTTTTTTAGTTCAAAATTCAGCAGTAAAATTAAATATGTCAATAGCTTATCAGAACTCAGTGGGCTGATCCCAATGGATTGCATCCACATTCCAGAGAGCATCATCAAGTAAGTCCTGACGGTTTCAGAGATTTGTTAAGAAATAGTACTAGTTTGAGGCTGGGCATGGTGGCTCACGCCTGTAATCCTAGCACTTTGGGAGGCTGAGTGGAAGAATCAGTTGAGCCCAAGAGTTTGCAGTCAGCCTGGACAACATAGCAAAACCCCGTTCCTACTAAAAATATAAAAATTAGCCAGGCGTGATAGCATTTGCCTGTAGTCCAGCTATTCAGGAGGCTGAGATGGGAGGATCACCTGATCCCGGGAAGTCAAGGCTGCAGTGAGCTGTGATCGTGCCACTGTACTACCCTGGGCAATGGGAGTGAGACCCTGTATCAAAAAAAAAAAAAAAAAAAAGTGTGTTTGGAGAAGTGGGTTGGAAAAGAGGTCAATTCTGGAACAGTGGGGAAATGGCATTATCTTATTTTTAAAACAATATTAAATATCCTTCAATAAATACAATTTTTTCCCTATAACCTATAGATAATTGTTGTGTTCTTTCAGATCCTCTTTCACCTGATCTTTTCCTGGGGTTATTTGATTATTGTTCATTTTTACCTTGAACTTTACCACCACTTTGGAAAAAGTAACAGTTACACTGGTTAACTGGTATATTGTCTCTACTGGTTAACAGTGTATCAGTTTCTTGTGTTCCCCACTCTGCACAGATACAAGAGGCTCTTACTTAGCATAGCTTGGATTTCTTTATTGTCTTATACAAAGTAATTTATCTGCATGAGGCTAGGAAAATAGAAAGAAATAACTCTTTCTCTGTTTCTTCTAAACCTTTTTTGTTTGTCATGATTAAGTAGAGGGCATTTGCCCAGTGGTGGGTGAGGCGGTGAGGAATGGTTTCCTTGCTCAATAGAGGGTAATGCAGTATCAGCGTCAGCATCCTGCGTGGGTATTGAAGGTCTCAGGATGATGCTACAAAAACTAGGATAAAATTTAACGAAATAAATACTTGGAGCTGGGATTTTAAAACAGGGATATCGGAGAATGAACACTTGTATCTGGTACATTGTTGCAAAGAACGATTGTTTTCTGTGTGTCATTTTTTTTTGTTATTGTTCACTGTATCTGAATCACTAGCTTTTTTCATTTCATTTGAGTGGAGAGGGACTTAACCATTAGCTCAAAGAAAACAGGCAAGTATCATTCATCTTCCCCCATAAAATGGATAGCAAAATGTACCTCTCGTTTGGGATTCCAAAAAAGAGTCCTCTCACTTTAAAAAATTAATTAATTAATTAAAAAGGCCCAGCCTAGAAACTGGAAGGAAAGAATTCTCATGTAATGTGTGTCTATGATACACCAAGCATAGCAGTGCTCTATTTATATCATTTATTTAACTCTTATAGTAAACCCCTGTTTTACAGATGCAGGGGAGATAACTTAGTAGGAAGTTACTTATGCACAGTATAAGTAGGAACCAGGAAGAGATGGAACGGAAATTCAAATTCAGGTCAGCCTGGCACTAAAATTCCCATGTCCTTTTCTAGTAGATTCCTTTACCTCTCTCAGAGAATCCTTCAAAATTCAAACCTCAGAAGTAGATTCATTTGGTTCTCCTACATAAGCAATATCAGGCGTGAACACAGGGTACTGACTGGGCTTCTGGTGGTCAGCTGGCTCAGCTGAATCAAATGGAGTGTTCATACGATCCTAACGACGGCTTCAACCCTCATTAGCTTCATAGCGTTTCCACAACCAGCACACCTCATAGCTCTGGGCTGCTGCCTCAAAAAGGTGTACTCCATCTTCAAATCCCACTTCTACTCTTTAAATTTAAGAAGTATGGAGGCAGAGAGGGATGCCTCACACCTGTAATCTTAGCACTTTGGGAGTCTGAGGAGGGTGGATAGCTTGAGTCCAGGAGTTCAAGACCAGCCTGGGCAACATGGTGAGACCCCCATCTCTATGAAAAAAAAACACAAAAAATAGCCGGGTGTGGTAGCATGCACCTGTAGTCCTAGCTACTCAAGAGATTAAAGTGGTAGGATTGCTTGAGCCTGGGAGGCGGAAATTGCAGTGAGCGAGATCGCACCACTGCACTCAAGCCTGGTTGACAGAGTGAGACCCTGTCTCAGAAAAGAAGAAGAAGAAAAAAAGATGAAGTATGGGAACACTCACATTCTATAAGATGACAAGGACATTCTCTCTTCTAGTGGAATTGAGCATTGACCACTTTCCAAGTTAACACGGTAACACTTCCATGGTGTGACAGAGGCAATAGAATGAAAAGTGAATGGGCTTTAGAGACTTAGATTTGAACCTTCTCTCCTACCTCTCAATGTCTCTGAGACTTCAAGTCATCTATTAAAATGATTAACTAATTAAAATATTCTGAGTCTCAGCTTCAGCATCTGTAAAGTAAGGAAGTAAGTTGCACTTCCTAGAATGGTCCTGAGGGTTGAATGCAAACAGGGTACACAAAGCACTTGCAAAGCCTCCCAGCACAGAGTTCGCAATCCAGAATCTTATTTATTTTTACACCTGTTGCTTTTAGAGACTCTCCATCATATGGGAAAGTTCAAGTAAGAAGTATACCTAGGACATTTTTCATTCAACTGCACACATCAGTTTTCAAGGGCTCCATTTGGGAAAACTTACTTCAGGAGGAAGGGTTCTATCTGGAAAAATTTGTTTCTGGAGGAAGAAATTTACCACCATTCATGTGCTGCCCACATGTCCATGTGTTCTGTTTTCTGTAATTCATCTCCTTGGGATGTCCTTTCTGCCATTTCTGTTACTGACCTTCATCACCTCAATTTCATGTTTTGCAAATTTCAAATGGATACGAGCCATGGCTCCTTTTCATCACTGAATAATATTCAAAGGATCTAATCTCAGCCACTCCCACGACCAGTCCTCAGCTGAGATGGAGCCTGTCATCAAAGGGCTTAAATGAAAGAAAAACTTGCCCAACCTAGAACCAAATTTATAATCATTGGTTACAGTTGATTCTCATTATTTGTGGCAGTTATGTTCTATAAAATCACTGCAAACACTTAATTAGTGAATACTGAAATAGTGTTCCAAGGGAAAATACAGGATGTTCAGTTCCTGCAAGCATCTGGTCACAATGTTTTCATCAATCAATCAATATATAAACTTTTTTTATGTGCGTTTCTGTTTAAATGAACCTTACTTAGTATACATTGTTGATTTATGAACATTGAACTCATGGCCAACAGTATTGTAACTTGTGCATAAATGAAGCTTATCTAACACACGTATTTTCTTCATAAGGCACATCACAGCCTTCCTGCACTTGGGAATACTAGACAGTATTTCAGCCCTATGCTTGGAAGCCAATTTGAACAGCAAAATCACCAAGGAAAAATACAAAAATGAGCGGAAAAAAAGGCACTAAATAGGTTGTGAAAAGGACACTTGTTTGCAGTATGAAACAAGAAGACAGAGCCTCACACATTGCCAGGTGGCAACATGAACGTTGGGCAACTCAAATTTTTCTCCACTCTGCACATGTCCACAAGTGACCCAAAAAGTACTTTGTATTGATTTTGTGGTTATAAATACATGCTAGTGAAGAGGCAAATTTACAAATATAGAATCTGCAAATAATGAGGTTTGACTGCATATATTTATAAATTATAAACATTGATTGTTATCTAATGAAAATAAGATTTCTCCCAAATGTCAGTTTTATTATTACCATCATACATCACCTAATGACAGAGACATGTTCTGAGAAGTGCGTCTTTAGATGCTTTCATCATTGTGCAGACATCATAGAGTGAGCTTATACAAACCACCCAGATGGTAGAGACCACTACACCACCTAGGCTATCTGCTATAACGTGTTGCTCCTAGGCTGCACACCTGTACAGCATGTTACTGTACTGAATACTGCAGGCAGCTGTAACACAATGGTAAGTATTTGTGTATGTAAACATAGAAAAGATACTGTCAAATTACGGTATTCTAATTTAGGGGACCACTACCATATATGTGGTCCATCACTGACCCAAATGATGTTACATGGTGCATGACTGTATCTGGATAGGCATTTTCTCTCATGATTTGACTGTCATTTAAATCATTTACTTGTCATTTTTCCCATCTGTTTGCTCATTTTCCTTATGGCACTCGTTTTTTATCTTGTAAGGTACGATGAAGAGAGATCTTATAAGAGAAGTGTGAGGTAAAATCTCCTGATCTCCTATTCACGCTGGACCCTGTGTGTGTACACCAGTGTTTTACTTGTGGGTGACCTCAACAAGCTACCAGAGCAAGAGGTCACTGTATCAGTCTTTTGTATGCCATTTCCAGTCTTTGTCCTGTGTGTAAAGCTGTTGAGGTCAACCTAATTTGCAACCGAAACCTACTAAACCAGATACATCCCTGACTTGGCCAGGCTGCAAGCTAACTTGAACTGTACCCACAAGACTGACGTGGATGTTTTCAGCTTTATTCAGCCAGCATGTTTCTGATCCCTTTGCAACTTATATCTACCTTTTATGAAGGAATTTGCAAAGTAAATGTACATAAACACGGAATGGGAGGCAATGACAACATATTTAATGGAAGGAGTACGTCTCAGGGCTCCAGAAGACAGTTTTGAAAAGCACATATGCACCACTTTCGTTTGGCCCTGCTTTGCTGAGTGACTGTCTCATGCTGTGCTTGCTTCTCTTTTGTTTCTTTTCCACACCAATAATTTTTGCTCCTGCAGACTGGATGAAGAACTGAGGGAAGCATCAGAGGCAGCTAAGTAAGACTTGGTTTTCATTTAGCGGCTGGCATGTTGGCTTGCATTTCAGAACTGAATTGGGAAAATCTGCATGCCTGGTGTTTCGTTCCTGCTTCCTGATAATAATGCACTTTAGAAATTCTCTGTCTCCTATGATAGATGTCATCTCTATTATTCTTACTACAATCTGTTTTTCCCCATGATCTTGGTTATACTGAGGAATGTATTTGTCACTGTTGTTGTTTTTTAATGTACACGCAATTCTAGGCACCACAACAAAAGAGCATATCACAGGCACTGCCACATATAGTGTGACATCGAGATGATCATTAGGTATTGAGGCAGCAGAACCTCACTAATTCCTACCAGTGGGGAGGAATAATAGCACATCGAGATTTGGAAGATTTTTGTAGAATCAATTTCATGGCCTTCTATGAATTAAAACAACAACAACTTAATGACTTTGGAAATATTGCTTAACTAACAGACTTTGAGCTATTTTGATGAATAGAAAAACAAAAGTCATTGCCCACTATTGTTAAAGTATGGTTCTCAAAAAGGCAAAATTACAACTCTCATGCAAATATAAAATGAACACATGCCAATGATTTTATTCAACTAATTATTTAATGCAGGAACCACTAAGGTGTTAAAGCCAGTTCAAAGAACATTTGAGCAGCTAGATATCTATAGGCAATTTATAGAAGAATATTTGGATAAGATTGTTGGGTTAGATACAAAACTGGTTAATCAACAACAGAGCAATAAACTATAATATTGAGGTTGTCTTTTCCACTGGACAGAAATTATTTGCATCTCTGCTGGACAGAAACTACAAGTTAACCTCTGCCCCTATTGAGCTGTAAAATAGCCCAACCAATAGAAAGTCAGACCCCTGTAATCCCAGCACTTTGGGAGGCCGAGATGGGTGGATCACGAGGTCAGGAGATCGAGACCATCCTGGCCAACATGGTGAAACCCCGTCTCTACTAAAAATACAAAAATTAGCTGGGCCTGGTGGCGCATGCCTGTAGTCCCAGCTACTCGGGAGGCTGAGGAAGGAGAATCGCTTGAACCTGGGAGGCGGAGATTGCAGTGAGCGGAGATCACTGCACTCCAGCCTGGGGACAGAGCGAGACTCCATCTCAAAAAAAAAAAAAAAAAAAAAAAATCCAGTCATTCTCTTTTTCTCGTTTCCAAGTTACAAAGAAATTTTCTGGTAATACATGTTAGATATAACCAAATACTATTTGAAAAGTTTGCTGTATTAAGCACATTAAGTTTCTTCCCCATTTTAAATGTTGCTTATGCTGTTAATTTTTAAAACCAGCTCCCATTTTAATAAACATTGCAAAAGCAGAAGGCCTGGACAATGTCCTAACAGCTATAAATTCTGAATAAATAAAATCTAACTAATAGACATTTTCTGCATAGTTGTAAATGCCAATTCCTCATTAAAACAATCCATTTAGACATTTTTCCCCATGATACATTTTTATTGTAATAACCTATAGGATTATTTGCTTGTAGTGTGCCAATCTTTTGTGTTAAAAATTAAAGGATAGGTTTTTGCTTTAGAAAGTTTAGCATTAGTGGAGTTTACTGTTACAATATTCCGTTCTTCTCATTTTCTTTCAAGATAATTGTCACCCAATTAGATAACAAAACTCAAAACTGTGTAATTTTTTATTCTGAAAAATCTTCTTAGTCTTGATCCCAACTGTCACAAATAAGAAGTTGTGGAAGTAAGGAAAATACTAGTAATCAAGGAACTGAGTGTTGGTGTAACATCCCTTTAGCATTTATCTGCACTCAAATTGCTTTGTATCATGAGATTTCCTAGAGAGAGAACTCTCAGTGAGTTTTTCTTTCAGATTTATTTTTTCAGGATGATAACATATTTATGAAATTAAAGCGCTATTTTCAAGACAAAAGATAGGGGGAAAGAACACCAATAATTTTTCAGACAAACCTGTCATAAAGTCATATTGTCATGTTTCTTTCATTATTACCATGAAATCTTCTTTTAATAGATTTTTTTCCTCTATATTTGTACTCTTTCTGCTTAGCTGCTACAGTAAAATGATTATTGTTTTGGGGTAGTTTTGTAGCTTTCTCTTTTTTCTCTCACATCCACTATTTTGTTCTCTTCCTTACCCCTACCTACCCTCTCCCAATGTGCCTAAATGGCTCAGAGGGTCCTGAGACATTTTGATCTCCCTCCTAAAGGAAGCACTATGCTCGTGCCTAGTACATAGTAGATGCTCAGTAAATTTATGCTGCATAAATTAATGAATTTGCATAAGAGTCAGTTCATTGCTGTTGAGCAGTGGGTTCTCAAACTTTATTGTGCATTGCAATGACGTGGAGCACATGGTAAAACACGAAATCCCATGTCTCACCCCCAAAGTTTCTGATTCAGCAGCTCTAGAGTGGAGCCTAAAAATCTGCATTTCTGGCCAGGTGAGGTTGTTCAGCCCTGTAATCCCAGGACTTTGGGAGGCTGAGTTGGGAGGATTGCTTGAGGCCAGGAGTTAGAGAGAGACCAGCCTGGGCAACATAGCAGGACTCCATCTCTACAAAAAAAAATTTTTTTAATTAGCCAAGTATGGTGGTATGTGCCTGCAGTCCCAGCTACATGGGAGGCTGAGGTGGGAGGATCCATTGAGCCCTGGAGTTCAAGGTTGCAGTGAGCTAATTGATCTTACCACTACACTCCAACCTGGGCAACAGAGTGAGACCCTGTCTCAAGAAAAGAAAAAGTCTGCATTTCTAACAAGTTCCCAGTGATGCTAATGCTGCTGGTCTCAGGACCCAGCTTTGAGAACCACTGCCTAAAAGTCAAGGGCCAAATAAAAATAATCAGATTTGTTTTAGAAGTCTATGCTCTTGCTTTGGATTCAGTGGGTAAGCCATCTGCCTGAAGAATCCTCCCTCTAGGATCTTTTGATCCTGCCTTTTTGATGGTAACATCACATGTATGAGGAATTGAAATATATTTGCACATTTGAAAATGTGTACAGAGAAAAAATTCTACTCTGTTGACCCCACAGGTGATTGGAATGCCTTAGAATCCCACCATCTCGGCTACCAGCAACATTTTTTCAACTACCTTTTAGCCTCTGAAGTAGCCCCTGAATTCTAGGAGAGACTCTATGATAAACATGATCACTGCAGATCTATGGTTAGAAGCCAGATATGCCCAGGTTCTTCCTGTTGACAGATGCGCCTGACTTTCCACATGACTTGTTCAGAAAGCTTCAGGCTGGGTCTAACCAAAGGCAAACGTACACTTGATCAGGGAACAAAACCTATCTGTCCACTGTTTTGCTTTATGCCCACTAGTTTCTCAACATTCTCCCTCTCCCCTCACACACACATACCACCACTCAAACTGCACCCCAACTCTAATTGACTTCAGAAGGTGATTTCCTCAGCCTGCCTTATCTTTTCTTTAAAACCTTAGCTCTACACAGGAAAGAAAGTATTATACTTCTGAAGGATAAATAGTATACCTAGAACCATTCTTATTTTGAAAATTGGGAAGCATCCATGTGTTGCCTTTGGAGTGACAGTATTAAAGGGTTTGCAAATTGCTGTTTTCCTTGGGAGGATTACTCAAAATTAAAAAGCAGAAAAGCTGAGTTTGGAAGATTGCCCTTTCCTGATTCCATTCCAGCTTTGCTAGGTTTTTTTTTTTAGCACACTGTCAGCACTTACTTGACTGTCCTTGCTCACTGGAATTGCCAAATATTCTCTATAAAAATATCAGACCACCAGCAAGAAGGGTGGGGAGTGAGAAAGGAAGGTTACTATCTCAGCTGGGGAGATAGCCTCCTGTCATTTTCAACAAAACACCTGACCTTCATCATGGATCCTCTTATGTGCAAACAGATAAATTAGCTTGTGAAATTATATTACAAAGAGGACAACAGCACTTAAAAAGGATCACAGAAGCTCTTTAAATAGTGTTTGTTTGTCAATAATAAAATATTTATGGGAGGCCGGGCACAGTGGCTCACGCCTATAATCCCAGCACCTTGGGAGGCCGAGGCAGGAGGATCGCTTGACTCCAGGAGTTTGAGACCAGCCTGGGGCAACACGGCAAAACCCTACCCCTACCAAAAATATGAAAATTAGCCGGGCATGGTGGCATGCAGCTGTAGTCCCAGCTACTTGGGTGGCTGAGGCAGGAGAATTGCTTGAACCTAGGAGGCAGAGGTTGCAGTGAGCCGAGACAGCACCACTGCACTTCAGCCTGGGAGACAGAGCAAGACTCTGTCTCAAAAAAAAAAAAAAAAAAAAAATTATGGGAGGGGTATAAAAGTTGAGGTGTAATGAGTATTCATCAAGAATAGGAAGCAAATTTGAAATTTGCTAACAGAGAAATCGCACCAGTATGAAATATCAAAAACAGCTAATACTACACAAAAAACATAAATGCCATAAAAACACTTTTATTTATTATTTTATAAGGTTACATTTGTTTTCTGGGCATACTCAGTTGAGGTAAATGGTAGGATTCATTTGTATCACCTGGACACAGCTCAGTTGTATGGAGTGGTAAGTGTCCTGTTATTTCTGTAACAACAACAATGAGGAGAGCTGACGTTGACATTTTTTTCTTCCAGTGTATTGGGAAATCCTCATTCTCGTGAAAACTGAAAATTAACTGTGTTCACGGGTGAATAAAATTAGGCTGCTTGAGAGGGATTTTCCTCTGTGTGTATTTTATTATTTGGGGTAGCAATACAGTTTTGTAATATGTCCCCTGAATAAGACAAATTGAAAAGGCAGGGAAAAATGAGGACAGAAGAGACCACTGGAGGTGTTTGGAGTTTTTAATCTTTGCTTTGTGTTTTTATATCATGGGCAATCACTTGTATTTCAAAACTGATGGTAAGGGTTACAGCTTAATCTCATCATCTGTTCAGGTATGGATTTGTTCAGTATTAGCAATGGGACCACATTAAACAGTTTCAAATGCCTCAAATCTGTTGTGCTTTCACAGTGGTGACAGTGGGGAAATATTGACTGCTTCCTATTTTTTCCTTGCACTCAGAACTAGCTGCCTTTACAATGATCCAGAAATGTCTTCTATGGAGAAGGAGTAAGAATTCACCATCAATAACAGCTATGTGGTTACTTGTAGTGTTGTATGGCTGGGCTCTGAAAGAAAACACACTGAGGACTGGGTAAACCCTGTTTAGATGTTCAGCTTTCCTGTGCTCCATTCCTGAAATGAGAAACCTGAAGCTATATTTGCCAGCTTCACACCATTTCATTCACGATCACCCCTTAAATTTCTAAAGGCCAACCTATGGACATGGCATTCTATTTTTCCAATCCAAAAATGGGAAGAAAATGAATATTAGAACCAGATGTAAGAACATTTGGGCAAGAGGAATGCAATTCTGCTTTCTGGATGACATCATCTCTATTTTAATTAGTGGAAGTTGGAACTTCCATTTAATACTTTGGTGGATGGAGAGAAAATGTGCTTGTTTTGCAACATCCAGGAGGAATTCGAGCCTGGATGAGACTGTAGGAATGATCTATTTAGAGGATTACCATCCTGTGAGAAGTAGAAATTGGACATGTAGTGAGTTCTTACCACGTTCCAGACTGTAAAAAGCTTCACACGCAGTGTCTGATTTTAATCCTCAGAATAAGTTTATGAGGTACATTTCCCAGATGAGGAAAGAGAGGCATGGAGAGACGATCTGACCAGTCCACTGTTTTACAGCTGTAAAAATCACCCAGAGCTGGAATTTGGACCTTGGCAGTATAGCTCCAGGGCCAATGGTTTTTAAATCAGAAAGAGGTGGTCTTAATGCTAGACGGGTGTACCACTTCCAATTTAATGAAAGACAAAACTATTCACCTAAGAGAACAGAGCGAATTAGTGGCCAAGTCAGTTTCAGGGAATAAACTGTGGTCACCAACAAGCTTTCAGAGAGAACTTGGTCATCCAACAAGGAGCTTCCAATTTGGTTTGAGTTGTGGAGAATTTAACATTGTCCTTGTTCCTAGGAATCAGGAAGCAGAGGGGAAAGATCAGTTTTAAATGTGTCTCGTCTCTATTGTCACCTTTTGCTGTCTTTGGACCTCCTTTCCGTTGAGGTCCAAAAGGAAGTTGGAAAATTATAGTGAAATATCTCCACATTTGCCATGTTGACCTTGCAACTTAAAGTTTAGGCACAAAAACTCCAGAGACAGTCCCAACTGAAAAAGTTCACAAAGAGCAAAGACTGGGCCAATTCTGGATGCATGCCTATGAGTTAGCCCTGCTCTGCAAGGAAACTTTATTTTTTCTAAATAACATTTTAAAAAAAGAACAAAGACTATAGAGAGACCTTTGAAATCACACAGCTATTTTTCCAAAGGTCACTGTTGCCCCACCTCTTTTAGATGAAGATAACAATTGCTTCAAGGAAATTGGCACATGAAATTCTGCAAAGCAATAATACCTCAATTCCCCAGTCCACGATAATTCTTTTTGCAACTATTTCTTCCCTCAGCAAAACAGCACCCCCTCGAGCAGTTAACAGAGCCCACAGTTAACAAGCAGCAGAGAGGGCACATGTGGAAGCCCAGCCAATGGCTGGCCCGTCGCTGCTACATCTTGGGGCTTACCCACTTCTTTGCTTGCCTTGTCTGTCTTGCTTCTTATTCCTATGTAGGGCTGTTTTGGTTGGGAAGAGGGCAACCATTGCTTCCTGTCTGGGTTCATTTCAGGGCTGGGCATGGAGGAGGGAGGGATACTACAAATTATTATTGTTACTTCCCACTTTTTAGAAGAACACATTCTTCTCAAGTCTTCCCTTTCTTCAGCCCTTTCTTTCCTGAGCCCTTAAGAGGCGCAAGATCACAGTGTGGATGATGAGATCGGGATAAGGGGCAAGAGTAGCCAAGAATTTTTTTTTTTTTTTTTTTTGACTTCCAGTCCTGGATTTCTGGCTTTCTTTGGTATTAGAATGAGGGCTGCATTTACTTCTTCTGGCACCTTTACACTGTAGGCCATCAAGGACAGAGGAGCGTTCTGTGTGGAAGCATTTTACACCTTCCAGAGCTAGTGTTGAATGAATACACTGCAAAATGGGCAAGGGTTCTTCCAATGGGCTCGATCAGTCCAAGAATAAGATGGAGTGTGTGCTGTTACCATAGTGGCCTCTCATTTTCCTCAGAGAGAGAAGGGAAGGTTATGCCCATTTTGTTCTTCCTACATAAAATGCAAATGTTTTTATTCATCATTAAACAATATTGTCTGACAGTTTGTAAGGAACCTCATTTAATACGTGTTAGACATAAAAATGGCCTATTGTAAAATTATCAGAAGGTTGCTCTGTCTCAGGAAAAAGTTGCTTATAGAAAACTAAGCCCGTTTGCCCAAAGATTAAGAATATTCAATTCTAATTACAAGTACTCTTTTTTTCCAAAAAGGATACTTTTATTTATTTATTTATTTATTTATTTATTTAATTTTTAAATAGCCCTGGGTGCTTGTCTCCTTCCCTTTTAGGTTTGGATTTTATGAATTCCTTCATGTTCCAAAACTTGCAACATGCCTTTTTTTATTTTTACATATTCGTTTAAAGTACAGTGATCAAGAGTGGCTCTATTTGAGGAAGCTTAAATTAGCATCATTGTTAATAGCTTTGTTAACTCCACAACATTGCTGTTCTCTCAAATATTAACCTTCCAAGTGGTTTCCTGTATTTACTTACAAGAAAATTGTTCACTTTTGACTATCTCATTTATTTCATAAACTGGGTAAACAGGTTCCAGTCTTTTAGCTTTTGGGCTAACAAAAGCTGAAGGGATGAATTAAATCCTAGAAGATTTACAAAAAAGTTAGTACGAAAAATAATCGAGATGGGCATCCTGGTGTAAGTGTTAGCTCAGGGGCCCGATGGTGAAACAAGGTGACCATGTTCTTTTAAGCTTCCAAGACTATTTCACATATTCTGACCCACTCTCGCAGTTTTTAGACAATGTGCCTCAAATTTTGGTTTAGTAAATATTCTCTTGGTCTATGGGAAAAAGTCAACCAACAGAGAGAAAGAATCAAATTTCCAATCACCAAATCAAACTTACTACAGATTTCTGGGAACAGGAAGGACATTTTAAAAGCAAAAACAAGATTTTTTTTAAATGACCTGTTTTGTAAAGTATGTAAGAAAAAGATCTCAGGGTCACAGTGGATAAAAAGAGGATACCTCTAAAGCAAACTCTGCAGGTAAGAAAACAAGTCAGAGGGCCTAAAAACTAGAAATATTCATGATGATTTTGGCTTTCCAAAGGAGACAAGGTTGTTGCAAGTAGGGTAATAAAGCAAAGAGCTATTTTCTCATTTCAAAAAAACACTGAGGGCCGGGCGTGTTGGCTCATGCCTGTAATCCCAGCACTTTGGGAGGCTGAGGTGGGCGGATCATGAGGTCAAGAGATCGAGATCATCCTGGCCAACATGGTGAAACCCCATCTCACTAAAAACACAAAAAATTAGCTGGGCGTGGTGGTGTCTGCCTGTAATCCCAGCTACTCGGGAGGCTGAGGCAGGAGAGTCGCTTGAACCCAGGAGACGGTGGTTGCAGTAAGCCAAGATCGCACCACTGAGCTCCAGCCTGGTGACAGAGCAAGACTCCATCTCAAAAAAAAAAAAAAAAAAAAACCACAAAACAACAACAAAAAAACCCACCGAGGTACTATTGCTGCTAATAATAACAGACATTATGATATGTTCACTATGTACAATTGAAAATGCTTTAGACTTATTCATTAGCAAGCCGTGAGAGCGGTATGACTGTTCCATTTTACAGATACAGAAATGGAAACTTAGAGAAGGTGGGTGACTTGGCCAAGTCCCCACTGCTAATAAGTGACGAAATTGCTGACTATATTTCAAAGGAAAGATACTTTACCACTGTAAACTGGATGGGCAGGCAGCGTGAGTCACCAGTGGCTTTATTTGCAAAGCTTCTAGAATGAACACTGCTCAGCTGCCGCAATTCCACAAGTAAAGCACAGTAACCTTTGCAACATGCAAGCTTATGGCTCAGGGGGCAGAGATAAGCAAAATCCACAGATATGTGCCAAATCACCCTTTGCAAACCAATAGTTTCTCTTTTATCACAACTGAAATTCTTCCTCTAGTTACTGGCTTTTGGTTTTCTTCCTCTTGGGTGGGTGCAGTAGGAAGTTGTGCTGTGTTCACTAAGAGGCAGAAGAGAGACATGTGATTCAAGTAAGTTTTAGGCTTACTCCTCAGATACTTGGGAACCCATTTGACCTTCTGAAAAACAAGCTTTTCTTTAGTTATAAACATCCATCTCAGTAAGGTAGGCTAACCCCTTTCAGTCAATTCCTTTGGCTCCTAGAAAATGTTTGGTGTTGTTTTATTGTTTACCATTTCTTACTATTTAGTGCTTGTCAGACATTACTTACTTGAGGCAGAATATTTGTTTGCTTCACAAGGAAAGGTCACTTATTAAAAATAAATAAAATGGCATGATTTCCGGAATGCACTAATGCTCCTTATCTTAATTGACTTTGGGAATGAGCCTTTACATGAGTTTTTTATCTCACTGGATCATTTTGAAAAGGTGTAAAATGCTTCCAGAAACGATTTTGTAGAACTAAACAGATTTCATATGTTGGAGAAAAGCCTGACAAGAGGAGGATTGGGTTTTACCAGATTTTTCTATTATAAGAAACTTGCATGACTTAAATATTTTCAGTATGTCCTTTGAGGAAAAAAGCAAACACAGTGCTACCCAAATCATTACTAAATGTCTCTCATTTGGTTTCTCGTGTTTCTCTCTCTTTTTCTTTTTCTTCGCAGTATTGACTTGAAGCTGAAAGAAAAGCCCTAGTTGGCCACGCTGGAAGAAGAGGATGCTTTTCTGGTTCATGGTTCTGTTGAAACATATCTACCTGAAAGAGACAGGGCTGATGTTACCTTTTTCCACTTTGCACTACCTGGTGCCATTCTAAATTTCTAAGGGGAAAAATAGGAAGAAAGTTTGTTTACTCTTAAGATATTTTATGAAATTGTGTGTACTTTCCTATTTTGCCAATTATGTGCCTCAAAGATTTTAGTTGAGCCTTAGCAAGAAAGTAGGACCTTCCATTTCAATACTTCGTTAACACGGTGCAGTGATACTTTGTCCCTTAGACTGGTGTTTACCAGTAAGATACCTTTAATCCACTGTTAAGTATGAGTGGATTTGTTTCCATAGATTAGCTGGATTTCCTTTTGCAGATTGTTTCCCCTGTTTGACTCCACCTTTAAATCCTAAGCCTGACTAGGACAGCCACAAACCACACAAGGTGTAAAACCATCATCAGCTAAGTGCCCGCTTTGTTCTTGTTTACCAGAATCTCCTTTAACTTCTCAAAGGGAAGCCGGGCTTTCTAATCCACATCAACTTTATTTTAGTTGTCAAATTGGGCATTATATTTTATGTAAATTAGTCTTTTAATAGATCATTTTTCTG
The DNA here is from genome assembly GCF_028885655.2 of Pongo abelii. NCBI lineage: Eukaryota > Metazoa > Chordata > Mammalia > Primates > Hominidae > Pongo > Pongo abelii. The sequence goes on along the minus strand of NC_071998.2, from coordinate 67,069,464 downwards.
ATGAATGTTGGTGACCTCCACATTGCGAAATTTAAGAATCCGTGTTGCATGTTTGGTAGCTCTCTGAGCTTCAGGCCATAAACTCAGCTCCAGAGTTTACCTTTTAAGTGCCAAGAACTCAAGGGCAAGGTGGCCTACTCAAAAATCATTTGGTAGCATTCAGTTATTCATGAATTCCTCTCTCGCATGCATTATAAAAAGTGATCTGCTTTAAAACACTGTAATCTGATCATAGGCTTAAAATTAAATATGAGTATGTGCTTTCATGTACAAAATATTTCCTTTATAGTCTTCATATGCCCTTTAAAATGCCAACAAGATTTCAAGTCTGTAGGCCTCTAGTGAGGTGAGGTGGCAAACCACAGCTAAGTCTAGCTCACCACTGTAAGCTAAGAATGGTTTTTACATTTTGGGTTGGAAAAAATTTTTTGGAATATTTCATGACACATGAAAATTATTCAAATGTTAGTACCAATAAATAAAGTGTTACTGAAACACAGCCACACAAACTTGTTTTTGTACTGTCTACAGCTGCTTTCACACTACAGCCGCAGAGCTGAGCAGTTCAGCAGACCATATGTCCCACAATGCCTAAAACATTGACTATGTTTACAAAAAAAGTTTGCTGACCCTTGCTGTAGCAAACGCATCCTTTCCTACTCCACCCAATTTGTATTTAGATAGTTTCTCTAACAGAACGGACAAATGAGGCTGCAAACTAATTTATTTTTGTCAAAAATCAATGTTTTGACATCCACAGACAGTGAAATAAAAGAAATGGCTTGCTGAAAAACATGAGGAGGCCTAGCCACAAAATCACTGCTTAGGTTGCAATTGCCAAAATGAAGCCTTCTTAGAAGCACTTCTTTAGTATATACAGGTGTTGGCTGAAGTCTGTGCCTCACTCTGGGAACCATTCTTAGTCTCCAGTGTCTCCTATTACAAAGAAGCTGGCAGAAATAAAAATGAAGGGGAGAGAGGGGTTCCACCCTAGTCTCATGGTGGAAAATTCATTGGGGAGAGCTGTCCAGGATACTTGGAGCCCTGGGTAGAAGGAGCTTGTAACTGCTTTAAAGTAGACGTCTTTGCACAGGTGATTAAGTTTCTCTGACCTCATTGCTTCACGTCTGTCTCCTCCTGTCCTTCCGCACGTGCCCACACACATGCAGGTCAGCCCTCTTTCCTCCATAAGCCTCCATCGTTTTCTCCCTTCTCCCCTTGATCCTTTCACGTGAGTATCTTGTTGAATTGTATGTTCTGTTGGATCTCCTCCTTCATAACATCTGGCTTGTTGGACAGAAAAACCCTACAGCCCACCCCCTCCCACAGCCCACCTCCACTTTTGAAAGCCCAAATTACACCTCTCTCAGAACACAGTGTTGACGTAAATACAGTTACACAATATTCCTGTTTGTTCACCTATTTGCTACTTTCACTCAGTAGCGTCCCATTTTCTAAAATGAATTCCATGGTCACCCTGTCACAGGAAGTAATGAAAAATCCAGTGTTCAGTGTAGTGGTGCAAACCTGAGGGCATAGAGCTGTTCATAGAGGGCTCTTGTTATAGCCAAACAGACACAGCAACAATCTCACCATTTATATGTATATTTTTAACTTGTCCAGCTCATCTATGGAAAACTACTCAGGTGGTATGCTGTTTGAAGCCTCATCTTCCTACATGAAAATTATGGGCATTTGTCCCAATGATTTTGTTTCAGCTGTTCTGTAGGCTGCATAACCACTCTGACATTTAGGTATCTGCTATTTTATTATCTTAAAAGACAATTTAATTGCATGTGCTAGGGAAAAGCTACCATGTAAATTCACCCCAAGTAAATAGAATCCTAGATGAATCCTAGAAAAATAATCCCTAAGCAGATAGGTAGACAGAGGTAAACATTCACATGATTTAGCTCTCTAGCTCTTGCACTCTGAACATTCTTGCTTTGGTTCTGACTTCTGGGAACTGCTTTGCATTTCCCCTATAGATCTGTAGTTAAGGGAACCAAGGGGTCACTGGGGCAAAAGCATTGTTTCTCAAAGCTCCTTGATTAAGAGAAAGAACAGAAATTTGCACAGAAGATACTGTCAAGGAGTGAGAAAGTTTGTTTGAGGGCAGTAGGTCAGTGTGGAAGAAAATCCTGAAGTTTCTGTTGAAGCCATACAATGTTCTATGGGGTTACTCTCTAAGACATTCTCTGAGGTGTGTGAGGAAGTCACTACTCCTAGCCTTTGTTAAGATGTAATTTTAAGTATTCAGTTATGGTACTATGTTTGCAACTCTTGTCTTATCACAATGCCTCAGTAGTTTGTTCCCTTAGAAACATTTAGATGTGCACAAATTAATCTTTTATATATCTAAAGGTTTTTCTATCATGTATTGGATTGCTCAGAATAAAGTGTCTATTAGACTTCGTTTTGGTAAATAAATTCTCCTTCATGTAGATTAATAATATAAAAGTCTGTAATGACACAATATATCTATATAGCCTCACTGTATAATTCAGAAATAAAAATTGATTCTGCATGTGATGGTTTTCTTTCTTTGAGTCAGCAAGAATTTTTCTCTGGCTTCACTTTGCAGCAGTTTTATCTCAACATCAATCTAGCTTGGCACTTGGTACTGGAAGACTGTATACATTTTGGTTTTTCTGTACACCCAAACTTTATTCTGTCTTCATTTTTGCCTTTCCTATCTCAGAGTTCAATACACCAAGCTTTCACACTGTTGTTTACTCTCTGGATAAGCGATTTCTTACTTTGGAAACATCTCCATGTTTCATGGTTACTTGATTTTTGTCTTTTCCTCTCTTTTCCCCTTGCCTTTTTATGGCATATATTTATTTTTAAATTAAAATGTATTGAATATCATTTTATTTTTAGTTGGGGTTTTTTCCCCATTTTCACAACCTTCAGGCAAAACCAGAGTTGAGAATCACCACTGTGCTATTTTTTTAACTTAATAAACACATGTGTGCCTCTGAGAAAGTTGTTGGACTAGCCAAAGGAGAAATTGCTCTACAAAAAGTGAGACGTTGCATGTTCTCATGATCTAAAAATGAGTTCTGGTAGATATTGTCCTCTACCCAAGAAAGGGAAGAAACAGAAGAAAAGGCTGACAAGTAATTGCAGGTAAAGGAAGGACATTCAACTACAAGATGTACTGCTACATTCATTCTGCTCTCGTACCTAACTATGGTGGTGGAAACTGGAGGTGGGCTAGGTGTCTAGCCCTAGGGAAAGGGCTGGGTAAATCGTGCTGAATACACCTTTTAGTATACCACAGCTGTGAGAAGCAACAAACTATATGTTCATAAAGCAACACTTAAATCATAGGGTAGAGTGGAAAAAGAACAAACTCGATGTTTATAGCACAGTGCCACTTACATAACTGTTAAACATACACACACAAAACTACATATTATCCAAAATCCATGTGTATTTAAGGACTTAACACACTCATCTGAGTAAGGGTAGGGCATGGAGATCAGGGATAAAGTTGGGAGCCTAATTAAAAATCAAAATCATAAGGGGCCTTTTATAAGCTAAAGTTAAAAATAAATAAAATGAAGACAACTTCAGTCGTTGAAGCCAAGACTTTCAGTCATAGGTTACAGAAAAGCTGTGTTGGGGCACTGTGGGTCCCTGAGGAGCCATTCCCTTCTACAGCTTCTCTTGTGTGTGCAGTGTCCCTGTACTGGCTATGTCCATGTGCTGCAGCGTGCCAGAAGCCCGCCCGGGGTTGCATCATCCTGTGCAGTCATGGAACTTTTAATTCAGAGCTGGTGCCTTTTGACACATCAATCCTCACACAGCTGTGGGCTTTACGGAGCAAGCAGATTGCCTCACGAGGCTGATTTTCCTAGATAGTTTCATTTACGTCCATTCAAAATAACCTTCTTTAACTAGACAAAATTATTTCTTCTCAATATATAACCATTCCAATGATACTTAGACATTAGACACCAATAACTGCTACCCATGATCTCTCTAGCCTTACCTCTAGTGAGGGACCTATAGCCCTTAACACTGGATCACGCTTTCCTTGTGAAACTTCCTCCTTAGACCAGTGAGCTGAATTACCCTGCTTTCCCATGGTATTCAATATCTATTGCTGTATTAACAAATTACAGTTGACTCTCATTTTCCACAGTAGTTATGTCCTATAAAGTCACCAAGAACACTGAGTTAATGAATACTGATCCATTGCTCCTGGGGCAACCGGTCAATACATAAGTTTGTTCTATGTGTTTTTCAGTTTAAAGATATTGTATTTAATGTATATTGTTCACTTGATAATGCTGAATTCACAGCCAACAGCCTGAACGTAACTCACGCCTGAATGAAGCTTCTGCAACAGGTATTTTCTCCATAAGGCACATCACAGCCTTCTTGCATTTAGGAATACCAAATAGCCCCCAGTAGCTTGGGGGCCATTTTAAACAGTAAAATCAACAAAAAGCACAACAATGCAAAAAACAAAAACACAAATACAGGAAACTACATGGACTGTGAAAAGGATACTTGTTGCTGAGAGCTGAAACAAGAAGACAGAGCCTTACCTTGTGCGACTTCAGCAGGGAGCATGTATCTCAGGCAATTCAAATTTTTCACTGCTCTGCAGATGCCGTAAATGACTGTGAAAGTGCTGGAGTACTGATTTTAGGGATACAAATAAATTTTAGCAAGTAAGCAAATTGCAAGTGCAAAATCAGTGAATAATGAAGATCGACTGTATTCCACAACTTAGGGGCTTAAAACCACACGTTTATGATCTCAGTTTCTGTGGGTCAGAAATCCTGACACACCTTAGCTGGGTCCTCCACTTCAGGGCCTCTCACAGGTGCAATCAAGGAGTTGGTCCAGGGTTTCTAACAAGACACAATCAAAGTTCATCTGGGACAGAATCTGCTTCCAAGCTCACCCTCATGATCATCAGCGGAATTCAGTTTCTCTATGATTGCTGGACCGAGCGCCTCATTCCTTGCTGGCTGTTAGCTAAAGGCTGCTCTCAGTTCTTTGCCTCATGGGTCCCTCCAGCACGGCAGCTTTTTTTTTTTATTGAAACCAATGAGAAAGACTGCTAGGAACTTACAATATTTTGCAATCTACCACAGAATTGACATCCTCTCACTGTTGCTCTATTCTGTTGGTTAGAAGTAAGTCACAGGCACAGTGGCTTATTCCTGTAATCTCAGCAGTTTGGGAGGCTGAGGCAAGTGGATAGCTTGAGCTCAGGAGCTTGAAACCAGCCTGGGCAACATGGCAAGACCCTGTCTCCACAAAAAATATAAAAATTAGCCAGACGAGATGGCACTTGCCTGTGGTCCCAGCTACTCAAGAGGCTGAGGTAGGAGAATCTCTTGAGCCTGGGAGGTCAAGGCTGCAGTGAGCCATGATTGCCCCACTGCACTCCAGCCTGGGTGACAGAGCAAGACCCTATCTCCAAAAAGTAAAAATTAAAAAAAAAAAATTAAAAGAAGTCAGTCACTAGATCTAGCCACACTCAAAAGGAGAGTAGGACACAGGGTGTAACTATCAGGAGATAGGGATGATTGGAGGCTGCCTGGAAACTGTGCCCACCATACCCCTGGTGCCTTCTGCAAGTTCCTCTTTGAGCTCCTCTGTTTTCTCTTACCCATTAGGGAAGGTGTTTCTCAATGTTCAGACGGAGCCTTTTCTGCTATTTCTCCATGACTTCAACTAGCACAACTCAGATTATTCAAAGCCTGGTTTCAATCTCAAACTACAAACTCCCACCATCATTTATCTGTGCCCTCTCCAATCTCTGAGGAGGGGGTTAGTAAATTCTCACTTCCCCAAGCTGATGAGACAATTTCTGTACTATCTCATTGTCTTTGAAATCGCACTAACTGGGATTCAGCCTATTGGAAAGGGTCACCTCCTTCCCATTAATCCTAGCAGAAGACCCAGGACTGCATGTCACTGGACCGGCTTAGTTGCCTGTCTATGAGCCAACCACTGTAACTGAAGGGGTGGATTATGCAGGCTTAGTTGGGCCTGGGTTGTATGTTTACCCTTGGAGAGAGAGAAGGGAATCAGCCCCAACCAAGCCATAGTGACTGAAGTAGGGGAGTGGTGTTTCTGCAAAGGAAAATTAGTTTTCAAAAAGAAGTGGAATTAAATACCAGGCAAGATCAAGAGATTTCCAGTTAGGGCATCTGAGTTGGCCTTGAAGCCTAAGCAGGCTCTCAGCGGGACACACAGGTGAGGTGTAGAGGGCACGGTAGGGCCCGAGAAAGACCAGCTCCAGAACCAGCCAGCCCTCACTGTGCATAGTGGAGCCACTCTTGAGGAACAATGGAATGGCCAATGAGTTCTGAAGCAAAAATAGCCTCTCCCCAATCCCTGACCTTCAACAGGTGGGGATATCTCATAAACGAAAAATATAACCCAGGAAAACACTTTCTCCAAACTGAGAATAGGGAAAGGGTCGATCCATTCACCTGAAGTTTGGAGAACATGATACCAGGAAAGGAGCATTGATCAAGCAGGAAAGAAAATGAACAATAAATTCAGCCCTCTATAATATTTACTTTCCTTATAGTCCAGGTACAGCTTTCATCCTCCCTTACCTTTCCTGTTCTCTTCAGTGAAAAATGATCTAAGAAATCAACAGTAACTGTCATAGCAGTATTTGCTGAAGAAATATCTTTTGACAACTAGAATGACTTTGAAATTGAATATCACTTAGGATATAAGTAAAGGAAGTACATATATAAACTCTTGCTACGTTTCTAGTTTTAATTTTTCCTCAAAATATGTATTCAAAAATTGTAGGCCAGGCACGGTGGTTCACACCTGTAATTCCAACATTTTGGGTGGCTGATGCAGGAGGATCACTTGAGCTCAGGAGTTCAAGACCAGCCTGGGCAAGATGGTGAGATCTTCTCTCTAAAAAAAAAAATTAAAAATTAGCTAGGCATGGTGGCACACACCTGTAGTCCCAGCTACTTGAGAGGCTGAGGCAGGAGGATGGCTTGAGCCCAGGAGGTCGGGGTTGTAGTGAGCCACGATTACACCACTGTACTCCAGCCTAGGCAACAAAAGAGCAAGACTCTGTCTCAGAAAAAATAACAACAACAGCAAAATTTTAAATGTAACAAGGGTTTGTTGTAAAAATTTCAGACAAAGATGTATGTAAAGGAAAGTCTCCTTGTATCATTCATTTATTGTTGTGTTACAAATAACCCCAAAACTGAGTGGCTTAAAACAGTACCATTCATTCATTTTGCTCACTAATCTACAATTTGGGCAAGAATCAGAAGGAATAGCTCATCTCAATTCCAGATAGCATCTGCCAGGGCAGCTTGGCTGGGGACTGGAGGAACCAATTTCAAGAAGTCTGGCTAACCTAGATGGCAAGTTGTTTAAAATGTTAGCTAAATTTAAAGCTATGATATCCCTGAAGATATATATTGTCCAGATGATTTCTAAAGGAAAATGAGAGTTGTAAGTAAAAGACGTATAGCTTCCTCTCAATTGTTGAAATACAATTTTCAAAAAGTTAAAAACTTAGCCAGGCATGGTGGAGCCCCCTGTAATTCTAGCTGCTTGGGAGGCTGAGGCAGTAGGATTGCTTGAGGCCCAGGAGGTCAGGGTTGCAGTGAGCTGTGATCATGCCACTTCACCGTAGCCTGAGCAACAAAGTGAGACCTTGTCTCAGAAAAAGGAAAATTAAAAACATGACTTTCATACAGAGTGAACAGATGTTAAAGATTTGTTTAACTCATTAATTAATTATATTAAGTAAGATGTTAAGACTGGTCAAAAGAACAGAATACAGGAGATGTAACATCAGGAATGTTCAAATGAATTACTTAATAGATGAAAATTTGAGTACTATCCAATCGAGCAATAAAATGTCATCTTTGGAGTTATCATTTCTACCAGTGGAAATCAACTATACCTCTACTCAACAATACTCATTCCTGGGGAGATTACCTCCATTCTTCAGTCTCTGTCCACATACAGATGAAGCTGTACCCATAGAAAGTCCGGTTGTCCCAGATGGGTATGTAAGTCAGGCCTAGTCCAGAAAAGCATCCCATTCTCCCAGTGACAGACTCAGAGATGGATATGTGACCCAACTGGAACCTGAAAGACACAATACGATTTGGCAGGGACTTTTGTGAGAGCCACCACATCTTTAGGGGCACTTGAATCTGGAAAGTTTTAGGTCTGAACTTGCTGGGAGGCATCCTGCTACCACAAGAAGCCTGAAAATGAGGAAGCATAGAATAGAGATGAACGGAGGGAAACAGCATCCTGATGGCTTTAACTGAGCCCCTGAATCAATTGTGCAGCCTGATTGCAGTCTTAACCCCAGACTTTTCTATGATATTAGTCAATATATTTCCTTCCTTCTTGTTTGCTGGTTTAAGCCAGGTAAGGTGATTCCAAATGACCCCTCACAATACAGGGGGTTCTCCAGCCCTGGTTTCTTCTTCTGTGTTAGCTCATTAAACATATATTCACTTCTCTGGGTTGCAGTTCCTCCTTCTGTAAAAAGAATAAGTGATACCTACTACAAAGAGATAAAGATTAAGTAAGTAATAAATATAAGTATAATATACCTTCATAATACCATGATAAAAGAGATGTCTATATGTGCTTAATTTTTCTAAATTAGATTATATCTGGTTCTAACCTGCTATGGTCTGAATGTTGTTGGTGTTCCCCCAGAATTCATGCGTTAGAAACTAAGACCCAGTGTGATGGTATTAAGAGTGGGTCTTTTAGGGGATGATTAAATCATTACGACTCCATCCTCATGGCTGGGGTTAAACTCTTATAAAAATGCTAAAGGGGGCCGGATGCGATGGCTCATGCCTGTAATCCCAGCACAGCGCTTTGGGAGACCAAGGCAGGAGGAATACTTGAGCCCAGGAGTCCAAGACCAGCCTGGGCAACACAGAGGGACCCTGTCTCTTTTTAATTTTTTTTTTTAAGTGCTGGAGGGGCCAAACACGGTGGCTTATGCCTGTAATCCCAGCACTTTGGGAGGTCAAGGCAGGAAGAGTGCTTGAGGCCAAGGGTTTGAGACCAGCCTGGACAAAATAGGGAGATGCTGTCTCTATAAAAAATTTTATAAATTTTATAAACTAGCGCGATGTAGTGGCTCATGCCTGCAGTCCCAGCAACTCAGGAAGCTAAGATGGGAGGATCGCTTGAGCCTGGGAGGTTGAGGCTGCAGTGAGTTGTGATTGTGCCACTGCAGTCCAGCCTGGGCAACAGAGTGAGACCCTGTCTCAAAATAATAAATAAATAAATAAAGTGCTGGAGAAAGCTGGCTGGGCTATTTTGCTCTTCTGCCTTGTGCCATGTGAGGACACAACAAGAAGGCCCTCACCAGACACTAAATGTCAGTATCTTAATCTTGGACTTTCCAGCCTCCCAAACTATGAGAAATAAATTTCTACTGTTTGTAAATTATCCACTGTAGTAATTTTGTTCTAGCAGCACAAACAGACTAAGATATCCCCATTTACTAGGATTAGAATACTCCTAATATCAGTCACTATGGGGGCTCTTTTACTCTTTAGTGGTGAAATCTGTCACAAATTGCCTAGAAAATGTTGTCTGATCTTTGGCACATCATGTTTGCTATGCGGATGTTCATTGTCCAAGACCCTGTGGTCCATTCAAAGGCAGGTGGCTCTGCAGGCTTTTTGACCTTTAGGGTATCTGGTAAGTTTTATGTAGTTACTGAGACCATGGTGTTTGATGTTCATTGCCCCCAGCAAACGTGTTTACTTCATCAAAAGTTCCCGCTGCCGCATAGGATACTTCCTGATAGGAAATTGATGCTTGTGGACTTTCCTTCCACAGCTCCTCAAGTTCTTGCTGCATTGCGAACCTTGGGCAACTCCTTGTCTTTCAACTCAATCTCCAGACACCATACCTTCCAAGAAACACCCTGCCGAATTCACCTACCACACAGGGGCCTAGATAGAGCTTTATAACAGATGCCTTGCAACTTTGTTTGGGGCTGGGAACCACACATTAAAAAAAAAAAATTAATAACCCAGAATAGCAACCTTCAAGAGGACCCTCAGTGAGCTCCACCACCTGGTATCCATGCCTTTGTGTAATGCCCTCCTTTGAGTGTGGGTTGGACCTAGTGGCTCACTTCTAACCAACAGAACACAGCAAAAGTGATGAAATGTCACTCCCAAAATTAGCTTATAAAACTACAGTGACTTCAATCTTGTTTCCCCTCTCTCTTTTCCTCCCTCACTGCTCTGAGGGAAGCCAGCTGCCATAATTGTGAGCTGCCCAACAAAGAATCCCGCGTGGCAAGGAACTGATATTTAGGACAACAGCCAGAGAGTACCTGAGGCTTACCAAAAGCCATGTGAGTGAGTTTGGAAGCAGATGGATCCTCCTCAAGATATTCCTTGTGATGACTGGAACCATAGCCAAACTTGAGTCCAGGCTTACAAGAGACCCTAAGCCAGCTAAGCAGCTGATGCCTGACTCACAGAAACTCTGAGATAATAAATATTTCTTGTTTTAAGCCACTAAGATTTGGAATAATTTGTTATGCAGCAACAGATAACTAATACATGGCCTCTAAGATTGGCAGCCCAGAATTTCCTGGAAATGAGGATAAAATTACCTTTTCCTCCTTTTGAAAATCTTTTTTGGCAGGGAGTAGAAAACAGCACTAAATAGCTTGATAAATTATCCTGTGACAAATGAACATTACCTGAAGCCATGTAAGTGGATAGAACAGAAATCCCTGCAGAGGGAAATTACCACCTCCTGTCACAGTTCAAACTCTGCCGTGGTGAAGCATAGCCATGCCCCTGAGCACCTGATAATCAGCACCATCCCAATCCCTCCTACAGAAGAAAGGAGCAGAGCCCGATGCTCAGAGGAGAGATGGGAATGCAGCTGCCATAAGTCCTTAAACTGCCCCTTGGCCTCCCGAAAGAAACTCAAACCTGTAAGTGTGGCCCCAAGAAAATAACAAGCTAATTTCAGCTTAGGCTTCCAGGGATACTGGAATTTCTAGATGAAAGTCTTCAAAAGGCTAGAACTCTCTCCTGGTCAGGCGCAGTGGCTCAAGCCTGTAATCCTGGCACTTTGGGAGGCTAAGGCAGATGAATCACTTGAGCTCAGGCCTGGGCAACATGGTGAAACCTAATCTCTACATAAAATACAAAAGTTAGCCAGTCGTGGTGGTATGTGCCTGTAGTCCCAGCTACTCAGGAGGCTGAGGTGGAAGGATCACCTGAACCCTGGAGGCAGAGGTTGCAGTGAGCCAAGATCATGCCACTGCACTCCAGCCTGGGCAACAGAGTGAGACTCTGTCTCAATAATAATAATAATTATATAATGAAAAAAAAAAAAAGGCTAGAGCTCCTGCTGTCATGGGACCCTGCCCTAAACCTGGAGATTCTGATGCAGTTCTCAGAATTAAGCCTGTCATGAAGGCTCCCCCAGGAATATGAGCCCCTTACACAGCATCTGATGCCAGAAAATAATCTGTGGTTGGTGAAGCTGGGCTCTGGAGAGACCCTGGGCCAATTGCCAACCCCAAATCGTCAGCTCATTTATGACAGTGTTTCCCTGACATTAAGTATAGGGTGTTAGGCTTTGTGTTGTACAATCCCAGGGAACGCTGTTGCTGTTGTGTTCAATGTCAATGACACCTGCTGAGACACAACTTTGTACAAGATGAATGGCAGGGTCTGGGGTCATACCACACTGTCACCCTGAGTGTGGGCCCCACACATTTGAGAATGTTTTCTGGACAAAAATATCCTCATTTTCCCACCATTATTCAGCCAATGAGTTTTTCAACTTTTATGAGTCCTCCTGTTTGGCCATATGGACAAGCGTCGGGGAATGGGGGGAAGCACAGTGCTAAAGCACCTCTCTGGGACACTTCCCTATCTCTATTTGGGACAGGCCTTGTATTTGCTCCAGTGAGTATGGGAATCTGGTCCCATTATGACCATGGAGATAAGCAAAGGCATGGTACCCAGCAATAACTTCCTAAAGGGCTCCAGGCCAGTCTCTGAGGTGTTCGCCTCACCTTCATGAAAAAGATCAACAGCATAGGCGTCACATCAGCCAAGGTCTCCGGTTCTGGCTTTTTGCCTCCTGTGTGAGTGACTGAATATCTCTTTCTTACATTTTTTTTTTTGAGATGGGGTCTTGCTATGTTGCCCAGGCTGATCTTGAACTCCTGGCCTCAAGTGATCCTCCTGCCTCAGCCTCCCACAGTGCTGGGATTACAAATGTGAGCCACAACACCCAGGTGAGACTGAGTATCTCTAAACTTCAATTTGGAAAAGTTAAATTAAATGATGGGGGAGACTTCTGGTTTCCAGTCAGGTGTGTAGGAAGCTTGGAAGTTGTCTCTTCTGTCGACCCAGCAAGCTGAAAACTAACAATTCTTCTTATATCCATCAGAGAACTGAGGCCATAGAGCAAACAGCTGTCCCCCAAACTGAAGAGACTGACATGCAGATAGAGAGAATCACAACTTACCAGAGCAGAAGCCCAGGAGCAGTAACTTCCAAAGGAACGAGCATCCTATCTGGAAAACCTGAACTGCCACTAACGAATGGCTGGAGGCTCAGTGTGGACAAGGCTGAGAGAGTTAAAAATTCAGGGAGAGGGCTGGTGTAGGGCAAACCCCACACTTTCTTGAGTTTTAACTCCCGGAGTGCCGCTACATTGTAAGATCAGAGAAAAATTCCCTAGTGATTCCCCCAGGGGGTGGGGGAAAGTAGCCATTTAAAAAGTTGCCCAGAACATTCTGTTTTTTAATAACAATGCCTGTCCTCAAGAGAAACTGGAGCCTAGGTTGACCTGGGTGAAGGAAAACACCCAACTCCAGTGGGCTCCAGCCTTCCCATCTCACCTGAGAGGGAAAAACAAAACAAAACTGAGAGGCACTGGTGAAGGTGCCAGCCGAGGGGCACAGGCTCACTACAAGTCTGAGACCTATTTACAGGACTGTAGAACACTTCCTTTCCTCACACACTTTCCACCACATTAATAGGGCTGGTGTTTAATAACAGGGGAAAACAATGGGAAGAACTATTTAATAAGTCTCTAGAGAATATTTAAGGCCAGGTGCAGTGGCTCACGCCTGTAATGCCAGCACTTTGGGAGACCGAGGTGGGCAGATTGTCTGAGGTCAGGGGTTCGAGACCAGCCTGGCCAACATGGCAAAACCCTACCTCTACTTAAAATACAAAAAAAAAAAAATTAGCTGGGTGTGATGGTGCACACCTATAGTCCCAGCTACTCGGGAGGCTAAGGCAGGAGAATCGCTTGAACTTGGGAGTTGGAAGTTGCAGTGAGCCGAGATCACACCACTGCAATTCAGCCTGGGAGACAGAGCAAAATTCTGTCTCAAGAAAAAAAAAGGTGACAACTTAAGAGCCCTTTAGAGAAACTCAAAGACAACAGGGAGACAAAAACAAGCACATCAGATGAAAGTTTAGCTTTCAACACCTACTGCTACAGCAAACACAGCCGAAGTCCTTGCCAGAAAAACATAAAACCTCATACCAAAGGCCTGTTTATAGCAGTTTCTTTTACCAAGGATATAATGTCCAGCTTTCAACAAAAAAATCACAAGGCATATGAAAAGACAAATAAAGTGACGGATCTGTGGTATTATTGAATAGACTATTAAAAGCATAAATTAATCTTCCCAGACACTAGCCTTTGTTTACTCTCTAAGCCTGCCCCACTCGATAGGAGCTAAAGGCTGCTTTTCTAGGACCATCAACCAGGAGCTAGGGCACGTGGACAGCTTGAGGGGAGCTAGGAGGAGCTACACTGCCCTAACTCCTCCACTCCTCTGAGTGAAAAACAGTGTTAATAAATCAAGTGGCTCCAGTGGCTTGTTCATTACACCTTCATTACATACAGGTGTTTTCTTAAGAATACCAGCGATGGATAGATAGATAGGTAAACAGACAGATAGATTTAGAGATACAGAAATATAGAGCTATAGGTATATAAGTATGCATATACATTTAACTAAGGTTATGATTGGTATAAAGATTTTCTGATATATAGAAACTATTCATAAGTCTGAGAATTTTAGGTTAAATTCCTGTATCATTTTTACTTAAAAGAGAGACAAATCATTATCTCTCTGGCCACATCACAGTAATAACTACTCAAAAATAATTGTTTAGGCCAGGCGTGGTGACTCACGCCTGTAATCCCAGCACTTTGGGAGGCCAAGGCAGGTGGATCACCTGAGGTTGGGAGTTCGAGACCAGCCTGACAAACATGGAGAAACCCCGTCTCTACTAAGAATACAAAATTAGCCATGCTTGGTGGTACACGCCTGTAATCCCAGCTACTCGGGAGGCTGAGGCAGGAGAATCACTTGAACCCGGGAGGTGGAGTTTGCGGTGAGCCGAGATCGTGCCATTGCACTCCAGCCTGGGCAACAAGAGTGAAACTCCATCTCAAATAATAATAATAATAATAATAATAATAATGATAATAATAATAATAATTAACTTGTTTAACTTGTGGCACTTTGGTGATAAACAGTTTTTATTCATTCCACTAATATTATTGAGTCTGCTTAATATGTTTATAATCCTAAACTAAGTTTTCATGATTGTTCTAAGCAAAATACCATGGTGCAGACAGAATACATTGTTTTTGGCCCCTGGAAACTTAGTATTTAGGAGGAGAGAAAATATATAAGTACAACATCCCTCAATGGCAGGACAGTGTATGGTTAAGGGCTCGACCGAGTTGTTTAGTCCCAGCTCTGCCACTAACAAGATATGTGATCTTGAGCAAGCTCCTTCCTTATTCCCCATGGGGCCTCGTTTCCTTATATTTATATAAAATGAGAGCTAAGCTATTATCTCAAAGGGCCTGGCTAGTCCTAAAAGAAGAAATGTCTATTAACAGAGACAACAGATCTATCAGAGCAGTCAAGAAAATATCTAGGCTGTCTACGGATCGCTATTCTATCACCACTTTGCCCATCGTGGTTTATTGGGTTGGGATTAACCCACTTTCAGCAAGATGTCCTAAATGGATCAACAGAATCGCTTTCTTCTCATCAGAGTGATCAGGTAATCTCAAATTTAGACTAATCAACCTCTAACATGACTTTAGCCACTAGGATTGATTCGGGGGTCAGCCAATCAGACCAAAGATGTGGCTTATGCTGGGGATTCTGACATGCAGATGTTCTCCCTCACTCTCGATAACGTGAAAGACTGAAAATGCTGCAGTCATTTATAAGTAGATTCTGGTAAGACACTGATGGGGAAACAGAGCCAGAGCTAGGATCGGACCCCCTGGCAGTCCCACAAAATTTATATAGCTAATTCTTGAAGGGTTTGTTTGATTTGGATAGACTAGAGGAGAAGGAAGAATATTAACAGTAGACAATAACAGGAATCTGGAGGGAATGTACAGTATCTTAACAATGGCACTTGGAAATTATTATTATTATTATTATTATTATTATTATTATTATTATTTTGAGACCAAGTCCCACTCTGTCACCCAGGCTGGAACATCTCAGCTCACTGCAACCTCTATCTCCCGGGTTCAAGCTTTTCTCCTGCCTCAGTCTCCTGAGCAGCTGGGATTACAGGCGTCCACCATCACGCCCGGCTAATCCTTGTGATTTTAGTAGAGACGGGGTCTCACCATGTTGGCCAGGCTGGTCTCGAGCTCCTGACTTCAGGTGATCCACTCACCTCGGCCTCCCAAAGTGCTGGGATTACAGGCATGAGCCACTGCGCCCAGTCTGAATCTTTCCTTTGCTTGGCTGAAGCAGATAATTTGTATTCATCCAATATAAAACATCGGCATAATAATAATACTGATTCTGTGGTGGAGTTGGCTATGCAGGGATGGGTTTGGGATAGAGATATGACATATTCCATTTCTCAAAGAGCTTATATCCGGGCAGAGGGACCAAAAGGTAAACGACCAACAGTAGGGGAGAGATGTAGCCCTCGTTCACCTCAGATCTGCAGAGGGGAAGAAAAATTTAAAGAATAGAGTGTCTTTTGAATTTCTGCCTCGGAGGAATTATCATCCACATTGGATAGATAAAGAGATTAAAGTATGTGAGCAAACATGTCACATACCAAGCTAGACAATTATTATTACTGATAAGCCAGAAAGATAATGCTTTGCATTTCTTGTACATATTCCTTTATTGAATGGACTATAAAAAGCACCAATTAATCTTCCCAGACTCTAGTCTTTGTTTGCTCTCTAAGCCTGCCCCACTCAATAGGAACTAAAGGCTGCTTTTCTAGGACCATCAACCAGGAGCTAGGGCGGGTAGACAGCTTGAGGGGGGCCAGGAGGAGCTACACTGCCCTAACTCCTCCATTCCTCTGAGTGAAAAACAGTGTTCATACATCAGATTATATAAGATTTCAAAAACAACTAGCAGGCAGTACAATCTGCAGTTGAATCCAGGTCCATCTGGCTTCAAAACCTGGCTCAAGACTCCCACTTTTTAAAATGTGGTCTGTGCAACCTATAGAATGGGAGAAAATATTTGCAAACTACTCGTCTGACAGGGGATTAATAGCCAGAATATATAAGGAACTTAAAAATCTCAACACAAAAGAAAAACAACCAAGTAATCCAATTAAAAAATGGATGAATGATCTGAACAGACACTTCTCAAAAGAAGACATACAAATGGTCAACAAATATATTTTTAAATGCTCAACATCATTAATCATCAGGGAAATGCAAATCAAAACCATAATGAGGTGTGATCTCACTCTAGTTAGGATGGCTATTACCAAAAAGACAAAAAAAAAAAAGAAAAAATGCTGGCAAGCCATGCAGAGGAAAGGAAACTCTTACACACTGTTGGTGGGAATGCAAACTAGTATAGCTACTATGGAGAAGAGTATGGCGGTCCCTCAAAAAACACCAAATAGGACTACAATCCAGCAATCCCATGACTGGGAATTTATCCAAAGGAAATGAAATCATTATATCAGATAGACATCCAAACTCCCATGTTTATTGCAGCACTCTTCACAATGGCCAAGATATGGAATCAACCTAGGTGTCCAATAACTGATGGATGGATAAAGAAAATGTAGTATATACATCATGGAATACTGTTTAACCATAAAAAATGAAATCCTGGCCAGGCACGGTGGCTCACGCCTGTAATCCCAGCACTTTGGTGGGCGGATCACCTGAGATCAGGAGTTGGAGACCAGCCTGGCCAACATGGTGAAACTCCGTCTCTACTAAAAATACAAAAAATTAGCCGAGCGTGGTGGCAGATGCCTGTAATCACAGTTACTTGGGAGACTGAGGCAGGAGAATCGCTTGAACCTAGGAGGCGGAGGTTGCAGTGAGCTGAGATCGCACCACTGCCCTCCAGCCTGGGCAATAAGAACGAGACTTTGTCTAAAAAAAAATAATAAAATAATAATAATAAAAAATAAATCCTGTCATTCAACACAACATGGATGGAACTGGAGAATATGATGTTAACTGAAATAAGACAGCAACAGAAAGTTAAACACCCATGTTCTCACTGATATGTGGAAACTCTAAAAAAAAACTTCATCTCACAAAAGTAAAAAGTAGAACAGAGGATTCTGGAGACTGCGAAGGGTAGGGGGAGGGGAGGGATAGGGAGAGATTTGTTAAAGCAGCAGACCCTAACCTTTTTGGCACCAGGGACCAATTTTGTGGAAGACAATTTTTCCATGGCCAGAGTGGGGTGGGGCTGGGGGATTGGATGAGGGGGATGAAACTGTTCCACCTCAGATCATCAGGCATTAGATTCTCATAAGAAGCATGCAACCTAGATCCCTCACATGTGCAGTTCACAGTAGGGTTTCAGTTCCTATGAGAATCTAATGCAGTCACTGATTTGACAGGAGGAGGAGCTCAGGCAGTAATGCTCACTCACCCACCGCTCATCTCCTGCTGTGCAGCCTGTTCCTAACAGGCCATGGACCAGTATTGATCTGCTGCCCAGGAGTTGGGGATCCCTGGGTTAAAGGATACAAAATTACAGCTAGATAGAGAGAATAAATTCTAGTATTCTCTACCACTATAGGGTGGTATAGTTAACAGTAACATATTTTATAGGTTCAAATGGCTAGGAGGAGGATATTAAATCTTCCCAAAACAAAGAAATGATAAATGTTTGAGATGATGGATATGCTAATTACCCTGATCTGATCACCATACATTATATGTACCAAAACATTACTATGCATTCCATGAATATGTACAATTATTATTTGACAATTTAAAAAATACAATAAAAGCTGAGCACGGTGGCTCACACCTGTAATCCCAGCACTTTGGGAGGCCAAGGCAGGTGGATCGTGAGGTCAGGAGTTCGAGACTAGCCTGGCAAGCATGGTGAAACCCCGTCTCTACTAAAAATACAAAAAATTAGCTGGGCATGGTAGCACACGCCTGTAGTCCCAGCTACTTGGGAGGCTGAGGCAGGATAATTGCTTGAACCCAGCAGGTGGAAGTTGCAGTGAGCTGAGATTGCACCACTGCACTCCAGTCTGGGCAAGGAAGCTAGACTCCATCTCAAACAACAATAGCAACAACAACAGCAACAATAAAAAATAATTTTTTTAAAAAAAGTGTGGTCTGCGAATTGGCAGCATCAGCATCAACCGGGAGCATGGCTGGCGACATAATCTGTGTGGCCCAATGCAAAATAAAAATATGGGCACCTGTTCAAAAAGCAGGGGAAAAGTGCCACTACATTTGCAAAAATGTTAAGCTTTTCTCTTTCTTCCAGTCTCTCAACTTGTCATGGTGTTTTATATTTGCCATTTAATGTCATTCTTTTTTTTTTTTTAAGACTGGGTTTCGCTCTTGTTGCCCAGGCTGGAGTGCAGTGGTGCAATCTTGGCTCACTGCAGCCTCTGCTTCTTAGGTTCAAACAATTTTCCCACCTCAGCCTCCCGAATAGCTGGGATTACAGGAGTGTGCCACCACGCCCTACAAAAGTTTGCATGTTTAGTAGAGACGGGGTTTCGCCACATTGGCCAGGCTGGTCGCAAACTTCTGACCTCCAGTGACTCATCCACCTTGGCCTCCCAAAGCGTTAGGATTACAGGCGTGAGCTACCATGCCTGGCCCATTTAATGTCATTCTAACTAAAAAAACATTTTTAATGACTAACATGGATTTACTATTAATCTTTTTTATCAAGCAATGCCAGTTTTAAATGCAAATATCTAAGCATTTAATTACTAAGGTGGAATCATTGAAACAATACAACTTGTATTTTGTAACTTGTACACACAGGTGTGTTTTGTTCTTACCAGAACAGTGGAAACACTAAATAAAGTCACTCAACAGTTTTTGTTTTACTTCTTAACAAGCACACATTCTACTCACAGTACCTTCCGCTTCCTGAAGGATAGGGAAGGACTGAAAGGAAAAAGAACTTTCCCCTCTCTTCTATGTCATCATTTTAGCATCCGTGGTTGGCTAATATAGGGAAGTAACCCAGGAGGGATATGACAGTGTTTCTTGGTCATTCATATTTCTTAGAACATCACTGCCTTCTTTCTGTGTTCATGGCAAGTTCTGGTACCGATGGCAAGCATGGCCTCTCCAGGCTGTCAGTGACTCAAACCTTACCAAGTCACAGCCTTAACACACCACTTGGTACTTGCTGAACTCCCACCAAAATTTTGTACTCATGGGGCATCTCAAGTAGTATATGCAAATGGAACACAAAAGACAGTGGCCACGCATATTCCTACTGCACTGCATGGATCTCTTCTAGTCTCCGGCTGGCTGGATTGCCCCATCAGACTTACAAAACACAAGTTCAAATTTAAAAATCATTTAAAATTTTAAGGTGAAAATAGTGTGTTAAAACTAAGTTCAGAGCCTGCATAGGCTGCAGCTTAGGAGCTGGCTTTGCTTAGGAGCTTGATAAAAATGCAGGTTCTCAGTGCTGCCCACTCTCAGCCCCACCCCCACCCCCACCCCCAGACCTGTTGAATCAGAATTTGCATCTTAAGATTCCCAGGTCGGTTGTTTTGGGGCCTGTTGAAGTTCAGGAAGCTCTGGTCTGGTCTAGACCACTGAAGATCCTATCTCCCAGGCTAGACGCTGACTTTACCCCCTGGGAGGCAAGGGACAACTTTCTCTGATCTGCCCCACACTCTCTCTTCCCTCCTCTGGGCCCTACCTGCAGCTCTCCAGGATGTTATCAACTGGATTGCTGGCTGGCTTTTCTAACAACAGATTAATGAGGCTGTGTTCAAATCTCAGGTTTCATCTGCCTTCCAACCATCCAAGCCCTTTTTATATTCATGAATCCCTGTGGCAAGGAAGAAAACACAAAGAGCATCTAATAGGAGCCTTCCTTTTAAAGACCCATTTTAAGGATATGGGCCAGAGGCCGAGCCCCCCAAAAGATGAAAGTCTTGTTAATTTACATGTCAATGTGTAGCTGAGATGCCTTTATTATTGAGAATTCAAAAGTGAGAATATTTTCCCCCCCTCCCCCCGTTTGTTATTTAATTCCATTGATTTCCCTACTTTTGCTAGCTTTAAAATTACCCAGAGTGGATGAGGATGCAGTGTAACCTTTTTTCTGCTTCTCTTTGAGATTTTTCATGATGAAATGTTAGAAACATATTAATATCATGTCCCCCAAAATCTTTGAAAGAAGATCAAAGGAGGAGAAAATAGAGTTGAAAATTTAATTCACTTTGGCATTCAAGAGGTGTCTAAGAATAGGCCGGGCACGGTGGCTCACGCCTGGCCTTTGGCAGGCAGATCTCTTGCAGCCAGGAGCTCAAGACCAGCAGACCAGCTGGGGCAACATAGTGAGACCCCGTCTCTACAAAAAATACAAAAATTAGCTGGATGTGGTGGCACACACCTGTAGTCTCAGCTACTCAGGAGGCTGAGGTGGGAGGATCACTTGGGCCTGGGAGATTAAGACTGCAGTGAGCCATGATGGTGTCACTGTGTCAGAAGTGTGTGAACCAGAGCAACTCCATTTTGAATGGGAGCTAGGTAAAATGAGACTGAGACCTAGTGGGCTGCATTCCCAGAGAGTTAAAGCATTCTATGTCACAGGATGAGATAGGAGGTTGGCACAAGATACAGGTCATAAAGACCTTGCTGATAAAACAGGTTGCAGTAAAGAAGCCGGCTAAATCCCACCAAAACCAAGACAGTCACTAGAATGACCTCTGGTTGTCCTCACTGCTACACTCCCACCAGCATCCTTACAGTTTACAAATGCCATGGCAACGTCAGGAAGTTACCCTATATGATCTAAAAAGGGAGGCAAGAATAATCCACCCCTTGTTTAGCCTATCGTCAGGAAATAACTGTAAAAATGGGTAACCAGCAGTCTTCTGGGCTTCTATGTCTATGGAATAGCCATTCTTTTTTCTTTTCTTTTCTTTTTTTTTTTTTGAGATGGAGTCTCGCTCTGTCACCCAGGCTGGAGTGCAGTGGCGCAATCTCAGCTCACTGCAACCTCCACCTCCCGGGTTCAAGGGATTCTCCTGTCTCAGCCTCCCAAGTAGCTGGGATTACAGGCAGATGCCACCATGCCTGGCTAATCTTTGTATTTTTAGTAGAGATGGGGTTTTACCATATTGGCCAGGCTGGTCTCGAACTCCTGATCTCGTGATCTGCCTGCCTCAGCCTCCCAAAGTGCTGGGATTACAGGCATGAGCCACCGCGCCCGGCCGGAGTAGACATTCTTTTATTCCTTTATTTTCCTCATAAACTTGCTTTCACTTTACCTACTCACCCTGAGTTCTTTCTTGAGCGAGATCCAAGAACCCTCTCTTGGGGTCTGGGTCGGGACCCCTTTCCTGTAACAACCACACTCCAGCCTGGGTGACAGAGTGCGACCCTCTCAAAAAAAAGAAGAAGAAGAAGAAGAAGTTTTTTAAGAAGAGTAAGTTAGGAAAGAAATTCAGTCAAAATTAGTGTTAAATAAAATGTACAGGAGGCCATTGGTTTGAAATGAGCTCCTGCACTAGCCCCAGCAGACCAAACCAAAATAGAGTCACTCATGCTAATGTTCCATACCACCAAGCCAAAACTAAGTTGCTTACCTGAACTTCCAATAAATAGGAGAGAGAGAGAGAGAGAGAGAGAGAGAGAGAGAGAGAGAGAGAGAGATAATAGCCAAATCCCCAAACAGGCCAGTCTCAATGAACATGATGAGGAAATCCCCTCTGCCTCGATCTTTATAATGAAGGTAACTTTGAAACGACTAATCCACCGGTTCTCTGTTTCTGCTTTCCTCAGCTCCTTTCTGTCTGTAAAACCAACCTCCTCTTCCCAGCTCATCACAACATTCTACTTTATAGAATAAGGCAGATTCTGAATTGCCTGATTCTAGAATCACAAATAAAAGCCAATTAAGATCTTTAAACTAAACTTGTTGTAATTTTGTTTGATGACATTAGGAAATTTCACCTTCTTGTTTCTCTCTCAGCCTGAGGCCTGAAATAGAATCACCCCTCAGCTAAAATGGAATTGCCCCTCAGCATGTGAGCAAACTTTTACTGCACCGCTAAGTTGCAAGTCAATAGAGAATTTTCTTTCACAATAGTGGCTCCCCTACTTCTGTGAGGGAGAGCATTTAAAAAAGCAAGAGAAAAGAAAGGAAAAAGAGAAGGAAAGAGAAGCAAAGAAAAGAGAACGTTTTCAAAAGATGCGTGCTGCCCTTTTGATGGGGACGGCCTCCTTTTCCTCTTGACTGCCAACCCCACCAGAAAACATTCTCCCAAATGGTCGAGACTGTCGGAAGCCAATGTTGACTGCAGCTGCTTATAATTTGTTAGTAACTTTCTGGCGTAGAGACATCTCAATTTTAAGACCAAGCTTTTATGTTCCCTGACCAGGACTAGAAATGGCATACAGAAAAGAAAATGAGGGAGTAGGGATGAGGGAGTAGCACAGACGCCATGGGGGGCATGAACTGAACCACAAAGAGGGTGGGGGCAGGACTTGGACCTCCTGAAAGTCTTGGGCTTTTCAGCAGTGCTACTCCCCCCTCATTTCTCCTCCACCCCCAATCAAGGCAGGAGAAACAAAGAAACAGCCTAGCAATGAACTCCTTGGGGTTGAGGTTTTACTGCATAGCTGTGTGCTGTGAAGAATTTTCTTATAAATTGCCCTGTTTGCACAATGATGGCATTCTTTTTTGGATCACCAACTCAGGACATTTGGTAGCATGAGTGACAGAAACATTTTAAATTCATGGGAAATACAAAACCCCCTTTGTGGGCATTGGTTTCAGCCGCTGCCTCAGGTAACAAGAGTTGAGCTAAGTTTTCCTTCTTTTCCCTTCCTTATCCATTGATTCTCTGGCCAAGGTGCTATCGACTAGCCCGGTGACCCACAGGCCAAGGGAGGGAGGAGATGAAAAGCAAGTTAATTCACCAGATGGAGAGTGGGACCATTTCAGCAGGAGGCAGCTGCATTTCCAAAGCCAGATCAAAATTAAGTTCAAAAAGCTAAGTCCTGCTTAAAGAGCTGAAGGCATAGAGATAGGACAAGGTCTGAGCTGGAACAGGAGATGAGGAACTCTCCTGTCCTCACCTCCATTTCCCCAGGGCCTGGATCTAGCAGGATCTAAGCTATAAATCCCCCCACTGTCTGTGGTCAGAGGTTTCGCAACTGTGTTGGCTTAAACTTTGTTTCTGCCCTTAGACAAGTTATTTAACTTCTCTGATGCTCACTATCTTCATCTATAAAATAGGGACAATACTATCATCTGTCTCATTGGCTTTCTGGGAGGAATCAATGAAGAAATATATGCAATGGCCTGATAGCCAGGGCACATAGAGCTTAATAAGAAGTAGCAGTAATGGGAGTAATTGTTGTTTCAAAGAGGAAGCTATTACCAAGTCCAGCCTCACATATTTTCAAAGAAGACGTGGAAGGGTTGTCCATGAGTTGACAAAGCCCAGATTGTCTCATTTCCCTCAGAGCCCAAAGGTCTGGCAGGCAAGCCACAGCCCTGGGTCATGAGTGAGTGGGTCCACACCATCGCCCTTCATGAGAAACACCTTCCCTTCCTTCTTGCTTGGTTTCCCTCTCCTTCTTCTGCCCATCTCCATCTTTTTTTCCTCTTTCCTTCCCCAAAGACCCCATCAGCTCCACTTTTTCCCTACACAACAACCTAGGAAAGTCATCTCATACTGCTGAGCCCCACTTGCCTTTCAAGGCAGTGAGGACGATGGAGCAGATGCTCTGTAAGTCCCTTTGGAAGCCAACATTCCACAATCATCCATTCCTCTCCTTTCTCCCTTCTCTTTTCCTTGCCTCTTTCACACTCAAACTCCTGGGAGAAAATTCCACCTGGTTGAGCTTGGGTCACATGCCTGCCGCTACAGGTATGGCAATGTTAGAGAAAGGCTCTGGGGCAGGAATCCCCCAGGAACCTTGGGCTTCTTTAGAAGAGGAGGACCTGGTTTTATAATCCCCCATGACTGCATGATTTGTGGAAGAGGGAGTGGTAATTCCCCCAGAAGAAATCAGAAAGGAAGAATAGGCATTAGATTTAGGGTAGAGCAAAGGAAAGAACTACAACAGCCACTGTGCAGATGATAAAATTGGATGTATGCTTTCTGTCCTTTCCATTCGTATATTCATTTGCTTATCTATGCATTCGCCTTTGAGTGTCTAGGCCACTGAAGATGCAAGCCTTACCTGAACTTGAGAATGGTTAGAATTGTCATAATAAAATGTTCATTAAATATTTTGTGGTAAGTTCAACAATAAGAATCCTCTCAGGAAGCAGGGTGGATCACAAGAACTAAATTGAACCTATCCTCTGGGCCAACCAAGTCTTTAAGGGAATGGTTACATAAGACCAAACCAGGCATATTGGACATTGAGAGGAACCCCCAGGATGCAAGCCAGCCCTACAGTTCTCAATCTGGAGTGGATTTTGCTCTCCCTAGGGATATTTAGCAAAGTCTGGAGCCATTTATGGTTGTCACAATGGGGAGGAAGGGGGACTTCTACTGACATCTACTTGGTAGAGACCAGGATGCTGCTAAACATTCTACAGTGCATAGGACAGCCCCCGACAATCAAGAATTACCCTACCCCAAACATCAACAGTGCCAAGGTTGGGAAATCCTTAGCAGATGGGCAAGAGGCCTTTCATCCCAATAATCCTGATATGTTTTGTTGAGTCTGAGAACTTTCTTGTCATAAGTGCTGACTATGGGGACCACAATCTAGTTTCACTCAACCAGTTTGTAAATCCAGGTGCCAGCTCTTCCACTAAGGAAGTCTCCTGGAAGATCCTTGCCCAAGATTCTTTGTCTTTCCCCTCCAAAACAGTGAAGGGGCAGACCTGTCACCAAGTTCATCCAATCTGAATTCTCCATGGGTCTTGCATATTGGGCTAAATGTTTCAATATAGAAGGTTTGGTTTTCTAGAAGCCATGTCAAGACTGATACGAAATTCTTCTTCTGAGATCTCTTTCAGCTGCCTCATTAGCTGTAAATATAATTATCTTGCTTTCTCTTGGATCTTATGAGCTGCACCGTATTCTTCCAGCAAATTTACTTTTTGCTTCAATTAGTCAGTCAATTTATTTTGCTTGCAACCAAGATGTCCTGATACAGAGAATCTTCAGTTCCCTTTAGTAACTTCCAAACTTCATGCAACATCTCAAGTACGTCCCATCCTATCACTCCAAGAAACATGGGATCCCAGAAATATCCTGGTTCATACTCTACTTCTCTAGGATCTGCCATTTGATTACCAGTTAATCAAATGACCAAAAAAGAATTTATTCACACCCACATACTTTGAACAATGTCAGCTCAAGGAAAAGTCAAAGTAGAGAAGCGGGACTAATATTTGTTGGGTGTCTACATGTGCCAGGCACAACGTTAAGGACTTTATATTTAGAATCTTCTCTCAACTTTATTGCTATACTGGAGGTTGGTATTCCTATCCCACTTTACATTTGAGATAAAGGAGGATTAGTGGGATCAACTAATTTTCGTAAGACCATATATCTAGTAGTTATTAGAGATAGGATTTGGATTTGAGTCTATCTGTCTCCAAGGCCCATGGTTTGTTTTTTTTTTTACCTCTGTACAAGAGATGGCAAACTGTGGCCCTTGGGCCATATTTTGCCTGCCACCACTCACTTTTGTAAATTAAGTTTTATTCTAACAGTCATGCTCATCCTTTTGCTCTATAATGACATAGTTGAGTATTTGCAATGGAAACAATAAGCATTGCAAAGAGTAAAATATTGCCTATGTTACCTTTATAGAAAAAGTTTGGGCTGGGCACGGTGGCTCATGCCTGTAATCCCAGCACTTTGGGAGGCCGAGGCGGGTGGATCACCTGAGGTCAGGAGTTCGAGACCAGCCTGGCCAACATGGCAAAACCCTGTCTCTACTAACAATACAAAAAAATTAGCCAGGTGTGGTGGTAGGCACCTATAATCCAGCTACTCAGGATGCTGAGGTAGAATTGCTTGGACCCGGGAGGTGGAGGTTGCAGTGAACCAATATGCCACTGCACTCCAACCTGGGTAACAGAGTAACACTCTGTCTCAAAAAAAAAAAAGAAAGAAAGAAAAAGTTTGCTAACCTCTGCTCTACATCCTACTCTGTTCCTCGTATGTAGATTCCCCATTCCTGGTCCACTCTTCTTTAGGGTGTTTCTTTACATGAACTCAAGCATCTGATTCTGCATTCTTCCTTTATCAAACCTAGTCAGGAAAGCACTGTCTCATTCATACAAAAGTGGAAGTGACAGATAAAGCTTAATGTTTATCCCTCCCAAGGATATTTGCATTTTAAGAACCAACCAAAACTTGGCCAAAAAGGCAAGTCTGGTGGGAATTTTTGGTGGGAATTCTGAAGTAATGGCTTTCACAGATTTGCCATTGAATCACCTAGATTTTACATGGGCCCCTTCCTTGGGTCTCCCGAAATCAAGCTACATATGATTGAAGGACTATGTAAAGGCTGTAGTCCTTTAATCTGCTTTTTTCAGGCATGGCCTGTTCAGAAAGGTCTTGGTTGGGTCCTAATCTTAAGGTCACTAGGGTGACTGCTACTTATGCTCAGGACCAGGACACTGGCTACTGATTTCAGATGTCACATCTTCATATACTTTCTAACTCTCAATTTGTAAAGATGACCAAAAAAATTAAAGGAGTTAATACACTATTTTACCAACCAGTAACATCAGCATAACTATCTCTGTACAGCAATTGCTGAAGATGATCAGTTGCAATGATCTACAGCTGGGTTTGGTGTTGACTATCAAACTTTCCTCACTAGTGTAAGCTTTGCCAGGAGAAGCTGAAGCTCTTTTCTAGATGGAGCCAAGGGCCTATTCTTTTCCCAGTTGGTTCTATGCCATCTTCCAATATCTCTGTGGCCCACACTTGTGTGCACCAGCCTGACTGTGTCCTTGAATTAGAACCGATACACAAATTGCAAAGCATGCCTCGCTGTGACAAGTGGGAAGAAAACCATTTCTCACCTCCTCACCTCCAGAGACTCACTCTCTGCTAGTGATTTTATCTCTTAAATGGTTTTCAAGTATGGCCTTTCCTCTCTTCTATTACTATTGCTCAGATAGTAACCACATCTTGCCATTTTTATAACCTCTTAACTGATCATCCTGCCTCAGTGTCACTCTCTCAAGTCCATCTCTGAAACTGTTTCTAGAGAACTTTATCTAAAATTCATCCAGGCACAGTTGCTTGTGCCTGTAATCACAATAACTCAGGAGGCTGAGGCAGGAGGATCACTTGCCTGGGCAACATAATGAGACCCCGTCTCTAAAACAAGTTAAAAAAAGAAAAATCAAGTGTGGCCAATGTCCCTTCCCTGTCTAAACCTTGCAGTGGCACCCAGTCTCCTTCCTAGATGCCACACATCCAGGTCATATACCTGAACATATCTGGTAAGCATTAAACAATAGGGAGCAGTGCAGCCTGGGGTGAACCAGAGGCTTAAAGGCATGTAGACTTTATTCAAACTCTGTGAGGGCCAAAATGAAAGCACCATCTGCAGACTGAAAGCAGTCCACAAGCAATGCATGTGCTACCTCAGGAGAAATGCATGGTCCGCTTTTTACCATGACATAAAAGTCTCCTCTGGTCTGACTTCCACTGTTGATCCTTATCCCCAGCTACAACCTGACTCTCACTTCAGGCTCCTGCCATCCCCATCTGCTTGATTCCTCATGAGTTTCACGCCTCCCTGCCCCTGCTCATTTTTTTTTTCCTACCTCCTTCTTATTCTGTCTTTAAAGCTTAAGATCCTTTCCTGGATCATCCCCCGCCTCCAGGTGAGCCAATATTGATCTTCTGTGCCTTTCTAGAACTTGATGCTGGCCTCCGTCATTACAATGACTGCATTATTTTAGAATAATATCCTCCTGTGTTCCTCCAAAGAATATTAAGTTCCTTGAGAGCAGGGAAATATGGCATTTGTGTATGATTCTGTATGCCTGTGTCTATAATAACCACTCATCAAATATTTGCTGAACCAAACACTAACCTTGGGGCCCAAGAGAGCTCTGTCTGGTTCCAGGAGTCGTTTGTTAGCTAGAGATTTGCTAGTCTTAGGCAAACACTCTATGTCACAATTATTCTTTCTAGACAGAAATAGCATACTTTCCTCAAATGGTGTTTATGGAATAAAATAAAATGAAATGTACATGAATAAATGGCACAGGGCCTGACATTTAGTTGGAACTCAAAAAGTGTAATGTTTTAATGAAGCTATCTTAGAAATGGCTTGAAGTCCAGCCATTAAAGGGTAGGTTATCTTTGATGATGTGGCTGCTCTGATTACTTCTTATCTTATTTTCTATTGCTTCAGCATAAATCTGCTCTATAGATACTGAAGTAGGCCATGGTGTTCAGAATAAAGGCTACCTGTAGGAAGTGTTGACTGAGAGGGAGTGTGAGGGAGCCTGATAAATGTTGGAAATGCTGCATTTCTTTATCTTGGTGGTGTTTACACAGGTGTATTCATCCAGGGTTACAGGTGGAATTGCGTCCCCCAGGAAGATATGCTGAAGTCCCAATTTCCGGGACCCACAAATGTGACTGTATTTGGAAATAGAGTCTTTGCAATATAATCAAGTTATAATGAGGTCATTGGGGTGGGCTTTAATCCTATATGATTGGTGTTCTAACAAAAAGAGGGAAATTTGGACACAGACACACAAATAAGAGAATGCCATGGGAATGCACGGGAGAACACAGGACAACAGAAGCCGATATTGGAGGAATGCCAAAGATTGGGGTCATCCCCAGAACTCAGGAAGAGGCGAGGAAGAATTAGATCTAGGCTTTTACAGCATGTCTCTGCTTACACCTTGATTTTCAACTTCTGGCCAACTGTGACAGAATGTATTTCTGTTGTTTTAAACCATCTAGTTTGAGTTACTTTGTATGGCAGCCCTAGCAAATAAGTGCAGATTTTGGTACTGGGAAGTGAAATGTAACAAATACCTAAAATGTGGAAGTGGCTTTGGAATTGGGTAATGGTGAAACCTCCTTTGCAAAGATTATGACAGTGGGAGAAGTCTAGCGTGGCTAACTCCATCTTGCTTCAAGCCTCACAGGCTGGCTGTCTTCACTCATTCCTGGGCATAGGCCAAGCTAACTGTGGGAGGAATATAGTTTATAGTTTAACTTGGAAGCAAGGATGATAATAGTCCCTTCCTAAAACTAGCCCCATTCTTGCTCAGAGACTGAAAACTAATGAAAGGCGGTGAGATTAGGATTATGGGAGGGGCCTGAATTCTGCTCAAATGTAGGGATAGTTTCTCTAATTCCTTGCTGCTCAGAAGTCATGTAGCCAGAGGTCACAAGATTTGTGACTTCCCCAATTGTTTTTACAGGTAACATCACTATTGTAGAACCTAAAACTGGTTTTTTGAGATTTTTTCTTTTCTTTCTTTTTTTTTTTTTTTCTGAGATGGAGTCTTGCTCTGTCGCCCAGGCTGGAGTGCAGTGGCATGATCTCGGCTCACTGCAAGCTCCACCTCATGAATTCACACCATTCTCCTGCCTCAGCCTCCCGAGTAGCTGGGACTACAGGCACACACCACCATGCCCGGCTAATTTTTTTTTGTATTTTTAGTAGAGATGGGGTTTCATCGTGTTAGCCAGAATGGTCTCTATCTCCTGACCTCATGATCTGCCCGCCTTGGCCTCCCAAAGTGCTAGGATTACAGGTGTAAGCCACCGTGTCCAGCCGGTTTTTTGAGATTTTTCTATACTGTCCACTTCCAGACTCGTGACTCAACTGATCCTATGGCCCCCAACCCAGAGGCAGACTCAGAGCATGAGAATGGATTTCCATAGCCCTATGATTGCAGCCCCAACCAAACAGCAGCACCCATTCCCTAGTCCTCTGCCCACAAAACTATCCTTGAAAAACTGTAACCTCTGAGCCTTTGGAGAGACTAATTTGAGCAATAACTCTATCTTCCATATGGCTAGCCTAGCATCAATTAAACTCTTTCTTTACTGCAATACCACGATATCAGTGAATTGATTTTGCCTGTGCAGCAGCAAGAACCTGGTAGGCAATTACAGTGGGTAGACGTACAGGAATTTTCAGGAGCTTGATAGTAAAAGCCTAGATTGCTTTGAAGAGATTGGTGGTAGAAACATGGATGTTAGCTGGGTGCAGTGGCTCATGCCTGTAATCCCAGCCCTTTGGGAGGCTGAGGCAGCAGGATCACTTGAGCCCAGAATTGTGAGACCAGCTTGGGCGAGATGGTGAGAGCTTGCCTCTATAAAAATTAAAAGAAAGAAGAAAGAAGTATGGATGGTAAAGGCCATTTTGGTGAAGGTTTAGAAAGAAGTGAGGGAAGGTGTAGAGAAAGCTTTTATCATGTTAGAAAATACATATATCATTATAAACAGAACGTTGCTAGAAATGTGAATGTTAAAAGTGCTCCTGGTAAAGCCTCGGATGGAAGTGAGGGACATTGGTATTGGACACTAGAGGAAAGGTAAACCTGGTTATAAAGTGGCAGAAAACTTAGCTGAATTATCTTCTACTGCTTTGTGGAAAGTAAACTTAGAAGTGATTAATTTGGATATTGAGCTGAAGTGATTTCCAAGCCAAGTGTGGAAGGTACAGTCTGGTTTCTCTATGCTGCTCAGTGTAAAATGCAAGAGAAAGAGACACATTAAGGAATGAACTGGTAAGCATAAAGGGACCAGCATTTGATTTGGAAAATTCTCAGCCTATCCAGATGACCTGCTCTGGAATTAGAGTCAAGGGTATGTCTAGACAATATTTGCTAAAGGGATGAGATGTGTGATTTATGAATCCAATCAACCAACTCAGCAGAATCCAGGAATAGAGCTAAAATTATCCGACAAATATCTATGAGGGACTCTCTTGTCTTGTGGCTTAGACCCCTAGATTACCTGGGAGACTGACAACATTTTTAATAATTTTATACCAGTGGAAATGCTGCCATCCCAGACTGAAAGGGACAGAGGCAAGATGAAATGAAGGAAGAATGAGCCTGAGGCCAGAGCCACGGATGCAAGGTGGATGGTACCCTGGGTGGGCCAAGAAGGTGAGGCCATCCACCCAATGGGCCAAGAGAACAGAGCCTCAAGCCACAGAAGATTATTTTCAGGCGTGAAATCTAATGGAGTTTTTCCTCTTGGGTTGTGGACTTGCTTTAAGCCAATGACTTCATTATTCCTTCCGATTGTTCCCTCCTGTTAGCGCCCTGTTTCGGAGCGAGGGCTTATGCAATATTTCTGCCCTGGCTCTCTATTCAGGTGACTCAGTCTGGAGTGCATGATCGAGACCAGAGAGCATGGCATGCCTCTGCACCTTCCCATCAGCGTACTGTGAGGTCTGGGTGCTCTGGCACATTGATCTCCTCTTTAGGCAGCACAACCCCTAAACAACGATCCTCTTGGCAAAGCAGAAGCCAGGAACCCCAAATGTGCTCTTTGCGGATCATTTTAAGGGCTGCCTTGCAGACCCCTCTACCTACCTAAAATGGCTCATTTCCTTTGCCTTTGGGTGCCCTTCCACATCTCCTGTGTCGGTGTGATGTTTTACGGGGCCAGATCTCTTCCCTGTCACTTTGTGAGGAATCTGCCATTTTCCCCTTAGAATTAGTGCTGCTTTCTAGAAATCTTCCCCATGTAACGGGTTTAAAATATTATGCTACTTGGGAAAAGTTCAGCACTAGCCAGTATCAAAAGCCCTGTAGCTCAGCTCATTGTTGAGGGGCCCAAAAGAGGCGCTGAGTAAGAAGCGCAAGGGAAAAAAAAATAAAAATAAAAATAAATTCCTAGTTTGCGTGGGAAAAGGGCTGACTTAAAGAGCACAATTCAGTTTTGCTAGACACCTGCTCCGTCTCCTTCCTATACCTCGTTCCACATTCCCAGGCATTTTCTCTTTGAAAAGATACAGAAGTAGTGGTCGTTTCCATTTCCTCTGCAGATTGCAAAGAGGGAGACATCTTGCCCTTAAGAAAAGACCGTGGAGTGGTGGCAGGCGCCTGTAGTCCCAGCTACTCAGGAGGCTGAGGCAGGAGAATGGCGTGAACCCGGGAGGCGGGGCTTGCAGTGAGCCGAGATGGCGCCACTGCACTCCAGCCTGGGCGACAGAGCGAGACTCTGTCTCAAAAAAAAAAAAAAAAAAAAAAGAAAAAGAAAAAGAAAGAAAAGACCGTGGAGGCTACTGAAGGGGCTCTCTCTTCAGAGACATGTCACCCTGAGCCTTTCGGCGATGCCTTTGTTTCTTTAGAAAATCCTTCTACCTCTTTGGTGTGGTGTCCTGGGCTTCCCTCTAGCCTCATTCCTGGACACTTTCTCCATCACACCCTTCACTGCAGCCATCTCAGGATATTTTCTTTTCTTTTCTTTTTGAGTCGAGTTTCGCTCTTGTTGCCCGGGCTGGAGTGTAATGGCACAAGATCTTGGCTCACTGCAACCTATGCCTCCCGGGTTCAAGTGATTCTCCTGCCTCAGCCTCCTGAGCAGCTGGGATTACAGGCATGTGCCACCACACCCAGCCAATTTTTGTATTTTTAGTAGAGACGGGGTTTCACCATGTTGGCCAGGCTGGTCTTGAACTCCTGACCTCAGGTGATCCACTCGCCTCGCCCTCCCAAAGTGCTGGGATTACAGGCGTGACCCACCACCACCGGCAGGATATTTTCAGTTTGCTAAATGTGTCCCTTTCTCTTCTCCCTCTGCAGGGAATGTCCCTTCTGCTGTACTCAGCTGGCCCGCTGGAAATGTTTCCCCTTGCCTCTCCCCACAGCTGCTTGTTTCAAGGTCACTCTGGGCTCCCTTCCTGCTGTGCAGACTCTATCCCACTGCACAATAAACATTTCTCCTCTTATCTGACTTCTCCTTGAGACTATACCCCCTGGACATCAGGGACTGACTTTACTGTCTGCATTCTAGCACCTGACAAGGTGAGGAGTACCTTCTGGGTACTCAGAGGGTGGCTGGGTATTAACTATGAGGCAGACAGTCCAGTGTTTTAGCTTTCTGTTTAGTGAAACAAACACAGACATGCATGCATCCTTTTGCACATTTAGTATTGTTAGGGTACAATATCACTCCCATGCACAAGCAGGTCATAAAAAATCAGCCATAAATAGATGATTACTTTTAGACGAACCCAAAATTTTGTGTTACTGTCTGAATTATTAGAGGATTTCCTCAATGGTTGTTTGGGCTTTCTGCTCATGTTTAAAAGTCGACTCTAAAAGGCTCTGAGTGAAGAGCAAGAAAATAAACAAATAATAAATAACCTGATCAAAATATGAGCAAAATATCTAAATAGACATTTCTCCAAGAAGACATACAAATGACCAACAGGTATATGAAAAGATGCTCAACATTGTTAATCATCTGGGAAATGCAAATCAAGACCACAATGCAATATCACCTCACACCTGTTGGGATGGCCATTATATATATATAAAATGTATTATATATTTTTCTCTACATCCTCTCGGATACTTTATATATATATATATATAGTATATATTTTTAAAAAATATTTTAAATATATATTGTATGTAACATATGTTTTTATATATAAAAATGTATTTTATATATAAATATAAAAACAAGTGTCTGAGAGGATGTAGAGAAAAGGGAACCGTTACGCACTGTTCCTGGAAATGTAACATGATACAACTGCTATGGGAAACAGTACAGAGTTTCCTCAGAAAATTAGAAACAGGACTACCATGTGACCCAGCAATCTTGCTTCTGGTATACATCCGAAAAAACTGAAATCAGGATCTGGAAGAGATATCTGCAATCCTATGTTCGTTGCAGCATTATTCACAATAGCTTAAATATGGAAGCAACCCAAATATCCATCAACGGACAAATGGAGAAAGAAAATGTAGTGCATACATACAATGGAACATTATTTAGCTTTAACAAAGAAGAAAATCCTACTATTGTAATAACACGGATGGACCAAGAAGACATTCTATTAAATGAAATAAGTCAGTCATAGAAGGACAAATATTGTGTGATCTCTCTTATCTGAGGCACCTAAAATAATCAAAGGTATTGAGGTAGACAATAGAATGGTGGTTGCTAGGGGGTAGGGAAGGGCAATATGGGGAGTTGTTGTTCAATGGGTATAAACTTACAGTGATACAAAAGTGAGTAAGTTCCAGAGATCTGCTCTGCAAGACAGTGCCTGTAATTAACAGTAAGTACTGCTAAATTAAGTTTAGCCTAAAGCTGCCTCCTTACGTATTTTAAATTAGCCTAAAGGCTTCTCCATACTTAGTCAACTGCAACCTAACCAGATGTGGAAACAGACTGCACCCTACTCTTGTAACAATAGCTATACTTCAGCCACTCACAGGCGGTCGACTGTGCAAACTGTGTTCAAACGAGGCCAACACTGAGCTATAATGATCCAGCCGTTTCTGCACTTCACTTCTGTTTTTTGTCTGTCATTTTCCTTTTTCAGTCCATAAATTCTCTCTAACCACGCAGCAGCCCTGGAGTTGCTCTGAAGGTATTCTGTTTGATGGGTGGGGGTGGGGTACCCGACTCTCAACGTGTTCTTTGCTCAGTTAAACTCTGTTAAATTTGTCTACAGTTATCTTTTAACAGTACTTATGTGCAAAGTCACTAAATTGTGTATATTAATATGTGCAGCTTTTTGAATACCAATTATACAATACAGCTGAAAAAATAAAGATTAAAAAAATAAAGATTAATCGCTTCTCAGCCTTTTGGCTAAGATCAAGTATAAAAAAATAAAGATTAAAAAATAAAAAGCTCTGGCCAGGCGTGGTAGGGGGCTCAGCACTTTAGGAGGCCGAGGCGGGTGGATCACCTGAGGTCAGAAGTTCGAGACCAGCCTGACCAACATGGTGAAACCCCGTCTCTACTAAAAACACAAAAATTAGTTGAGCATGGTGGTGCCTGCCTGTAATTCCAGCTACTTGGGAGGCTGAGGCACTAGAATCAATTGAATCCAGCAAGTGGAGGTTGCAGTGAGCTGAGATCATGCCACTGCACTCCCACCTGGGTGACAGAGTGAGACTCCATCTCAAAAATAAAATAAAATAAAATAATATAAAATAATAAAAAATAGGCCAGGCATGGTGACTCATGCCTGTAATCCCAGCACTTTGGGAGGCCAAGGCGGGCAGATTACAAGGTCAGGAAATTGAGAACATCCTGGCTAACACGGTGAAAACCCGTCTCTACTAAAAATACAAAAAATTAGCCAGGCATGGTGGCACGCGCCTGTAGTCCCAGCTACTTGGGAGGCTGAGGCAGGAGAATCGCTTGAACCTGGGAGGCGGAGGTTGCAGTGAGCCGAGATCGTGCCACTGCACTCCAGCCTGGGCGACAGAGTGAGACTCAGTCTTTAAATAAATAAATAAATAAATAAATAAATAAGAGTAAAAAGCTCTGTGTATAGATGAGGCTTATCCACTGGTGGCCTCCCTTTAGGATGACATGGCTGGGCTGTTTTCCTGGAGAAACCCCAACTATCAGAATTTGTCTTGACTGAGGTTCCCTCAAAGCAGATGTAGAAACAGAGAGCCCTTTCAGGTCATCTATTTCAGGGGTCATCTCAGGAAACCCTGGTAGGGAGGTGGAGAAGTGGCAGGAAAGGGAAGGAAGTCAGCGTGGGTGGACAATCAGAGCTCAATGCTGTGAGGGGCTCTGGGGGTCAGTGTAGGTCACGCCCCTCAGGATTCTCTCCCTGATGCAACAGCAAGAGAGCCACGCCCTTTTCGACCACCTTGAAGCCCATGAATTCTCTGCCCCTTCTGGCTGGGTCTGTCTGCAAGTTGACAGAAGCGTTCACCTGAAGAAAGCTGCAGGAATTGGCAGGAAACCATCTTTAGGTGCAGAAGTGGATGCTGAGGGGGACACAGGCAGAAGGCTGATGGTGTCTGCTTCTGCATCTTTAGAACTTTCCTCAGGCTGGTCAGCTTCCCCTGAAGTGAATATTGCCATCTCCTACTTGTGGGTTAGGAGACTAGCTGCCAGCACTCTGGGATCTGGGTGACAGAAAGGACTGGGCTCTCTTTAATCTTAGCTTTTGCTTGGCCAACCCATTCTCAGCGTGGAAACTCCTCTGCTGTCCCCTTGTCCCCTAGTCACCATTGGTTCATACTCTCCGGAGCAGCACTGTCCAATAGAAATATCATGGGAGCCACAGAAGTCATTTTAGATTTTCTATCAGTCACACGAAAAAATAATAAAAATATACAGGAGAAATTAATT
This sequence comes from Pongo abelii, assembly GCF_028885655.2. NCBI lineage: Eukaryota > Metazoa > Chordata > Mammalia > Primates > Hominidae > Pongo > Pongo abelii. Next base: position 67,032,667 of record NC_071998.2, on the reverse strand, counting down.
TTAATGTGTTTTATTTAATCCCATTGATCAAAAATATTATTGTTTCAACATATAATCAATGTTTTTGTTATTTATTTATTGAGATAAGAGTCTTGCCCTGTTGCCCAGGTTGGAGTGCAGTGATGTTACCATGGCTTACTTCAATCTCAACCTTCCCAGGCTCAGGTGATCCTCCTGCCTCAGCTTCCCAAGTTGCTGGGACTACACACACGTGCCTCCACACCTGGCTAATTTTTGTATTTTTTGTAGAGATGGGATTTTGCTATGTTGCCCAGGCTGATCTTGAACTTCTGGGCTCAAGTGATCCACCCTCCTCAGCCTCCCAAAGTGCTGTGATTACAGGCGTGAGCCACTGAGCCCAGCCTACAACATATAATCAATGTTTTTAAAAATCTTTTATAATTGTACCGAGTCTTCAGAATCTAGCATGTATTTCACACTTAACCCACATTTCAATTTAGAATAACCAGACTTAAAGAGTTCAGAAACCACATGTACTTAGTGGCTGCCGTATTGAGCAGTACAGCTCTAGAAACTAAATTTCCAGTCCAGTGCAAAGGTGAGGGGAGGGGCAGGTCTTCTGCTGCAAGGCATTGAGAAGGAAGCTGGGAGTCTAACTGCTTCTTTATTTATTTATTTGAGACAGAGTCTCGCTGTGTCGCCCAGGCTGGAGTTGCAGTGGTGCGATCTCGGCTCACTGCAAGCTCCACCTCCCAGGTTCATACCATTCTCCTGCCTCAGCCTCCAGAGTAGCAGGCGCCCGCCACCACGCCTAGCTAATTTTTTGTAGTTTTTTTTAGTAGAGACGGGGTTTCACATCTCTTGACCTCGTGTTCCGCCCGCCTCGGCCTCCCAAAGGGCTGGGATTACAGGCGTGAGCCACCGCGCCCGGCCATAACTGCTTCTTAAAAAGACTTTTGACTGACTCTGTTTTGCCATTTACCCCCATTTTAGAAATTCCTGGTGGCCCCAATTTCTGAGCATTTTTGTGGTTCTGTGGTGCAAATAGGATGGATGACTCACTTTCACTCACTGCCAGCTTAGGTGTTGGCCTCACTGAATCTGCTGGGTCAGCTCACACTCATCCGTCAGCTTTCCATCTTTCCATTTTTCCTTAGTGTTTCCTCCACTCCAAGTCTCTTTGTCCTTATGGGTTTGTGCCTTAAAAAAAAAAATCACCCATTTTCATTTTATTGGAATGTTTGGAGAGAACAGAGATAAACATGGATGTTGAAACCACCATCTTTAACTGATCATCAATAAGTTTTCCATATCAATGGAATATGATTATTTTTGTCTATAAATTTTTATTGTGAGTCTGGTATTTTGGTTTAAATCATCTGAAAACCCTATGTATGCAATAACTATTTCCAAAAGGAACAAATGCATGAATAATGAGATATCCAGGAGACTGACTTAATCCCCAAATGTCATCCAATCCAGTTAAAACCGGTGCCCAGAAAGCGACACCCTCTGGGTCACCCTTCAGGGAGCCTGTTTCCCCTCGTACTCCTTAGCTCAGCTCATTTCTCTCAGTGACTACTGAGCTAAGAAAGCCCCCAGAAATAGTTAAGAATTTTAAAGGCTCTTAGCAGCAAACCAAATGCAAGACGGAGCCATGAGTCAACTGTTCCACCTCCCTCAACCTCATCGCCCAACTGCCGGCTAGAACAGACCACTTCCTTGTAATACACACGCTCTTTCTCTAGCACGGAGATTTAGCTTAACTCTGCCTTCCCCCACCTTCAGCCTCATTTCTTCTTTTGAAAGGGCTGGGTTCCTTTTTGTGCTTTTTTTCTTGAATCTTAAAAATGAAGCCCAGGCCCCTTGGAATACAGAGCAATGTTAGAGTCCAGTCTTTATGTGTAATCAGTGTAGGGCTAGTGGCTTTGAGGTTCTTTGTTGGTTTGGTTTTGTACTTACTAACGTATTATTCTAGAATCCAAGAATAAATGAAAAGCAATTTAAATATGTATTAGAGTATCTCATAAAAGCACCAAAAATGAGATTTTATTCATAATATACAGAAAAAAAATCAAGTTCTTTCCTTTTGCGTAAATGAAAGCCGTAGGAATCAAGAAATCTTCAGACCCAGAGATCTCATTTAGTTAGCTTCTTTTACTGACACAGGGGATAGTTCAACTAGATTCCATACATATCTGGACAGTAGACAGTAAAGACAAGGGAAGCCCTAGAAGCTCCTAAGTGTATCAGAACCCAGAGGATATTTATATAGATGAGATAAAGAGAAGTAAATTTGGAGGTGGGGATATGATCATAGGAGGAATCTTGCTGTTTCAAAGTTTACAGTAGTGAAATCAGCTAAACAGGCAAATTGAGTTAAATTGGAAGCTCTTCAATGCACTCCCCATCAGTTTACTGGGTTTTGGTCTCACAGGATCTAGCATGTTATGGCTGTGTACTGCCCCTACCTCCACCCAGACATCCCATATATTATTTCCCCAGCACACATTTTCAGCTTTATGTATTGGGATATATTTTATCCACATCAATTTATTTTATTTTTATTTATTTGTTTATTTATTTTGAGATGGAGTCTCACTCTGTCACCCAGGCTGGAGTGCAGTGGCGCGATCTCGGCTCACTGCAAGCTCCGCCACCCAGGTTCACGCCATTCTCCTGCCTCAGCCTCCCGAGTAGCTGGGACTACAGGCACCCGCCACTGTGCCCGGCTAATTTTTTGTATTTTCAGTAGAGACGGGGTTTCACCATGTTAGCCAGGATGGTCTGGATCTCCTGACCTCGTGATCTGCCTGCCTCAGCCTCCCAAAGTGTTGGGATTACAGGTGTGAGCCACCGCACTCGGCCTATTTATTTATTTATTTATTTTTCAGACAAAGTCTCACTCTGTTGCCCAGGCTGGAGTGCAGTGGCGCGATCTCAGCTCACTGAAACCTCTACCTCCCCGGTTCAAGCGATTCTCCTGCCTCAGCCTCCCCAGTAGCTGGGATTACAAGTGCCTGCCACCACGCCTGGCTAATTTTTGTATTTTTCGTAGAGACTGGGGTTTCATCATGTTGGCCAAGCTGGTCTCAAACTCCTGAGCTCAAGTGATCCACCCACCTTAGCCTCCCAAAGTGCTGGGATTATGGGCATGAGCCACTGCACCCAGCCTATTCACATCAATTTTTTAAGTCATAAAGATAATAGGATTGCCCTAATAAAAATTCCCATTACATTAATATTTCCTGACAAAATATTTTTCTTATAAAAATGTCACACTTGCCTAGATATTTATGGTTTTCAAGACATTTCAAAACACCTTATCTTGCTTCCTCTTCACAACAATGTTATATATCTGGAGAAAGGTAGTCTTATCAGGCATCTTATTTGTTGATTAGTGTATTTCCTTATCACCCCATACTACAAAGGACTAGAGGTAGAACAACAATACTGCTGGAAAAGGTAGGGTCAGGACTGGACTCCGGGCTTCCTCACTTCTAGCTGGAGGCCCTGTCTCCTGAGGATCTTTATTACTTAGGCCTTTAGCTCCTTGCCCAGAGGTGGCCGCCAAAATATACTTGATCAGAAGCCAACTCTCCTGTCAACTTAAGTGCTGAGTCAGGGTTGGTCGTGGTGATGATTTAGGGCTCAGAAGAGACATCATGTTTCTTTTCCTCTTTCTACTTGTCTTCTTCCCTTTTCTACTGGAAGAATTCAGTCCTAATGTCATTCAGCAGGGCAGAGAAAGTTGGTTACTCTGGAGTAGGGGTGGTGGCCCAGCATAGGTGTCTCCCCTGAACAGGGTGAGGAGGGTATTCATGATCGAGGACAGCCTGGTGTATCAGAGAGCCTAAGTAGATAAGAAGGGCTTCCAGGTAGGAGGGGTGCCTGTAGTGGGGGTGGGAACCCCAGCATGATGAGGAGGGAAGCCCCATGGAGAGACAGCCTAGCATAGGTGTAGAGTCCAAGGAAGATGCCCGCAAACTGGTATGGGGACCTGGAGACCCTGCTGGGTAAGGATGACACCGCCACAGCAGGGAGTGCCTTGTGTAGGGAGTCACAGCCCAAGGGGGCCAAGGAGGGGAACTGCATGGAACATAGCCCTTGGGTAGGAAACCAGAACCCTGATGGGGTGAGGACGATGTCCATGCGGGGTCAGCAGCATGTCATGGACTGAGTCAAAGCAGGGTAAGGACAGTTTCTGAGGGGTGTTGGTGGCAGGTCAGAGAAAGCACAGGGTAAGGAGGGTGTGTGAGGAGTAAGGGGGACAGTGGCTCTGATAGGAGACTGGCTTCCTACAGGGGGATTGAGCAAATAAGGAGACTTAAGGATAATGGGAGCCAGATTTCTTAACTGTTGGAGTTCAGAGTCACAGATGTGGAAAAAAGAAAACCATTGGGGTGAACTTACAGTTTTCAATATAGATAGATTAAAAAATATAGATGACAATGTATGTGTGTGTTTGTGTGTATATATGTATATACTTTCATATATTTTTATGCAGCTATATACTTACATATATCCTCCAACTTTGTCTACTAAGAGAATCTCTCATAGCAATAAACACAGCCCAGATTTCCTCTTCTAGATAACATTCTCCACTAAAAGAAACCAGGGCTTCTTGGAGAGATTTCAAGGATTCCAGGATTCAAGGCCTGATTCCAGGACTGAGGAAGGAAACTTGAGTATGAACCTTGTGTCAGAAAGCAAGGAAATGATAGAGATATATCAAAAGGACACAGAAGCCAGCTTCATCATCAAAATGAATCACTGTTGTAATGGATTATAACTCCTTAAATAAAGTAGAAAACTATGAGTCCTAATAATGTTAGTATATGGATAAATGGAAGGTTTGAGGAAGAATGGAGTATTTACATAGAACCTCCTCCATAAAATATGTATTAATGATGGCAGGAAAAAGAGTAACTTCCTAATGGAGAAGAGAGGCAGACAGCACCTTACCCAATGATCAAAGTGAACAATCAGCAGTCATGGGAAAATTGAGTTTGTGAACCCCTGAAAGGATCCAATAAAAAGTATTAAGGGTCCATCCTGGTTAACACGGTGAAACCCTGTCTCTACTAAAAAATATTAAAAATTAGCCGGGCATGGTGGCGGGCACCTGTAGTCCCAGCTACTCGGGAGGCTGAAGCAGGAGAATGGCGTGAACCTGGGAGGCGGAGATTGTAGTGAGCTGAGATCGTGCCACTGCACTCCAGCCTGGATAACAGAGCGAGACTCCATCTCAAAAAAAAAAAAAAAAAAAAAAAAAACAGTATTAAGGGTCACTTGAGAAATTCCTGCCAAAGATGCATGAATTGACTGAATTGAGTCCCACATCAGACAAAGCCAAATTGAGTGACTTCTACAAAATAACTGGCCTGTAATCTTCAAAAGCACCCAAGTCAGAAAAGTCAAGGAAAGATAGAGAAACTAACCATTGCAGACAGAAGACTAAAATCATTGACAACTAAATGCAACAAAGGCGTCTCAAGTGGATTCTTTAACTGTGATGGATTCACTGGACAACTGATGAAACTTGAATGCAGTCTGAGGATTAAATTGCTGTAATACAACAGTGTTAACTTGCATAGTTTAAAAACAGTATTGTTGTCAAAGAATGTCCTGTTTTTAGGAAACAAACACTAACGTATCCAGGGGAGATACTTACTATCCAAGGTAGTCAACTTACTATCAACTGGTTCAAGGGAAAAATGTTCTTTGTACTGTTCTTGCAAAGTGTCTGTAACTTTGAGATTGTTCAACATAATTTTTTTTAAACAAAGTTAGTTGTCATTTTTAAGAAGAACAACAAAGAAAATAGAAAAGAACAAACAAACAAAAATATGCCACATCAAAAGATGCAACACAATCCTGGCAGGGAAATGTTAAGTGGTATGATTCATACATGGATTCTTTTCCCAGCAAACAAAATGCCCCATGCAGTAAACTACCCTCTCAGGTGGAGAATGAAGTAAAGCTGCACCTATTCCAAACAAGGCAACCAAAAGGCTTTTCTTATTCCATGACCACAGACAAATCCTAGAGAGAATGTGCAAAAGCACAGGAAAAACACATGGCCACATTTCCCATCTCATTATTATTATTATTATTACTTATTTGCTTTTGTTATTATTACTATTTTTTTCCCTTTTTTCTTTCTTTTTTTTTTTTAACAAACCCTTGTGTCGAGGGCTGACTTTCAATAGATCGCAGCGAGGGAGCTGCTCTGCTAAGTAGGAAACCCCGACCCAGAAGCAGGTCTTCTACGAACGGTTTAGCGCCAGGTTCCCCACGAACGTGCGCCGCATGACGGGGGAGGGGGGCAGGGACAGGCGGGGGGCCGGCTATCCGAGGCCAACTGAGGTTCCGCGGCGCTGCCCCATCTCATCATTATTAAAAAGGAATTTCTTTTATTTTTTAAAAAATAAATACCACTTTTTAAATGGCAAAATTAGTCTCCATCCATTTAGAGAAAAATACCATCCCATTGAAAAGCTTTGCACTAGGAAAAACTTTCCTCAAGCATAGCTGAGGAAAACGAAACAAAATTGCACCACCCTGACACAGTGGCTATTATGAACTATTATGAGTCTTTACTTGTCTCCGTATTAAACAGCTGTAATCATAGCATGCCATTAGATTCCTTCTGTGTGCTGTGTGAAAGTAGCATAGTGGTTAAGCACAGGTTTTGAAACTGACTGACCAAGTTCCTGGCTTCTGCCACTGTATGTGACTTTAAGTTATTTTCCAAAATGCTATAAGCCTCAGTTTCCTCCTGTATCAAATAGGGACAATCTACTCCCTTATCTTGGGGTTTATGAGAGATTTAAATAAGATCATGGATGTAAAGTACTTAGCCCAGTATGTGGCATGTTTTATGTATTCAGTAAATACTTATTATTTTCTCATGAGTACTTTTCCATGTTTTAAATAATCATCTGCTGTGGTCTGAATGTTGTGACCCCCTAAAATTTCTGTGTTGAAATACTAACTCCTATGCTGACGGCATTAGGAGGTGGGGCATTTAGGGAGGTAATTAGGTCACGTGAGCAGGGCCCTTACAAATGGGATTAGTGCCCTTATAAAATAGGTCCAAGGGAGTTCATTTGCCCCTCCCACCATGTGAGGACACAGTTAGAAGTTGCTGCTCTAAGAACTAGGAAGTAAGCCTCATCATACACCAAATCTACTGGCATCTTGATCTTGGAACCATAGCTCCCACTCAGCCACTTGATCACGAGGGTAAACAACTGATACTGTACTCTAATGTGTTGTGTTCAATACCTGACATGAGATGTTCAACACTGTATTATAGATGGTTTTGTCCAACTGTAGGCTAACAAGAGTTCTGAGTATGGAAACATACTCAGGTAGGCTAGACTAAGCTATGATGTTTGATAGGTTAGGTGTATTAAATGCATTTTTGACTTATAATAGGTTTATCGTTATAAGTCAAGGAGGTGGAGGAGCAACTGCTCTCTGCCTACTGACCCTCCTTAGTAACACGGCTATTGGACCCTATCAGGTACTGGATGCAGGCAAGGCCCTGGCGGCTTATAGGGTCCCATGGGTTGGACAACTGTTGATACCACCGTGCAAGAGCACCCAGTAAGGACCAAGTAAAAAGGGGATCCTAACGAGAGCCTGGCCAGGTATTTGAACCAACACAAATGTGCCAGTTCTTCCTGAAGCCCAAGATGTGGAAAGGCTAGGCAATGGGTGGGTTGGGGTTTCCCTACCCCTCATCCTTTAAGAAGATTAGAGTGAGAGCACAGTGGGTGTGGTGGTACACACCTGTAATCCCAGCACTTTGGGAGGCCAAGGCTGGCAGATCACTTGAAGTCAGGAGTTTGAGACCAGCCTGGGCAACATGGCAAGACCCCATCTGTACTAAAAAAACAAAAATTAGCCGGGCATAGTGCCTGTAATCCCAGCTACTCTGGTGACTGAGGCTCAAGAATCGCTTGAGCCTGGGAGGCAGAGGTTGCAATAAGCTGAGATCGCACCACTGCACTCCAGCCTGGGCGACAAAGTGAAAATCTGTCTCAATAAATAAATAAATAAAGAGTGACAGCAGAGAATCTTCGTCTGGGTTCCTCAGCAGGAACTGACACCCAACTGCCTTTGTACCACAGGAGAACAGAAGTAACGTTTTCTGCATGCCCTACCATTTAGAGTACCCAAACCACTAGATCTTATCCCAAAGTGCCAACAAAGAAAACTACAATTCATCTGAGGGGCTGCATTTTTCTGAAGGAGCCAACATTCAGAGGGAAGGTCAACACAAATGAATAGAACATACGCCAAGAGAAATAGCAGTGCTGCAGGAGGAAGACAGCATCTTGGCATCTTGACTCTGGAAATAATAAGAGCACGAAGGATAGATTCAAGGGTAGCACACAAACTGCTCTGTAGAGTGAAAGACCATGATTTCTGAACAAAACAATTCAATAGATGAATGGAAGGACACTGTGGAGCCCAAACTGGAAGATCAAGCGCAAGAACACACGCCTACCCCGATACAAACAATCTCCCTGCTTCTCTACACTTACCAGCTTCCCTTCTTTCTGCCACTCTGGCAGAAACATCTGTTCCTGTCTTAGGTCAACCCTGCCACTTGTGCGTTAGATACTCATTAGATACCTTCCCATCTAACAGAGGCATTGCTCCAACAGTTGTCTCCAATTGTACCATCTTTTTTTTTTGAGACAGAGTTTCACTCTTGTTGCCCAAGCTGGAGTACAATGGCACGACCTCAGCTCACTGCAACCTCCGCCTCCTGGATTCAAGCAATTCTCCTGCCTCAGCCTCTTGAGTAGCTGGGATTACAGGCATGTGCCACCATGCCCAGCTAATTGTTTGTATTTTTAGTAGAAACAGGGTTTCACCATGTTAGCCAGGCTGGTCTCCAACTGCTGACCTCAGGTGTTCTGCCCACCTTTGCCTCCCAAAGTGCTGGGATTACAGGCGTGAGCCACCGCACCGGGACTGTACCATCAATTTTTATCTCTCTACTGCATATGCTCTAATATTTCCCATCTTAAAAAAAAATTCTCCACTCATCCCTGCCAACTATTACCCCATTTCTTTGCTGTCCTTCAGAGTAGAACTACTCACTTTTCCATACAAATATTTCAAGGCAAACTCCAGAAGATCACAGTCTGTTTTACACTTGGTTCAGAGAAGTATGTTTGTAGTTTCTCCAAATAACAGATTTATTTAAGTGTTTTGAATATTCAGCATTCATTTAACTTCTTAACCTACCAGAATATCATTATATTTTGGTATTAAGATAATGATTTTAAAATTATTTGAAATCCAAATATTAATAATAAAAATAATAGGAAGTGTTCTTAAAAGAAGAGAAAAAGTCCTTACTTCTCTCTTGAACCCAGTCCAATCAGATTTTCATTGTCACCATGGCAGCCAAACAGTCCTTAACTCTACTCATGACTTCCAGTTCAACTGACTCTACCTCTTAGCCACTCTTGACCTAACTGACACTTCTTTTTCTTTTTTCTTTCTTTCTTTCTTCCTTCCTTCCTTCCTTTCTTTCTGTCTGTCTGTCTTTCTTTCTTTGTTTCTTTTCTCACTCTCTCTCCCTCTCTCTCCCTCTTCCTCTCTCTCTCTCCCTCTCTCTCTCTCTCCCTCCCTCTCTCTCCCTTTCTTCCTTCCTTCCTTCCTTTCCTTCCTTCCTTCCTTCCTTCCTTCCTTCCTTCCTTCTTTCTTTCTTTCTTTCTTCTCTCTCCTTCCTTCCTTCCTTCTTTCTTTCTGACAGAATCTTGCTCTCTCACCCAGGCTGGAGTGCAGTGATACTATATCAGCTCACTCACTGCAACCTCTGCCTCCCAGGTTCAAGTGATTCTCCTGCCTCAGCCTCCCAAGTAGTTGAGATTACAGGCATGTGTCACCATGCCCAGCTAATTTTTGTATTTTTAGTAGAGACAGGGTTTAACCATGTTGGCCAGGCTGGTCTCAAACTCCCGACCTCAAGTGATCCGTCTGCTTCGGCCTCCCAAAGTGCTGGGATTACAGGCGTGAGCCCCTGTGCCTGGCCAATTCCCTTCTATATTAAGACTCATTCCTCAGGTCATCTCACACAGGATCATGACTTTAAATGCCGTTTACCTGATGACTATTTCCAAATTTTTATCTCTAATCTATACTTTTGTATTGAATCCTAGCTGAGAGATCCAGCTGCTTACTCAATATCCCCGTTAGGTTATCTAATAGAAATCTCATATTTTACATGTTTAAAACAGAACTCTTGATTCTTCCCCCAAACTATTTCTCCTGAAGTTGTCTTAAACGAAAAATAAATTTCATTCTTCCAGTTTCTCAAGACAATAACTTTCGAGTTTTCCTTGACTCCTCTCTTTCTGTTTTACCACATTCAATCTGATGGCAAGTCCTCTTCATTCTAGCAGATCACCATTGCTCTATTCTCCACGATTGCTACGATCCAAATACCTTCATCTTTCAGCTACATTATTAGACTACATCTTTAACTATACTACTAACTGTACTACCCACTTCTACCCTGACTCCCTTAGAGTCCAAGAACTTTCCAGAGCAATCTTTTCAAAACGTAATTCAGAGCTCTGAGAATTAATTTCGTCCTCTCATTCAGCCTCAAATATCAGATTGCTATTCTACCTTGAGGTCATAAAGTACTTTTTTTCAACTCTTGATAAAATGTAAACATAAAGGGTAAAATCACTCCTTTGGTGACCATCATGACTATGACATATGCAGAACCTCATTATTTGCTGTACATTCTCTTAAAAAATCTGAAGTGGTGACTTATGATAAAAGAAATCCTGGCTGGGTGTGGTGGCTCATGCCTGTAATCTCAGCACTTTGGGAGGCTGAGGGAGGCAGATGACTTGAGGTCAGGAGTTCAAGACCAGCCTTGCCAACACGACAAAATCCTACCTCTACTAAAAATACAATAATTAGCTGGGCGTGGTGGTGCACATGTGTAATTCCAACTCCTCGGGAGGCCGAAGTGGGAGGATTACTTCAGCCAGAGAGGCAGAGGTTACAGTAAGCCGAGATTGCACCCCTGCAGTCCAACCTAGGCTATAGAGCATGACGTTGTCTCAAAAAAAAAAAAAAAAAAAGAAACCCAGAAAATGTTGGGAAGCCATGGATTCAAATGAGCAACAAAAGCATAATCAATAGTAAAAAGGCAAATAAACTAATTAAAATAAGGTATTACATTTGAACTGACATTACTTCAAAGAAGACATACAAATGTCCAATACACACATGAAGAGATGCTCAACATCATTAGTCATTAGGAGAATTCAGTGTTGCTGAGAAAATACACATGTCTACCCATATCCCAATAAAAACCTTGAACTCTAACGTTAAGGAGAATCTTATAGGCTTCCAGAAAGAATGAACAAGTTACCTACAATAGGAAAAATATATATTAGACAGGCATAGCATCAAACCTCACACCTAAAACATTGGAAACTAGAAAACAGTGACATATCCTCACACAATACTGAAAGAAAAGGACTGCTACCCAGAGATCCATACCCAGCCATTATTTCCTTAGTTGATGAGAGTGAAAGAAAATAAATACAAGGAGATGTAAGAGAGAGTAAATCATTATATTGACAATGCACTCTATTTGAGGAAAATACTCAGGAAGAGACTAATGAAACATCAAGTTAATTAGAATAGATTATAAATCTCAATATAAGAAAAGATAAAGAAGAGTGATTGGTAAGTAACAAACCTTTATGCATGTATGTATATACACATACTGCAGAGATGGAGAGATTCTGACTGAAGATAAGGTAAGTGTAAACAAGGGCTCTTGAAATGGAAGATTTATAAGAATAATTCAAATGACACTCTAGAATGAAAATACTCACATGATATCAGAAAAACCCAGGTGTTGAATATTGGGTCAGGGAAGAAAAGAAAAATATAAATTTTGAAAATTCACCAAGCCCATGAATTTCTAGCTGAATTTTATCTAACCTTTAGAGGACTGACAATACTACTTTTACTTAAATTACTATAAGCCATAGAAAAGGATGAAAAGCCCCCAATCCACTTTAAAAAGGCAAAATAAACTGAATCAAAGCTGATAAAAATAAGACAAAATTGAAAATTATAGACAGGCTCATGAATATGGAGTCAAGAAATCTAAATAAAACATTTCTAATTAGAATCCAGTAACATATCAAAAAAAAAGATAGACTTCTTCCACGAAACTACGGGTGGTTCAGTACCAGAAAGTTTATCAGTATAATCTATTACACCATATTTTGAAGGAGGATGTATAATCACATCTTTAGGTACTTACCATTTATTTAGTAAACCTGGACTTGGTGGCATGCACCTGTAATCCCAGCTATACGGGAGGCTGAGGTGGGAGGATCATTTGAGCCAGGAGTTTGAGACGAGCCTGGGCAACAATAATGAGACCCTGTCTAAAAAAAAAAAAATTATTTGGTAAAATGGCAGCCATACCTAATGAATAAAATAAGAATTAAAGAAATTGTTTAATATAAAAGGCTATTTACCAAACCAATAGCCAATAGTATCCCAAAGCACAAAATGCTAAAGCAATTTTAATTGAACAGAAACTACACGGGAATGCTCACCATCACCATGACTAAACATTGGCTTGGAAGAGATCTCAATCACATTAACACAGCAATATTAAATAATTGACCTAACATTTGAAAACAAGAATAAAACACTTTGTTTTTCTCATGGTGTGATTGTTAGAACAAAAACAAAAACAAAAACAACAAACCACTCAAGTGACTCTGGTAAAAAGCTACTACAGGAAATAAAATACTAAGAGAATTTGTTAACACAGTTGGATAAACAATAAATATTTTTAAATTAATAGCTTTTTCCATATCTTTTATTTTATTTTATTTTTTATGAGACAGGGTTGCCCAGGCTGGAGTACAGTGACATGATCTCTGCTCACTACAACCTCTGCCTCCTGGGTTCAAGCAGTTCTCCCACCTCAACCTCCCAAGTAGTTGAGACTATAGGCACATGCCACCATGCCCAGCTAATTTTTGAATTTTTTGGCAGAGATGGGGTTTCACCATGTTGGCCAGGCTGGTCTCTAACTGACCTCGTCTCGGCCTCCCAAAGTGCTGGAATTACAGGTGTGAGCCACTGTGCCCGGTCAGCTTTTTCCATATCTTAACAATAAGTACATAGAAGTAGAAACATGGAAAAATATTTCCTTCACAACAATGGTAAAACATAAAATATTTCAGAATAAATTTAGCAAGAAAAAGCAAATCCCATATGGGGACACACACACACACAGTTTTATTGAAAAAACTAAAACAGAGTCTGAACAAAAGAAAGGAAACTATGTTCTTGAGTGGGAAAACAAATACTATAAAAGTGTCAGTTTTCAGGAAACTAATAGATAAATGCAACATAACTTCTATTTCAGCACTGTATTAATTTCCTATTCCTGCTATAAGAAATTGCCACTAACTTAGTAACTGAAATAACACAAAATTATTCTCTTACAGTTCTGGAAGTCAAAAGTTCAAAATCAGTTTCACTGGGCTAAAGTCAAGGTATCAGCAAGACTGATCTTTTCCAGAAGCTCTGAAGGAAGAATCTATTTCCTCCTGTTTTCAGCTTCTCCTGGCATCTGTATCACTTGGCCTGTGACCTCTTCCTCCATCTTCAAAGTGAGTCACTCAGATCTCTGCTTCTGTCATCACGGCACCTTCTCTTCTGCCTCTGACTCCCCTTGTCCCTGTTATAAGGATTTTTTGTGATTACTTAGAATCCATGGAATAATTTGGGATCATATCCCCATCTCAAAATAATTAGCTTTAATCACATCTACAAAGTCCTTTTTGCCATATAACGTAACATTCACAGGTTCAATGGACTGGGAAGTGGTCATATCATAGGGATTGAGGGGGGCACATTATCTGTCTAACACAAACACCAATAAGATTTTTAATATTGTTATGGAACAATAAATGCCCAAGAATAGCCAAGAAGATAGGGAAAAGAACAGTAAGTGGGGAGGGCAACTTAAAAGGCATTATGATAAAATCTACATAGTACTTTGGAGGGATAAATAGGTTAGTAGAACAGGATAGAGAATCCAGAAAGATATCTCAATATATGTGTGAATTTTTTTTTTTTTTTTTTTTTTTTTTGACGGAGTCTCGCTTTGTCGCCCAGGCTGAAGTGCAGTGGCATGTTCTCGGCTCACTGCGAGCTCCGCCTCCCTGGTTCACGCCATTCTCCTACCTCAGCCTCCCGAGTAGCTGGGACTACAGGTGCCTGCCACCATGGCTGGCTAATTTTCTGTATGTTTAGTAAAGTTGGGGTTTCACCGTGTTAGCCAGGATGGTCTCGATCTCCTGACCTTGTGATCCACCCACCTCAGCCTCCCAAAGTCCTGGGATTACAGGCATGAGCCACTGCGCCCGGCCGTAGCTGATCTTCTTATGGGCATCAAAGCCACTAGGGGTGAGGGTCCCAGAAGGGAAGGACCTTTTCAAGTCCCTTCCACACCACGCAGGTGTGAATTTAACACTTGAAAAAAGTGCTATTTCAACTCAAGGAAAAAAGAATGCGTTATTTAATAAATGATGCTATCACAACTACCAAGTCGCAAAAAGAGAATAAAAGTAGACCTCTGTCTCACACAATACAAAATGGTATAAATTACATAAAGAATAAAGGCTCAGTGTTGGGCACAGTGACTCATGCCTGCAATCCCAGCACTTTGGGAGGCCGAGGCAGGAGGATTACTTGAGGCTAGGAGTTCAAGACCAGTCCAGGCTGCATAGTGAGACCCCCATCTCTACAAAAAAATTTAAATTTAGCCAAGCATCGTGACATGTGCCTGTAGTCCCAGCTACTTTCTGAGACAGGAGGATTGCTTGAGCCCAGGAGTTTGAGCCTGCAGTGAGCTATGTTTGGGCCACTGCACTCTAGCCTGAGCAACAGAGCTAGATCCTATCTCTATTTTAAAAAAGAGAAGAAAAGAATGAAGGCTTAAATGCAAACTAAAACAAAAAATCATGTAAGAAAACCTAGAGTATGTACAATCTAGAGATGAGGGATACCTTCTTAACACAGACTGGAATCCCAGAAACTTAAGAGAAAAAAA
The DNA here is from genome assembly GCF_028885655.2 of Pongo abelii. Classification (NCBI taxonomy): domain Eukaryota; kingdom Metazoa; phylum Chordata; class Mammalia; order Primates; family Hominidae; genus Pongo; species Pongo abelii. The sequence continues at coordinate 67,017,558 of NC_071998.2, read as the reverse complement.
AACCAGAAATATTTGAACGTAAACAGATACAAATCCCTTATCTGAAAAATGTGCCAGGTACAAAATCAACTGACAAAAAAAGTTCAAAAAAATGTGTCATGCCAAAGCCAAGGGTCAGTGTCTGTAACATACAATGAGCTCTTGCAAATAGACAAGAATGAGACAAATAACTCAAAAACCAGCATGAGCTGCCTGTCTGTCAGTTGCCCCATTTTTTTCATCTTTCTATCTCTAAGAGAGGCTGGCTCATCTTGAAGCAGAATGTTCAGAGTCTTGAAATACTACTATTTCATAATTCTGAAGCTGTTAAAACCAAGTGAATGATGACTTTGCTGGTGACTAATACAAAAATGGTTATCTGTTCCTGCCACTGAGAGAATCAAGTATTTTTCACTTCTCTCTGGCACATTTAAACTGAAAGAAGAAGAATGCCCTTATTCATTGGGTTTCTTTCCTTCCCTTTCTCTCTTTTAGAGTTCACTTAAAAGTTTCCATGATGAGCTTAGTTTCAGATTTGTTTTCTTTTTTTCCAGTAACAGCACTTAATGTTGTTTTGCTTTGCAGAGTAATTCTTCTATCAGAATTTCAGATTTTATTTTATTTCATTTTATTTTTGAGACAGAGTCTCACTCTGTTCCCTAGGCTGGAGTGCAGTGGCATGATCTCAGCTCACTGCAACCTTCACCTCCCAGGTTCAAGTGATTCTCCTGCCTTAGCCTCCTGGGTAACTGGAATTACAAGCACGTGCCACCAGGTCCAGCTATGAATTTCAGATTTTAAAGTGGGGTATTTTGTTATTTGCAGTATGTCAACTTTCCCCCTCTTCATTTACTCAGTAAGTTTAAGCTAGGTTTGAAAAGAAAATAATAATGACCCAGAGTTGGCAACATAGGGGGAAAATAGAACCTCATCATGTGCCTAAGCCTGTATGCTCACTCACTTGTTACACCCACAAAAGAACTTTCTATTTTAATTCAAATTCTTCCTTCCTCTTCTAAAATATCAATCCAGGCTAAAAACAATGTATGTTTGTACTGAAATCTAAATATATGTTTTACAGAAATTCTAGATCACATCTGTGGTGCTAAGGGGCAGAGAGGGACAAATAAAAGTTTTCTTCAAAAACAATATGAGAGAAGGGAGTTACTGGCTTCAGTCTGACTTTCCTACCCTCTCAAAGCCTCAGTTTCCTCCTCCGTAAAATGAGGAGGAAATTAGTACCTACCCCATAGGGTTGTTTTGGAGATTAAATCAGATAATGCATACGATTTAACCAAAGAGCCTTGGATTAGTAAGCTCTCAATAAATGTTGATTATTATTAGTTTGTTCTTATGTAGGGCCACCAGCACTTAATTAGAAGAGTGGCTGTTTCCATCTCTCTTCCTGGAGGTCACTTTGCCTCTGCAATGTGGAGGGTAAGCCAGCAGTGGTTTTCAAACTCTTCTCAGAGCCCTAGGATTCCACAGAGAGGCCTGTGGGCTGTAGAGGGATCAGCGTGAGGCTGAGATGGTGGGTGAGACTCTGAGACTCCCACTACAGCTTTGATTTTTTTCTATTTTATATAAAAGGAACCTGCCTACATTTCACTTCAAAAACCATTAATCTTTTAATTCTGCAAGGCTAAGGCAATTCTGTTATTCTGTGGGCATTCCTCCTTTTTAAAATGACTTTTCCTAGCTTTTTAGTAATCTTTTTTTTCTTCATTATCCATCCTTAACCACCTGATCCCTCCTGAGAGAAACAAAGCATTCAAGAAGCCACATCTGTGTTAGTATGAATTACTTTGATGTATTATGCCTTTGGGGAGGTGCTTGCATTTTAGAAGAGTCCAAACAAGAAGAGGATAAATAGGATAAAGAAAGATTGCTTTTCTGTCGACAGAAATCCTGGCACTACGGGGAAGACTTTTGAGGGTGGGGTGAGAGGGAAGTCTTTTGTAAAACTGCGAAAATGGCAACTCTAACCACTGCCTTAATGAAATAATAACAGCGACTAGCACTGGTAAAGAGATTCTGACTTATACAACAATTTAATCTCCATCTTCTTGGCTGATTAACATGAGCCTCCTGTAAGTGAGATGCTACTGTTTTCCCATGTCCATTTCCAAGACAAGGACATAGAGGCCCTGCATGGCTCAGTGACTCGCCTCAGTTGGCAGAGTTAGGCCCTGACTCAAGTCTCGGGCACTCTCTCCAGGACCACACTGCTACCTCCACCCATTTGGGAAGCCAAGCCTGCTGATACCCAAGGCGCCGACTTTTGAACACTCCCTTTGCAGAAATGGCACAAGCTGGGCCACTCGTTTTTCTGATGCTTCCTCCTTGGAAAGAAAGGAATGGCTGTAGCAGAACTGTCAGCTCTCAATGAGCTCTTTGTGCAAGTAAATTCCAGAGTTTTTATGAACGATGATTACAGCAAGGGCTGCTTCTCCCCCCCAGTAGTTATGGTCAAAAGATTGCTGTTTCAGCCATTCCTGGCATTCCTCCAGAAAACTCTTGGATATATGCACTATGAGTTGCAGACTTGTGGATTATTGAACCTAGGAGACTGAAGAAATCAAGAAGCTCTTGATTTTAATGAGTAAATGTTTCTTCCCATGTCAAAATCCCTGGTGACACAATTTTTTAAAGTTCAAGAAAGTAAACATAAATGTCATTAATCACTGGAGGAAAGGTTATCTTTTTCTATCATATTTCCACAGAGCAAAGTTGCCTGGTTTTTACTTATACATGTCTATCAAGACTAACTGGCATGAGGACATGTGTGTAATAAGCTCTCAACATATATATTTGTTAATGAATGAGTGAATTAGTATGTCCTTTAATTTGGAGGCCAAGTAATCATGATAGCAAAAGCAACAGAAACAACATGATAACTTCCTCTGGGATAGCCCTTCACTATGGTGGACTCTGAAAATTCTAGCACACAGCACTGAAGTTAATTGCTTACTGCACTCAGGGAGATCACCACCTTGACCATCTTAGCCGTTGAGTGGGGAAAAATAAGTTGGAATATTGATGATATTTGAGGGTGTGGATGAAAGCACGTTTTTCATTGCAGGAGCTTGAGATATAGTAGTTTAGGACTGGTAGACACAGCAAGGCAAGAATTTTGAGATGGGAATTTTGAAGAGTCTTGGAGAGCAAATTCATTTGTTACAATTCAATGAAAGGTTCCTCAGTATGATGTTCATTCAAATAAATTTTTCCAAAGATATTTGCAACTTTTATTATTCTGAGCAAGAGGTTCCTGGAGTGGAAAAATCATGGTGATGAAGACAGAGGAGTAATAAGGTCATATTCATGAAGCCAAATAGTACAATCAGTTTCACCGACACTAGGATTTGCAAACCATAGCCCAAAGGCCCAATCTGGTCCTTGCCCTATTTTTATAGTTTTACTGGAGCAGTCCTATGTTCATTCCTTCAAATGTTGTCTGTGATTGCTTCCATGCTACAAACACAGAGTTAAATGGTTATGAAAGAGACCATATGGCCACAGAGCCTAAAATAGTTACTATCAGTACCTTTACAGGAAAAGTTTGCCAACCCCTGATATGGATGGTAAGCTGTGTGGGAGTAGATTGTTTCACTTCTCATTTTATTTATTTATTCATCAAATTATGTATTAAGCACATATTGTGTGCAAGGTACCTTTATAGGTGTCAGGAATCTAGCACTCAACATGATGAATGCCTGCCCCCATGGAAAAAAATCAACAAATGATATAAACCACATAGAAATAAGTGCTATGAAGGAAAATTAAGCATGGAAAGAAGACAGAGAGGTATTGGGATGGTAGAGGGGGGCAACAGGGACCCTTTGGGATGTGGCAGTCAAGGAAAGCCTCTCTTAAGAGGTTATATTTGAGTAAAAAACCTCAATGGGGTGAATGATGTGAAGATATGAGATAGAGAATGTCTCAGTCTATTTTTTGCACTATAACAGAATATCACAGACTGGGTAATTTATAAACAAGATAAGTTTGTTTGGCTTATGGTTCTTAAGTTTGTTTGGTTTGTGTTTCTTGAGGCTGGGAAGTCCAAGGGCATGGCCCCAGCATCTGCCAGGCCATCTGGTGAGGGTCATTTCATGGTGGTAGGGCAAAAGGCAGAAACAAGTGCATTAGACAAGAGAGGGAAGTGGTCTGAACTCAGTCTTTGTATCAGACACCCTCTCCCATGATAACAACGTGAATCCTGAGCCCTCCTGACCTAATCACCTCTTAAGGTCCCCACCTCTCAATTTCATTACAATGGCTGTTAAATTTCAACATGAGTTTTGGCAAGGACATTCAAACCACAGCAGAGGCTTTGGGGAAAGATTTCCAGTCAGAGGGTAAAGAAATGCAAATATCTGGAGCCCAGAACAAACTTGGTGTGTTGTTAATGGTAAGCAGGTCAGTGCTGCTAAAGCAGGGTAAGCAAAAGGCAGAGTGGAAAGAGCTGACACTGGAGAGCTAGCAAAACCAATGAACTAGTAAAGGCTTAGGGAAGGTGGCAGGGTTTGAACTTTATTCTGAATATGATCGAAAGCTAGTTGTGGGGTGTGAAGCAAGGGAGGGATGGGATATGATTTACATTTTAAAGGCTCACTGAGGCTGCTTTAAATAATTGACTATAGAGGAACAGAATGGAGGCAGGGATGCAATCACAGGAGAGAAATTGTGCTTAGATTACATGGCAGAGATTGGAGGTGGTGGTTGAGCATCAGCGTGAGTTGAGATAAATTTTAAAGGCACAGCTAATAAAACCTGCTAATGAGTGGGGCATGGCATGGAGTATGAGAGAAAGACAAGAGTCAAAGGTAATTCTGAGGGTTTAGAATTGAATGATGGATGAATGATATTGCCATTTACTGAGATATGGTGAAGACTTAAAGGCAAGGAAGGATTAAATTAAGAGATCTGTTTTGTTCCTGTTAAATTTCACATGCCTGTTAGACATTCAAATGAAGATGTCAAGTTGACAGTTGGATATGAATATGTGCAAATGGAATAGATTGGGCATAAGATCTAATTTGGGATTCATCAGCATATGGGTGGTATTCAAAGCCATGGAATTTGCTGAGATCACCCAGGGAATGACTATAAATTTTTTTTAAAAGGCGGGGGTGATTACTAAACCCTAAGGCTAGTGGTGAATTGGAGCTGGCTCACCACTGACCCTAGGGTTTAGTAATCAGCCCCTCTAATTGAACACATCTCTTCTCAACTCCGCATTCAGTGACATCATGCTAATAGCTTGGAATCAGCCATAGTGGACATGATTGAACCATGAAAATTGGCAAACACTACACATCATGGTCCCCCTCCTTCCAATAGAAACAGTTATCAAATATTTACCAGCACACCACTGCCTGGGGCTCTCATATTTTGAAGTCATGAAAGGCAGGAAGAGACAGTATGAGAGACTGAGAAGAACTGGAATGTGAAGAGGTAAGAGGAATACCAGAGTGTGGTGTCTTGACCGAAGGTCAAGAGACAATTACGTGTTCTTTCTCTTTCCTCCCTTCTCCAAGGCTTTCAGCTCTTGGAGTTGATGGAACATATCACATTATAGAGAGTGTTTAACTCTCTAACCTATCCTTCGCTTAATGACTTTAACTCATTCGTATAAACGCTGATGCTCTGGAGAGCCATTATATGAAAAATATTTCCATGAATTTTAATTGGAAAATTACGACGTGTTCTATCTCGACCAAAGCAAGATACCTAAGCAATTTCCAGAGATAGAAAACACATCAATTGACCATTGAAAGCAAGTTTAAATAAGTAATAGAGCATAAATGGAAAGTAAATAAATACAGACTATACATCAAATGCAAATTAATAAAGAAAAATCTTGGGAACAAGTGGTGAGTAGTAGAGGAGGGTGGGTGAAAGTCACTGGTATGTGCATTTTTTCAAGGAATTTTTTCACATATTTTTCAACCTCTTGTCGCTCATGGTTATCTAAATATACATATAATCTTTAAAAAAGATAATATCACAGAATAACACATTTAGAACTAAAGAAAGGCTAAACACAAGATTACTCTGAAACACATAGTAATAATATACATGAATAACAAGTCTGAAGAATCCTAGAAGATACCACCCATTCGTTCTTCTTGCTTGGCTCACTTAAGCAAAGCAAAATGTATAGGTTTGTTCAAACATGGTGCACAGTGATGTTATCTGACTAGAAATTGTTGTGTCAAGTGAATTAATGAATGTGTCTGTCTAAAACCATAATGGCAAACTAACAGTTCTCATTGAGTATATAGTTATTGTGTTTGGGGTGAAAACTTATTATATTCAGAAAAAGAAATTGTTCATAACCTGGTAAAACCATTGTGCTGAGAAGTCATTAACAGCACAGTTTTTATAGAAGACAAGTCAGCTTTCAATTCTTCTATCCAAGAGGAAAAATTTCTCTGTTCTGCAGAAAGCAGCAGCACTTGTCAATTCTGTATTTTCTGTTTTTGAAAGGCTTCAACCTCACAAAACCCATATTGCCGTTGTCATTATTATTATTATAGCTACTGATTATTAGAAGGTAATATGTATCAAGCAAGCTAACAATTATTTATTCCCCATTATATAGAGGAAGAAATTTAGTTTCACAGGAAAAGAAGTAATTCAAGAGGGGAGACTAAAGCAATGTCTTCTGAGGAACTAAAATTAAAAGGAGAAATATTTTAAATAATGATTTCTTTAATTGTACAATTGAAAAACGTACTCATGTGCTTCTTGACTTCACACACACACACTGCTTCAGCAGCAGGGAAACACCAGAGCAGAGCACATATTTAGTGAGACTAACTCTATAAAACAGAAAGGGACAATGAGCATGCATCATCCGTATAAGCCACATGGATGACAATGTCAGTTGAGGGCACATCTTATACTGTTTTTCTGGAGCACAGTCTTAGTTTGTTTTCTACTGCTATAACAGAATACCCAGTTTATTAACAATAGAAATTTATTTGGCCTGTGGTTCTGAAGGCTGGGAAGTCCAAGGGCCTGGTACTGGCATCTGGTAAGGGCCTTTGTTCTGTGCTTTCTCATGGCCAAAGGTAAAAGTGAGTACTCAAGACAGAGATAGGGGCTGGGTGCGATGGCTCAAGCCTGAAATCCTAGCACTTTGGGAGGCTGAGGTGGGCATATTGCCTGAGCTCAGGAGTTCAAGACCAACCTAGAACAGTACAATCAACATGGTGAAACCCATCTCTACTAAAAATACAAAAAATTAGCCAGGTATGGTGGCATGCGCCTGTAGTCCCAGCTACTTGGGAGGCTGAGCACAAGAATTGCTGGAACCTAGGAGGTGGAGGTTGTGGTGAGCTGAGATTGCACCACTGCACTCCAGCCTAGGCAACAGGGAGAGACTCTGTCAAAAAAAAAAAAAAAAAGACAGAGATAGGAAATTGGGCCAAAGTTATACTTTTATCAAAATCCCACTCCAATAATAACTAACCTTCTCCTGCAATAATGGCATTAATTCATTCATGAGGGCTATGTAACTATGACCTAATCACCTCCTAAAGGTTCTACCTCTTAATACCATTGCAATGACAATTAAATGTCAACATGAGTTTTGGAGGGAACATTCAAACCATAGCAAGCACAAAATTAGTAATGATGGGTTAGAGATGTTAAGGGACTTACTCTAACCACAAAACAAGTATAAAATGTTTCAGTCAATGACAGACAACATGTACAACATGGTCCCATAAGATTTTAATGGAGCTGAAAAGGTCCTGTCACCTAGTGATGTTGTAGCCTTTGTAATATTGTAGTGCAATGCATTATTCACATGTTTGTGATGATGCTGGTGTAAACAAACCTACTGTGCTGCTAGTTTTATAGAAGTATAGTACATCGCACCACTGCACTCCAGCCTGGACAACACAGCGAGACTCTATCTCAAAGAAAAAAAAAATAAGTATAGCACATACAATGATATACAGTACATGATACTTGATAATGATAGTAAACGTCTATGTTACTGGTTTATGTATTTACTATACTATACTTTTAATCATTATTTTAGAATGTACTACTTCTACTTATATATTTTTTTAAAAGTTAACTGTAAAATAACCTCAGGCCGGTCCTGCAGGAGGTATTCCAGAAGAAGGTATTCTTTTCATAGCAGATGACAGCTCCATGAGTGTTATTGCCCCTGAAGTCCTTATTGCCCCTGAAGTCCTTCCAGCGGAATAAGATGTAGAGGTGGAAAACAATGATATGGATGATCCTGACCTTGTGTAGGCCTAGGCTAGTGTATGTGTGTCTTCGTTTTTAACAAATAAGTTTAAAAATTAAAAAAAAATTCTTAAATAGAAAAAAGTGTATAAAGATATAAAAAAATTTGGATAGCTGTAAAATGTGTTTGTATTTTAAGCTAAGTGCCATTACAAGAGTCACAAAGTTAAAAATAACTAAAAAGTTAATAAAATGAAAATGTTACAGTAAGCTAAGGTTAATTTATTATTGAAGAAAAAAAGTTTTAATAAATTTAATGTAGCCTAAGTGTATAGTGTTTATAAAGTCTACAGTAGTGTACAGTACTCACATTTATTCACCACTTACTCACTGACTTACCCACAACAACTTCCAGACCTGCAAGCTCCATTCATGGTAAGGATCCTATACAGGTGTATTTTTGTTTTTAGACAGGATCTCATTCTGTCACCCAGGCTGTGGTGCAGTAGCACGATCATGGCTCACTGCAGCCTCAAACTCGTGGGCTCAAGCAATCCTCCTGCCTCAGTCTCCCCAGTAGCCCAGTCTCCACGCTCGGCTAATTTTTTAATTTTTCTTTTGTAGAGACAGGGTCTCACTATGTTGACCAAGCTGGGTTAGAATTCCTGGCCTCAAATGATCCTCCTGCCTCAGCTTCCCACAGTGCTGGGGTTACAGGCATGAGCCACGGTGCCTGGCCAGGTGTACCATATTTTATCTTTTATATATTTTTCTGTACCTTTTCTATCTTTAGATACACAAACACCACTGTGTTACAACTGCCTATAGTATTAAGTTTAGTAACATGCTATACAACTTTGCAGCCTAGGATACCATATAGCCTAAGTGTGTAGTAGGCCATACCATACCATCTTGGTTTGTGTAAGTTACACTCTTACACTCTATCGTGTTCACACATCAAAGAAATCCCCGAATGAAGCATTTCTCAGATCATATCTCCAACATTAAAACACGTGACTGTATTTAGTAAAGATTTAAACACAGCACTTACTGGCACTGAGGTTTATTGGCTTTCCTCCCCAGCAACTAGCCTCTGGCTTCCACAAGCCACACTCGGGGATTTGTTTCTCTCTCCATGACAGGGATGGCGTTTTCCAGCCAGAATCTCAAGCCCTCTTGGGCTCTGTGTAAGCCCTGGTGCTTTGTCTTCTCTGCCACACTTTCCCTTCTACTTCACTTTCATGCTTTGCCTTAGAAAGAAATCTCAGCCAATTGCTAGAAATCTCCACATTCTGCTCCATGGAATTCCGAACAGAGGACTAGAAAGTTAACTGTTTGTGACTTGGACAGAAGACATCATGTATCTTTCCCTCCCCTCAACCCCTGTCATCAATAACATAAATAATATTGCTTCCTTCGATTGTAAGGATTATTATTATTTCTGCTTACATGGGACCTGATCTTCTGCTTTGAAAAAAGAATGATTCACCTCATCTGCATGTTAATGTATTCATTTGCACTGTGTGATTTGCTCCTCTTCTCTCACCCTCAATTCACTGCAAATTGAGAGGATTGCTAACAAATAGCAGTTGCACAAGAAAAAGGAAACCCACGTGTTCATGTTATTTCAAAAGTTTGTGTCATCTTCTTGCGCGCTCCCTCGGTTTGGAGCCGTCTTCATTTTCTTCTATCCGCTCCCACCACCAGCTTGTTTCCCTCTGCTACAATGCCCAATTTAGTATTTTCCCTACAACAGAAAACCCAAACATGGCAAAAATTCAAGACGTTCTGAAGAAACACCTGGAAGATACCCTAAACAAAATCAAAAGTGAGAGTCTGTAGATGCAAGTTGCTGCCCATTGGCCTCTCCAGCCACGCCCACAGGGAGAAGAGCCAATAGGAGTCCTCAGCACTGAAATTAACATGCAAGAAAGACAGCCATTCTTACTCTGTGAGGATGCTATGGAATGTAGTGGAAAGAGTGTAAGAGAATAGATTTCAAGGCCTGAAAGACCCACGTTTTAATCCTAGCTCTTTCACTTTGATCACTGGATTCTTTCATGTGTTTATTTATTCAGTAATTATGTATTGAGAACCTACTATGTGCTAAGGTTCTAAATTTCAAAGATACAGGGAGGAGCAACAAGACATCTCTACTTTCAAGAAGATTAAGAATATATTTGAGATAATGTTGGTCAATATACTTAATCTCCAAAATACTTACACAATAAATAATACCGACCTCATAGGTAACAATTAAAATGGAATAATGTATGTAAAATGTTATTTGGTGCCATGAATATGATAAGCAACCATTATTACTCCTTATACCTCCTCCCCCATTCATCTGGTTTCCAAGTTCCTCCTTCAGTTATTCAAACACCTCTAAAAATGTCATTAACTCTGATAATCAATGGTATTCCAGATTGGTGTTTGTGATCCTGTGATTTCAAAGGCATGGGTACTTCCTGAAACTGGCTGGAAAGAGTCTCTCTAAGATCTGAGCTCAAAGTACACTGAGGTCACACTTCAAACCTCCTACGAAGATGGAAAAATAACAGTGGAGGAGAGGGGGTTTGGAGAGTGTTTAAATTATTTGGGGAGAAGATGTTATAAAATGTAACTGAGGCAATACAGTTATTCAGATGTCTCAGCATCTAGGACAATCTAGAAGAGAGGCATGTTATACTTTTATTATGTTTTTATTTAGTGTTTAAAAACATTTGAAATGATAAGTGTTGGAGATTTACTAGGAAATACAGCAAATGCTTAGTATCTGTGTCCACTAAATTATAGCATGGCCTTAAAATTAAGTAAATGTTTATGTGTGAATTTCCAAAAGTTAGCTAGCACAGAAATTAATCTGGAAGAAAAAAAGGGAATTTTGATTCCGAGTTAAAAAGTAGATCCTAGAGTTATTTTCTTTTGCTTTGGGTTTTTATGCCTGCCCCCTAACTCTTTAAACACTTTTTAGTATGGATGTGAAACAAACATGCCTTTATATTTACCAAATAAGTAATCAGATCTTCAGCCAAAAAAAAAAAAAAAAAGTAATTGGCTCCTAATTACCAGGCATAATGCAAAGAAGTACCCATAGGTTGGTTTGTGTAAGTCCCCTGAATTTTCCAGGGAAGAAAACAACCAAGGAAAAAAGAGACTTTTGTTGCAGAAACCTTTGGCCAAATTAGAAACAGATTTAATATTGTGTTTATGGGGGAATTGTCTAGTCAAATCCAGTCTACTCCTATGCTGGGGGAAGCTTCGAGGTAGGTCACTCAGGACATCCTTTTACTAAAGGGAACACGAAGCAGGGCATCACATAGCACCACATGCTAAGGACTTTGAACTGAGCATATGAAAACATTTACCTGTAGATTTAGTTGTAAGCTTTTTAGAATGCAATTTTTGTTTCTCAAGTTTGTGAAATCTCATTGTGTCCTGATATTTAGAAGTGAATCTTGTACCAAAAATTGTGTATTGTAAGTTGATAGAAACTCAGTCCATAAATTGCTTAGGAGATTTAAGGACTTGGTTTAACAGGGCAAGTAAGTGCCAAGAAACGTTATTTGACAACAAAATTCCACTCTTATTTTCAAAGGTTTTGTTTCTGATAATCCACAAAACTACGTTCATTACCTTTGGCTTATGGCTTACACAGTGAATTAGTAGGAACCTAGTACAATATGCTTTGATTTTTAAATAGTGTCAGTGTGGAGATATTGTACTGATGATTAGAAACATCCTCTGTTTTGTGAAATTGTCTGTTAACATCCATCTGAAATATAGAACTGATTTCTTTCTGGGGGGCCTAGCAGTGGTTGTCATAGATTGCTGTCCTTATTTTCATTATATATTTCCAAAAGAGATTAATAGTTATTTTTTATTTTAGTTCCTCCTAATTTGACAGCAATAGAAGATTTATGCTTGCATGAATGTCTATGATCCTTTAAGTTGGGTACAATGGCACATTTTTGTCCATTGGAGTTTGAAAGTACAGAAAGAAAGAATTCACCATGGAGGAAAGAAAACAGAAAGAAGGTGTAGCAAGCTCTGTTGCTTGAGTATTCAACATCTGTTACTCCTCTCTTCCTAACAGACCCATATTTTGTTTAGGTCTCTACCCACCATAGAGGGTGTTATGTTTTCCTCTAATTTGGTATTGAGGCCTCTCTGAGGAGAGTGGCTATAAACTTTATCCCTGCTTTGATAGGGCAGGGCAGGGCTAGAGGAAGGTGCCAGGTGGAGTTCCAGGGGAGGTGGTCGTGGATGTTTATACTATGCCTTTCACAGGACCCTTTCAAATCCTGGTGCTTAAGTGTCTGACCTACGTGCAGGGGTCCCTCCCACAGGAGACTTGCTCATACTGGCAGATGCCCTTGTGGCTCTTGTGTAAACTGTGTCCAATTTCTTTCTACCAAGACAGCCAGACTCAAGGAGGGCGCTGACCAGGACAAAAGTTAAGTTTGGCTGTGTCGGTCAGATGAAACACAGAGGAGCAGTGTATTACTAACAGATTCCAAAGGGAAGAGGGCAGCACACCTTGCAGGGCCAAAAGAAAGGGGAAAGCTCTCTGGAACATGCACACTTAACCAGCAGGGGGACAGCAAGAGAGAGAGAAAGAGACCTCTGGGGCAAAGCCTTTATTCTGGTCCAGCATGTTACCCAAGCAGGTTTCCCACAATGAGTTCTAATTGGTGGGTTTACAGCAAGCAGTTACGAGGTCCATGAAGTCACACTGTGACCAAGAGGTGATCACTGTGGCATATCTGGGCAGTCCACCCACGGCGTGGGGGGTCAGTGGGGTAAGTCAAGTAGGTTGCATCTATCCATCCCATAAAAAGGTGGTCACCAGGAGGCAGTTGTATAAAGCGAGTACCTGGATTGACCCAGAACTGGGAAGAGATAGAGTTTGGAGAAATTGCAATCTGTGTCAAAGATGTCTAAGCCCTGCTTCTAGTATGAGAGACTCCAACTTATATTGAAAATGAATGCTGAGGCAACATGAAATTAATACAAATTCGGCTTTGCAGACACCGATGCCTCCCAGAGCCCTCTGCCACCCGCCATAGTCAACCCCATCATGTTCTTCAACATTGCCATCATCAGCGAGCTTTTAAACAGAATCTCCTTGGAGCTGTTTGCAAAGTTCCAAAGACAGTGGAAACTTTCATGCTCTGAGCACTAGAGAGAAAGGATTTGGTTATAAGGGTTCCTGCTTTCACAGAATTATTCCAGGGTTTATGTGTCAGGCTGGTGACTTCACAAACCATAATGGCACTGGCAGCAAGTCACTCTATGGGGAGAAATTTGATCATGAGAACTTCATCCTGAAGCATACAGGTCCTGGCATCTTGTCCGTGGCAAATGTCGGACTCAACACAAATAGCTCTCAGTTTTTCATCTGCACTGCCAAGACTGAGTGCTTGGATGGCAAGCATGTGGTCTTTGGCAAGGTGAAAGAAGGCATGAGTATCATGGAGGCCATGGAGTGCTTTGGGTCCAGGAACGGCAAGACCAGCAAGATCACCATTGCTGACTGTGGACAATTCTAATAAATTTGACTTGTGTTTTATCTTAACCACCAGACCATTCCTTCTGTAGCTCAGGGAGTACCTTTCCACCCCATTTGCTCATAGTATCCTATAATCTTTGTGTTCTCACTTCAGTTCCTTTGGGTTCCATATTTTCCTTATTTCCTTCCATGCCTTGCATGGATTGCAGGCTTAAGTTTATTACTATGAAATAAGAAATAAATAACAACAACAACAGCAAATTATAAGAACTTACAGATGGGCACTGTGGCTCATGTCTGTAATCCCAGCACTGGGGGAGGCCGAGCGAGGAGGATCACTTGAGGCCAGGAGTTCAAGATTAGCCTGGGCAAAAATAACAAAACTAGCTGGGCATGGTGGCTCATGCCTGTGGTCTTAGCTGCTCAGTAGGCTGAGTTGGGAGGATCTCTGAATCTGGGAGAAGTGGAGGCTGCAGTGAACCAAGATCAGGCCACTGCACTCCAGCCTGGGCAACAGAATGAGATACTGTCTCAAAGAGAAAAAAAAAAACTCACTACAGAAGGTGACTCTATCTTCAGAATTATATCTAAGATCAAAAACATTTTAGGCTATGACTTAGAGTAAGAAACAAACTTTGCATGGCAACCTAGCACACACATGCATTCTACATAACTTTAGAAAAAATGGAAAAGAAAACTTAATGAAATAATATTCACCTTTGTAATGTGCATTATGCTCTGGTATGGTTCTTCTATTTCATTTTCTAATGATGACTCTGATTCACTGAATTTCATTTCCCAGCCAACTAATGGATCATAAGGCAAAAACACTGGTTTAAACCTGTCATGTCAACACCACTCTTCTTAGCAATTTTTCAGTCTTAAAAGAAAACTGTCAGGCCTCTGAGCCCAAGCCAAGCCATGGCATCCCCTGTGACTTGCACCTATATGCCCAGATGGCCTGAAGTAACTGAAGAATCACAAAAGAAGTGAATATGCCCTGCCCCACCTTAACTGATGACATTCCACCACAAAAGAAGTGTAAATGGCCGGTCCTTGCCTTAACTGATGACATTACCTTGTGAAAGTCCTTTCCCTGGCTCATCCTGGCTCAAAAAACACCCCCACTGAGCACCTTGTGACCCCCACTCCTGTCCACCAGAGAACAAGCCCCCTTTGACTGTAATTTTCCTTTACCTACCCAAATCCTATAAAACGGCCCCACCCTTATCTCCCTTCGCTGATTCTCTTTTCGGACTCAGCCCACCTGCACCCAGGTGAAATAAACAGCCATGTTGCTCACACAAAGCCTGTTTGGTGGTCTCTTCACACGGACGCGCATGAAATTTGGTGCCGTGACTCGGATCGGGGGACCTCCCTTGGGAGATCAATCCCCCGTCTGCCTGCCTTGGTCCTTCACCCTTAGCGGCAAGTCCCGCTTTTCTGGGGAAGGGGAAAGTACCCCAACCCCTTCTCTCCTTGTCTCTACCCCTTCTCTGCTTTTCCGGGGACAGGGCAAGTACCCCAACCCCTTCTCTCCTTGTCTCTACCCCTTCTCTGCTTTTCTGGGAGAGGGGCAAGTACCCCTCAACCCCTTCTCCTTCACCCTTAGCGGCAAGTCCCGCTTTTCTAGGAGAGGGGCAAGTACCCCTCAACCCCTTCTCCTTCACCCTTAGCGGTAAGTCCCGCTTTTCTAGGGGGCAAGAACTCCCAATCCCTTATTTCCGTGCCCCAACCTCTTATCTCTGCGCCCCAATCCCTTATTTCCGTGCCCCAACCTCTTATCTCTGTGCCCCAATCCCTTATTTCTGTGCCCCGACCCCCCTTCCCGCTTTTCTGGAAGGGGGAACCTCTTCCCTCCGTGTCTCTACGCTCTCTTTTCTCTGGGTTTGCCTCCTTCACTATGGGCAACCTTCCACCCTCCATTCCTCCTTTTTCTCCCTTGGCCTGTGTTCTCAAAAACTTAAAACCTCCTCAACTCACACCTGACCTAAAACCTAAATGCCTTATTTTCTTTTGCAATGCCACTTGACCCCCAATACAAACTCGACAGTAGTTCCAAATAGCCAGAAAATGGCACTTTGAATTTTTCCATCCTGCAAGATCTAAATAATTCTTGTTGTAAAATAGGCAAACGGTCTGAGGTACCTGACGTCCAGGCATTCTTTTACACATTAGTCCCTTCCTAGTCTCTGTGCCCAGTGCAACTCGTCCCAAATCTTCCTTCTTTCCCTCCCGCCTGTCCCCTCAGTCCCAACCCCAAGCATCGCTAAGTCTTTCTAATCTTCCTTTTCTACAGACCCATCTGACTCTCCCCTCCTCGCCAGGCCGAGCTAGGTCCCAATTCTTCCTCAGCCTCCACTCCTCCACCCTATAATCTTTTTATCACCTCGCCTCCTCACACCTGGTCTGGCTTACAGTTTCGTTCCGTGACTAGCCCTTCCCTACCTGCCCAGCAATTTATTCTTAAAAAGGTGGCTGGAGCTAAAGGCATAGTCAAGGTTAATGCTCCTTTTTCTTTATCCCAAATCAGAAGCGTTTAGGCTCTTTCTCATCAAATATAAAAACCCAGCCCAATTCATGGCTTGTTTGGCAGCAACCCTGAGACGCTTTACAGCCCTAGACCCTAAAAGGTCAAAAGACCGTCTTATTCTCAATGTATATTTTATTACCCAATCTGCCCCTGACATTAAATAAAACTCCAAAAATTGGAATCTGGCCCTCAAACCCCACAACAGGACTTAATTAACCTCACCTTCAGGGTGTACAATAATAGAAAAAAGTTGCAATTCCTTGCCTCCACTGTGAGACAAACCCCAGCCACATCTCCAGCACACAAGAACTTCCACACACCTGAACCGCAGTGGCCAGGCGTTCCTCCAGAACCTCCTCCCACAGGAGCTTGCTACACATGCCGGAAATCTGGCCACTGGGCCAAGGAATGCCCACAGCCCGGGGTTCCTCCTAAGCCGCGTCCCATCTGTGTGGGACCCCACTGAAAATCGGACTGTTCAACTCACCTGGCAGCCACTCCCAGAGCCCCTGGAACTCTGGCCCAAGGCTCTCTGACTGACTCCTTCCCAGATCTTCTCGGCTTAGTGGCTGAAGACTGACACTGCCCGATCGCCTCGGAAGCCCCCTAGACAATCACAGACGCCGAGCTTCGGATAACTTTCACAGTGGAAAGTAAGCCTGTCCCCTTCTTAATCAATACGGAGGCTACCCACTCCACATTACCTTCTTTTCAAGGGCCTGTTTCCCTTGCCTCCATAACTGTTGTGGGTATTGACGGCCAGGCTTCTAAACCTCTTAAAACTCCCCAACTCTGGTGCCAACTTAGACAATTCTCTTTTAAGCACTCCTTTTTAGTTATCCCCACCTGCCCAGTTCCCTTATTAGGCTGAGACACTTTAACTAAATTATCTGCTTCCCTGACTATTCCTGGACTACAGCTATATCTCATTGCCGCCCTTCTTCCCAATCCGAAGCCTCCTTTGCGTCCTCCTCTTGTAACCCCCCACCTTAACCCACAAGTATAAGATACCTCTACTCCCTCCTTGGCGACCGATCATGCACCCCTTACCATCTCATTAAAACCTAATCACCCTTACCCCGCTCAACGCCAATATCCCATCCCGCAGCACGCTTTAAAAAGATTAAAGCCTGTTATCACTCGCCTGCTACAGCATGGCCTTTTAAAGCCATAAACTCTCCTTACAATTCCCCCATTTTACCTGTCCTAAAACCAGACAAGCCTTACAAGTTAGTTCAGGATCTACACCTTATCAACCAAATTGTTTTGCCTCTCCACTCCGTAGTGCCAAACCCATATACTCTCCTATCCTCAGTACCTCCCTCTACTACCCATTATTCTGTTCTGGATCTCAAACATGCTTTCTTTACCATTCCTTTGCACCCTTCATCCCAGCCTCTCTTTGCTTTCACTTAGACTGACCCTGACACCCATTAGGCTCAGCAAATTACCTGGGCTGTACTGCTGCAAGGCTTCACAGACAGCCCCCATTACTTCAGTCAAGCCCAAATTTCTTCCTCATCTGTTACCTATCTCAGCATAATTCTCGTAAAAACACATGTGCTCTCCCTGCTGATCATGTCCGATTAATCTCTCAAACCCCAACCCCTTCTACAAAACAACAACTCCTTTCCTTCCTAGGCATGGTTAGATACTTTCGCCTTTGGATACCTGGTTTTGCCATCCTAACAAAACAATTATATAAACTCACAAAAGGAAACCTAGCTAACCCCATAGATCCTAAATCCTTTCCCCATTCCTCTTTCTGTTCCTTGAAGACAGCTTTAGAAACTGTCCCCACTCTAGCTCTCCCTGACTCATCCCAACCCTTTTCATACACACAGCCGAAGTGCAGGGCTGTGCAGTCAGAATTCTTACACAAGGACCAGGATCGCATCCTGTAGCCTTTTTATCCAAACAACTTGACCTTACTGTTTTAGGCTGGCCATCATGTCTCTGTGCAGCCGCTGCTGCTGCCCTAATACTTTTAGAGGCCCTAAAAATCACAAACTATGCTCAGCTTACTCCCTACAGTTCTCATAACTTCCAAAGTCTATTTTCTTCCTCATACCTGATGCATATACTTTCTGCTTCCCGGCTCCTTCAGCTATACTCACTCTTTGTTGAGTCTCCAATAATTACCGTTGTTCCTGGCCTGGACTTCAATCCGGCCTCCCACATTATTCCTGATACCACACCTGACCCCCATGACTATCTCTCTGATCCACCTGACATTCACCCCATTTCCCCAAATTTCCTTCTTTCTTGTTCCTCACCCTGATCACACTTGATTTATTGATGGCGGTTCCACCAGGCCTAATCGCCACACACCAGCAAAGGCAGGTTATGCTATAGTACAAGCCACTAGCCCACCTCTTAGAACCTCTCATTTCCTTTCCATCGTGGAAATCTATCCTCAAGGAAATAACTTCTCAGTGTCCCATCTGCTATTCTAGTACTCCTTAGGGATTATTCAGGCCCCCTCCCTTCCCTACACATCAAGCTCAAGGATTTTCCCCACCCAGGACTGGCAAATTAGCTTTACTCAACATGCCCTGAGTCAGATAACTAAAATACCTCTTAGTCTAGGTAGATACTTTCACTGGATAGGTGGAGGCCTTTCCTACAGGGTCTGAGAAGGCCACCGCAGTCATTTCTTCCCTTCTGTCGATATAATTCCTCAGTTTAGCCTTTATTAGTCAAATCAGCCAAGCAGTTTTTCAGGCTCTTAGTATTCAGTGAAAGCTTTATATCCCTTACGGTCCTCCTTCTTCAAGAAAAGTAGAATGGACTAAAGGTCTTTTAAAAACACACCTCACCAAGCTCAGCCACCAACTTAAAAAGGACTGGACAATACTTTTACCACTTTCCCTTCTCAGAATTCAGACCTGTCCTCAGAATGCTACAAGGTACAGCCCATTTAAGCTCCTGTATAGATGCTCTTTTTTATTAAGCCCCAGTCTCATTCCGGACACCAGACCAACTTAGACTGTGCCCCAAAAAACTTGTCATCCCTACTATTTTCTGTCTAGTCATACCTCTATTCTCCATTCTCAACTATTCATACATGCCCAGCTCTTGTTTACATTGTCAGTTTACACTGTTTCTCCAAGCCATCAGAGCTGATATCTCCTTGTGCTATCCCCAAACTGCCACTCTTAACTCTTGAAGTAAATAAATAATCTTTGCTGGCAGGACTATGCTGAATCTCCTTAGGCACTCTAATCAGATGTCCTAGGTCCTCCCAATTCGTAGACATTTTCCATTCAGTTTTTCAATTCATACAAAACCATATCCAGGCCATCACCAATAATTCTACACAACAAATGTTTCTTCTAACAACCCCACAATATCACCCCTTACCACAAAATCTTCCTTCAGGTTAATCTCTCCCACTTTAGGTTCCCACGCCGCCCCTAATCCCGCTTGAAGCAGCCCTGAGAAACATCACCCATTCTCTCTCCATACCACCCCCCAAAAATTTTCGCCGCCCCAACACTTCAACACTATTTTGTTTTATTTTTCTTATTAATATAAGAAGGCAGGAATGTCAGGCCTCTGAGCCCAAGCCAAGCCATCGCATCCCCTGTGACTTGCACCTATAGGCCCAGATGGCCTGAAGTAATTGAAGAATCACAAAAGAAGTGAATATGCCCTGCCCCACCTTAACTGATGACATTCCACCACAAAAGAAGTGTAAATGGCCGGTCCTTGCCTTAACTGATGACATTACCTTGTGAAAGTCCTTTTCCCGGCTCATCCTGGCTCAAAATCTCCCCAACTGAGCACCTTGCGACCCCCACTCCTGTCCGCCAGAGAACAAACCCCCTTTGACTGTAATTTTCCTTTACCTACCCAAATCCTATAAAACGGCCCCACCCTTATCTCCCTTCGCTGATTCTCTTTTCGGACTCAGCCCACCTGCGCCCAGGTGAAATAAACAGCCATGTTGCTCACACAAAGCCTGTTTGGTGTTCTCTTCACACAGACGCGCATGAAAAAAACTAAAAGAGTGAGTTTATGAATTGGAAAAACTCAATATTATCATGTCAATTCTTCCCAAATTGATCTATAGATTCAACACAGTCTCAAGCAAAATATCAGAAATTTTTTTGTATATATGGATAAGCTGATGCTATAAGTTATATGATGGGCAAAGGAAAGAGATTGGAGAAAACAATTTTGCAAAAGAAAAACAGATGATAAATTTATACTTATGACTTCAAGACTTACTGTGATAAGCTGCAGTAATCAAGATAGTTTGATATTGGTGAGACATGAAATCACAAACATAGATCAATGCAACAGAGTAGAGTTCAGAAGCAGATCCACACAAATCAACTCTACCCATTTTGACTGAGGGACAAAGGAAATTCAAAGAAAGGATGATCTTTTCAATTGATGGTGCTGAAAAATCAGACATCCACAAGCAAAAACATTGCATTTCAACCTATGCCTCCTATGTTATAAAAAAACAAAAGCTAACTTAAAATGAAGCCCAGATCTAAATGGAAAACTTAGAACTTTTAGAAGAAAACATAGAAGAAAACTTTTGTGAGCTTGGGTTAGAAAAGGACTTGTTCAGTTTGACAACCAAAGCACAATGAAAGAAAAAGTGATAAGTTTGACTTCACCAAAATTAAAATCTTGGGCCAGGCACACCTGGCTCATGCCTGTAATCTCAGCACTTTGGGAGGCCAAGGCAAGAGGATTGCTTGAGCCCAGGAGTTCAAGATTAGCCTGGGCAACATAGTAAGACCCTGTCTCTATGTTTTTTTGTTTTTTTTAATTAAAATCTTTTGCTTCATAAAAGGTAGCTCTAGGCAAATGAAAAGACAATCCACAGGCTATGAAGGATACATGGGCAAAACACATATACAACAAAGAACTCACATCCAGAATATATAAAGAACTTTCAAAACTCAACAGTAAGAAAAGATAAAAGTAAAAACATGGGCAAAACATTTGAACGAGGTCTTTATTAAAGAAGGTATATAGATGGCAAATAAGCACATGAAAGGATGCTAAACTCAGTTTGCATCAGGGAAATGCAAATTAAAACCACAGTAATATACCATTTCACATCTATTAGAATGGCTGACTTTTAAAAATGATAATATTAATTGCTGTTGAAGATGCAGAACAATTGTCACTTGTATACAGTGCTAGCTCTGTTATAGTGGGTAGCTAGTCAGACATGAGCTGGGCAGGAGAGGACTCCCCCAACCCCACCAGGAATGTTAGGTGATCATCAGGTGATGGTCAGGTGACTGTTACATTGTTTCTCTAAAATAATAATTGATGCCAGCCAGCGCCAGGGAAAGGTAGTCTCCCAATAGATAAAAAAAAACCTTGCGTGATCAGCAGCTTCCCAATAAGATCTCAGGAGTTGGGCGAGTGGGCTCAAACATGAGCACTAAGGGACAAAATGGTGGTTTAACTGGTAGAAGACCTTCTAGAAGCATTCAACTGGTAAGGGAAGACTACCTCAAGTAAGCATGCATACAACTCCAGTAAACACACTGCACATGCCGTAGCAGGCCACCCTGCATGCAGACAGCCCACCCCAAGAAAGAATCATGCCAGCATATAAAACCCCAAGTCAGGCTAGGTGCGGTGGCTGATGCCTGTAATCCCTGCACTTTGGGAGGCCAAGGCAGGCGGATCTCCTCAGATCAGGAGTTCGAGACCAGCCTGACCAACATGGTAAAACCCTATCTCTACTAAAAAAAATACAAAAATTAGCCGGGCATGGTGGCAGGTGCCTGTAACCCCAGCTGTTCGGGAGACTGAGGCAGGAGAATCACTTGAACCCAGGAGGTGGAGGTTGCAGTGAGCCAAGATGGCACCACTGCACTCCAGCCTAAGCAGCAGAGTGAGACTCTGTCTCAAAAACAAACAAACAAACAAAAAACCCAAGTCAAAGGTCAAACAGTGCCCTTGATCTCTCAAGTTGCCGGGTTGGCCCTCTTCCAGGCGTACTTTACTTCCTTTCATTTCTCTTGTAAAGCTTTTTAACAAACTTTCACTCCTGCCCTAAAACTTGTCTTGGTCTTCTCTCATTCCTTATGGCTTCTGGTTGAATTCTTTCTTCTAAGGGGGCAAGAATTGAGGTTGCTGCCGATCCCTAAGGATTTGCTGCCAGTAACAGTAGGAATGCAAAATGGTGGAGCCACTTTTTGCAGTTTCTAATAAAGCTAAACATACTCTTACCACATGACTTGGTACCATGTCATATGGTAAGAGTATATACCATACTTCTACGTATTTACCCAAAAAACCCCCATAAATTTATGTTGACACAAACCCATAAATTTATGTTCATTGCCGAGCACAGTGGCTCATGCCTGTAATCCCAGCACTTTGGGAGGCCGAGGTGGGCAGATTATCTGAGGTCAGGAGTTTGAGACCAGCCTGACAAACATGGAGAAACCCTATCTTTACTAAAAACACAAAATTAGCCAGGCATGGTGGCTCATGCCTGTAATCCCAGCTACTCAGGAGGCTGAGACAGGAGAATCACTTGAACCGGGAGGCAGAGGTTGCAGTGAGCCAAGATCGTGCCATTGCACTCTAGCCCGGGCAACATGAGCAAAACTCCGTCACAAAAAAAAAATACTATAAGCAAATACTTATAGCAGTTTTATTCATAACTGCCCCAAACTGGAAATGATCCAACTATCATTGAACTAGGAAATAGAAAAAGAAATTAATCTATCCATACGTGTGAGGCCAAATATATGCCACCCCAAAATATGACTGTAAGAGACTAGAATATGCCACCCCAAAATACGTCTTTTTGGCATGTTAAAAGAAAAACCTTAGACAAATTAAATTTAACAGAGTTTAATTGATAAAGCAACAATTCACAAATAGGGCAGCCCCCGAGCTAGAATAGTGCAGAGAGACTCGGAGCTGCCTTGTGGTCAAAGAAGATTTATGGACAGAAAAGGAAAATGACACACAGAAAATGGAAGTGAGGTACAGAAACAGCTGGATTAGTTACAGCTTAGCGTTTGCTTTATTTGAACAGTTGGCCACCTTTGATTGGCCAAAACTTTGTGATTGGCACGAGAGTAGGTTACAGTCTATTTACACATCCAGTTATGTTAAAGTTCACTCTGTACAGAGAAACCTTTAGGCCAAACATAAAATGTCAGGAGGCAGCTTTAGGCTAAACTTGGTTTAACAGGCATGAGGATAATTTTAATGATTATTTTGAGAGACTGCAGTCACAAGAGAAGCTCTAAAGCAGAAGTTAGCTTTTTGTAAGGGAAATTTACATCTATAAAGGAAATTTTCATTTGCAAAGGTGTCTCATTCTCTGCAACAGGAAGAGAAGGATGACTAAAAATCACTGGAGGCTCTAATCAATGGAGAAGGCACTGACTTAGACTTATAACTGCATAACACCTTGCTCTTATTTACACTTTTCCTGATCACCTCCCCACGACTGGCCTTCCTCCTACACTCTTC
The DNA here is from genome assembly GCF_028885655.2 of Pongo abelii. Classification (NCBI taxonomy): domain Eukaryota; kingdom Metazoa; phylum Chordata; class Mammalia; order Primates; family Hominidae; genus Pongo; species Pongo abelii. The sequence continues at coordinate 66,993,847 of NC_071998.2, read as the reverse complement.
TTTCTTTCCTTTAGGGGATGATGGTATGTCACCCTGAACCCAAAGCCATCTCTTTGAGATTTACCCATTTTTCCCTTGGTAGATGGGGAAACCATGTATATATACAAGGTATGCATGTGGATAAACTTCTATTTCTTTTTTCTTTGGTTAATCTACTTTTTGTTACAGGGGTACCTTTCAACTAAGAACAATGAAGGATGGGGAGAAAACTAAGTTTCCTCACTGATATGGTTTGCCTGTGTCCCCACCCAAATCCCATCTTGAATTGTAGCTCCCATAATTCCCACGTGTTGTCGGAGGGACCCAGTGGGAGACAACTGAATCATGGGGGTGGTTTCCCTGTTGTGAATAAGATCTGACGGTTTTATAAGGGGAAACCCCTTTCACTTGGTTCTCATTCTCTCTTGTCTGCTACCATGTAAGACTTGCCTTTTGCCTTCTGCCATGATTGTGAGGCCTCCCAGCCACTTGGAACTGAGTCCATTAAACCTCTTTTTCTTTATAAATTACCCAGTCTTGGGTATGTCTTTATCAGCAGCTTGAAAACAGACTAATACCCTTCCCATTTACATATGATGGAATATTGCACACCAATAAAAAGAAAAAACTATTAATAAACATAAGCAAAAATGTGGTTTAAATTCAAATGCATTGTGCTGAATGAAATAAGCCAGACCCCAAAGGCTATATTCTGTATGAATTCATTGTGGAAAAGGCAAAGCTGTAGGGTCAAAAAAGTGGTCAGTAGTTGCCAGGGATGGTTAACTACAAAAGGACAGCCCCAAAATTTTTGAGGATAATAAAACTGCTCTTTATCTTGAACAGTGGAGATTACTACATATTTGTCAAAACTCAGAGTCCTGTACAATATAAAGTGAACTTTACTAAATGTAAATTTAAATTTTTTTAAATTTAAAATGAAACACAAAGGAAGAGACCGTTCCTTTTTCTGCTTGATGATGTGCTGGATGCGATGTCTGGAATAAGGGCAGCCATTTTGTCACTGTGAGGCAGCCAGATTGAGAAAAAAGCTAATACAGGCAGGTGGCCAGGCAGAAAAGATGGAAGAACCCAGGTATTCAAGGATGTTACTGAGCCACTTGTTATCCAATCCTGAGGCCCACTCATCTTTGAACTTATTATGTGAAATAATGATCATTTTCTTTCTGTTTAAGTCATCTTGAATTGGACTTTCTGTTATTTGCAGTCCAAAGTATCCTGTTCCAGAAGTTCTCAATGACTTTGTTTCAAAAATTGCTTTATTCCCATCATTAAAAAACTAGAGTTTAGTGGTCTGTTGAAAGTTTTGAATAATTTACAACTTGTGTTTAGATCTAGCTTATACAGTACCATTTCTTTCTTTCTTCTTCTTCTTCTTTCTTTTTTTTTTTGAGACAGGATCTAGCTGTGTTTCCCAGGCTGGACTAAAATTCCTGGGCTCAAGTGATCCTTCCACCTCAGCCTCCTGTGTAGCTGGGACTACAGGCGTGAACCACTGTTCCTGGCTACAGTACCATTTCTACAAAAAGAAAGCCATGATTTTTCATAGATCTATCCCCTCAATTTACATAAAGAATTTTCAAACTGTGTTTATTTTGTTTTATATTAAGGATTGTCCTATGACTGTTGAAATGCAATTTAGTGAAATATGTGTTGGGGCTGGCACATGCCACAAACTGGAAGAAGGTGGCCAAACGTGACCCACAATTAATCTATTTTCTTTCTTTTTTCTTTTGAGACGGAGTCTTGCTCTGTTGCCCAGGCTGGAGTGCAATGGCACAATCTTTGCTCACTGCAACCTCTGCCTCCTGGGTTCAAGCAGTTCTCCTGCCTCAGCCTCCCAAGTAGCTGGGATTACAGGTACGCACCACCATGCCTGGCTAAATCTTTTGTGTTTTTAGTACAGACGGGATTTCACCATGCTGGCCAGGCTGGTCTTGAACTCCTGACCTCGTGATCCACCTGCTTTGGCCTCCTAAAGTGCTGGGATTACAGGTGTGAGCCACCACGCCTGCCCAGTTAATTGATTTTCTTCACAAGTACTTTATGTGTCTTCTCATCTTTTTTCACAGGAGTCAAAGTGCATTAATTATAATTAAAAAGAATAATGGCATACATGACCTTAAAGTTGAATAATTTTGAAATCAAAGAGAATTAATTTCAAATATTTATTTGGCATATACTCAATGTCAGACCCTATGAAGCAGCATCATTTGTTTGGGGTAGTACTGGAGGTTCATTGTCTCATACCAAGGAAATCAAGGACATGGACACATGTGGAGCGAGATTAAGAGCAGAGGTTTAATAGGCAAAAGAAAAAGAAAGGAGAATAGCTCTCTCCTGTGAGAAAGAAGAGCTCCCACGTGGAACTTCCAGCCTAAAGCAGAATGCACTGGATTTTATAGACAGGCTTGAGGAGGTGGAGTCTGATTTACATAGAGCCCAAAGATTGGTTGGACCAGGTTTTTCGTTTACAAAGCACGCTGGGAAGCTGGACACCCAACCCTAGTCTTATGCAAATGGGCTTTCCACTTGGCCAGGCCATGTTGCCTGCTCCCTACTGCACACATGGTTGGAAAGGAAAAGAGAAGTTGGAACTGCCATTTTGAACATGTCTAGTCCCAGGTGGACTTTTCCTATTGGCACAACTGCCAGCATTCACCTGTGCAAGTTTCTAGCCTGCCTTTCTATGTCTGCAGCTCAATTTTATAGGCTGCTCTTTGTTAGAAAAGAAAATGATTTGGGGGCTGCTTTTCATTAAAAGGAAAACCTTACGGAGGGCTTCCTTACTCTCACTCTCTGCCTAAATAATTTCTTCCTAACTCCTATATCACCTATGAGATGTAGTAATAAATCTAGCAGTGCCCCAGTTCTTATTGAGCATACAGTCAAGTAGGATAGATAGACATTGACCAGGTAATTCCAAATGTGACAAGCATTATAAACAAAAGAAAGACAGGATGTGTTGGATACATATATCAGGAGTATGAAAACCAGCTCAGATGTGCCAAGAAGAATTCCCCTAGAAGTGACACTTAGGCCGAGATCCAAGGCAGAAGCCAGCAAGACAGGAGATAGGGGAGTGAGGCAAAAAGATGAAAGGCTATTTCGGTGCAAGTGATGCATGATATGAGGGACCAGGCTAAAGCAAAGACAATTTAAGGCGGCCACCTTGATGCAGCTCTTTTCATTTAGGGAATATTTTTAAACTGCAGTTTTGACAAAGATGTGTTGATTTTAAAATTATTCTTTTTGGGCCGGGCGCGGTAGCTTAGGCCTGTAATCCCAGCACTTTGGGAGGCCGAGGCAGGTGGATAACCTGAGGTCAGGAGTTCAAGACCAGCCTGGCCAACATGGTGAAACCTCATCTCTACCAAAAATACAAAAATTAGCTAGGCGTGGTGGTGCATGCCTGTAGTCCCAGCTACTCAGGAGGCTGAGGCAGAAGAATTGCTTGAACTGGGGAGACAGAGGTTGCAGTGAGCCAAGATTGCGCCACTGCACTCCAGCCTGGGCAACAGAGCAAGACTCCATTTCAAAAAAATTCTCAATAAAATAAATAAATAAATAAATAAATAAGTAAATTTATTCTTTTTATTACCAATGATGCCTGCAATAGAACTTCTTTACTCTTAACCCTGTGGTTCTCAACTAAAGGTACTTTTGCTTCTCAGGACATACTTGGCAAAGTCTGGAGATATTTTTGGTTGTCATAGCTGAAAGGGGGTTCTACTAGTATCTAATGGGTGTGGGCCACGGATGCTGCTCAGCATCCTACAATGCAGTAAAGCATTAGCCAGCCCAAAACATCAGCAGTGCTCAGGCTGAGAAACCTTGTCCTAACCCCATCTCAAAGTGCCTGCCCCTATATTACTTTCTACATAGGAATTCAAATTGTTGGAGACTTTCACTTTTAACTTTATTATATTTTGTGTTTGAATTGCTTGTAGATGAATATATATGAACATATGGTTCATATACATATATACTATATGAACTTTAAACAACAGTAAGAATTTTTATTTTATTTGAGACAGTCTTGCTCTGTCACCCAGGCTGGAGTGCAGTGGCACAGTTATGGCTCACTGCAGCCTTACCTCCTGGGCTCAAGCAATCCTCTCTCCTCAGCCTCTCAAGTAGCTGAGATTACAAGCGCACACCACCCTACTCAGCTAACTTTTTTTCAACTTTTTTGTAGGGCCGGGGTCTCATCAGGTTGCCCAAGCTGGTCTTGAACTCCTGAGCTCAAGTGATCCTCCCACCGCAGCTTCCAAAAGTGCTGGAATTACCAGCATGAGCCACCATGCACAGCCAAAAAACAGTAAGAATTTTTAAAAAGTCTATTAGAGAGAATTCAGTTTCTAAAAGTCTGTCACCTGTCAAAAAAAAAATCCATTATAACAGTGTAAAAGCATCCATTTAATGTATATGTAGTACTGAGTTAAAAGGAAATTATTAGAACTTTACTGAGTTTACTGAACATTCTTGACAATATAAACAATCTTTTTTTTTTTTTTTTTTTTTTGGTAAATTTTTTGAGACGCCCAGTCTTGCTCTGTCGCCCAGGCTGGAGTGCAGTGGTGTGATCTCCACTCACTGCAACCTCCGCCTCCCAGGTTCAAACGATTCTCCTGCCTCAGCCTCCAGAGTAGCTGGGACTACAGGCACACACCATCATGCCCGACTAATTTTTACCATATTGCTCAGGCTGGTCTCAAACTCCTGACCTCAAGTGATTCGCCGGCCTCAGCTTCCCAAAGTGCTGGGATTATAGGCGTGAGCTACCACGCCCAGTCCCCAAGCAATCATTTTTAGCCAAAATTTCTTCTCTCCTCTTTATCCCTGCAACAGTTCCCTGCAATACTGAGTATAAATGTGATATATATTATAATTAGAAAGCCTGCAATAAGAAGTATGCATTTAAAAGCTGTATTAATGGAAAGCAAACTGCTATTATTGAGACAAATATACAGTTTTTACTGCGCAGTCCATGAAGCCAAATTCTTAAGTCCAAATTCTTAGAGTCATCACTGGACTTGACAGTTCTTTCTGGACAAGCCAGTCTAGCGATCTGTAGTCTTCTATTTGTGATCTATTGGTCTAATTCCCACCCATCCTTCACTACAGCCAGAAAAGCCACTTCATGTGGGACCTCTTCCCCAGAGGATAGGGTCAGTGATTGAGAAAATCTTGGGGAGAGAGGAAGACTGTCTTACTGACTATATAATGACTAATGATTGCTTTATTTTTTAGGCTGTGTCAGGTGGTCCCAAATCATAACAACCTAATCAGCATCATGTTGTGCCAAACAGTAAGTAACTGATCAAAGTGGGACACAGGAGCCACCTTGAAGGAGCTCTCACTGGCCAAATCTGGAATAACTGAGCACAAAAATAGTAAGAGTAGCAGAACTCATGTGTTCATTATAATACCTTGAAAATTTTAAATGGAATGGAACAGGGCAAAAGGAAACTTCTTCTTTGCATAAAAATACCAGCTAATAAATGGAGAATAAATGATTGAATTAGAAAATAACCATTTTGCAACAGTTGATTCAGCCAAGAATTATCAATGAATATTAATATTCATTGATACCTTGAGACCGGGTTAGGACAGGATTTCTCAAAAATCTTTTTTTTTTTGAGACAGAGTTTCACTCTTGTTGCCCAGGCTGGAGTGTAATGGCTCCATCTCGGCTCACAGCAACCTCTGGCTTCCAGGTTCAAGTGATTCTCCTGCCTCAGCCTCCCAAGTAGCTGGGATTACAGGCATGGGCCACCATGCCTGGCTACTTTTGTATTTTTAGTAGAGACGAGGTTTCTCCATGTTGGTTAGGCTGGTCTTGAACTCCCAACTTCAGGTGATCCGCCTGCCTCAGCCTCCCAAAGTGCTGGAATTACAGGCGTGAGCCACCACGCCCGGCCTTCTCAAAAATCTTAAAATCTTTGAATGAGGCTGGGTGCGGTGGCCCATGCTGGGAATCCCAGCCCTTTTGAGACTGGGGCAGGAGGATCTTTTGAGGTCAGGAGTTTGAAACAAGTCTGGGCAACATAGCTAGACTCCTTTCTCTACAAAAAATGAAAATGATTAGCCAGGCGTGGTGAGTGTATGCTTGTAGTCCTAGCTAACTTGGGAGGCTCAGGCAAGAGAATCTCTTGAGCCTAGGAGTTCAAGGATGCAGTGAGCTATGATGCTACCACTGCACTCCAGCCTGGGTGAGAGAGCAAGATCCTGTCTCAGAAAAAAAAAAAAAAAAAACATATATATATATATATATATATATATATATATATGAGTGAAAAGATTTTGATTTTGGGAAATCAGATATTCAAAATATCACACAAAATATCTTTGCAATGAAGAAATATGACAAACGTCACCAACTTTGACCTCAGCAATGATGGAACAAACACATCATGGACTTCCTGATGTAATAAACTAAGGACACAAAATGGCCATCATAGCTGTTGTATAATAAAGAATTTGTCTGGTGTTTATCCATGATTTTTGCTATGGAGCTTTTATAACCCTTGGTTATAAATTTATTAAATGTGTCACCTCTGAGTTTACACAAAAGAAGTAACTCAATGTGGGCCCCCCAGATGGCTTCATGATGGGGACTAGTTATCTGTAAGACCAACCGCATGATTAGAGGATTGGGACTTTCAGCCAGCACATCCTCTGGGAAGGGGGAGGGGGCTGGAGACTTGAGTTCATTCTGGTGGACAATTGAAAGCAGTCTTCTTGGGAACTATGTCCTTTGCTTGTGGGATCTACGCTAACTCCAGGTGGTTAGTACCAGAACTGAGTTGCTGTACACCATTGAATGTCAAGATAATAGCCTTTTTACCAATAATACTTAACTTGGATCCAAACACAAAACAATCAGACAAAAACAAATAAGGAATATTCTGCAAAATAACTGGCCTAGGCTCTTCAGAAGTGGCAATGTCAAGAAAGACACACACACACACATGCACAAACACACATACACATACATGTGAACACACACACACAAAGACAAAGACTGGGGAAATGTTCTAGATTCAAGGATACTAAGGAAACATAACAACTAAGTGAGATGTAATCTTTAGATCCTGAACTGTAAAAACAAACAAAAACAAGAGCTTGAGGGCTTTGAAGAAGAATGTCCTTGTTTTTAGGAGATACATGAGAAGGATTTAACAGTAACTTGTCATCATGATGCCTGCAACTTAATCTCAAATGCTTCAGCAAAAACAAACTAGGACACAGTGAGACAGGGAGAGATAGAGAGAGAGGGAGACAGAGAAATGGAGGAGAATGCTAACAAATGGCAATCTAGGTGAATGGTTGGTCACTGTCTGTTCTTTTGAAATTTTTAAAAATAAAAAGTCGGCCAGGTGCAGTGACTCACGCCTTTAATCCCAGCACTTTGGGAGGCCAAGGCGGGTGAATCATTTGTGGTCAGGAGTTCAAGACCAGCCTGGTCAACATGTGAAACCCTGTCTCTATTAAAATACAAAAATTAGCCAGGGTGGGCGCCTGTAATCCCAGCTACTCGGGAGGCTGAGGCAGGAGAATCGCTTGAGCCTGGGAGGCAGAGGTTGCTGTGAGCCAAGATAGCACCAATGCACTGCAGTCTGGGTGACAGGGTGAGACCCTGTCGCAAAAAGAAAAAACAACAACAAAAAAATAAAATAAATAAAAAGTTGGGGGAAAATTACTTCATTGAGTGGCCTGCCTCAACATGTCCCCTGCATCAAAAGGCTACCTTGAGCACAATGTTGGGAATGCATTTAACACCGCTGAAATGTACACTTAGAAATGGCTGAAATGGTAATTTTTATGTTATTATTATTTGAGACAGGCTGTCACTCTGTTGCCCAGAATGGACTGCAGTAGCCCAGTCATAGCTCACTGTAGCCTCGACCTCCTAGGCTCAAGCAATCCTTCCACTTCAACCTCCCGGGTAGTTGGGACTACAGATGCAGGCCACTAGAGCCAGCTGATTTTTTCTATTTTTTTGCAGAAACAAGGGGTCACTATATGTCCCAGGCTGGTCTCATGGGCTCAAGAGATCCTCCTGCCTCAGCTTCCTAAAATGCTGGGTTTACAGGCATGAGTCTCCATGCTCTACCAAATTTTATGTTTATTTGATCACATTTTTTTTAAGGCTGTGTCAAAATGTCTGCATTCAATCTTATTCTCTCCCCACAGGAGGAGCAGTGATGTGAGGCCCAAACAGTGAAGTCCTGTCGGACAGGCACAGAGAAGGTCAAAAGCCGAGGCCTGAAAGGGACACGAGCCAGATCAGGCACAGCTGTGAAGCCACAAAGGTTTACTGCAGCCGACTGGCTGGATCAGGACCCGCTTTTCTAGATAATTCCAGCCGGCCGCAGTGCAAGCTGCTTTGGCATGGCGTCCATCTCCTCAATGGCCTAGTGTGTGGACCTTCCTCTCCACTCTGGTGGGCCCCTGGCCAGGAAAGTTTTCTGGTGCCAGTTCTAACACAGGGGACCCAGGTGTCTGGGACATTTTTATTTTGTCTCGGTTTTGAATGGAAAAGCAAGTGAAAGAACAATGTGGGCACAAGTCCAGATAGATCATGCTGCCAGCCTGGCAGCTCCTGGAGGAGCCTCCTGAAGCTCCAGTCCAGACTTCTGCAGGGAACAGGCCTGGCAGGGGCTTCTGTTAGCCCAGCCCCATGGTCAACTTGAAAGTAGGAGGTGGCCAGAAATACCGTCACCAAAGGTTTCTCTTTTTGCCTTTCCTTGCCTACTGGGGTTCTTCGTAATTGTCGAAGTTGCACATTTTCTTTTTAGCCTATACCACATCAATAATGGACCCATTTCAGGAAAAGTAGAAGAATTTTTACACATTTGTTTTTAGTCCCATATTTATCAATCAAAAGCTTGTGTTCCCTTCCCTGTCCTCTCCTTTTCTCTCCTCTCTTCTCTCTCTCTCCCCCACTTCTCTTCTCACCCCCTGCCTCTCTCTTTCTCTTCTTTCTATTGCAGTAAAATATATATAATTTACCATTTTAACTATTTTTAAGTATAAAATTCAGTGGTAATAAGTACCCCTTTCTTTTTAATTTAAACAATTTTTTTTTTTTTTTTTTTTCTGAGACAGAGTCGTGCTCTGTCGCCCAGGCTGGAGTGCAGTGTTGCAATCTTGGCTCACTGCAACCTCCACTTCCCGGGTTCAAGCAATTCTCCTGCCTCAGCCTCCCGAGTAGCTGGGACTACAGGCACCTGCCAACATGCCTGGCTAATTTTTGTATTTTTAGTAGAGACGGGTTTTCATCGTGTTGGCCAGACTGGTCTCAAACTCCTGACCTCCTGATTCACCCGCTTCAGCCTCCCAAAGTGCTGGGATTACAGATGTGAGCCACCACACCCTGCCTAATTTGAACTAGTTTTTAAAATTATTATTACAAAAAGAATTTCATGAACATGATAAAAAAATTAAACACTAAGGAAGGAGCCAAATGAAAAAAAGAAAAGATTCTCAGCGCTACCCTATCCTCCCACAAAATACAGTCCTTGTGAAACCTACATGGAACATTTTAATGGATCATCCATTGGTAATACAAATGTATTCACAAATCTATTCACTCTCTCCTTAAGGGTTAGGGGACTCAGTCCTCAGTGCAGTGGTTACTTTTCCTACCTGGAGGTGCAGGCCAGGTTTCCTTACACACCCATGCAACCCATGCACATGTGTGCCTGTGAACACACACACACACACACACGCATGTTTTTTTAATAACTGATTACATGTATATATACATACATATATTCATATAATAACAGTGACATTCATACTGCTCCATACCTTGATTTTTTTTCACTTACAGTACATCTACCCTATAACCATCCAAACCTACAGACATATTACCCTCATCCTCTCCTCTAAGGTTTTAGTTCAACACTGTTTCCTGCCTGCGAATACTTCAACATCTCTCTCCTCCCAGGTGATTCTATGAAGCCATCAAGATCTACCTCATATTCTGTATTCTCCAAGCATTTAGTGCTTCTATATTGCCAATTTACTAGATAATGATACAGAAACCATCATAGCTCAGTGGAAAGGAAGGTGAACTCTTGAGTCAGTCATTCAGGGATCTCATTCTCAGCTCTACCTCTAACCAGCTGTGCAAGGGGCTTATGGAGGTCCCCCTGGACATTTTTCTAAATTCCTCTAGACCTATTTTCTCACATAAAACTTTTTTTAATAAAAATGAATAATTATCTTGAATAACGATGTTTTTATACACGTTATACATGTGTGTTAAGTATTTGTGTTAGGGTTCTCCAGAGAAACAGAACCAACAGGATGTGTGTGTGTGTGTGTGTCTATACACTGTGTATACTGTGTGTGCGTGTGTGTGTGTGGAGGGGGGGGTGCGTACACAGTCAGCCCTCTGTGGGTTCCACATCCAACTGCAGATTGAAAATATCTGGGGGGAAAAAGAGAGGATAATTGCATCTTTATCTAACATATATAGACTTTTTTTCTGGTCATTATTCCCTAAACAATATAGTATAACAACTATTTACATAGCATTTACATTGTCTTAGGTGTCAATCGAGAAAAATGACAAGACAAGTCTCAATCATTTTAGGAGGTTTATTTGCCAAAGTTAAGGACGTGCATCCATGACACAGCCTCAGGAGATCCTGATGACATGAGCCCAAGGTGGTCAGGGCACAGCTTGGTTTTATACGTTTTAGGGAGACATGAGACATCAATCAATGTATGTAAGAACTACATTGGTTCTGTCCAGAAAGGCAGGGACAACTCAAAGCAGGGAGGGGGCTACCGGGTCATAGGTAGCTGAGAGACAAATGGTTGCAGTCTTTGAGCTTCCCATAAGCCTTTCCAAAGGAGGCAATCAGAATATGCATCTATTTCTGTGAGCAGAGGGATGACTTTGAATAGAATGACAGGCAGGTTTGTCCTGAGCAGTTCCCAGCTTGACTTTTCCCTTAGCTTAGTAATTTGGGGGCCAAAAGATTTTCTTTTCACATAGGAATTAGAAGTAATCTAGAGATGATTTAGAGTATACAGGAGGGCGTGCATAGGTTACTTGCAAATACTACATTTTATACAAGGGACTTAAGCATCCTTGAATTTTGGTATTTTCAAGGGGTCCTGGAACCAATCCTCCACAGTTACTGAAGTATGACTGTATGTATATGTATATGTATATGTATATGTATATATATATATGTATACATGTAAAGAGAGACAGAGAGAGAGAGATTGATTTTAAGAAGTTGGCTCACGAGATTGTGGAAGCTCACAAGTCCAACATCCACAGGGTAGATCAGCAGGCTACAGACCAAGGGAAGACCTGCAGTTTGAGTCCAAAGACCATCTGCTGGTGGAATTCCTTCTTTTTCTGGAGAAGCCAGTCTTTTTCATTATTAAGGCTTTCAACTGACTGGATGAGGTCCACCCATATGATGGAGTATAATCTGCTTTACTCAAAGGCTACTGATACAAATGTTAACCTCATCTAGAAAAAATGCCTTCGCAGAAACATCTAGAATAATGCTTGACTAAATATCTGAGTACCATGGCCTAGCCACGTTGACACATAAAATTAATCATCATAGAGCTATTTAAATTTAAAAATACCAAAAGACACAAAAAAGAAGTTTTATCCTCCTCCACCCCAAATCCAAATAGCTAGGAGCAAGCAATCTCAACATTTAGTAACATTTAGTCACTTTTCTCAGAATTTCTGTGGTTAGCCAGCTAGATAAACAGAGAAAGATAAAAGAAGGATATAATAAAAATACTATTTTTAAGATTAAAGATTATAATTTAATATTTTTAAAAGGGAAAAAAGTAAAGTATAACTTTAGATGAATGTTTCTTTACAATAAAGTATGCATTCCTAAGAGACCCTTCTAGGGCTCAGTGAAAACATTATGGAAAGCCATTAAGAAGTTGGTCGTTTTAGAGCTTTCTTTTTTTTCTTACTATTTGTTTTAATTCTGGACAGAATCCATTTACTTCCTATTATAAAATATAAAAAATTAGTACAGCACATGACCTCCTGACTTACTCCCTTTCTCCACTTTCCAAAATTTATTTGTATTGTTATAAGTTTTACATGGTTAAGGTTTATAAAGCTTATATGCTGACTATAATTTCTGCTGTTTCCTTTTAATTTTATATGTAAATATAGTCAGTGCTCATTACCATTTCTTTTGCCAAGCCTTCTATATTTCTGATCTCTTAGTTTTGATTCTTCTCTTGAGTAGCTAGATTTTGTCAACAAATCTTTATTTTTTTTCCACCGAATCATTTGTTTTTTTTTTTATGAAATGTTCAGGAGTGTGGTATATATGGTGACTAACCATGCTTGTTTATCTGAAACTGTCAGATTTTACACTGAAAGTCCTGTATTCTGAATAGCCCCTCAGTCCCGGGCAAACTGCACATGGTGGTCTTTGTAGCTGCATCCCTCACATTCCTCTTTCACCTATAAAGCAGCCCCTTCCCTGAGAATGCAGGAAACATTACAGAGGCTGGAGAGATGTGGGAACTGTATCTAGGAGAAGGGGCTGCTCACATGAAGGGAGATGAAGGGATTTATGTTGGGGAAGACAGCACATTCCAGGCAGAAGTAGGGACACATTTAGGCACATTCCAGGCAGAAGTAGGGACACATTTACTGCTGAGTTGAAAGAGAACACATTCTTATGTTAAAGGAGTAATGGAAAATTGAAGTGGCTGGAGCATAAGGTACATGAAACAGCATGTAAGAGATGCCACTAGGCCGGGCGCAGTGGCTCACACTGTAATCCCAGTACTTTGGGAGGTTGAAGCAGGTGAATCACTTGAGGTCAGGAGTTTGAGACCAGCCTGGCCAACATGGCAAAACCCCATCTCTACCAAAAATACAAAAATTAGCTGGGTGTGGTGGCACATGCCTGTAGTCCCAGCTAGTCGGGAGTCTGAGGCAAGAGAATCGCTTGAACTGGGGAGGCGGAGGTTGCAGTGAGCTGAGATATCACCATGGCACTTCAGCCTGGGTGGCAGAATGAGACTCCATCTCAAAAAAAAATAAAGGAGAGAGATGCCACTGAACAGATAAGTTAGGACTAAATGGGGAGGCCCTTTGCTTTGGCTGCATTGACTGCCACTCTGTCCTTAAGTAACACTTTTACCCTAGAAAAGGGATGTTGAAGAATTTAAAAGTTCTTGGGAGACTCATATATACTCAAATCAAAATGTTCATATATGCTACTGAGGACCATATCTTAAAACAAGAAAAGAAAATGCTCATATAGCACCTTATATCTTATGTCAGTTATTTGTTTCTTTCAGAATCATACTTGATATTTCCAGCTGATTGTGAGAATATTCTTCTACTTTGGGTTTTCTTTTTTGAAAAAATTTTATTTATTTTTTTGTAGAGAGAGTTTTGCTGTTTTGCCCAGGCTGGTCTCAAACTACTGAGCTCAAGCGATCCTCTTGCCTCAGTCTCCCAAAGTGCTGGAACTTTTTTGGAGACAGGGTCTCACTCTGTGAGACCAGGCTGGAATGCAGTGGTGAGATTATGGCTCACCGTGGCCTTGAATTCCTGGGCTCAAGTAATCCTCCCGCCTCAGCCTCCCAGTAGCAGGGACTACAGGCCACCATGCCCAGCTAATTTTTACATTTTTTGTAGAGACGGGTTTTTACCATGTTGTCCAGACTGGTCTCAAACTCCTGGGCTCAAATGATCCTTCTGCCTCAGCCTCCCAAAGTGCTGGGAGTATAGGAGTGAGCCACTGCACCTGGTCAATTTTCTTTTCTTCTGTTTTTGAGACAGAGTCTCGCTCTGTCACCCAGGATGGAGTGCAGTGGCACAGTCACGACTCACTGCGGTCTCATACTCCTGGGATCAAGCAATCCTCCCACCTCAACCTCCCAAGTAGCTGGAACTACAGGCCACCATGCCTGGCTAATTTCTAAAGTTTTTGTAGAAGGCCAGGCATGGTGGCTCATGCCTATAATCCTAGCACTTCGGGAGGCTGAGGTGAGGGGATTGCCTGAACTCAGGACTTGGAGACAAGGTTTCACCATGTTGCCAAGGCTCCTGGGCTCAAGCGACCCTCCTGCTTCGGTCTCTCAAAGTGCTGACATTACAGGGTAAGCCACTGTACCAACCCTTGATTTTCTTTTAAAGCCAGAAAAGCTAACAGCCTGGTTGAGAATTGGGGGCCAGTTAATGTTCCTCTCTCCTAAGAAACCAAACCAGTCCAGCAACCTCTTTCCAGTATGTTAGCAATGTGGACAGAGGAGAGGACAAATATAGAAATCTAATGAAATAGTTCTTTTCTGAAAACATCGTTGTTTTTATTTTGTTTTGCTTTTAATCTGAGAGCAAACTTCCTGGCAGTGCCCTCCCATCCAGGAGTAGATAGTTGAGTGGTCGTTGAAGGGTGGTTGGCAGGAAGGCTGATTATGTTGACTCAGTTGACCGTGGTGTTTTCTGAATAGTAGAGCTCACAGAACTGCTCTCCCTGATTCTAGAACCCACAAAAACAATCTGGGTTTGGGATTTAGGAAAAACAACAGAAGGTTTTTAGGGTCCATGTACCCATAGAAAACTGTAGCTTCCTGCTTTTATAAAAGATCAATTTTGAGTATATAGTTAGTATATTTTTTCTCAAAATAGCAAATCCATTTGAGAAATCAGCAATTTAATAACTTAGTGTTTTTTAAAAAACTGAAATATCTGGCAAATGATTAAACATGGCCAATTTACAGGCAACTTTTCATTCTTAGTGAAAGGGCTGATATGGATAGAAATCAACAAAATTGTCAGGAGGGGCCATAAGTGAGGGAAGAGGGAAGAAGCTGCTGGAAAAAAAACGAAAAGAAAGCAGTTACCAGGGACAACGTCTCCATTAGTCATAGTAGGCAGGGTGCCTGGGACCAACAATACTTTCAGAGGCCTACAGAAAGTGGTTTCATTTTTATTTCTGTTAAAATCAGAAGAAAAAAATGAATATATTATAATGAACCGAGCCTGGATTATATTTACGTTTACACTAATGCAGTTGTGAAATGCAATTTTTATTGTTTTTTCTTAAGGAGGGAGCCCACAGAGGCAACGTGGTTGGGGCCTAAGAAAGTCCTCATGTGGCCCTGGCAGTTACTAAATAGGTTGGTTCAAAAGCCTAAAAAAATATAGTCCTATGGTTAATGAAATGTCTTCAGTGACGTTAACATTGATAGCATCCACATTTCCTTAGCTGAGTGGGCCCCCTCTACAGACTACAGGATCTCAGCCCACCTTTTAAAGCTTCCCCAGCCATAATTAGAGACCCCTTCCAAGTGCTCAGTACCAAGGCCAATCAGATTTTTCTTTTTTTTTTGAGATGGGAGTCTCACTCTGTCACCCAGGCTGGAGTACAGTAGGTCCATCTCGGCTCACTGCAAGCTCCACCTCCTGGGCTCAAGCAATCCTCCTGCCTCAGTCCCCCTAGTAGCTGGGACCACAGGCACGCGCTGCCCTGCTCAGCTAATTCTTGTTTTTTGTCGTTGTTATTTGTTTGCTTGAGACGGAGTCTTGCTCTGTTGCCAGGCTGGAGTGCAGTGGCACGATCTTGGCTCACTGCAGCCTCTGCCTCCCAGGTTCAAGTGATTCCCCTGCCTCAGCCTCCTGAGTAACCGGGACTACAGGTGCGTGCCACCACGACCGGCTAATTTTTTTTTTCTTGTATTTTAGTAGAGATGGGGTTTCACCATGTTGGTTAGACTGGTCTCAAACTCCTGATCTCAGGTGATCCGCCCACACTGGACTCCCAAAGTGCTGGGATTACAGGCATTAGCCACTGTGCCCAGCCCCAATCAGATTTTTCTGTGCTGCTCCTTTCCACTGCCAAGAAGCCCTGTTAGGAGATGCCTCATTAGTATTACTTTAGCTGGTGTCTACTTCAGCCCTTTTATCTAGGTGCTGTTTCCAAACTTTCAGTTCCTCCTGGTGCCCACACAGCACTGGAGAACCTTCCATTCCAACCCAGTGTTAAAAGCTGTGCTGCAGGCACCCGGGAAGGGGGAGGCTTCTCTGTCTATAAATCAGGGTAATATGTTTCACTGAAGTCCTGAAACATCCGTGCTTGTACCTGGAGCCTCCCAAAGTCACTCCAGTGAATTACTGATCTCTGAGCCTGGGCTGAGGAACAGACAACATCCTATCTTCCACTCGCCCATTCATTCCTCTCTCTTGTCCCACGGCATCCAAAGACTTTTTCCTCCAATGTTCCATTCTTCCAGGAAAATGTACACATACCACTTTGGTGCTGCCCCACACAAAGCAGATATTTGTTTTTTATTATATACACATGTATAAAGCCAAGTATTTCAAAAACAAATATCAATTTTCAATTTTTTTTAAATATAGAGACAGGGTCTCGCTGTGTTGCCCAGGTTGGTCTCGAACTCCTGCACTCATGCGATCCTCCTGTCTTGCTTCCCAAAGTATTGGGATTACAGATGTGAGTCATCCCACCTGGCCAATTTTCAAATATTTCAAAAGCAGGTAAGAGCACTGATACATAGTATATCTGAAACAAAGCATCATCCACATTGTCAATGAAGTATATAATTAATATGGCCTCTTTTTACCATTTATTTTAAGTTCTGGCAATTTTGATCCATCATATCTAACATAAAATGTGCAAATGATAGTTCTAGAACTACAGTGAGGAGATAATGAAAGGATATTATGTTGGATGGTAAAGCTCAAGTGGTTTTGAGAGGTCACAACGTGTTAGCAGCCTTCACTCACTCTGGGTGCCTCCTCGGCCTAGGCGTCCGCTCTGGCCACACTCAAGGTGCCCTTCAGCCCGCCGCTGCGCTGTGGGGGCCCCTCTCTGGGGCTGGCCGAGGCCGGAGCCAGCTCCCTCTGCTGGCGGGGAGGTGTGGAGGCAGAGGCGAGGGCGGGAGCCGGGGCTGTGTGCGCGCTCGCCAGCCAGTGTGGGTTCCGGGTGGGCACGGGATCGGCGGGTCCCACACTCGGTGCCTGCTGGGCTTGATCCAGGTAGGAGCTCCCTCTGTGTTGCTGGAATGCCTGGGCTAGGTGCCTCAAAGTCCTGGCGGCCACTGCCATTGAGAGGTGAAGCTGGCTGGGCTTTTGAGTTGGGTGGGGACCTAGAGAACTTCTCTGTCTAGGTAAAGGACAGTAAACGCACCAATCAGCACTCTGTGTGTAACTAAAGGTTTGTAAACGCACCAATCAGCACTCTGTCAAGATGGACCAATCAGCTCTCTGTAAAACGGACCAATCAGCTCTCTGTAAAATGGACCAATCAATAGGATGTGGGCGGGGCCAGTTAAGGGAATAAAAGCAGGCCACCCACGCCTGGTAGCAGCCGCTACCCCGGTGCCGGTCCACGCAATGGAGGTTTTGTTCTTTCACTCTTTGAAGTAAATCTTGTTGCTGCTCACTGTTTGAGTCCACCCTGCCTTTATGAGCTGTAACACTCACCCCAAAGGGTGAAGCCAGTTAGCGAGACCACGAACCCACTGGGAGGGATGAACAATTCCAGATGGGAGGAAAGAACAACTCCAGACGTGCCACCCTTATGAACTGTAACACTCACAACAAAGGTCTGCAGTTTCACTCCTGAGACCAGCGAGACCACGAACCCACCGGAAGGAACCAACAACTCCAGAGGCACCGCCCACTCACTGCAAAGGTCTGCAGCTTCATTCCTGAAGTCAGCAAGACCACGAACCCACCAGAAGGAAGAAACTCTGGACACATCTGAACATCAGAAGGAACAAACTCCAGACACAACACTTACCGTGAGGGTCTGCGGCTTCATTCTTGAAGTCAGCGAGACCAGCAGCCCACCAATTCTGGACACATTTTTGCTCCAGGCACCTTCAGAGAAATGGTCAAGAAAGCAGGGTAAAGATCAACTGAAAATGAAAATTTCTGGATATGCTTTTACTTACGAAGAATATAATACGGGGCCCAGCACAGTGGCTCATGCTTGTAATCCCAGCACTTAGGGAGGCGAAGTTGGGAGAATCACTTGAGCCCAGGAGTTAGAGACTAGCCTGGGCAACTTAGCAAGACCTCATGTCTACAAAAATAAAAGTTAAAAACTTAGCCGTATGTGGTGGTCCCAGCTACTTGGGAGGCTGAGGTAGGAGGATTGCTTGAGCCTGGGAGGTTGAGCCTGTAGTGAGCTATGATTCCCACCACTACACTTCAGCCTAAGTGACAGAGCGAGATCCTCTCTCTTGAAAAGAATATAACAGCTATCATCACAGCCTGGGAAGTCAGTCACTTTGCCCTGAGGCATGTCCTGTGTTCTGAAGCAGGGATAGGAGGCTGATCCCTCAACCACCTACTTTCCTATTCAGCCACTGAAGCCTTCTGTGGCCTCTCCAGAGACCTATGAAACACTTGGGAGACCATTAGTACAGCAGTTCTTAACCAGGCCAATTTTTTCCATTTGGAGGCATTTCAGAATATTTAATAATGTTTTAAAAATTTTATTTAAACTGTTGTCTTTTAGTGGGCAAGGTCAAAGAATGCTAAAAGGCTTGCAAGGTAGGGATAGTTGGGCAAAAGAAAGATTTTCCTCTTACCCAAAAATATCAGTAACACCCCTATTGTGATGTATCTGTGTAACAACTGGGGAATTTGATTGAAGGATTTTTTTTTTTTTTTTTTTTTAGACGGAGTCTCGCTCTGTCGCCCAGGTTGGAGTGCACTGGTACGATCTTGGCTCACTGCAACCTATGCCTCCCAGGTTCAAGCGATTCTCCTGCCTCAGGCTCCCGAGTAGCTGGGATTATATGCACCTGCCACCACACCTGGCTAATTTTTGTATTTTTAGTAGAGATGGGGTTTTGCTATGATGGCCAGGCTGGTCTCAAACTCCTGACTTCAGGTGATCCACCTGCCTTGGATCCCAGAGTGCTGGGATTATAGGCATGAGCCCCCGCACCTGGCCTAATTGAAGGAATTTCTTTCTTGCTATTGTGTTTGATGCCTGTGTAGGTGTGACAGGTATGGAAGGATGGTATGTGATATTAGCTGACATGATTTCCTACATTGACTTTTTTGTCCCATGAAAAGGACAGCGATGCCCTCCTTCCAGGTTCCTCATGGCTCAGAAGTAGCATGAGAGAAGATTATTTTGGTCTTGAATGGTGCATGAAAGAGTCAGAAGACCTCACCAGGGATCCTAGACAAGGATAAAGGGATGTGCCTCAAAGGAATGAAGGGTGTCTGTCCTTACAGGAAATTGTGTAAGAACACAGCGAATTGATTCAAGTCAGTTTGGTCGTGCTCAACCCTTAGATTGTTTCTGTTAGAAGATAGCAGACACTAAAGAAATTTGAGGGAGTGAGATTTAGCTGTGCTTTCATAATCTCACAATCAGGTTACAGGAAAGAAATCTTAGATCAAATCCTGTCACCCACATAGGTGTTTACTATGCGAACATTCATTAGTCACCACTAAGGAGTTGGTACTGTCCTGTTGGTGTAATGAAATTCTAGCTCTGTACTCTTTTAGGTGATCCAATCACACACTGCATGAAATGCTTACAAGCAGCACACAACAGCACTTCAGAAGCAGGAGTCTCTCTGTTCCAACTGGCATCATTCAGAAATCCTCCTATACCAACAGCTGCTTATAGGACAACTCAGGGATCAAGCTAGATTTTAGGTCTCCCTTAATTCTTACACCCCCGCCCATACAAGAGTTAGGAGTCTCTTTAAGGTATTTTTAGCCAGTCCTCATATTTTGAATACCTTTAGCATCACAAATGAGAGCTCATTTCTAAGAATCATGCTAAATAATTGCTTCTTAACAAAAGTTACTAGTTTCTCCAGTGAAATCCCTTTTTAGACATTCGGTATGTTTAATAGCAAAGTGTTAGTTTGATGCAGCCATCTTTGGGATGGAACCTTTTCTGATTTCATGTGAACTGATCATGCCTTAACTATGCATTATAAATTATCTGAAGGTTTTGGCTTCATCTAAGTAACAGATATTGGCCAGGCGTGGTGGCTCACACCTGTAATCCCAGCACTTTGGGAGGCCGAGGTAGGTGGATCACCCGAGGTCAGGAGTTCAAGACCAGCCTGGCCAACATAATGAAACCCCGTCTCTAAATAAACAAATAACAGATACAAAATATCACGATGTATATGCTGAGATCTTTTAAAATAAGTTACAGTCACTGTAACACAATGGAATCTGCATGGGTCCCAATGCTATGGGGGCCAAATGAGATCTGCACCTGCAGATCAGTCACCACTTAAAATACTCTGGGTACCACGCAAGTGCTAAGGAAACATCTGGAGCCAAAGGCCAGCAGAGGACTGAGAGACCCGGCAGGAAGGTGACTCTCTCTTCACTCTCAGTTACTGGCAGGAATTAAGAGCTGAGTGAGGGGGAAAGGAGACTAGAAAGAAAAATATTGGAAGAAGGGCTACTGCGAATAGAGTAGCCACTTAACCCTGAAGAATTTTTTTAATCAATTTTTTTGGACTTGAACTATCAACAAAATTTTTTAAAAATTATTTACAGAATTAACAAAATTAAATTTTTTTTCAGATAGAAAGGTGTGATGGTTAATACTGAGTGTCAACTTGATTGGATTGAAGGGTGCAAGGTATGTTCCTGGGTATGTCTGTAAGGGTGATGGCAAAGGAGATTCACATTTGAGTCAGTGGACTGAGAGAGGCAGACCCACACTCAATCTGGGTGGGCACCATCTAATCAGCTGCCAGCATAGCTAGAATAAAGCAGGCAGGAGAAGATGGAAGAGGAGGCTTGCTGAGTCTTCTGGCCTCCGTCCTCCTGTGCTGGATGCTTCCTGCCCTTGAACGTCAGACTCCAAGTTCTTCAGCTTTTGGACTTTTGGACTTAACACCATTAGTTTGCCAGGGCTTCTCGGGCTTTTGGCCACAGACTGAAAGCTGAACTGTCGGCTTCCTTACTTTTGAGGTTTTGGGACTCGGACTGGCTTCCTTGCTCCTCAGTTTGCAGACAGTCTGTTGTGGGACTTCACCTTGCGATCGTGTGTGTTAATTCTCCTAATAAGCTCCCCTTCATGTATACATCTATCCTATTAGTTCTGTCCCTCTAGAGAACCCTGACTAATACAAAAGGGAAGCCATGGTCTTCTACATTAAGTCTGAGTTACTTCAAAATAAAGTTATGTTTTTGTACCCCTGAATTTTGTGGACTGATGTGACTGTGAAATTATTTCTGTTACAAAGTGATTGAATATTTAAGCATATAGAATCTGTGCAGGCTCAAACGGCCTGAAAGTCAGAGTCATGCATGAGGAATGAGTTCATCTATCATGTCTGACACCAGAGTCTCACCAACAACTTAGGAGGAGACACCGCCTTTGAATGTGAAACTGAGACTGTAGCTTCAGAGAGAAATCTGGCTAAGGAGCTATTTATGGAGTGACCTGGCCCTGAGAGCATGAACATAGGAGCATCTCAAGGCAAAAGTTACATGAAAACAGAAAGAGGTAGCAGTGCTTGCATCGGAAACTCCCTTCAGAAATTTGTTTCTCATACTTTCTGTACTTATTTAGTTGCCATTGTCTCTTGTGATGTTTGGCACAGTGTTTGTGAAAATTCCGGCTGTGCTAGGGGACATCAAGAAAAGCAATTGTGTTTCTGCCTGCTTGAGAGACCCAGAGGGAAATTTTGCTCTGTAGGTACCAGTTTGTTGATGGCTATGAGCATGAGGAGAGCCATTCCACAGGCAGGGAATAGAACTCAGGTACACAGATGGGTCCTTATCTGTCAAATTCTTCCTCATGGAATTTATTTTGCTCTCTTTTAAAATTGCATAAGAAATTGTTATTCATGGTAGAAACATTTGAAACTCAAATGAAACGTTAAAAAAAACGGAAAGAATCCCTTGTAACCTGCTTACCCAGTGATAACAATTGTTACCATTTTAAAGTACAGCTTTACAGATCTGTTTTTATACATTCACATATGTGTAAATATTTTGAAACTAGGATCACACTATATATTCTTTTGCAACGTGTTCTTATTTAACTCATTGTATTGTGGACTTTTCATGTCAATAAACATTTGTCTATTCCAGTGGTTCTCAAACTTGAGGATGCATCAGAATCACTTAAAAAGCTCGATAAAGGCCCAGCGCAGTGGCTCATGCCTGTAATCCCAGCACTTTGGGAGGCTGAGGTGGGTAGATCGCTTGAGGCCAGGAGTTGGAGCCCCGCCTGGCCAACACAGCAAAACTCCATCTTTACTAAAAATACAAAAATTAGCTGGGTGTGGTGGTGTGCACTTGTAATCCCAGCTACTCAGGAGGCTGAGGCTTGAGAATCCTTTGAACCCTGGAGGTGGAGGCTGCAGTGAGCTCAGATCACACCACTGCACTCCAGCCTGGAGCACAGAGTGAGACTCTTTCAAAAAAAGAAAGGAAGAAAAAAAAAGCGCTTGATAAAGCACAGGTTGCTGGTTTCCACCCACCAAGTCCTTACTTCAGTAGTTCTAAGTTAGGGTCTGAAAATTGCATTTCAGACAAGGTGATTTTTTCTTCTATTTTTTTTGTTGTTACTTGAGACAAGGTCTTGTTCTGTCACCCAGGCTGGAGTGCAGTGGTGTGATCATGACTCACTGCAGACTTGACCTCCTGGGCTCAAGTGACCCTCTCGCTTCAGCCTTCTGAGTAGCTGGGACTGCAGGTGTGTGCCACCACGCCTGGCTAATTTTGTTTATTTTTTGTAGAGACAAGGTCTCATTATGTTGCTTAGGCTTGTCTCGAACTCTTGGACTAAAGCCATCTTCCCCCCTTGGCCTACCAAAGTGCTAGGATTACAGGTGTGAGTGAGCCGTCACCACCAGTCAAACAAGGTAATGTTGTTGCTGTTGGTCGGGGGCACACTTGGAGAAGCTTGGGTCATCTGTTAATAGATCATTAGGTAATATAATTTGTGGGTTGTCTATTGGTTTTTTGGAGACAGTAAATGGAGATTTTGTAACAAGGGCTTGATACATAGTGATAGGATAATAATAAAATTGCAATTTATCATTTCTTTCATGGTAACAATTTGAGGACTGAATAAAAGGTTTTGGGACTAAAATTAGATATTCAATAAATAATAAGTAAATGGGCCCCAGGCATAGCACTGAAAGCGCTGCCTAGTGTTCGTAAGTGCAGGAAGGCTGTGACGTGCCTTACAGAGAGAAAACGTGTGCTGGATAAGCTTTGTTCAGGCATGACTTACAGTTCAATGTGAATGAGTCAACAATCTTGTACACCTAAAAAGGAAGGGGACATTTCCCAATCGGGTGTGACGCTGCTCCAGAAAGCACTAAAGTAACATCTATAGAGCATCTTAGATCTACGAATAAGATGGAAGAGTGGCTAAATGGGTGTATTCATGAGATGATGACAGATTAAAAAAAAAAAAAAAGCATAGTGGACAGCATTTCTGTGAGGCTGAAAGCCAAAGAAATTTATGGAAAAGTGTTAAACCCTTTGTGGCTAGTGCTGACTGGCCCACACATTTCAAAAGGCGATGAGGCATGGAAAAATGTTAAACCTGTGGGAGGGGTAGGTTCTGCAGATCAGAATGCTGCGGAACAATTTTTTAAATGTTTGCTAAGTGTTCTACGGGAAAAGGGTTACTGGAAGAGACGACTTTCAACCCTGGTGAGACTGGCTTGTTTTACAAGGAAGTTGGAAAATGAACCTATAGAACGCAAATGGCATATCAATTGACAAAAATGTAGTGACCAGAGGTTCTCAGGAGCCTCATCTTATATTTCCCCTTGCAGCAATAGTCCAATATTCACTAATTTAGTGTTTGCTATGAGTTTGTAGAACATAACTACCATGAATAATAAGAAGTGATCATACCTGGCTGGCTGTGTGGTGGCTCATGTCTGTAATCTCAGCACTTTGGGAGGCCGAGGTGGGAGGATTGCTTGAGCCCAGGAGTTCGAGACCAGTCTGGACAACATAGTGAGAACCTGTCTCAATTAAATATATGTGTACATGTATATATCTTTTTTAAAAAAGAATTAATCATACCTGGTTCACCCTCATAGATTTTAAAACATAAGGTAGAGCCGAGACATCTGTTTTTGCCAATCCTTTTGATTTTGAAGCAGTCTAGTATTTGAAAATTATTTGTAATATACTGTATCTAGTTTCCTCATATTTCCAAAAGCCTGTCATATTGTCCATAGGTATCGTTGTCCTTTTTTTTTTTCTTCTTGAGACAGAGTCTCATTCTGTCACCCAGGCTGGAGTGCAGTGGCATGATCTGGGCTCACTGCAACCTCCGCCTCCCAGGCTCAAGCGATTCTCCTGCCTCAGCCTCCTGAGTAGCTGGGATTACAGGCACGCACCACCACATCAGGCTAATTTTTGTATTTTTAGTAGAGATGGGGTTTCACCATATTGGTCAGGCTGGTATCGAACTCCTGACCTCATGATCTGCTTGCCTCGGCCTCCCAAAGTGCTGGGATTACAGATGTGAGCCACCATGCCTGGCCAATATTATTGCTTTTTTTCCTGAGTTATCTGATGGGGGACTCCTTGGCCTGCCTCACACAAGGATTGTTTTTAACTTCCTGTGATTGACTAGAAAGGAAGTAGGGTGGGTGACATTTTTTCTTTTTAACACTGGTTGATTCCTAAGAGAAATCACATCTGCTTTTTGAGACATCCTACATTCACCCATCCATCTTTTCCACCATCAGATTTAAGTCCCATATGAGCAGCAATCATGAATATTTGGTTCACCAAGGTAAACCTGTACCTAGTCAGTAATTTTCACTTAGTAAACACTCTGCCCAATACAAGACAGGCACTGCGATGGAAATGAAATTATTCCTATAAATCAGGGGTTCTCAAGCAGGGACGATTTTACCTTCCAAGAGACATTTCACAATGTCTGGAGGCATCTTTATCACAAGATGGTGCCTTGGGATGGGGTTGGGGTTGCCACTGGCATCTAACAGGTAGAGGCCAGGGATGCTGCCAAACATTCCTAATGCACAGGACAGCCTCCACCCCCACAACAAAGAATTATGTAGCCCAAAATGTCAATAGTGCCCAGGTAGAGGGAAACGTTCTTAAATGGTTATAACAATTAGAGTAGGCAATTTCTCATCCTCTGACATTGCACTCCAGGGCAGATTCAACTGTTAAGTGACACAGCAGTACTGAATCATGTCTCTCCCCACAGCCCACCTACCACGCAAAGTTATGAGGAAAGATTCATGGGGAAGCCTTTCCTCTCTCGTCCCACTGGTTTATTGTTGCCCTCCTAAGTCAAAAATGTATACTTTTTTTTTTTTTCAAGTTTTTGCACTCATACTCTTCCCTGTTTTCACTCTCCATCCCTATTTCCTTGTTTGCACTTCATGCAAAGTGGAATCCAGCTTCCTAGGAAACAGGTGTACCCTGACCTCCCTCATGCAGTTTCTAGAAATGGCTTGGGAAAGAATGCAGCTGGAGACCCACAAAAGTGCACTGTCTCCGGCTCCTCATTCTTTCTTCTCTTCTCCTGGTGAACAGAAGGAACTTCGACCTGCCTGAGCCCGCAGCTCTGTAACCACACATGAGGGATCAGTCCACCCACCCTGTTATTTCAGTCACATGCTTAGGCAGTGAGGAAAGGACATTAGATTCCTAAAGATCAAATTTCTTGAACAGAAATATTTGTGGGCAGGAAAAAAACCTGACAGGACACTTTAATTCAGGTGCGGTGTTTAGTTTTCAGTAAGGTTTTATTTCACAGGGAGAATAAAGACAAGCTGAATTCAGCCAAATTATAAAAGGTTATCAGTAAGTCTATATTTTCCCCCTCGATTATTATGGTTTCTATTTGAGGAAAAAATATCTAAAATTATTTTTTTTTCCCTTAAGAGTGGTTAATCAAAATTAAGCAAATTAATTGACTTTATTGATTTATTAGGTTGGTACAAAAGTAATTGTGGGTTTTGCCATTAAAAGTAGCAGCAACAGCTGGGCGCAGTGGCTCACACCTGTAATCCCAGCACATTGAGAGGCTGAGGTGGGCAGATCACCTGAGGTAAGGAGTTCAAGGCCAGCCTGGCCAACACAGTGAAACCCCATCTCTACTAAAGACACAAAAATTACCCAGGCGTTGTGGCGCATGCCTGTAATCCCAGCTACTAGGGAGGCTGAGGCAAGAGAACCACTTGAACCCAGGAGACGGGGTTGCAGTGAGCTGAGATGGCGCCACTGCACTCCAGCCTGGGTGACAGAGCAAGACTCCATCTCAATAAATAAATAAAAGTGGGGAGGTAATATTGGGGACGAGAAGGGTAGAGGGTATATGGGAATATGGAAATTCTCTGTACTTTTCACTTAATTTTGCTGTGAACTTAAAACTGGTCTAAAAAATAAAGTTGATTTAAGAAAAAAAAATCACACATATGTGCACAAGTAAGTTCAATGGCCTATTTTAGATGATGGTGATTAATTCTGTCTAGGATACTGTGGAAGCCAGAGAAAAGAGTGGACATTTATGCAAGGCCGTGGGGGACACAGATGGTCAGAAAAGATCTCATAGGCCTGGCACGGTGGCTCACACCTATAATCCCAGCACTTTGGGAGGCCGAGGAGGGTGGATCACTTGAGGTCAGGAGTTTGAGACCAGCCTGCCCAACATGGTGAAACCCTGTGTCTACTGAAAATACAAAAATTATACAGGCGTGGTGGTGGGCACCTGTAATCCCAGCTACTCAGGAGGCTGAGGCAGGAGAATCTCTTGAACTCTGGAGGCAGAAGTTCCAGTGAGCCAAGATTGCACCACTGCACTCCAGCCTAGGTGATGGAGCGAGACTGTCTAAAAAAAAAACAAAAACAAAAACAAAACAAAAACAAAAAACCAAAAAAACTTCATGGAGGTAGTGATACCTGAGCTGAATGTTGAAAGGTGAGGATGTTCTAGTCTGAAAGCCTGAAGAAATATGTTCTAGCAGACTGCAGTGTGAATTAAGATCTTTTCTGTTGGAAGTGCTTAAAAAAAAAAATCACTGTCCCTTAAACAATCAAATGTATTGGATGACATAAATGAACAGGCTTGGGCTCAGCTTGCTCCAGGGCTTGCAGGACAGCCCCATGACATAGTTTGTATCTCCCCATTTCTCCTCAGTGTTGGTTAATTCTCCTGCTTCCTGTAAGAGAGTGCAACAATCCCAGCACCTTCTTACTCTCAGTTCACATTAAGTGGGGACAATGCAAACAGGCTGAAAGTGAGGTAAGAGACTGTTTCCCCAGGCTACTGTTTTATTAGATGGATGATGAGTAGATACCAGGAGTAAAAACTCCAAATGAGCACTATTCATGAAGACGTGAAACAGCATCATGTGTGGTCCAGGAATGGGTAGAGCATCCTATACAATAAAGAAGACTGGAGAGGTGGGACTGAGGCCAGATCATGGAGTGTTCTGTGTACCATTTGAAGAAATCAAGATTTTTATGTTTTAGGCAACAGGGAATCTTTGAAAAAGTTTATGCAAGAGTGCAATTATCAAATTTTCATTTCTGATAAAACTCTGACAGTGGGAAGGTACTGTGTGACTTGGACAAATAACTTGTCCTCTCTAAGCTGCTTCAGTGTTTACATTTGTATAATGTGGACAATAATAGTGCCAATACCATAGGATTATGGCGAACTTTAATGAGACAGTATTTGTAAAATGCTTAGGACAGTGCTTGGTATTTAATGAGAGCTAAATATTTGCTGCTACTAATATTGTAACTATTGTTATTATTGTTGCTGTTGCTATCGGAGTGGAAGAGTTTGAGATAGGAGGCATGGAGGTGACAGGCAAAACCATCTACACCCACACAGTTTACTATCTTCATCAGCAGAACTTTCTTATTCCAGAAGCTCTCGCCCTGGAGGTAAAATTTGCAAATAACTTCCTTTTTTTACTCCAGGAACATCTTCAGAGTTACATCAATAAAAAGCCGTTTGTACTCCAAGATTGTTTGAACCCTTTGCCTCAAAATCCTCACTTTGCTGTGTCTTCTAATCTTAAACTATTTCATCATGATTATTTGCCAAGACCCCACATTGTCAGACTCACCTTAGTCAGAATCCAAAACCTCCTAAACAGTGTGATTGGGTCGTCCTCTCACCGAAATGTTACCAAGACTCTGAAGACGGAGCTCTCTGTTACTGCAGTGAGCAATGGACTCTGCTTTGTCTTATGACCAGATTGTTTTGGTGATATTTTCAGGAAGCCGGCATTCAAGAGCAGGCAGCTCAGAAACTGGCAATGGTCCAGGTGAGAGACGGTGAGAGATGAACAGGGCCTGATGACAAGACAGGAGCATGTGAATGGAGTTGCTGTGAAGGAGAAAGGTCTTAGTAACTGGGTGTGAGGAGACAGGAACATTCAAGGACACTGCTCAGTTTGGCAGCTTCAGTACCTGGATAGACTGTGGAAGGATTTTCCAAAGTAGAAGCTGCAAAGTTTGTTAGGTATAATTCAGGATATGTGTTGATGTGTGATAACGGGAACCAGCTTTATTAAACTTATGCTGATTTCTAACCATCCACAAAGACCCCTTCAGAGGTAGGTGACCTGGCTGCAAATAGTTTGGGTTAGGCTTCTCAGGTTCCATAAGAGGATGTCCTCCAATGCCCTGCTCAGTTATAATTCTCTTCTTAATCAGAAACTTCACCTATTGGTGCCCAGTACTCTAAGTGTGAGTGTATCACCTGTATGTGGCTAAGCCTATTTGTGGCTCCCCTGTTCTTTCCCTTTGCGTGTGTACAGGCACATTTCTGAATTGCTAATGCCCATAAAACATAAATTCCATTTTAAAGCACTGATGTATATTATACTGGATATTTAGGGGGAAGATAAAGATGGGATGACCATCTTATTCTGATTTTAGCATCCCAAATCTGGTATCCCAGAAACCCCCACAGTCCAGGGTAAATTGAGGTGATTGATCACCTAAGATAAAGGAGAAGGTTAAAACCACCCTTCAAATCTCCTTTCAATGGGAAGTTTATAGCAGTAAATACTGAACGAGCAACAAATATTGAGGCCAAGCATGGTGGCTCATGCCTGTAATCCCAGCACTTCGAGAAGCTGAGACGGGAGGATTGCTTGAGCCCAGGAGTTTGAGACAAACCTGGGCAACATAGTGATACCTTGTCTCTACAAAAATTAAGAAATTAGCTGGGCATGGTGGCATGTGCCTGTGGTCCCAGTTACTTGTGAGGCTGAGATGGAAGGATCACTTGAGCTCAGGAGGTTGAGGCTGTAGTGAGCCATGATCACACCACTGTGCTTCTGCCTGGGCAACAGAGCAAGACCCTGTCTTAAAAACAAACAAACAAACAAACAAAAAATCAAAAAACTTACGTTAAGAAAAATGAAATATCTCAACTAAACAACCTAACTTTATACCTCAAGGAGGTAAGAGAATAATAGGCTAAGCCTCAAGTTAGCAAAGGCAGAAAATAACAAAGATTAGAGCAGGAAAAATAAAATAGAGACTATTATAGAAAAACAGTAGAAAAGATCAATGAGACTAAGAGTTGGTTTTCTGAAAAGAGAAACAAAGTTAACAAACCCTTGGCTAGACTAATTTAGGAAAAAAGAGAATTCAAGTAAAATTTTAAATTAAAGAAGAGACATTACAACTCATACCACGGAAATTCAAAGGATCATAAGAGACAACTATGAATAATTATATGCCAATAAATTAGATAACTTATAAGAAATGAACAAATTACTAGAAACATACAACCTACCAAAATTAAATTATGAAGAATAGAAAATCTCAACAGACCAATAATGTATAAGGAGACTGAATCAGTAATCAAAAATCTCCCAAGAAAGAAAAGCCAAGGACTAAAGAGCTTCACAAATATTTAAAGAAGAATTAATATCTATTTGTCCCAAACTCTTTCAAAAAAAGTTGAAAAGGTAACACTTCTAAAACTCATTTTATGAGAATAGCATTGCCCAGATACTGAAGCCAGACAAGGACACTACAAAACAAGAAAACTATAGGTCAACATTGCTGATGAACATAAATGTAAAAATCCTCAACAAAATACTAGTAAACCAAATTCAACAACACATTGAAAGGATCATACATCATGATCAAGAGGGATTTATCATGAGGATGTAAGGATGGTTCAGTGTACACAAATCAATAAATGTGATATACCATATTAACAGAATGAAGGATGAAAATGATGATCTCAAGAGATGCAGAAAAAACATTTGAAAAAATTAAATATTGTTTTGTGATAAAAAAAAAACTCTCAATGAGTTAGGTATAGAGGGAATGTACCTCAAAATAATAAAGGCCGTATATGACAAGCCTGCAGCTAACATCACACTCAATGGTGCAAAGCTGAAAGTTTTTCTTCCAAGATTAGGAACAAGACAAGAATTTCCACTCTCACCACTTCTATTCAACATACTACCGGAAGACCCGGCCAGAGCAATTAGGCAAGAAAAAGAAATAAACTGCATCCAAATCAAAAAGAAAGAAGTAAAATTGTTTCAGTTTGCAGATGACATGATCCTGTATATAGAAAACCCTAATGACTCCACCAAAAAGCTGTTAGAACTAGTAAAAAAATTTAGTAAAGTTGCAGGATACAAATATTATTAAAATGTCCATACTACCCAAAGCAATTCATAGATTCAATGCAATTCCTATCAAAATTCCAATGACATTTTTTATAGAAATAGAAAAAGCAATCTTAAAATTCATATGCAACCACAAAAGATTCTGAATAGCCAAATTAATCTTGAGGACAAACAAAGCTGTAGGCATCCCACTACCTGATTTCAAGGTTTATTATAAAGCTATAGTTATCAAAACAGCACAGTACTGGCGTAAAAACAAATACATAGACCAATGGAACAGAATAGAGAACCCAAAAACAAATCCATGCATTTAAGGCCAACTCACTTTCAACCAAGGTATAAAGAACACACAATCGGGAAAGGTCAATATCTTCAATAAGTGGTACTGGGAAAACTGGGTATACAAATGCAGAAGATTAGACTGGGCCCTCATCTTATGCCATACACAAAAGTCAACTCAAAATGGGTAAAAGGGCCATGTGTGGTGGCTCATGCCTGTAATCCCAGCACTTTGAGAGGCCATGGTGGGCAGATCACTTGAGTCAAGAGTTCAAGACTAGCTTTGCCAACGTGGTGAAACTCTGTCTCTACTAAAAATACAAAAAGTAGCCAGGCATGATGGCAGGCGCCTATAATCTCAGCTACTTGAGAGGCTAAGGCAGGAGAATCACTTGAACCTGGGAGGGAGGTTGCAATGAACCAAGATGGCACCACTGCACTCCAGCCTGAGCAACAGAGCGAGACTCTATCTCAAAAAAAAAAAAAAAAAAAGCTGAAAGACTTAAACATCAAACCTGAAACCCAATAAATCCTAGAAGAAAACATAGGGGAAAATTTTCTTGATAGTGGTCTTGGCAAAGATTTTATGATTATGACCCCAAAAGCCCAGGCAACAAAAGCAAAAATAAACATGGGGGACTCCATCAAACTAAAAACTTTCTGCACAGCAAGGGAAACAGTCAACAAAAGTAAAATGTAATCTGCAGAATGGGAGAATATATTTGCAAACCATATATCCAATAGAGGGCTAATATCCAAAATATACAAGGAACTCATACAACTCATTAGCAAAAACCCCCAAATAATCCAATAAAAAATGGACAAAGGACCTGAGTAAACACTCTTCAAATAAGACATACAAATGGCTAAAAGATATATTTAAAAACTGCTTGTCAGGCACAGTGACTCATGCCTGTAATTCCAGGACTTTGGGAGGCCAAGGGGAATGGCTCACTTGAGCCTAGGAGGTGGAGACCGCAGTGAGCTATGATCATGCCACCACTGCACTCCAGTCTGAGTGACAGAGTGAGAACCGTTTTCTTAAAAAAAAAAAAACCTCAATATCAAGAAAATGCAGCTTAAAACCACAATGAGAAATCACCTCACACTTGTTAGGATAGCTAGTATTAGTCAAATAATAACAAGCATTGGCAAGAATGTTGTGGGACTGGGAACACTGTTGGTGGGATTGTAAATTGGTACAGCCATTATGGAAAACAGTATGGAACTTCCTCAAATAACTAAAAATAGAACTACCGCATAATCCAGCGATCCCACTTCTAGGCATATATCCAAAGAAAATGAATCAGTATGTCAAAAGGATATCTGCTCTCCACTCCCATGTTCATTGATGCGTTACTCACAATAACCAAGATATGGAAACAACCTAAGTGTGTGTTGATGGCTAAATGGATAAAGAAAATGTGACACACAAACACACACATGCATGTACACAATGGAATATTATTTGGCCATGAAAAATAAGAAAATCCTGCTGTTTATGACAACATGGATGAACCTAAAAGACTTTCTGTCAAATGAAATAAGCCAGACACAGACAAATATTGCACGACCCCACTTACATGTGGAATCTAAAGAAGTCAAACTCATAGAAACAAAGGTAGAAAGTTGGTTGCCAGGGGCTGGGTGGGGGGGGATGGGGAAAATGGGGGATTTGGGTCAATCAGTACAAATTTTCTATTATAAGGGAATAAGTTCTGGGGATTTAATGTACAGCATGGTGACAATAATAATAATATATTTATTAATAATAATTATTATTAATAATAAATATAATAATAATAATAATACTTCGTTGTATATTCCTATTTGCTAAGGATCTTAAGTGCTCTCACCACAAAAAAGTTACCCATATGAAGTGATGGCTATGTTAATTGATGGAGATAATCACATCACAATGTATATCAAAACATCAAGTACATCTTAATATATACCACTTTTATTTGTCAATTATACCACAATAAATCTGAAGAGGAAATCTCCCCTTTTCCTCAAGCTTCTCTCCATAGACTGCAGGCTTACTCACTTCCCTGCCTTCAACAGAGTCTTTTCTGTCTTTCCAGTGGTACCTGTTCCTCTTAAATTCCTTTGCAAAATCCCCTCACTTTGTATGTATGTGTGTGTGCATGCACACATGCATGAGCACATGTGTAGTTACTGCATTAGAGAAACAACGGTCTACTGGAAAATACTCCTAAACAGAGACTGATTTTGTTTGGCTGTGTCCTCACCCAAATCTCATCTTGAATTGTAGCTCCCATAATCTCCACGTGTCATGGGAGGGACCCAGTGGGAGGTAATTGAATCATGGGGGTGGGTCTTTCCAGTGCTGTTCTTGTGATAGTGAATAAGTCTCACAAGATCTGCTTGTTTTATAAGTGGTAGTTCCCCTACACACTCTTTCTTGCCTGCTGCCATGTAAGACGTGACTTTGTTCCTCATTTGCCTTCCACCATGACTGTCAGGCCTCCCTAGTCATGTGGAACTGTGATTCCATTAAACCCCGTTCCTTTATAAATTACCCAGTCTGGGATACGTCTTTATTAGCAGCGTGAGGACAAACTAGTACAGAGACTGTCCCTGGAATTTGGGGGTTGACATTGCCATATGCTTTAAGTCAAAATGCTCCCCTCTCAAATCTCCTATGCTTTGAACAAGTGTTAAGACAGACAGGAGTTTTGTTTTTTTTTTGAGACGGAGTCTCACCCTGTCATCCAGGCTGAAGTACAGTGGTGTGATCTCGGCTCACTACAACCTCCACCTCCTAGGTTCAAGCAATCCTCCTGCCTCAGCCTCCCAAGTAGCTGGGATTACAGGCTTGCACCACCACACTCAGCTAATTTTTGTATTTTTAGTAGAGATGGGGTTTCACTATGTTGGCCAGGCTGGACTCCCACTCCTGACCTCAGGAAATCCGCCCGCCTCAGCCTCCCAAAGTCTTGGGATTACAGGCATCAGCCACCGTGCCTGGGCAGACAGGGCTTTTTGAAACTCCCTCTGATAGCTTCTAAGCCCTGCTCTTCTCCTGCTTCTCCCCTTTCCCTAAGCCTGCCTTCCGCCTGCCCTCATCCACTTGGTGCTTACTGCTCTCCCTCCTTTCTCTCCTCTCTCTCTCCACACACCCTTTGGGGTGGTTTCAGTAAGACTAGTGGATTAATTCTGTCTCTACCCCTTTTATTTCTCAATGCATTATGGAATCTTGGCTCACTGCAACCTCTGCCTCCCGGGTTCAAGCAATTCTCCTGCCTCAGCCTCCTGAGTAGCTGGGACTATAGGCGCGCACGTCACCATGCCCAGCTGATTTTTGTAATTTTAGTAGAGATAGAGTTTTACCATGTTGGCCAGGATGGTCTCAATCTCTTGACCTGGTGATCTGCCCGCCTTGACCTCTAAAAGTGCTGGGATTACAGGCATGACCCACCGCGCCCGGCCAGCACATCTTGCTTTAAACAAGAAATGCAGGCAAGGTGTGGTGGCTCACGCCTGTAATCCCAGCATTTTGGGAGGCTGAAGCAGGCGGATTGCTTGAGCTCATGAGTTTGAGCCAGCCTGGGCAGCATGGCGAAACCCCATTTCTATAAAAAAAAAAATACAAAAATTAGCCAAGCATGGTGGCGCGTGCCTGTGGTCTGAGCTACTCTGGAGGCTGAGGTGGGAGGATTGCTGGAGCCCAGAAAGCCAAGGCTGCAGTGAGCCGTGATCGTGCCACTGCACTCCAGTCTGGGCAATGGAGTGAGACCCTGTCTCAAAAATAAAGAGAAGATGTGCTGCACTCACAGCAGGCCAGGGTCTGGGGAAGAAAGTGGATGGTTAAAATGGTAAAATAGAGATGAATGGATCAGAGAAAAACATTTTTTCAAGCATTTGTTATGGATTCATGCCTTTCTTTGCTCTTTTGTAAATTGGGCCAATTTTTTATAAGTAGTGCCCATTTCCAAGGTTGTTACGGAGTGAAAGGAGGTAATACATGCAAAGTGCTTTGAACATGCAATAAGTAAATGCTCAACAAATGCCAGCTGTTGCCATGATTAGCACAGTGGGCTTTGAGGAACATACTTAAAGGGGCATTCTCCTTTGAGTGGAGGGGCACAAAAAGCTTTCCTGAAGAGAAAACACATCTTCTTTGCATCAAGTCAATTAAGGGAATTCTAACTGGGCCAGGAAGCATTTACTAATGAGTCTAATGGCAAAGGAAGTAAATTATAAATACCCAATAATGTTTAAGCCAGTGATAGTGGTATCTGTGTTTTGCAGAAATTAAAACAAAACAAAACAAAAAACACCGGTTTCTATATCTTAAAGGTCAATAAACCTTCATATGAAATGCATAAAATTATCTAGTTAAACAAGATCCTCCTCCTGCACCAATACTGCTCATCCAAGTTACTCCCACAGTCATATGTTCAGATGGAGGCTACTGGAGAGTGTGAATCTTCTGGAGTCTTCCTGCTGAAGGGGAACCTATGTTTCCCACTGGCATGCAGCTCAAGGAAACAGGCCACCCTCACCTAACAAGCAATTAAATCAACATGTATTGGATATCAGAAAATGAAATTCCATAGATACATTCCAAGGAGCTAGAGGCAAAACTGCTGCCAATCTAATCATCCTCAACTCTTGTAGTCAGATGGACAGTTACAGTGGCCTATAGGATTGGTTATTCAGGCTACTGCTGCAAAAGGTTCTCTTCACTGTGGGTATACAATGGGGCTATCTTACAAGGTTAAGCAGAGTATAGGGCCTTGACACGGCTAAGCACTAATGGTTAAATCTAAAACATTCCTGTCAGTAGGTGAAAGGAGAGAAAGTATGGCTCCTTCCTCCCCTAAATAAAGGCTGGGGCTGGGGAGCATAAGACTCCCTAAGGCAAATCATATGTGGAAAAAGCTCCAAATACATATTTGGCAACAATTTTATGGAGCTGGAAGGAGTCATTCTCAAAATATGAAGATGTGACTTCAGGAAATTCTGAATGCTCCTTTCTGTTCAATACTTTTCATAATTGAGATCACATTATATGTAGTCTTATTTCTCAATATGGTCTCTCAAGTATCAGGGATATTTTAAAAAAACAAACACCAAAACTGGTAATTTGATACAGAAAAATTTTCTTTTAATTTGAATCATCTTTATTGAATTATAATTTTTCATATTAGCCGTTTCTATTTCTTATTGTACTTCTATGAATTGTTACATTTTTTGTTCATTTTTCTCTTGGAGTCTTCATGTTTAAAAAATATGTGAGTATGAGGGAGTTGTGGGGAGTGACTATAAAGGGTACAAGGTTTCTTTTTGGGGTGATGAAGAGGTCCTAAAATTGATTATGGGCCAGGCGTGGTGGCTCATGCTTGTAATCCCAACACTTTGGGAGGCTGAGGTGGGAGAATCGCTTGAGCTCAGGAGTTTGAGACCAGCCTGGGCTACATAGTGAGAACCTGTCTCCATATTTAAAATACAAATAAAAATAAAATGGATTGTGGTAATGGTTATAATAAAAACCACTTAGATATACACTTTAAATGGGTAAACTGTATATGTGAATTATCTCAATAAAACTAGTTTTAAATATTAGCATAAATCATTTCCATATTAAGGTATTAAGCCTCCCTCTTCCAAAATCTGTTGGCAAATGTTCTAATCTCATTTGCCTTTTACTTTCTCATATTCAGAAGATATATATTTTTAAATATATAATCTGCTCCTTAATGAATCTTATTGCTTTTATTTGGAAAATTCAGTCACCCATCCAAAGATAGTCACTAATATGTTCTTCTAGCTTATTTTCATTTTTCATCTGGATTTTGGTGTACATTATAAAGCCATAATCTAGTATTCTCCAAAAGTTTACCTTCCTTATGTTCCTAGGATTTTTGGAACATTTTATTTATACTCACATCTATTTCGGGGCTACTACTGCATTGGTCTAAGGGTTCAAATGTAAACTATTAGTACATTTTCAATATTTTTTTAGCTGTGAAATATGGTTTTATATCTAGTATCTTAAGACTTCGTATACTTTCCTTTCAAAATATTCCTATTCTTGCACATCTTTCAGATGAAATTTAGAATACTCTCAAGCCATTGAGAACATTAATAGACTTGCATTCAGTTAATTCACAAATAGAAGAAATGTTTAAAATATTTCATTTTAGGGCTGGGAACGGTGGCTCATGCCTGTAATCCCAGCACTTTGGGAAGCCGAGGTGGGCGGATCACCTGAGGTCGGGAGGTTGAGACCAGCCTGACCAACATGGAGAAACCCCGTTTCTACTAAAAATACAAAATTAGCCAGGCATGGTGGCACATGTCTGTAATCCCAGCTACTCCGGAGGCTGAGGCAGGAGAATTGCTTGAACCTAGGAGGCAGAAGTTGCGGTGAGCCGAGATCATGCCATTGCACTTCAGCTCGGGCAACAAGAGTGAAACTCCGTCTCAAAAAAAAAAATTTTTCATTTTATCAGCTAAGAGCAGTGTATTTTTCCATCTATACAGGTCTTCTGTTATCTTTGTATAGTTCCTGCACACATGCTCAGTATTTGTCTATAAATGTGACAAAGCTTGTTGCGGCAATAAATGGTGATATACTACAATTATATCTTAAAGCTATCTTTGTCTATTAACTTTTGGATATCTGGAGGTTTTTGCTAATTTCATATTAATTCTAAGATGAGATTCCCGGGCTTTCTACTTGGACCATTATATCATCTGCAATAATAACAATAGTTTTTTCTTTCCCAGTAGTTGTAATTCATTTCTAGTTTGGGTCTTACTGCATTAAAAAAAATTGTATCAATATTCTGATGACAAGCCCTGAAAACATTAAAGCATGTATTAAAAACAGTATCTTTCACAAGCAGGCTTATAAAGGATATGTAAAGCTCTCAAGCTTTAGAGAAAAATCTGAAATTCATCAATTTTGCCACTTTCTAGAAGGTTGCATCTAATTTAGGGCTAAAGAGCACCTCAAAGTGTTTAATAGATCCGGTGTGACAATATCTGGAGAAGGCACTCAATATTGGGGGCATAGGGTCCCTTTTCCCTCAGCTGTGCCCATCACATTCAAACCAACAGCAGGTGATAGCTCCTATTAACCTTTGCCACTAACTGGAAAACTGTTCTCTTTTTTCAGTAGACACAGTTGAAGTGTCTAATGTTCTAGAATGCAATACTGGCCATTCAATTGCATACTTCTAAAGCCTCCCAGTAATCTTTCTGCATACTCTGTGTTAGTTTGTTTTTGACATACTCTCTTCCCCTCTGACATTTGTGCCTTGAGAATGAATCTTATTTTTAATCACCACTTGCACACACTCATTTGTTACAAAGTACATCAACTACCAAATTTAACGTTTGAGTGCTGGTTGCTAACAGAAAAAGGAATAAAAAATTTGTGCAGACAAGGCCTTGGTTTCTGAATGGATGGTTTTAATGGTGATATGAACTGATTCTAACTGCATTCCGTCGCACTCTCATTCAAAAGAGTAAAACTTAACAGTGACCATGTTTATCATGAAATAGTATTGCATTTATTTTAAACTGATGATCCCCAGCTTACTTAAAAATCGTAAGAGGCTTAACGGTTTTTCAACTTTACAACAGTGCACAAGTGATATGCATTCAGTAGAAATTATACTTTGAGTACCCATACAATCATTGTTTTTCACTTTCAGAACAGTATTCAGTAAATAACATGAGCTATTCAACGCTTCATTATAAAATAGGCTTTGTGTTAAATGGTTTTGCCCAACTGCAGGCTAAATGTTCTGAGAACATTTAAGGTAGGCTAGGCTAAGTTATGATTTCAGGTAAGAGATATTAAATGCATTTTCAATATGATATTTTCAAATTATAATGGGTTTATTGGGACCTACCCACATCATAAGTTGAGGAGCGTCTGTATTTAATATGATAAATTATTTTTATTTTTCTGAACAACTGAAAAGTTCCAATTCAATCGACCCTACAGAGGAAACGAACTGAAACATGGCCTCTTCCTACCCAAATCACTACAAGAGAAAATCTACTTATGTTATTTAAGTGAACTGTACTTAATAAATGACATAAATATATATTTAGAAACAACAACACTCCATTTTCAAGGCTGAGTGGCTGTTTACTGAGATCTGGGAAGAGCCTCAGTAACTGCCTGTAAAATAAAGAACAATTTTTATTAACTCTTGTCCTTAGTAAGAAAGATGTAAATCTTGATGCAATACTCATTAACTAGAATCCTTCCATCACAAAATTTTTGTTCACGTATGTTTAAGGACTTTCTGTTTGTTTTTTTGGAGATACGAGTTTCACTGTCACCCAGGCTGATATGGTGGTGGGATCTCAGCTCACTGCAACCTCTGCCTCCTGGGCTCAAGAGATTCTCCTGCCTCAGCCTCCCAGGTAACTGGGATTACAGGTGCAAGCCTGGCTAATTTTTTTTTCTATTTTCGGTAGAGATGGGGTTTCATCATATTGGCTAGGCTGGTCTTGAAATCCTGAAGATCACAGGTGTGAGCCACTGCGCCTGGCCACGTTTGATTTCTAATTTGTGAAAGCGATTTCTCAGATTTCTCTATAAAACACCTTCAATGACAGTACAAAAATGTGTTTAATAATTACTATAAAGTAATTTAAATAATTTCTATATTTCTCACAAATCACTTGGGTTTTCCTTCTCCTGCAAGTATCATGTTTCCTTTTCAAACCATCGTTTTCTTTAAATTTCTTGTCACAGCATCATAAATTTCATTTGCTGTAAATTGTCCTTTAAAGTCTAAAAGATACTTTGAGCCCCAATGAATGGATCGTATATAATCTCTGCCGCAGGCATTAGGGATAGTGTTTGAACGCTTTTTAACAAGTGCCATTTTAGAAAGATGAGATATCACAGCTACATAGATGGTAGGTTTACAGTTTTAATGTGGAGCTTGGGGAAATAGACTCTAAAATCCTATTTTTACATTTATGATGAAGAAAAAAATCCCTCAAAACCTGCCAATTTAAATATAAATCAGATGCAGTCACACATAATAAATGTGCTAAGATAAACAACTTTGTATATTTGTAATTTTAAAAAATTTTAATTTCCAATTTTGCCAAGTTCAAAAATACATACAACTTAAAGCAAATAGGGCAGAATGTGAACACCAGGTGAGGGTTACATGGTGTTCACTCTACTACTGTTTTACTTTTGCTGTAGATTTGCAATTTTTCAAAATAAAAAATGAAAAATATTTATAAGACAAAGTCTATGTCACTGAGTATCACTAGTTTTAGAGTTAAAAGGTGCCCTGTCTTATAGGTAAAAACTTTTCTGCTAAGAGAAGCATGGGAGAAATATTTGACATGCATTAAAGGAAAAAACTGGTTTAGAAGCCAATAAAGACAGAACACACTGCATGTACCGCCCTTATCATCTCTTGAATTTTCAAAACAAACATGTTCCTCTTGCTCCAACAGACTCCCATGCTAACCATGCAAAAACACAGCAATCCACCAACTTCCACATTTACAAATGATGATAAAAGTTTAAAAACGTATCTCTCAATAAGATGAAAATGTTTTCTGACTTTGACGAATAAAAAAGGTTTTCTCAGTTGAATGCCTTAAAACTGTCTAATACTCTGAATTTCTCATGTACTATTTAATTTGGCTATGTTTTAAAAATACAGCACATGATTTTAATTCTTGTTTAAAGTCTAATGCTAAATGACAAAGCCTCACAGTTCCTCGTAGCTTGTTTGCTGAACACTATCAACACGGCAAAATTACAAGAATTTCCTTTTAAGATTTGAATGTACTTTGAGATGTGTGACAGCATTATAGTAACCCCAAATTATCTGTCTTATGGTGAAAATGGAGAGAGTAAAAATCGTATGCTGTGAATGATACCAAAAACAAAAAAAAAAATCTGTCCCAAACCTAAAGTTCCCTTCCCAGGCGTTCCAACAGACCATGTGGAATGACTGCACACTTCTTTCCTCCTCATGGAAGGTTGAGAAAGGAGGAAACTTACAACCCAGGGGCAGGTAACGGGAAGACCCAAGAACAGGGCCAAGTCCTTTCAAATGAATATACAGGTGACATTAGGATAAAACAACCCTGGGAGGTTGGACACAAGTGGATTCAATAAGCGACAGCCTTAATTTTGGGGACGGTGTCAATGCTGGTTTTAAAACTCATCATGGGCATCAGAAATTGTTTAAATACATTCCTTTTCTCCCCCCTCCCACTCCCCAGCCCCTCAAACCTGTATCATCCTTTCTGTCTTATTATTATTAAATTATTATTATTATTAAATTATTGTCTCAGATCACAGAGACAATAATTTAGGGTCCAGTGAAAGCAAATTTTTACACAGCTTGATAGCAGTCTGGGAAGACTGAGGAAAGGAAGATAGAGGCAAATCTCTAGAAAAATTGAGTGTTTCTCTTGGTAGAAGCTATAATTTTTTAAAAAAAGAAGATGTCTTAACCTTGCTAATAACCTAAGATGACTTGTAGAAATTAACTAGAAATTGTCATTTTTTGGTTGTTGAAAATGTGTGCATTGTTTCAAGCAAAAATAACACAAAAACAATGTTAAATCAAGCCCATTTTAAGTTCCCTGAGATGACATACAGAGACACACTACACAGTACAGTATTAGAGCAGAATATAAATTATTTACAAAAATCATTTAGAGTAAAATCAAATTTGTTTCAACAAATATAATATCAGATTCATTGTATCTTTGATTATTTGTTGCTGTAAGTTTATTCATACCAGAAAAATGGTCACATTTAAAATTCTTAAAATAGTTTTGGCACAGGTCACATCTTCTCATTTTGCTAAGTCCCTGAGCACTTTGAACAGGCTGACTTTATGCATGGGCCTCTTCCCCAGCCATCCTGGTCCCGTCTTTCCACAATGCCTTGCTACCTGCTCTGGCCTCAAGGCTACCTTTACTCCTCCCACTATTAACTCTAGATGAACATTTAATGCTATCACCTTTCTAG
The DNA here is from genome assembly GCF_028885655.2 of Pongo abelii. Taxonomy (NCBI): domain Eukaryota; kingdom Metazoa; phylum Chordata; class Mammalia; order Primates; family Hominidae; genus Pongo; species Pongo abelii. The sequence goes on along the minus strand of NC_071998.2, from coordinate 66,951,921 downwards.
CTAACTGTGCTCTGCAGAAACCATGCAGCTTCTCTGACAAGAAGATCTAGAGACCCTGCCCCAAAGAGGACTTCATACCATCTTCCGACGCTTACTGACAAGGAAGGGGAAACAGATAAGGGTACGTTTTGTGTATCCTTCTTCTTATTCATAAAATTGCCTGTAATGGTCAGTGTTTTAATGTCTCCAAAGCTTTATGTCTCAAATGCTCATCCAAACACTGGATGGCAAAGAGGTCAACATCCACGTCAAACTTATTGGCAAACAAGTGGTGTTTGCGCAGCATCCAGTTCAAGTCACCAGCTCCGAAAATGCACACTGAGCGCACATGGACTCCATCGCAGGGTGGGTAGGGAGCACCCTTGGAAACATCACCCTCAAAGTACTGCCACTTGACAAACCTGGCAACTGCTTGCATGTCAGACAAATCATACTTATGGCTGGCAGAGAGTGAGCCCGGGACTTCAGGAATCCTTTGGATGGTGGCCCAGAGATACTCATCAGGGCTATATGTGTCTTGTGCCCACTCCATAAACTTTTGGATTTTTTCATTCTGTAGTACATACCCCACATACTCCCTACTGACCACGAAGTAGGCACTGCCAGAAAAAAGAGGTGTTTCGAGTGGAGGAAGCGTTTTGACAGTCCCTGTGTTTGTTAGCTTTCCATTAACGACCTCATACCGCTTCTTCCACCTTTCTTCTTTATGGGATGGCATCCTCTCCGTTTCCAGGTTGTTTTCTCCCATTAACAACTTGAGCTTCCTGACAATTTCTAGGTTGGTTTTAATAGGAAAATCCATACCACAAAGATTTATCAAGTACTTCCAGTTTGCACTCATTGCATAGAGGTCCTTCATGCAGTTGAGGTCAGCCTGAACCCGGCTCCACGATGCATAAACCACACTCTCCAATCGGCTGGCCACAAAGACATTACTAAAACAGGAAGCGATGCCCATCACTGCAGCTAAATAGGAATCCTCGGATTTTGTGTCCACATGAATGCAATAGAAATTCTGAGGCATATAGATGGCCCTCAGCAGCCTGTCAAGCATTTCAATCTTGTGATGAACCACTATAGAATATGCTATTGGAAACTCTGCCTCTTCTTTACTAAGGGGTTCTACAATATATTTGCGTCTCTTGATGAAAGAAGAACAGTCACTGGTCATGTTTATATAGTCGTCAGGTGTCCACCGAGGGCGCTTTTTAAATTTCACTGTTAGGATCTCAAGCTTTACCTTTTGGATTTCATTTACATCACCCTGTAAAACTTTGGTGCAATTAATATCACTACTAGGATTCTCCCCAGCAAGCTCCAAGTGTCTGACACTTACAAATTCGGGCTTTTGATGAATCCTTAAAACGGAGAAGGTGATTAGGGATAAAACAAGAACCACAAAGTAGTATTTAGCGGGATAAGAAAAAAGTCTCCTTCGCAGCAACGTCCTCAGCATTTCAAACAATAATCAGGGATTTCCTTTGTGAAGGGCAGTCTTCTATGCTCCAAGCACCAATGATTTTCCCTCCGTTGTGGCCTTGAAGGTTGTCAGTTTGCATTTATCAGAGCTGCAACGGCATCTTGAAGAGCAGCACTGAAATAAAAGAGGCAATTATAAATATAAATATATTTATATATATATTTATATATATAGACAGAGAGAGAGAGAGAGATAGTCTTTCACAATAAATCTTCTCAGGCTGAAAAACTGTCCTTTTTGCTATGAGGTTAGGTTTAAAACAAAAACAAAGTGGCTGAATCAGAGGATAAGTGGTAGTAGTACAGGAAGTCCACAGTCTCTAGTATTTATACCACAGATTGAAAAAGAAAACAAAGGAAAAAACAAACCCCAAATCCCAGTACATGGATGCACTAGAATATCTAACAACAAGCATTTCACCTCTTTGGTATGTTGTGGTGCAAAACCATAGTTGGATGCCTAGGCAATAATGATTGAACAGTCTATAGTTGATGAGTTTCTGACACTGTGCCAGAATTAGCACCCCTTGTCTTGAAATGGTTAGTCATTTAAGTTCCTCCTGACATCTTTTAATGTCCATTAGCTGGTGTCAGCAGCCCTAAAAGAGATCATATCCATTCTGCTTTTTGCTGATTTAGGATTTGGGGCATACTTAGGGAGAAGTTTGGAAATGGTTGTGACTTCTAAGAATCTTTGAAGGAAGGGCAAGTCAACATAATTTTCAAATTGGATTGAAAAGGCTCAGATGAAACCAAGCCCAGTTTGGGACTGTGTTGGGTTGGTCCCACAATGAATTTAGTTCCATGCCAGACACTATAAGAAAACAAAGTATTCATAATCCAAAAGAGAGATACAGCTTGCGTTTTCTGCATTAGTTATAACAGACTGTAATAACTAAGTCTTGCAGAAAACAATAGTGTATACAAATTGTAATTTATGACAGACCTTCATCTATATTCAAATTCCAGGAACACAACCCACTTTTACTATATAAAATGCTTACAAACATTAAATAGCTTTGTTTTCAAAAATCAATTTTATAACTTGGCAATTGGTTCTACAGCTGATAAGCACTGCTGTTCTAAAAAAAGAAAGTCAAGTACTACCAATTTGACTGTTATAAATCTGTTCATAACAAGATTTCTAGAGATTTGACACTAGTTTTTAATGCCAGAAACAACTATTTCATTAGGAAATGAGTTGTGAATATTAATAATACAAATAAAAATGAATAACTGACCATCATTAATATAAAATAATGTTAAGAAAAGTATTTAGACTTTTTACCATTTAAAAGTAAGGAAAGTCTGAATCACTTAGTGCTGATTCCAGGTGACATCCTGCCCCATTCTGAGCACTTCACAACCTGTCAGGTGTATTAAATGTCTGGGCATCCAGCGATAATGATGTGTTGCATGAGGCTTTAAAGAAATCTGTGAAATTAAAAAACAATGTGAGAAGGGATATATGGACACAGTATTCACACACTCAGAAAATATGTTGGTGAACTAATCCTACATATTTGCTTTTTTTCTCAAAATTATGGGTGGTTAACTTTTCTCTTTTAAAATTTCCTTCTCTCTAGTCTTACTTATTTTTCTAATTCTATGTTTGTGGATCACTAAAGATTTGAAAACATCCTGAAATTTAGGTTAAGTTCTTTGAAAGAAAACTCTAGCAGCATTTCCCTTAATGTATACCAAGGAACAGTTTAACGGTCCAGTATGATTAGAAAATCCAACATATCCTTTCCCCCACTGTGAAGATTCCCAATGCTCACTGGCAAATTAATGACAATCCTGAAGCTGAATTTGTTGCTCATCTCATTTTCTTCTAACAATCTTGATCACCACCCCACTCCACACCTCTATTAGAAAGCGACCACAGGGAGCTTCTGTAACAATACATAAGAATTTCAAACACTAAAATATCAAAACACTACAAAACATATGCCTTTAAGTAATTCCTGCCCCTTACTGGTTCAAGGCACTTAAGGAAATCTCTGTGGAATCATTAGCAGACCACTAACTAACTGAGAGAGACTTGAGTGGGTCTCAAATAACAAAGAATATAAACTTTAGACAACTGGTCCAGGAAAGCCACTAAACAAATAACAAAAACAACAAACTGTGGTCAGGGTAGAGGTAGAGGTCTAATGTCCATGGTTGACACATTATAAACGATCCAGTTTCAACAAAAAAAAATTACAAGGCATGCAAAGAAACACAAAAATCTGGTCCACATAGGGGGGTGGAACAAAAAAAGCAGTCAATAAAAATGTCCCCAAGGAAGCCCAGGCATTGGATTTAATAAATACTTGAAATCAGCTCTTATAAATATGTTCAAAGAACTAAATAACTAAAAGAAAGCATGAGAATGGTATCTAACCAAATTGAGAATTTCAATAAAGAAATAGAATGTACAACACAAAGAGTGAACCCTTAATAATAATAATATATATAACAAGTTTGGGGAGGTAGAAAACTAGTTGAAAAAAATAATGTATCAATAATTAATAATAATGTGTAAATACTGGCTTAATTGTAAAAAATGTACCACACTAATGTAAGATATTAATAACAGCAGAAACAGTGAGGGGGTAAATGGAAACTCTCTGTACTTTCTGTGTAATTTTTCTGTAAACATAAAACTGCTCTAAAAATAGTCTATTAATATTGAAACAAAAATTAATTTGCACATCCAAGAAGTTCAATGAGCTCCAAAGAGGATAAACTCAGATATCCTTTCCTAGACATTTCATAATCAAACTGTTAGAAGACAAGGACAAAGGATTTTGAAAATGGTAAAGAAAAGTGATTATACAACAAATCCTGAAGATGATTAACAACTTCAAATAAACAACAGTGGAGAGCAGAAGGCAGTGAGTGACATATTCAACATGCAGAAAGAAAGATTGTTGGCTAGGTGTGGTGGCTCATGCCTGTAATCCCAGCACTTTGGGAAGCTGAGGCGGGAGGATCACTTGAGGTCAGGAGTTTGAGATCAGCCTGGCCAACATTGTGAAAGCCCGTCTCTACTAAAAATACAAAAATTAGCCGGGCGTAGTGGTGCATGCCTGTAATCCCAGCTACTCGAGAGGCAGAGGCAGGAGAATCGCTTGAACTTGGGTGGTGGAAATTGCAGTGAGCCAGGATCACGCCACTGCACTTCAGCCTGGGCAACAGAGCAAGACTCTGTCTCAAAAAAAAGGATTGTTAACCAAAAATTCTATAATGAGCAAAATCATTCAAAAACAATGAGAAACTAGGATACTCCCAGATTAAAAAAAAAAAAAATTATCACTAGCAGCCTTACCCTACAAGAAATACTAAATGAAGATATTCAAGCAGAAATGAAAAGATTCTAGACAGCAACTCAAATCCACATGAAAAAACAGAAAGCAGCAGTAAAGGTATATATATACATATATATATATAGACAAATTTATAATATGATTGTAATTTTCTTTGTAACTCTCTTCCCATCTGATTTAAAAGACAGCTACATTAATTTATGATGATAAAACTGTGTTGACAGGCTGATAATGTGTGTGTATATTATATATATATACTTTTTCTTTCTTTTTTTTTTTTTGAGATGGAATTTTGCTCTTGTTGCCCATGCTGGAGTGCAGTGGTACGATCTTGACTCACTGCAACCTCTGGCTCCTGGGTTCAAGCAATTCTCCTGCTTCAGCCTCCTGAGTAGCTAGGATTACAGGCACCCGCCACCACACCTGGCTAATTTTTGTATTTTTAGTAGAGACGGGGTTTCATGATGTTGGCCAGGCTGGTCTGGAACTCCTGACCTCAGGTGATCTGCCTGCCTTGGCCTGCTAAAGTGCTGGGATTACAGGGGTGAGCCACTGCACCCGGCCCTAATGTATTTTTTATCTCATTGAATGGATAAATTGGAACCATCATAAATTGCTGGTTGAAATGTAAATGCTTGGTGAAGCTGCTTTAGAATGTTTGGTAGGTCCACAGAAAATTAAAACTAGAGTTACCATATGACCTAGCTGTTCCACTATTAGGTATATACCCAAGAGAAATGAAAACATATATTCATGCAAAAACTTGTATACAAATGTTCATAATGGCATTATTAATAGCTAAAATAGTGGAAGTAAGCCAAATGACCGTGAACTGAAGAATGGATAAACAAAATGTGGTATATCCATAAAATGGGATATTATATGGGTATAATAAGATATGAAGATCTCACAAGTTCCATACAATGTAGATGAAGAACCTAGAAAACATTAGGCTAAGTAACAGTCATTTATTATATAATTCCATTTATATTAAATGTCCAGAAAAAGCAAATCCATATAGACAGAAAGTAGATGAATGTCTGCCAGGGCCTGGGGACGTGGGGGAATGGCAATGACTGCTGGTAGGTACAAAGGTTTCCTTTGAAAGTTCTCTAAGTAGATAGTGGAGATTGATGTAGAACTTTGTGAACATATTGTATACTTTAAAAGGGTAAACATTATGGTATGTGAATATTCAATAAAGCTATTATTAGAATAATAACAATAAAGTTCCCCAAAGTAAACAGATTTTAAGTTACAAATTGTGACACCACTGAGTCTCGGGTTTTTTGTTTTTTTTTTTAAACAGGAGAAGTAGAATTATCTTAAACAGGATTTTATGGAATGTGGGTACATGAAAGGGTCACCTCAAAATCCATAAAGAAAATACAAAGTTCAAAACCAAACACTTGGATCTCACCTCAAAAAAAGGCATAGGTCTTTACCACTGTTGTCTACATCCTAAACGGCCAACATGCTTTGAAAAATGCTTTTTACAACATAAAATCACTAGTTTTGGGTTTTGACAAGATGGGTAAGTGTCTATAAAGGAGGTAAATATGTGAGAAAACAGTAAGTGTCTATAAAGGAGGTAAATATGTGAGAAAGAATTATTTTGTCAATAATGCTTTTGATTTTGTTTATTTATCATAAGGGTGAATACAGAAGTCAAATCATTAGAAGGAATTGTAATTAACCAACCTAATTTCAAGACATAGAACGTTTTCTTAAGTAAAACTCAGTTAAGAATCAGAAGGGTGAAAGGAAAATGAGATTTCTTAGCCAAAGAGATTTCCAAGAAGAAAAGAAGTTTAAAGGGAAGTAAAAATGTGCACATGCTATACTATTTTAATGCAACTTTACCAAAAATTACACACCCACACAAGGAATAAATAACAAAATAATTAAATAACAAAAATGTGGCCATGGGTAGTTAATACTGCTCAGCTCAATGTTCCTTCACCTTTAGGAAGCATATTCACTGAAGAATATCTGGTGGGATTTGCCAGTGAGGACAACTACAGAAGAGTAAGAAACATTCTAAATGACAAAAGCTCATGAATTCTGGGAAAGCAAGAAAAACGCAAGTCCCAAACCACACTAAGCCTCAGTCACCCAAGGCCTACATAATCCAACAAATGACCTAGGGCATGTCCTGAAGAAGGTCCCTCAATGGACACCGGTCCTTTCCTGGAAGAGGAGACTTCCTTGTGGACACCACCCTACATAATTTTAAGTAGATCGCATAACCTAAGAAGAAATGAGAAATGAAATAATTCCACCGTGAGTTGGAACAGAGGAAAGCCAGTACCTGAAAGCAATGGTTCTTGGTACATGACTTTTAAGACCAAGAAATACAAGAATACTAAATTCTAAGAATACTGAAAATAAATACTTATCTTTTATACAGTCAATAAGAAGGAAAGCTAGTCAAGGAAGGGAACAAGAAGATAGGTATCGGGTGCCCCTAAGGTGACGATATGGTCACTACAAGTGTTCCAACATAAAGAGAGTCAGCACCACCAGATAGAGAGGGTGCCGCTGAGTGCTTAATGGAGTGGGCAGACAGACAAAATGACCTCAGGGAGAGGGAGACAGGAGGCAGCAATCAAACTGGAAAAGCAGATGGACGAGAGGAAACTGAAAAAGCAGACGCACAAATCCCAGGCTGACAGGCGGGAAAGAACAGACCAGCTCTATTTACACTGCAGGATCTTCAAAGGGTGCAGGAACTGGTGCTGGTTGCACAGATCCCTCTGAAGGGGGGCTGCGGAGAATGATGGAGGAGTGGTGTTGCTTTGTTTTTTGTTTTGTTTGAAGTATCCACTAGTAGCTGTTTACAAAGCAGCTGGGTTTCTACCTCAAACTTGGCAAAGACCCACCCAAGATGTAGTCTCTGCAGAGACTCTCCCTTCCAGGGCACACCAGGCCTAATGGAAAGCAGTTCCCATCCAGAAAACAGTAGGACCCACACACAGTGAATAGCCTTCTCCATTTCCAGCTTGCTTATCCCTATTAGTTCCCAGAACTTTGATTGTCAGCCCAGGGCAGGAGTTTTTTTACTGGGGAATCCAACCATGCCAAGAGAAATAAGGCTTAATAACTGGGAGTTCCCCAAACAGTCAAATGAAACAGGCTGTTCAGGGACAAGAAAACTACCACTAACATCTCAGGATACAGGAAACTACCACTAACATTCTCAGGATATAGGAAACTACCACTAATATCCTCAGGATATAAAGTTAAAAATATGTTAAAAAAATATTAATGAGGCACAATATATTTTCTGAAGACAGCCAGGCCAACATTCTCACCCAACATTTTCTTCTGCTTTGGGTCTGGACCTTGCCACTCCCCAGCCAAGAAGTAGTCAAATTCCCTCCCTCTTGAATTTGAGCAGCCTTATTGAGAGGTGAAGCCAGCTGGACTTCTTGGGTCGAGGATTGTAAATGCACCAATCAGTGCTCTGTGTCTAGCTAGAGAATTGTAAATGCACCAATCAGCATTCTGTAAAAATGGACCAATCAGCACTGTGTAAAATGGACCAATCAGCATTCTGTAAAATGGATCAATAAGCAGGACATAGGCGGGGCCAAATAAGGGAATAAAAGCTGGCCACCAAAGCGAGCAGCGGCAACCCGCTCCGGTCCCCTTCCACGCTGTGGAAGCTTTGTTCTTTCGCTCTTCACAATAAATCTTGCTGTTGCTCACTCTTTGGGTCTGCACCACCTTTAAGAGCTGTAACACTCACCGCGAAGGTCCATGGCTTCATTCATGAAGTCAGCGAGACCATGAACTCACTGGAAAGAAGAAACTCCAGACACATCTGAAGGAACAAACTCTGGACATACCATCTTTAAGAGCTGTAACACTCACCGTGAAGGTCCGCGGCTTCGTTCTTGGTCAGCGAGACCAAGAACCCACCAGAAGGAACCAACGCCGGAGACATCTTGGTGACCTTAGACCATCACCAAGCAGTGAGTACCATTGGACCCCTTTCACTTGCTATTCTGTCCTATTTTTCCTTAGAATTCGGGGGCTAAATACCGGGCACCTGTTGGCCAGTTAAAAGCGACTAGTGCGGCTGCCGGACTAAAGATACGGGTGTCAGGTTTTCTGGCAAATGGCTACCTAACAACCCCTGACTCTTCAGAGTTGGGAGGGTTGGTTTGCCTGGAAACAGCTTCCGCTTCTCCTGTACTTCCAGGCTGAGCCCAGGGTCGACAGAGAGGAAAGCCATTCAGCTCCGGGGTCCCGACAGAAAGTTGGCTGACCCTGTAGCCATGAGTGGAACTCTCCAAGTCACATCACCCAAGTGAGACTCGCCTATCTATCCTATCTATCCTGACCCTTGCCTCCTGGGTCCTAATGCCTGTCAGACAAACTTCTTCTCGCCTCTCTTCTCTGAGCCTAGTCCCTCTTATAAAAACCACTCCCTGTCTCTGGTGCTTTTCTCGTTTCTCCTATAAGAATGATTTGTAGTATAAACTTCAGGACTCTGTTCCCTTCTTTAGGCACCCGGGCTCACCAATCAGAAAGAAATAATTTTTGCCAAACGCCCCATGTGGGGGGTGGGGAGGGGAGACTATCTGGAATTTTAGGATCCCTCCTCAGACTAGCAGGCCTAACAAAAGCTACTCCTGAAGCTAGGATATGGGGAGCCTCAGAAATGATATCCTTCCTATTCATATGATGAGAAGTGAGAACAAAAGGTATCACTCTTCCAACCCTAGAGATCCCTTCCCTCCCTCAGGGTATGGCCCTCCACTTCATTTTGGGGGCATAACATCTTTATGGGACAGGGGTAAGGTCCCAATACTAACAGGAGAATGCTTAGGACTCTAGTTTTCGAGAATGTGTCAGTAAGGGTCACTAAATCTGATTTTTCTTGGTCCTCTTTGTGGTCTAGGAGAACAGGCAAGGGTGTGGGTTTTCAAGAATGCGTCAGTAAGGGCCACTAAATCCGACCTTCCTCAGTCCTCCTTGCAGTCTAGCAGGATAACTAGTGTTTCTGCTGCTGCGTCGGTGAGTGCAACTATTCCAATCAGCAGGGTCCAGGGACCCTTATGGGTTCTTGGCGGGGGGTGGGGAACAAACCAAAACCACAGGTGGTTTTTTCTTTCAGATGGGAAACACTCAGGCATCAACAGGCTCACCCTTGAAATGCATCCTAAGCCACTGGGACAATCTGACCTGCAAACCCTGAAAAAGAAGTAGCTTATTTTTTTCTGCACTATGGCCTGGCCCCAATATTCTCTCTCTGATGGGGAAAAATAGCCACCTGAGGGAAGTATAAATTACAATACTATCCTGCAGCTTGACCTTTTCTGTAAGAGGGAAGGCAAATGGAGTGAAATACCTTATGTCCGATCTTTCTTTTCATTGAAGAAGAATCCACAACTATGCAAAGCTTGCAATTTATATCCCACAGGATGACCTCTCAGCTTATCTCCATATCCTAGCCTCCCTATAGCTCCCCTTCCTATTAATGATGAGCCTCCTCTAATCTCCCCCGCCCAGAAGGAAACAAGCAAAGAAATCTCCAAAGGACCACAAAAACCCCCGGATTATCAGTTATGCCCCCTTCAAGCTGTAAGGGGAGGGGAATTTGGCCCAACCCAGGTACATGTCCCCTTCTCCCTCTCTGAGTTAAAGCAGATCAAGGCAGACCTGGGGAAGTTTTCAGATGATCCTGATAGGTATATAGATGTCCTACAGGGTCCAGGGCAAACCTTTGATCTCACTTGGAGAGATGTCATGCTATTGTTAGATCAAATCCTGGCCATTAATGAAAGGAATGTGGCTTCAGCTGCAGCCTGAGAGTTTGGAGATATCTGGTATCTTAGTCAAGTAAATGATAGAATGACAGCTGAAGAAAGGGACAAATTCTCTACCAGTCAGCAAGCCATCCCCAGTATGGATCCCCACTGGGACCTCAACTCAGATCATGGGGACTGGAGTCGTAAACATCTGCTGACCTGTGTTCTAGAAGGATGAAAGAGAATTAGGAAAAAGCCCATGAATTATTCAATGATGTCCACCATAACTCAGGGAAAGGAAGAGAATCCTTCTGCCTTCCTCAAGCAGCTATGGGAGGCGTTAAGAAAATATACTCCCCTGTCACCTGACTCCCTCGAGGGTCAATTGATCCTAAAAGATAAGTTTATTACCCAATCAGCTGCAGATATCAGGAGAAACCTCCAAAAGCGAGTCCTGGGCCCTGAACAAAATCTGGAGGCATTATTAAACCTGGCAACCTCGGTGTTCTATAATAGGGACCAAGAGGAACAGGCCCAAAAGGAAAAGCGAGATCAGAGAAAGGCCGCAGCCTTAGTCATGGCCCTCAGACAAACAAACCTTGGTGGTTTAGAGAGGACAGAAAATGGAGCAGGCCAATCACCCAGCAGGGCTTGTTATCAGTGTGGTTTGCAAGAATACTTTAAAAAAGATTGTCCAATGAGAAACAAGCTGCCCCCTCATCCGTGTCCACTATGCCGAGGAAATCACTGGAAGGCACAAAGTTTCTCTGGGCCAGAAGCCCCCAACCAGATAATCCAACAGAAGGACTGAGGGTGCCCGGGGCAAGCACCAGCTCATGTCATCACCCTCACTGAGCCCCGGGTACATTTAACCACTGAGGGCCAGGAAATTGACTTCCTCCTGGACACTGGTGCGGCTTTCTTGTGTTAATCTCCTGTCCCGGACAGCTGTCTTCAAGGTCCGTTACCATCTGAGGAATCCTGGGACGGCCTGTAACCAGGTATTTCTTCCACCTCCTCAGTTGTAATTGGGAGACTTTGCTCTTTCCACATGCCTTTTTTGTTATGCCTGAAAGTTCCATACCTTTATTAGGGAGGTACATATTATCCATAGCTGGAGCTATTATCTACATGAATATGGGGAACAAGTTACCCATTTGTTGTCCCCTGCTTGAGGAGGCAATCAACCTTGAAGTCTGGGCATTGGAAGGAACAAACTCAAGCTCCAGCTTTAAGCCTTCCCACAGGACAAAACTTCTCTTTATACATCACAGACAGAGCAAGAATAGCTCTTAGGGTCCTTACTCAGACTCACGGGACAACCCCACAACCAGTGGCATACCTAAGTAAGGAAATTGATATAGTAGCAAAAGGCCGGCCTCACTGTTTACAGAGAGTTGCGGCGGTGGCCGTCTTAGTGTCAGAGGCTATCAAAATAATACAAGGAAAGGATCTCACTGTCTGGACTACTCATGATATAAATGGCATACTAGGTGCCAAAGGAAGTTTATGGATATCAGACAACTGCCTGCTTAGATACCAGGTGCTACTCCTTGAGGGACCGGTGCTTCAAATATGAACGTGTGCAGCCCTCAACCCTGCCACTTTTCTCCCAGAGGATGGGGAACCAGTTGAGCATGACTGCCAACAAATTATAGTCCAGACTTACACTGCCCGAGAGGATCTCTTAGAAGTCTCCTTAGCTAATCCTGACCTTAACCTATATACTGATGGATGTTCATTTGTGGAGAATGGGATATGAAGGGCAGGTTATGCCACAGTTAGTGATGTAACAGTACTTGAAAGTAAGCCTCTTCCCCCAGGGACCAGTGCCCAGTTAGCAGAACCAGTGGCACTTACCCAAGCCTTAGAACTGGGAAACGGAAAAACAAGAAATGTGTATACAGGTAGCAAGTATGCTTATCTAATCCTACATGCCCATGCTGCAATATGGAAAGAAAGGGAGTTCCTAACCTCTGGGGGAACACCCATTAAATACCACAAGGAAATCATGGAGTTATTGCATGCAGTGCAAAAACCCAAAGAGGTGGCAGTCTTACACTGCCGAAGCCATCAAAAAGGGGAAGGAGAGGAGAACAGCAGCATAAGCAGCTGGCAGAGGCAGGGAAAGACCAGCAGTAAGGAAAGAGAGAAAGAGAAAGTCAGAGAGAGAGAGGAAGAGACAGAGACAAAGAGGGAGTCAGAGAGAGAAAGAGAGACAGGAAGTCAAAGAGAGGGAGGAAGAGACAAAGAGGGAGTCAGAAAGAGAGAAAGAGAGAGACAAAGAAGAAGTCAAAGAGAAAGAATGAGAGATGGAAGTAGTAAAGAAAAAACAGTGTAATCTATTCCTTTAAAAGCCAGGGTAAATTAAAAACCTATAATTGATAATTGAAGGTCTTCTCTGTAACCCTATAACACTCCAATACCACCTTGTTGTCAGTATAAACAAGGGCGTAGCCCAAAAGCACTGAGGCCACTGACAACTCACAGCCTTCGTATCAAAAATCCTTAACCCAGCAGGTTTCCTTACAGGGGATCTAAATCTTAACTAATTATCCTACAAAGGTCTGACCAGACCTAGGAGGAACTCCCTTCAGGACAGGAGGACAGGTGGTTCCTCCCCGGTGATTAAGGAAAAAAGACACAATGGGTATTCAGTAAGTAGTAAGGAAACTCTTGCAGAAGCAGAGTTAGGAAAATTGCCTAATACTTGGTCTGCTCAAACGAGTGACTTCTTTGCACTCAGCCAAACCTTAAAGTACTTACAGAATCAGGAAGGAGCCATCTATACCAATTCTAAGTTAATAAGGACTGAACAAGGTTTTATTAATAGCAAAGAAAAATTAAAATCCCAAACTTACAAGATTTTCAACAAAAGTAAAGTTTGCTAAACGTTAACAGTGTAACATGTATTATCCTAACTTCTAATCTTATGGAAATCAGACCTTGTCAGTGCCCCTCAAAGCTCAAGTCCATCAGTGCAGGGCGATACAACTAATACCCCTACTTATAGGGTTAGAAATGGCCACTGCTACAGGAACCAGAATATCAGATTTATCTACTTCATTACTACCACACACTCTCAAAGGATTTCTCAGACAGTTTGCAACAAATAAAAAATCTATCCAGTAAGGATAGTAACTAAAATCCCAAATAGACTCTTTGGCAGCAGTGACTCTCCAAAACCGCTGAGGCCTAGACCTCCTCACTGCTGAGAAAGGAGAGCTTTACACCTTCTTAGGGAAAGAGTGTTGCTTTTACACTAACCAGTCAGGGACAGTACGAGATGCTGCCCGGCATTTACAGGAAAAGGCTTCTGAAATCAGACAATGCCTTTCAAACTCTTATACCAACCTCTGGAGTTGGGGGACATGACTTCTCCCCTTTCTAGGTCCCATGACAGCCATCTTGCTATTACTCGCCTTCGGGCTTGTATTTTTAACCTCCTTGTCAAATTTGTTTCCTCTAGGATTGAGGCCATCAAGCTACAGATGGTCTTACAAATGGAACCCCAAATGAGCTCAACTAACAACTTCTACTGAGGACCCCTGGACTGACCTGCTGGCCCTTTGACTGGCCTAAAGAGTTCCCCTCTGGAGGACACTACAACTGCAGGGCCCCTTCTTCACTCCTATCCAGCAGGAATTAGCTAGAGCGGTCATCACCCAATTCCCAACAGCAGTTGGGGTATCCTGTTTAGAGGGGGATTGAGAGGTGAAGCCAGCTGGACTTCCTGGGTCGAGTGGGGACTTGGAGAACTTTTCTGTCTAGCTAGAGGATTGTAAAAACACCAATCAGTGCTCTGTGTCTAGCTAGAGGATTGTAAATGCACCAATCAGCATTCTGTAAAAATGGACCAATCAGCACTGTGTAAAACGGACCAATCAGCATTCTGTAAAATGGACCAGTCAGCAGGACATGGGAGGGTCCAAACAAAGGAATAAAAGCTGGACACCTGAGCCAGCAGTGGCAACCTGCTTGGGTCTCCTTCCACGCTGTGGAAGCTTTGTTCTTTTGCTCTTCACAATAAATCTTGCTGCTGCTCACTCTTTGGGTCCGCACCACCTTTAAGAGCTGTAACACTCACTGCAAAGGTTTGCGGCTTCATTCTTGAAGTCCGCGAGACCAAGAAACCTCCAGAAGGAACCAACTCCAGACACATTATGATTATGGTTTGACCAACAGAGTTTGGCAGAAGAAATACTATGTCACCATCAAGGCAAGGTCATGTAAAACCATGCAGCTTCCACCCAGTTGTCTTGAAAAATGTGCTCTCTAGATAGAAGCTCCCTTTTAGAACCAGCTTCCATGCTGTAAGAAGCCACATAGAGAGACCAGATATAGGTACCCTAGTCAACTGTTCCAGCTGAGCCCTGTTTTCAAGTCATCCCAGCCCAGATGTCAGACATGTGAGTGAAGAAGCCATCAGATGACTACAGCCCCTAGTCACTCCAGTCTTCACTGAAGTCTTGACCAACAGAATGTGTGAGCAAAAAAATAAAATGATATTGTTGTATCCTACTACATTTGAAGTGGTTTGCCTCACAGCAATAGATGACTAGAACAAACAGGAAACCACATAAATAGAACAACTAGCAAATAAAAAGAGCCCTTGAAAATTATTAACATGATAGCAAAGATGAAAAACTCGGCCAGGTGTGGTGGCTCAGGCTGGGCACAGTGGCTCAAGCCTGTAATCCCAGAACTTTGGGAGGATGAGGCAGACTGGGAGGATGAGGTGGACAGATCACCTAAGGCAGGAGTTTGGGACCAGCCTGGCCAACATGATGAAACCCTGTTTCTACTAAAAGTACAAAAATTAGCTGGGCGTGGTGGTGTGTGCCTGTAATCCCAGCTACTTGGGAGGCTGAGACAGGACAATCGCTTGAACCCAGGAGGAGGAGGTTGTAGTGAGCTGAGATTGTGCCATTGCACTTCACCCTGAGCAACAGAGCAAGATTCTGGCTCAAAAAATAGAGAAACTCAATAGAAGGGTTGGAAGATAAAGTGAGAAACACTCTCAGGTTGTTAAGCAAATAGACAAACTGAGGGATGAGAAAATAAGACAAAACATACAGTAATTTAGAGAACTAGATCAGGAGACCTACCATATGAATACCAACAGCTCCAGAAAAAGAAAACAGAAGAAAAAGAAACAAGGAAGAAAGTCGTCAACTAAATAATTCAAGAGTATTTCCCAAAATGAAAGAATGGTTTCTAGATTGCAAAATCTCCTAGGGTATCAGCACAGTGGATGACAACAGACCCACACCAAGATGTATTCATTAATCATGAAATGTCAGAACAATGGGAGGAAGAATACTGCATATACTTCCAGGGGATGGGGGGAAACTAAGCCACATCAAATGGATTCAGAAGCAAAATGTATTCCAGCTACTGGAGAATGAGTTATATTCAATAATTATTAGCCAGGTGCCATGGCTCATGCCTCTGATCCTAGCACTTTGGGAGGTGGAGGCGGGTGGATCACCTGAGCCCAGGAGTTCAAGACCAGCCTGGGCAACACGGAGAGACCCTGTCTCTACAAAAAATACGAAATTATCTACGTGTGGTGGTGTGCACCTGTAGTCCCAGCTACTCAGGGGGCTGAGGTGGGAGGATCACCTGAGCCCAGGAGGTCAAGGCTGCAGTAAGCCATGATCACACCACTGCACTCCAGCCTAGGCAACAGGAGTGAGACCCTGTCTCAAATATATGTACGTATTATTAACCAAGAAAGGGGAGGATGTAAGAATCAGAAAGGAGGTCTAACCGAAGAAGAAAGAAAAGAATCCCCAGGTCAAGGAACATCTAGGCCATATAACAAGCCAACAGACAACCACAGCAGACTGGAACTGGTCAGAAGGCCCTGGGAGAGACATCTTCAAGAAGAAAAACTGGCTGGGCGCGGTGGCTCATGCCTACATATGCACGTAAGCATATGCACACATCTATGCATAAACAAAACACTGATGGATAAACCCGGGTCACCAACCTATTGCCCTTCGGCAGCAAGAAGCATGGTCTAAGTTCAGTTGGCTTCTAGTCCCAGTGAATACTTATCAATTTCACTGACTCTCCAAGGACTACTGTTCTGTGTCCCAGAGGCTGCTGTGACTGGAGCAAAATACCAACTACTGTGTTTGATGTCAAAGCCATGCCAGTATCTCGGTGGACTGTGACCCAAGTGAGGGAGCCCAAACGCCACCCAAGGTAGGTCAAGGGAAGGAGCAGGAAACAAGTAAGATCAGAAGGTGAAGGCCTTGCCATTCAGGGTGGAGTTCTTTCTGGCCAATTGCACTTTCATAGCCTCATCTCATCTCAGGGTATTTGGTCTCTGTCCCCACCACAACCTTGCCCTGCTTGGAGGGTAGTCTCTGATACCTGTCTGTGACTCCCTGCAGTGAGCTGCTTAGCTCCTCTGTGGTCTCACACTGAACAAACTGCTGAGACCCTAACTGTGGCTGGCCATGAGGAACCAGCCAAGTTCTTCTGCTAAAAATTTAGATCCAGTTTTTTTTTTTTTTAAGTAGAGATGAGGGTCTCACCATTGTGGCCAGGCTGGTCTCGAACTCCTGACCTCAAGTGATACACCCACCTCTGCCTCCCAAAGTGCTAGGACTGTAGGCAAGAGCCACTGCACCCAGCCCTATTCTTTCTTCTCTTTTGACTGCCAGAGAAGAGTTCTGTTTCTAGTTCCCCACAAACTTGCAGGGACTGAAGATATCTAAAAGCATACTCTGTTTAAGATAAAATGATAATAAGCAATTTTTCAAAAAAGGCTAAGTCCCTCAAACACAAAGAATATAACTGAAGTAGTAGCATCAAAAATTTGAAAGTTAGAGGTAGTGAATGATAACTGACTTGGAGATCTCAGAAAGCTGAATCCTAAAGCAGACTATGGGGAAAGCTGAGACTGTGCAACCTATGGCCCACCTTCTGCTGAAAGGTAGACTAAAATAGAGCAACGCTTTCCAAATTCTGAAGGAAAACTATTTTCAACTGGAATTCTAAATAACCAGCCAAGCTATTGGTCAAATGTGATGTAACAGAAAGGCATTTTTATACCAGCAAAGTCACATGCACCTTTCTCAGCAGGTTACTATGAGAAGTATGACACTAAAAGATGAAATTCACCAGCAACTGTAAGAGCATTAACAACATCACTAACCTGGAGTGCTTAATATGCTCTGGAACTCTTCTAAATGGCTTACCCGTATTAACACATAGAATCTTCAGGAGAATGCTACATAGAAAGTATTATTTTCCAGATAAGGAAACTGAGGCATAAAGAGGTTAAATAGCTCTTCCAACGTCACATGGCTAGTAAGCAGAAGAGCTAGGCTTCAAACCCACATAATCTGGCCCCCAAGTTTGTGCTCTACTGCCCATTAAGAAAAAGACAGGATCTGGCCGGGAACAGTGGCTCACGCCTATAATCCCAGCACTTTGGGAGGCCGAGGCAGGCAGATCACCTGAGGTCTGGAGTTCAGGCCAGCCCGGCCAACATGGCGAAACCTCATCTCTACTGAAAATACAAAAATTAACCGGATGTGGTGGTGCGCACCTGTAATCTCAGCTACTTGGGAGGCCGAGGCAGGAGAATTGCTTGAACCTGGGAGGCGGAGGTTGCAGTGAGTGAGATTGAGCCACTGCACTTCAGCCTGGGTGACAGCAGAGTGAGACTTTGTCTCAAAAAAAAAAAAAGGAAGAGACAGGATCCAGTAATCAAGGGACCCAATATAAATGAGAGGCAACAGAAATCCTAGGATTACAAAGAGAGATCCCAAGATGATGGTTGTGTGGGAGTACTAGGAAGAAACCAGTCCTTAATTAAAGCAAGTAAACAGCTCCAGAAAATATTTGAGAGAAACAGAGAACCCCTGCTGTAAATTAACGGATTTAGAAGAGATTTTGATAACTAAGGTAGAGTTCAGAATTAAATAAGTAAAATGCAGGCCAGGTACGGTAGCTCACACCTGTAATCCCAGCACTTTGGGATGCCCAGGCAAGCTGATCACTTGAGGTCAGTAGTTCAAGACCAGGCTGGCCAACTTGGCAAAACCCTGTCTCTACTAAAAACACAAAAAATTAGCCGGGTGTGGTGGCACGCGCCTATAATCCCAGGTGCTTGGGAGGCTAAGGCAGGATAATCACTTGAACCTGGGAGGTGGAGGTTGCAGTGAGCCGAGATAGCACCACTGCACTCCAGCCTGGGTGACAGAGTGAGACTCCATCTCCGAAAAACATAAAGGTACATATAATAAACAAACAACATGAAAAAATGCCAGTAAGTGAGTACAAGTGAGTAAAATATGCCAACAAGTACGTACAATAAAAGAAATCATGGTCGGGCATGGTGGCTCACACCAGTAATCCCAGCACTTTGGGAGGCCAAGGTGGGTGGATCATGAGGTCTGGAGTTTGAGACCAGCCTGGCCAACATGGTGAAACCCCGTGTTTACTAAAAATACAAAAATTAGCTGGGTGTGGTGGCACGTGCCTGTAGTCCCAGCTACTCTGGAGGCTGAGGCAGGAGAATCACTTGAATCTGGGAGGCGGAGGTTGCAGTGAGCCAAAATGGTGCCACTGCACTCCAGCCTGGGTAACAGAGTGAGACTCCATCTCAGAAAAAAAAAAAAAAAAGCAATCATGGTATGCTATGCTCAGTTTATACATGGTTATAGTAATATAAACATTGAGTTGTGGTCAAACAAAAAGCATGACAATATACAGAGGGTCTCAAAACTATTTTCATAATAATACTAGGCCATTCTGCACACTTTTCACTCCCTCTGTGTTATATACGGCGCAGTTTTCCACGGTCTACATGATGTGTTTGTTTTCAACAGAGTAAGTGCAGAAGTATCAGAATTCAGGTATTTTCTATTAAGTCAAACAGTAAAAGAGACTTGCAAAAATACAAAAACACTGTTATTCTTCTAATTTTTCTGAAAAGATTTTCACAAGAAATTACTTATGTTAAAATAAAGGGCTTATCATTGTTATTTTCACAGAAGTAATACTTAAGTTTTTTGCTTTCTCTCTTTTTTTTTTTTTTAAGACAGGGTCTCACTCCATCACCCAGTCTGTAGTACAATGTCATTATCTTGGCTCACTGCAGCCTCAAACTCCTGGGTTCAGGTGATCCTTCCACCTTAGCCTCTCAAGCAGCTGCAACCACAGGTGCACCCGGCTGTTTATTTTTGTAGAGATAGGGTCTCACTATGATGCCCAAGCTGGACTTAAACTTGGTCTTGAATTCCTGGCCTCAAGCAATCCTCCTGCCTTGGCCTCCCAAAGCGCTAGGATTACAGGCGTGAGCCACCATGTCCAGCCTCAGTTTTACTTTCTGATAGAATATATACCAATAGATATAACCCACATAAACAAAAGCTCTTTGTGATCCTCAGTGATTTTTTTAGAGCATAAACAGTGCTGAAATAAAAAAGTTTTCGGGCCAGGCATGGTGGCACACACTTATGATCCCAGCTACTTGGAAGGTTGAGGCGGGAAGAACACTTGAGCCCAGGAGTTTCAGATCAGCCTGGAACAACCTGAATCAACATAGCAAGACCCCATCTCATATTTAAAAATACACACACAAGACAAAAAGTTTTTCAGAATCGTTGACTTTGGGGATGAGAGACAGCCAGGAAATGAGTGCAAGTGTGGTGGAGGGTTTTGGCTGAAAGAGAATTAAACCCTCCTTAATGGTCAGGTGTGGTGGCTTGTGCCTGTTATCCTAGCACTTTGGGAGGCTGAGGTTGGAAGATCACTTGAGCCCAAGAGTTTGAGACTAGTCCAAGTAAAGTGGTGAGATACCATCTCTACAAAAACAAGAAAAATTTAAAAATTAGCTCGGTGTGGTGGTGCATGCCTGTAGACCCAGCTACTCAGAAGGCTGAGATGGGAGGATCACTTGAGCCCAGGAGTTCGAGGCTGCGGTGAGCTATGATTGCACCACTGCACTCTAGACTGGGTGACAGAGAAAGACCGTCTCTATTAAAACAAAAAACAACAAAAACCCCCTCCTTAACAGTAGAAAAAACTTAAAGCTGAATAATTTAAAAACCGTATAAGCGTTATTATTTAGAGATATGAAAACACACACCTAAAGAAATCTGTAAAAAGTTGAAAATGGTTAACTTCAGGGCTATGCAGTAGAGAATGTTAGCCAGTAGTCACATGCAACTACTGAGCACTTGAAATGAGGCTAGTCTCAACAAATACTTTTTTTTTAAATTTTAATTATTTACATTTTAAAACTTGAAGCAGTATTAAATGTCTTTCCCTTAAACACATTACTGTTTCGGTAGGACTGTATTTCACTTTAATGACCACATCATGTAAGATACTATTATTATATTGTAATACAAATATTAGACACATGTATCATTTCAATATTTCACTTTTTTATACTGTTTACATATTAACATTATAAAATTTTGATATACTAGATTAAAGATAATATACTGTTAATTTGGACAGATGCAGTGGCCCACACCTATAATCCCAGCACCTTGAGAAGCTGAGGCAGGAGGATCACTTGAGTCCAGGAGTTCGAGACCAGCCTGGGCAACACAGTGAGACTCCCATCTCTACCAAAAAAAAAAAAAAAAAAAAAAAATTAGCCCGGTGTGGTGGCGCATGCCTGTAGTCTCAGCTACCCAAGAGGCTGAGGTGGGAGGATCACCTGAACCCAGGAGATGGAGGCTGCAATGAGCCATTGCACTCCAGCCTGGGTAAGAGAGCAAGACCCTGTCTCAAAAGGAAAAAAAAAATTTTATCGGTTCTTTTTTTATTTTTGAGATGAAGTGTCCCTCTGTCACCCAGGCTGAAGTGCAGTGGCACAATCTCGGCTCACTGCAAGCTCTGCCTCCCGGGTTCATGCCATTCTCCTGCCTCAGCCTCCTGAGTAGCTGGGACTACAGGCGCCCGCCACCACGCCCGGCTAATGTTTTTTTTTTTTATTTTTAGTAGAGACAGGGTTTCACCATGTTAGCCAGGATGGTCTCGATCTCCTGACCTCGTGATCCGCCCGCCTCAGCCTCCCAAAGTGCTGGGATTACAGGCATGAGCCACCACGCCCAGCCCTGATTCTTTTTTTTAATGCTGCTACTAGAAAATTTTATTTCTCACATTATATTTCTAATGGACAATGGAGTTTTAGGGAGTAGGAGATTTGGGGGGCCATTGGGAGAAGCATGCTGTTTTTCGTAAGTACAACTCTTTGTTGGGAGGCAATTCGTCATGGGTGGCTTGCATTTCTGTACATCTTGCACGTGAGGCACTTTTTGTTCCAGATAATTTTTTCAAGGCTATTTTTACAGCAAACAGCCTAGAAAGACAGAGATGGTGTTTCCCTCCCTAGCAAAGGGCAAATCTTCTTACTGACAATATAATAAAGACAATGTTACCTGGGCAAAGCACAGCATGCTTACTGCCCACTATAAAAGATTTGGCTTCTCTAAGCTCAGGGTTTCTTTCCCATAATGCAACCCACTGTTTGTAGTTATCACTTGGCCCTCTTCATACTGCCCTGTGGGAATTAAGGCTCTAGCAACCTATAAGAAAAATGCTGATCCTCTGTTACTGCTTAATATAGGTCATAAATGGCACTTCATCTCTGGCCCAGGAGTCTGTGTCTTTTGCCAGGATCCATGAAAATTGTTAACAGGCTTGTTAACTTTCAACTAGGGTAAAATCTCAGACCCTTCATAGTTCTTGACACGCTTGTGGAAATATCTTCTTTTTTAAATCACGTGCATTTATAACTCTGATTAAAATAAGAACTACATTTTTAAAAAGCCTTACAGGTAGTGATAAAATTAAGACCTATAAAGATGGCTAATCAGCTTTTACATATAACTGATACAAATCAATATTCTAAAGCAGGGGTGTCCAATCTTTTGGATTCCCTGGGCCTTATTCCCTGGAAAAAGAAGAAGTGTTTTTGGCCACACATAAAATTCACTAACACTAACAATAGCTGATAAGCTTAAAAAAAAAAAATCACAAAAAAATCTCATGTTTTAAGAAAGTTTACAAATGTATATCAGGCAGAATTCAAAGCCATCCTGGGCTGCGAGTTAGACAAGCTTGTCCTAAAGTCTTGATTAAGCAGAATGGGTACAGGAATTTCCTTTTCTCCATTCCTATTTTCTTTTTACAATTCCACTCACCATTGAATCCCATACATATATACGTATTTATTTATTTTGAGACGGAGTCTTGCTCTGTCGCCCAGGCTGGAGTGCAGTCGCACAATCCTGGCTTACTGCAACCTCAGGCTCCTGAGTAGCTGGGATTACAGGCACACGCCACCAATCTGGCTAATTTTTGTATTTTTAGTAGAGACGGTTTCACCATGTTAGCCAGGCTGATTTCGAACTCCTGGCCTCAAGCAATCCTCCCACCTTGGCCTCCCAAAGTGCTGGGATTACAGGCGTGAGCCACCACGCCCAGCCTTTTTTTTTTTTTTCTGAGTAATCCTATATTAAAACATATTTTATAATTATATAAAAATGTTAAAATACATAATGAAATTTGATGCCTTCTTTCTAAGTTAGATGAAATTAAATAAAATTAGGTTTCATCTGTGTAGTTTACATACAGAAGAAAAAATATCAGTTCTCCATGCCTGAATTAATGACATGAAAAGTTCTACAGAATTTTTTTCTTGTAATCATTATACTACTTTGAGACAAAATGTCATTTAAATAACCCTTGCATTTCACTCATTAATGAAAATAGTATTTATTAGCACGTTAACAGAAGAAAAAGCATCCTCTCTTTCCCCATGCTCTCTCTCCCAAAGGCACATCAGGGACGCACCAGCTGACAGCCTGGGGGAAGAACTGACACCTACCCTTTCTGCCTATTGACTTTGCAGGAAAGATGAAATACACCCTCAGTCTATGCCACAAAGTGGAAAACTGTAAATTCGTCAGGAGGAAAAGAAAGGATCCAAGAAGGCTTCCTCAATTACAATTGACCTGAATCTTGAAAATGGGTAAGATTTAGATATTAGAAAATACGAGAGAAATGCATTTCCAACTTCTTTGGCTTGCTCAGTTAGGGGAAACCTGAAGCAAAGGAAGCCTGCGAAGAGGAGGAGATTGTGATATGCAATGAAAAGCAGTTTTAAAAACAAGAGGAAGGTGAGTAAGAGATAACAGCTGTTTGCCACTTAGGTTCCAAATCTGTAAGGACGTCCTTCCCCACTCTATTATGACACGAAATCTGTTTCTCAATATGATGAGCCATGATGAGTAAATTTGTAAGCACATCTGTGCAAACAAGGGCAAGTTTCAGTAAAGAAATGAAAAGAGTAATGATAAACAGGGCCACTTTCACTCATACACGCAAACAGAATGATTTAAATGATCTCACAGAAATAGCCCACCTGAGAAGTAGGCTGCAGAAAAGTTCTGCAAAGGAGGAGCCACAGCAGTGGCTCCAGGGCCAGCTCTACCCTCCCCTGGGATGATCCCTCTTGTGTATAATGAGGTTTGCCTGGTAATTGTGGAAAGGCTAAAACTGTCCCCCAAAAGTAAGGAAATGGGGAAGAACCAAGACATTCTGTAAATTTTTTTTGTGAACAGTAAGTACACACACACGCATACACACACACACGCACACACACACACACGCACGCACACACACACACACACACACATGACTAAAGGCCAAAGCTGTTCTCATCTGATCTCTCTTTAAACACAAAATGCACTGGGCAAAATGGCTCACGCTTGTAATCCTAACGTTTGGGGAGGCCGAGGTGCTGCAGATCACTTCAGCTCAGGAGTTTGAGACCAGACTAGGCAACATGGTGAAACCCCGTCTGTACCAAAAATACAAAAATTAGCCAGGCGTGGTGCACACCTGTGTTCCCAGCTACTTGGGAGACTGAGGTGGAAGGATCATTGGAGCCTGGGAAGTTGAGGATGCCGTGAGCTGTGATTGCACCACTGCACCCCAGGATGGGTGACAGAGCGAGAGGCTGTCTCAAAAAAATAAAAATAAACACAAAATGATATCTTGAAAGGATGAAAGAACACCCAATAACTGGCCTGGGCTAATCCTTTTCCCAAGAACCTGGAGACGATACACTAATGGAACCAAAAAAGAAAAGAGGGGGAAGGATGAAATGAGGGCACCAGCAGTGCAGACCTGATACACAAGAATGATCCTGCTGCGGGCTCCTCCTTCCCAAGCCCATCTCTTTTCTCCATCATGTTTGGCCACCATTGCGGGGCCCGTGGCAAATCAGCAAGGCTTGCAGATTCTAGCTGCAGTTCAGTACCAAAGCAAGAATGAAAATGAGAAAATGTAGCAATTCAAAAAGGATTCTATAACCACGCGCTCTCAAGACGATAATATTTGTGTTTTCAACAGCAAAAAATCACATTAATATCTCTGCTGTTAGTTACAGTGCTTTCTCAATACCAATATCCTTCCAACTTCTCTTTAAATTTAAATTGTTTTGCTAGAGTAATCCAGCATATAAACAGAACCAACGACAAAAACCACATGATTATCTCAATAGATGCACAAAAGGCCTTTGACAAAATTCAACAATGCTTCATGCTAAAAACTCTCAATAAATTAGGTATTGATGGGACATATCTCAAAATAATAAGAGCTATCTATGACAAACTCACAGCCAATATCATACTGAATGGGCAAAAACTGGAAGCATTCCCTTTGAAAACTGGCACAAGACAGGGATGCCCTCTCTCACCACTCCTATTCAACATAGTGTTGGAAGTTCTGGCCAGGGCAATCAGGCAGGAGAAAGAAATAAAGGGTATTCAATTAGGAAAAGAGGAAGTCAAATTGCCCGTGTTTGCAGATGACATGATTGTGTATCTAGAAAACACCATCGTCTCAGCCCCAAATCTCCTTAAGCTGATAAGCAACTTCAGCAAAGTCTCAGGATACAAAATCAATGTGCAAAAATCACAAGCATTCTTATATACCAACAACAGACAAACAGAGAGCCAAATCATGAGTGAACTCCCATTCACAATTGCTTCAAAGAGAATAAAATACCTAGGAATCCAACTTACAAGGGATGTGAAGGCCCTCTTCAAGGAGAACTACAAACCACTGCTCAAGGAAATAAAAGAGGATACAAACAAATGGAAGAACATTCCATGCTCATGATAGGAAGAATCAATATTGTGAAATGGCCATACCGCCCAAGGTAATTTATAGATTCAATGCCATTCCCATCAAGCTACCAATGACTTTTTTTTCACAGAATTGGAAAAAACTATTTTAAAGTTCATATGGAACCAAAAAAGAGCCCACATCGCCAAGTCAATCCTAAGCCAAAAGAACAAAGCTGGAGGCATCACGCTACCTGAATTCAAACTATACAACAAGGCTACAGTAACCAAAACAGCATGGTATGGTACCAAAACAGAGATATAGACCAATGGAACAGAACAGAGCCCTCAGAAATAATACCACACATCTACAACTATCTTGTCTTTGACAAACCTGACAAAAACAAGAAATGAAGAAAGGATTCCCTATTTAACAAATGGTGCTGAGAAAACTGGCTAGCCATATGTAGAAAGCTGAAACTGGATCCCTTCCTATACAAAAATTAATTCAAGATGGATTAAAGACTTAAATGTTAGACCTAAAACCATAAAAACTCTAGAAGAAAACCTAGGCAATACCATTCAGGACATAGGCATGGGCAAGGACTTCATGTCTAAAACACCAAAAGCAATGGCAACAAAAGCCAAAGTTGACAAATGGGATCTAATTAAACTACAGAGCTTCTGCACAGCAAAAGAAACTACCATCAGAGTGAACAGGCAACCTACAGAATGGGAGAAAATTTTTGCAATCTACTCATCTGACAAACGGCTAATATCCAGAATCTAACTCAAACAAATTTACAAAAAAAAACAAACAACCCCATCAAAAAGTGGGCAAAGGATATGAACAGACACTTCTCAAAAGAAGACATTTATGCAGCCAACAGGCACATGAAAAAATGCTCATCATCACTGGCCATCAGAGAAATGCAAATCAAAACCACACTGAGATACCATCTCACACCAGTTAGAATGGCGATCATCAAAAAGTCAGGAAACAACAGGTGCTGGACAGGATGTGGAGAAATAGGAACACTTTTACACTGTTGGTGGGACTGTAAACTGGTTCAACCATTGTGGAAGACAGTGTGGCGATTCCTCAGGGATCTAAAACTAGAAATACCATTTGACCCAGCCATCCCATTACTGGGTATATACCCAAAGGATTATAAATCATGCTCCTATAAAGACACATGCACATGTATGTTTATTGCGGCACTATTCACAATAGCAAAGACTTGGAACCAACCCAAATGCCCAACAATGATAGACTGGATTAAGAAATGTGGCACATATACACCATGGAATACTATGCAGCCATAAAAAAGGATGAGTTCATGTCCTTTGTAGGGACATGGATGAAGCTGGAAACCATCATTCTCAGCAAACTATCGCAAGGACAAAAAACCAAACATTGCATGTTCTTACTCGTAGGTGGGAACTGAACAATGAGAACACTTGGACACAGGAAGGGGGACATCACACACCAGGGCCTGTTGTGGGGTGGGGTGAAGGGGGATGGATAGCATTAGCAGATATACCGAACGTAAATGACGAGTTAATGGGTGCAGCACACCAACATGGCACATGTATACATATGTAACAAACCTGCACGTTGTGCACATGTACCCTAGAACTTAAAGTACAATAAAAATAAATAAAATGTATTGCTAGAAATACATATATGGCTTTACCCGTACAAATTTCATTCCCTTGAAAGCCAAATGAATGTCCATGATTGCATTATATCTGAATGAAGACCATCCTAATGATTAAGAAAAGCACGTGATAAACAAGATGTGGTATATCCATACAACTGATCAGTATTTGGTCGTAAAAAGGAATGAAATTCTGGCTTAGGGTACAACATGAACGAATCCTGGAGGCATTAAGCTAACTCAAATAAGTCAGACACAATAGAACAGATATGCTATTGTGTCCCAAATTTATTCCTTCTGATGGATTCTGGGTCTCACTGACCAAGAATGA
Organism: Pongo abelii; assembly: GCF_028885655.2. Lineage (NCBI taxonomy): Eukaryota > Metazoa > Chordata > Mammalia > Primates > Hominidae > Pongo > Pongo abelii. Next base: position 66,924,261 of record NC_071998.2, on the reverse strand, counting down.
AGCTGCGGACCCTCCCCGTGAGTGTTACAGCTCTTAAAGATGATGCGTCTGGAGTTTGTTCCTTCAGAGGTTCAGATGTGTCCTGAGTTTCTTCCTTCCGGTGGGCTCATGGTCTCCCTGACCTCAGGAATGAAGCCGCAGACCTTCGCAGTGAGCGTTACAGCTCTTAAAGATGGCATGCCTGGAGTTCTTTGTTCCTCTCACTGGGTTCGTAGTCTCGCTCTGACTTCACAAATGAAGCCGCAGACCCTCTCAGCTCATAAAGGTAGTGCAGACCCAAAGAGTGACCAAAGCAAGATTTATTGTGAAGAGCAAAAGAACCAAGCTTCCACTGCATGGAAGGGTAACTGAGTGGGTTGCCTCCACCGGCTGGGATGGCCAGCTTTTATTCCTTTGTTCCCCACCCACATCCTGCTGATTGGTCCATTTTACAGAGCACTGATTGGTCCATTTTACAAAGCATTGATTGGTCCATTTTACAGAGTGCTGATTGGTCCATTTTACAAAGTGCTGATTGGTGCGTTTTTACAGAGTGCTGATTGGTGCGTTTATAATCTTTGAGCTAGACACAGAGCACTGATTGGTGCATTTACAATCCTTTAACTAGATGCAAAAGTTCTCCAAGTCCCCACTCAACCCAGAAGCCCAGCTGGCTTCACCTCTCACTAGGATTCCACTAACAGAGGTACCTAGAGTAGTCAAATGCGCAGAGGCAGAAAGTAGCATGGTGGTTTCCAGGGCTGGGGGAGGGAAGAATGGGGAGCTACTGTTTTCATGAGTACAGTTTCTGTTTGGGATAATGAAAAGTTCGAGGAATGGATAGTGTGAGATGGCTGCACAACAGTGCAAATATGCTTAATGCACTGAATTTCCTCAGATTTAACCTTGGGAGTTTTCAGTCTCTGTTATGATTTTAAAAGATGCAGCTGGCTTACTATGACGTGACTAGATGCACCTTCAGAGTAGGCAAGTGAATGAGATGAAGAATGTTACATGAAAGAGGCTTTTTTTTTTTTTTTGAAGACAGAGTCTCACTCTGTCGCCCAGGCTAGAGTGCAGTGGCATGATCTAGGCTCACTGCAACCTCTGCCTTCCAGGTTCAAGCAATTCTTCTGCCTCAGCCTCCTAAGTAGCTGGGACTACAGCCACGCACCACCATGCCTAGCTAATTTTTGTATTTTTAATAGAGACGGGGTTTCACCATGTTGGCAAGGCTGGTCTCAAACTCCTGACCTCGTGATCCACCCGCCTTGGCCTCCCAAAGTGCTGGGATTACAGGCGTGAGCCACCACTCCAGGCCCCAGAAGAGGCTTTTAAAAATTAACTTAAGATGCTGGGCGCAGTGGCTCATGCCTGTAATCCCAGCACTTTGGAAGGCCAAGGCAGGCAGATCACATGAGGCAAGGATTTCGAGACCAGCCCAGCCAACATGGTGAAACCCCGTCTGTACTAAAAATACAAAAATTAGCCAGGCGTGGTGGTGCACACCTGCAATCTCAGCTACTCGGGACGCTGAGGCACGAGACTCGCTTGAGCCTGGGAGGCAGAGGTTTCAAACGTGAGCCAAGATCGCACCACTACACTCCAGCCTGGTGACAGAGTAAGACTCTGTCTAAATAAATAAATAAACAAATAAATAAATAAATAAAATTAAGAGAAGACAGTGAAGAACAATATATTAGAATAAGGGAAATATAAGTAGGTATGACCTCAGGTTGTCTGAAAAGTAAATAACCTTTTTGAGTTTAGTGTCATGAAAGTTTAGAGATAAAAGAACAAAGGTTGTCCAACTTTCTCCAAAAGGCCAGTGTGTTTCCGACTGCCTGTGCACCTTTACTGTTACCCCAATTTGCTCAAAGTATAAGTAATAGCGAAACTCACTTTTACATGGAAAAAAACCTGTCCTCTCAGGCAGGAGACTTCATTTGCAGAGGCTGACTTTGATGGGCTTGAGCAGAAATATCTGTTTATATATACATACAGAAAACAAATAGTGTTTTTTTTTTTTAAATAGCAATCTTCAACCTCATTATCATTGCAGGCCAAAAATGAGAATAAAAGATCTCATTGTCTACTTTGAAATTCCACACTGAAGAGTAATGGACTTTTTCTTTTTCTTTTTTTTTTCCCCAAATCTAAAAGTAGGTAGTTTATAATACCAAATAGAACACCATGGTTTTATGGAAACAAAATTTTAGATTGGAAAATTAAAGTTCATTCTGTCCCCTCTTAAAGATTAGGTGGCCCTGGGTTTTTGGCCCTGAGGTCACCCATCCTGTGTGTCACACGGGCCACACGTCTTGGGTTTTCTGAACGGTCCCAATTTTAAGTACTTGAGCCTCCTAAATGGCTTGGTCTTAGAAATGCTAGTTCTCAAATTCTAGATTCCTTGTTTTTAGAGATAGCCCTCAAATTTGGATTTTCAGTTTGCTAAATGTGACTGTCAGAGTAAGTATCCTTATTCCAGATGGCAAAATACAAGGCTAACCATTAGCAAAAATGAAAAGCACTCTCTCTCCAATTTCCTCTACATGTTCAAAATCCAGCTCAACCCCTTCCTGTGGTCCTTTCCCAAACCACAATGATTGCCCCTCTTTGAAATCCAACATCATTCACTGTTGGAGGCCACGGAGGAAAACAGAAGTGTGAAGTCAAACAGAAGTGAAGACATAGCCTATGTTACTTCCTAAATGCATGGTTTCCGCAAGTTGCTTAACCTCTCTGAGCCTTAGTTTCCTCATCTGAAAAATGGAGACATCGTAATGACTCCTCTCATTTGTTCAGTGATGATTAAGTAACCTGTAAAGTGCCAAGCACAGTGACTGGTATACACAACAGATGCTCAATAAACAGGAATTATTGTCATCTCTCACTTCAGCACTGAATCCCACATCACTCTGTCTCTGTGAAGCTATCCATGTGGGTGCTTTGGAGAGCTCTTAGTGGCCTCGGTCAAGTCTTAGGCTTGTCTCCCACCCCTTTACCCACACTACTCCATGGGTCTATTCAATTAGCATGAACTCAAAAAATAAAAATAAAAAACATGAAATGTCCAAATATTACAAAATCTACTTCCTTTCTCCCAAAAAATGTAGGGCAGCATCTTGGATGCTTTGTGTTAAGTGTGCCTTATAGCTCATAGTCTTTTCCAGAGAAGGAAATGAAAATGCAGTACTTACAGGTTATAAATTATTGTCTGGGAGCGTAACATGATTTTAGATACTCTAGAATGTGTATCTAAAAAGAAACCCAGGCCCGGCGCGATAGCTCAGGCCTGTAATCCCAGCACTTTGTGAGGCTGAGGCGGGAGCATCACCTGAGGTCAGGAGTTCGAGACTAGCCTGGCCAACATGGCGAAACCTCGTCTCTACTAAAAAGACAAAAATTAGCCAGGCATGGTGGCTCGCACCTGTAGTCCTAGCTACGTGGAAGGCTGAGGCAGGAAATCGCTTGAACCTGAGAGGCAGAGGTTGCAGTGAGCAGAGATCACGCCATTGCACTCCAGCCTGGGAGGCAGAGCAAGACTTTGTCTCAAAACAAACAAACAAACAAAACCATAAAAAAAAAAACTCCCAGAAAACAACCTGCCTCAAACTGTACTGGGTGATACTTTCATCCTGTCTTTGGAATTGACCTTAACCTTTCTGGACTTTGGTCTCCTGACCTGCACAAAGGAGCAGCTGGATTCATTAGGGAGTCCCCAATTCCTAAGTGATAAAGCACTTTGCTGTTCCTTAGCAGATGCGTGATGTGGGAGGGGGGCACTGTAAGGCAAAATACTAATATGTACTGTATTTCCCCAAGTCTGAGAACATTTTTTCCCTTACACGGACATTTTTCGAAATTATACCCACTGACACAAAGTATGCTCATTACTGTGCTGGTGGTGGTGGTTTGTTTTTTTTTTAACTTCCTTTAGAGATGATTATCAAATGGATGGTGCTTTTACAAAGTTATCTCAGAATTTAGGAAACTGTTAATATTAATAATAAGCAAATACTTTGCCAAGCATTTTACATACCTTTTCTTACTTAATTTTCACAACCACCCTGTAAGTAGCTATTTGTATTCTCACTTACCAGGTAAAGAAACCCAGGCTTTCACTGCTCTGAATATGGTCATTTACTCCAGTTTACCGGGATTAAGAAGTGAGGCAAGGGCTCAGCCCAGGGCTGACTCCCCGGAGAACAAAGAGAATACAGCATAATCTCTCTTTCTGGCCAAGAACAACACTGGATCCAGTTATTAACAGCTTCTAATTATACCTGGCCCTGCCTCCTAACCTTTCAAGGAGCTCTGGAATCTCCCAAATCTTCCTGCGAATATGAATGTTTACAAATTCTCTTTTTGGAGGCTTCAGTGCTAAGACACATCAGAGCAACCTCTTCAACCCTCAGGGACTGATTTGTGATGTAAGCTGTGAATGTGCCCTTTAAACAGCTTCGTAAACCTGAGCGGCAATCTTTATTCTCCATTGCCACATCGTCTAAATTATATTTTGGTATAGTTATTGAATTTGAAATTAGCACTAAAGCCAAGAATGAAGTAATTCTCATTGTAATGACATGAAAAGAGGTATGTGAGATGATGTGGTATTCAAAGATGAGCTGCACCTCAGTATGTTCAGAGAAAACCGGGCATGGTGGCGGGCGCCTGTAATCCCAGCTACTCAAGAGGCTGAGGCAGGAGAATCGCTTGAACCGAGATCGCGCCACTGCACTCCAGCCTGGGCAACAGGGCGAGACTCCGTCTCAAAACAAACACACAAAAAAACCAGCCTCCAGATAAATATATTATAAACATGCACTGGAAAAACTGTGAGAAGCACACACCCAAAACTATTCAGTGAGGATCTTCTTTTTTGGAGAGGGGATGTTTATTTAAACACTTCTGAAATGTTTGCAATGTTTATGTTCACTTCAGTAATTTTCTTTAAAAATTGCCAACTGGGATAAAATGGTGACAGTTCTCCAAAATCAGCTCCAATTAAATATATTTGCAAAGCATATAATTTCCCAAAAACAAAAATCCATTGACAATCTCACTTCACTTACACATCCTCTGCGTTCACGTTCCATGTTCTCTTCTGGTACTTAACTTTGCACAATACACTTATATTTTTGCTCAGATGTAATAGCAGCAGGGATTTCATTTTCTATTCTTTTTTGATTTACTGGCTATCAAAATATCATTTGTTTTTGTCACAATTAGTTCATCTTATGGTTGGATATTAAGGGTATTTCCAAATTATGCTGTTATAAATATGAACTATGAATAGCTTTGCATATTCACAGCTTTGTTTTCGCTTTCCTTTTAAAGTATTTCCTTGGAATTCCCAGGAGTAAGGATTTTAGGTCACTACTTGTAAGTTTCTGTGCCTCTTGTCTGCCTTCCAAATAAACGATACTTATACTGTCCCCAGTAACATCTGGATACCATTTGCTCTACATTTACTATACATTTTAATTATATATAATGTTAAATGACTGTATATGACTATACTGTATAATTATTTTTGCTGATATTGCAACTGTAAAATGGTACATCATCAAGGTTTCATTTTGTGATTTATTTGATTACTAGTGGCTGAATCTTTTCTTTTCTTTCTTTTTCTGAGACAGGGTATCGTTCTGTTACCCAGGCTAGAGTGCAGTGGCGTAACCAAAGCTTACTACAGCCTCAACTTCCCAGGTTTAAAGCGATCCTTCTACCTCAGCCTCCTGGGTAGCTGGGAGTACAGGCACATGCCACCATGCCTGGCTAATTTTTATATTTTTTGTAGAGGCAAGGTCTTGCACTGTTGCCCAGGCTGGTCTTGAACTCCTGGGCTCAAGTGATCCACCTGGGCCTCCTAAAGTGCTGGGATGATAGGTGTGAGCCACTGTACCCAGTCCTGAATATTTTCTCTTGGGTTTGTTTACATCTGAGACACAGAAGAGTACAGTGGCAATGATTTCAGCTCTCCAACTGGACTGCCCCAGCAGGAGACCTGGGACCCAACCCAAACTTCAGCAAATTCTTAGCCTCTCCTAGCTTCAGCGTTTTTGTTGTTTTTTTAAAAAACTAATTAACTTTAAACAATTTCATTGGGGAAATGATCATATATGCCTTAGAGTTTTTATAAAGAGTAAGTGAGCTAACTTGTAACATGTTTATACTGTATTTGACAAATAATGAGCCCTTAATATTGGCAATGTATTATTATTATTTTCCCTTTTTTGACTTTTGTTCAAATCTGAGCTCATGTCTAAGGGTAACTTTTTCAGACTTCAAAAATGAAAATCTATATTTCCAGTTTACTAACAAATACTTCAATATACTCAATTCTATACTGAGAATCTATTATACAAAATAGATTCCTAGGCTCTGGGGAGAAAAATACAAACATAAATAATACATACTCCCTGCTCTCCAGGAATTCACACAGTGGTTATTTGCTGAGGTTTCTGGGGGAAATTATAGGCTTGGTCAACATAGTTAGAAACTATTTTTAGAACAATGCATCCATTGTAGAGCTGAAAGAAACTTTGGGAAGCATCTAGTGTTGCTGGAAACAGCAGTTCTGGGAGCAATTACTAGGTCTTCAGGCTAGGGGTGGAGTCTGTGGTCCCATAAATTACAAGAAACAAAGGCAGAAAGACAAGTGTGGCAGGGCACAGTGGCTCACACCTGTAATCCCAGCACTTTAGGAGGCCGAGGTGGGCAAATCATCTGAGGTCAGGAATTCAAGACCACCCTGGCCAACGTGGTGAAACCCCGTCTCTTCTAAAAATACAAAAATTTGCCAGCCATGGTGGCGGGCGCCTGTAATCCCAGCTACTCCCGAAGATGAGGCAGGGGAATTACTTGAATCCGGGAGGCAGAAGTTGCAGTGAGCTGAGATCACGCCATTGCACTCCAGCCTGGGCGACAGAGCGAGACTCCATCTCAAAAAAAAAAAAAAAAAAAAGAAAGAAAAGAAAAGAAAGACAAGATTCTCTGTTGCTGGTTTGGCTCCTTATTTCTTAGCCCTTAAGACAGTCATGTCTACTGTAAATATTTAAAGACAGAGACAAGGTATTCAGCACTTCTCAAACTTACATGACAAAGAAAACTTACAAGAAGAGCATATTGCAAGTCCATAACAAAAAAGTCCATCTAGCCCCAAGTTGCACCCTCCTCTGTAACTTAAGAAAAAGCTGAGGCCCTGGGGCATAAGGGTCAAGATCTAGTGGAAAGCTGCCTTTAACCAGAGCCTGCAGCTTCACCCTTGTGGGTATGTGTTCTTTCACACTCTACTGGATTCCCCTTCACTCAATTCTACTTTTTTGGGAGGGAGGGCCACCCACAGAACCCCAAAAGAGACATCTGACATTTCTTTGTGGTGTCAGTCACACATTCTCTTTTCTCATTTCCTTTTTTTCTTTGAGACAAAGTCTCGCTCTGTTGCCCAGGCTGAAGTACAGAGGTGCGATCTTGACTCACTGCATCCTCCACCTCCCGGGTTTGGGTTCAAGTGATTCTCCCACCTCAGCCTCCTGAGTAGCTGGGATTACAGGCGAATGCCACCACACCCGGCTATTTTTTTTTATTTTTAGCAGGGACGAGGTTTCATCATGTTGGCCAGGCTGGTCTGGAACTCCTGACCTCAAGTGATCTGCCAGCCTCAGCCTGCCAAAGTGCTGGCATTATAGGCTGAGCCACCATGCCCAGCCCCTAGTCCATTTTTAAAAAATATTTACGGGAGGCTGATGTGGGAGAACCAGTTGAGCTGACTAGGGAGAGGCAGCAGTGAGCCGTGATCATGCCACTGCACTCCAGCCTGGGCAACAAAGCGAGACTGGTCTCAAAAAAAAAAAAAAATTTACATCTTATTTTGACCCAAAATAATCATGACCAATCTACCTCATAATGCTAACTTCTGACATGCTGCAAAATCACATCTACCATCAAAAACTGGTGTCTTTCCTAATAGGAGAATACAGCACAGAGGACATGCCTCAAAATGGTCAGAAATGTCTTTGGAAAACACTTATGTTAAAGGTACTGATTTCCACTTATACATGTTTTTTTAAATCCTGTATTTTTATAGCCATGCCTCTTATTTTCAGGGAACTCATAAGTTTTCTGACACAAGTAATCAACAACAAAATTGGTGGGCTGTCTCTTTCTGACTTGAAAAACACTTCTGCATAGCAGTGAGACATACATGCACGGGTTTTTATCTATACCCTGGGGTTTGTGGAAGTTAAGCGCCCCAGGCAGGAGCACATTCCTGGGAGCAATTCTGGGAGCAATTACTAGGTCTTCGGTATAGGGGTGGAGTCTGTGGTCCCATAAATTACAAGAAACAAAGGCAGAAAGACAGACAAGTGTGGCAGGGCACAGTGGCTCACACCTGTAATCCCAGCACTTTAGGAGGCCGAGGTGGGCAAACCATCTGAGGTCAGGAATTCTAGACCACCCTGGCCAACGTGGTGAAACCCCGTCTCTTCTAAAAATACAAAAATCAACCAGCCATGGTGAAGGGCACTCCAGCAGCAGATAAAGCATGTACTTCCGGATTTTTAATTGCAAACAGAGGTTTTGTTAATTAGCGTAAGTAGTGTGAGAACCAGATCCTCCTAGGTGAATGCAAGGACTGTGTTGGTTAGCATAACAGATGTGAGAAATGTGTAGACAATGGATGAGATCAGGGGGCTCCACCTATATGAAAGGATTAGGCATATTTCAGAGGCAAGTTCTACATTTACATGAAGAGGACAAACAAGCCTGGCCGGCCCCAAAGTCTGGGATGGTGTCCTAAGCCCATTCCTGGATCCAGCAGCTGATTTCAGGAAATTCTTGATCACCTGACCCCCGCTGAATCTTGGACTAACCAGAAGACGTCTGCAAATTGCATATTAAGTGGCTTCTTAAAAAAAAAAAAAAAAAAAAAAATTAATTGACAAATAATAATTGTGTATATTTATGGGGTATAATGTGATGTTTTGATATATGTATACATTATGGAATGATAAAATGTACACATTTCAAGAGAAAAAAGACATGTATACAATGTATTTATCACTTTAGTTTGAGCTTTTTTTTTTTTTTTTTTTTGGGGACAGGGTCTCGCTCTGTCACCCAGGCTTGAATGTAGTGGCCCAATCACAGTTCACCACAGCCTTGACTCCTGGGCTTAAGCAATCCTCCCACCTCAGCCTCCTGAGTAGCTGGGACTACAGATGCATACCACCACACCCAGCTAATTTCTGTATTTTTATGTAGAGATGGGGTTTTACCATATTGCCCAGGCTGGTCTCGAACTCCTGGGCTCAAGCGATCTGCCTGCCTCGGCCTCCCAAAGTGCTGAAATTACAGGCATGAGGTACCACACCTAGCTTAAGCACTTGTTTTTAATCCAGCAGTAATTTTCTTTTCCACTGGATAAACTGGAGGGTATATCACGAGAAAGAGGCTGTTTTAAAGTTCACCAGCAAGCAAGTTTTCAGACTGCCTTATTTATAAATAAATATATGTATATATTTCATTTACATTATATGCATGGCGTATCTATACAGTTACATTTACACTTGACTTAGAGTTAAAGTCATATACACACACACAGGACTTTGACTCAAAGTTTTTAATGACAAGCATGCAAAATTTCTTAGTATAGACCCTAAGAGTACCCTTAATATAAGTATGTTTATTTAAAAATTCTATGTATCTACTACTGTTACCAGGGGGTCCTTGCTCCCAGAGCTCCCAAGATGGTGGCAGGCCACTTCCAAAATGGCGGCAAGCCTCGTGTTCTCTGACCTGGGGTTCTTGGCCTCACAGATTCCAAGGAATGGAATCTTGGGCCATGCGGTGAGTGTTATAGCTCTATTAGAAGCCATGGGTCATGGAAAAGAACCGTGGAACCCAGTGACTAATGTTCAGCTTGATTAGGATGAACCCGGGCACTTAGCCGTGCAGGAAAAATGGCAAGCCTTTAGCTGGATCGGGAGCAGCAATGGGCGCCTCGCTGGATCAGGAGCACAGCGGGCACCCTGCTGGATCCGGAGGGATGGAAGTCAGTGGCAGGTCTGCAACAGCGGCAAACAACAATGGTGGACAATGACCAAAAGCTCAGCTCAAGCCGTAACAAACACGGACCAGAAGAGAGTGCAGTTGCAAGATTTAATAGAGTAGAAACAGAGCTCCCATACAAAGGGAGGGGACCCAAAGAGGGTAGCCGTTGCTGGCTGGAATGCCTGGGTTTATGTCCTGATCATTGTCCCTCCCGCTGTGCTCTCAGGCAATAGATGATTAGCTATTTCTTTACCTCCTGTTTTTGCCTAATTAGCATTTTAGTGAGCTCTCTTTACTACCTGATTGGTCCGGTGTGAGCTAAGTTGCAAGCCCCATGTTTAAAGGTGGACGCGGTCACCTTCCCAGCTAGGCTTAGGGATTCTTAGTGGGCCTAGGAAATCCAGCTAGTCCTATCTCTCACTACTGTACTAATAAATTACATGTATCATAATTCAAAAACTTGGAGGATGCAATAAAACCTATTACTTCAATTATAGTAGTGCACTCTTGGCTCTGCTACCTAAATCTTGACACTTAGTTTCCTCTATCCACCAATCACACAGTTTTTTGGCGAAATTTGCCCAGTGGGTTTCAATCAATTGTAAAGACTAATCAAAATAGTCTGCAGGTGCCCCATAAAGTTAACAAATGGATTAAAAACTCATTGATACTTTTCAATTAAAGTAGTTAGACAATTCTGTTTCCCAGTTTTTAATTTTTTTTCCTTTGAGAGCTTTGATAACTCACAAATGTACAATATTTTTTGGCAATATGTTCATATTACAATGAAAACATTTCCACACAGCCACTTCCCAAATGCCCCTTGGTAGCAGAAATTTCTTTTGAAAAGTAATTCACTGTAAGAACCTCACATTTACCTTGGATTTTTCCCTTCTCCCCAAAATATCTGACTACTGATAGGCTTATCAAAATTGGAAAGAGGCAACACATTTGAAACCCCATCTTTCTGCTAAAGAGAGATGCAGACACCTGTAAACTCAACCACTCTTACGTATCTGGCAACAAAAGAACTAGGAATGCTCTGATGGGTGCAAAGGATGGTCCTGCTCCCTTCCCAGGGCACGGGAAAGGATGACAAAGCTTCTACAGGCTAAAGCAGTGATTCTTTCTCATGCCATGACATATATACCAAAAGGCAACCATTGAACATCAGCTTCAGCTCTCTTGGCTTAAGGGAGAGGGCTGAGAGAAATGCAGTATCTCAGTACACCTATCACCCGCTCAGGGACAAGTCTAACCTGAGATGCTCTAATTTAAAGTCTTTGTGTTTCTAAAATTAAACAACTCGATAACACCCTATAGCTCCTAACTTGCAACATCTCACAGTATGCTTGATGGCCAGGTGAGCAGGGCTCCAGCTAGGCAAGGAATCCTTGCCTCCTTATCCACCTTAGAAACCACATTCACCGTACAAGACACAGGACTGAAGGAGGGTCCGCATGCGGTGACTCACGCTCGTAATCCCAGCACTTCGGGAGGCCCAGGCAGGCGGATCACCTGAGGTTAAGGAGTTCGAGACCAGCCTGGTCAACATGGTGAGACCCTGTCTTTACTAATTAGCCAGGCATGGTGGCGTGCGCCTGTAATCCCAGCTACTCAGAAGGCTGAGGCAAGACAATTGCTTGAACCTGGGAGGTGGAGGTTGCAGTGACCTGAGATTGTGCCACTGCACTCCAGGCTGGGCGACAGAGCAAGACTGTCTCAAAAAAAAAAAAAAAAAAACTGAAGGAGGGACCACTGGCACTCTTGACCTTAAATGCTTATAAAATTATAAATAGAAGTTCTTACACTTCCTTTCAACACCCCCAAAGGACTGTCCTTCGCTTCCTGCTTTGGATACCAATATGATCTCAACCTCGTTTTTTGTCCTACACAATTGGTCTCAGCCTTATTTTCTGTTCCACACAACTGACAAATGCAGTAAACTCCAGGCAGCAGGGGCTGGACCTCAACACAGAAGAGTGGCTTTAACTGGACTCAGGGCCACTCAACAGGCAAGCAGCTCTCAATCTGGTTTGCACACTGGAACCACCAGGGAGCTTTCAAAAAGGACCAATAACTGAGTCCCCCTACCAGAGATTTGATTGAATTGATATAGAGTTTGACCTGGGTGTCAGGTTTTTTTTTAAAAGTTCCACAGGTGTTCCTAATGTTCAGCCAACACTGAGAACCATGACGTGGGACATGAACCTGCATGATGTGGAAGGGGCTTGAAAAGGTCCTTCCCCTCCAGGACTGTCACCCCTAGTGGCTTTGATGCCTATCAAAAGATCAGCTGAGGCTGGGCGCGGTGGTTCACGCCTATAATCCCAGAACTTTGGGAGGCCAAGGCAGGCGGATCACGAGGTCAGGAGATCGAGACCATCCTGGCTAACAGGGTGAAACCCCATCCCTACTAAAAATACAAAAAATTAGCTGGGCGCGGTGGCAGGCGCCTGTAGTCCCAGCTACTTGGGAGGCTGAGGCAGGAGAATTGCTTGAACCTGGGAGGCACAGGTTGCAGTGAGCTGAGATCGTGCCACTGCACTCCAGCCTGGGCAACAGAGCGAGACTCCATCTCAAAGAAAAAAAAAAAAAGATCAGCTGAGCATTTACTGCCTTTAGTTAACAAGCGTGTAAGGTCAAAGGTAGGAAGCAATTTGTAGAAAAAGTGGTGCGAGGCTACTTCAGGTGTACAGGGCCAAGCTTCAAGGCAATCATCATTCATAGTACTTTCCAGGGAGCCAAACACAAAGCTTGGCACTAGAAAATGCTTACTAAATGCTGGTTGAAGAAATATCTGACTGCACACACAGACACACCCCAAACTCAGCCAATGGTTTTGCCACTTCCTTCAGAAAAAGTCTTCACGATTCTGGACCCAAAATCTAAAGCATCTTTATCTATCCTCTCCCTCCCTCCTTCCATCAAAGACCAAATTCTGCACTGTGTTCTCACCCTCTCTGAAAACTGGTCCTATCATTTATTTTACCCTCCTGCATCTTTAGGCTCTTCCTCTCTACCAGAAAATTCCCAGTAGTGGCCAGACACAGTGTCTCATGCCTATAATCCCACACTTTGGGAAGCCAAGGTGGGCAGATTGCTTCAGCTCAGGAATTGGAGACCAGTCTGGACAACACAGATGGTGAGACCCATCTCTAGAAAAAGAATACAAAAATTAGCCAGGCGTAGTGCTGTACACCCTTGGTGCTACTTGAAGGCTGAGGTGGGAGGATGGCATGAGCCCCAGTGGGTGGAGGTTGCAGTGAGCTAAGATTGTGCCACTGCACTCCAGCCTGGGCAATGGAGAGAGATCCTGTCAAAAACAAAACAAAATCCCAGTAGCATTAGAGCATGTTTAAATTTCTCCCATCTCAATCTGAAACAAAACAAAACATCATAGACCCCTCATTTCCTCCCTGCCCTGCATGAATATCACACTTCTCAGTACCCTTAACAGGCCTCTCTTTCTCTACCAAATACAGTGATCAAACTCTACGGGTCCAGCCCTTTTCTTTTCTCATTCTACACCCTCTTTGGATGAGTGCTTTTTATGCAGTAATACTTATATGCAACAGCTCCCAAACATGTATCTCCACCCCAGATCTCTTCCAGGAGTAGCAACTGTCTACTCCTCATCTTTACTTGGATGTCTCACAAACAAAACACACATCCAAAAAGGCATTATCTTCCCTCCCACACCTCATGCCAACCCGCTCCTCCTCCTGTGTTCTCAATCACCGTAATGGTTCCACCATCCCATCCTACTCAGTTGTTTATGCCAGAAACTTTTGAATCATCCTTGCTACCTCCCGCTCCATCAACCATATCCAAATAATCACCACCTTCTTGCTGACTTTAACTACAAACCCAATCTCACTCAATCTCAATCCTTACCTGTCATTACGCTTTATCCAGTGCTGCTACACCATCCCTGGGTGACTGCAAAAGCACTGTTTGTTCACATCCACCCTCCTCCTCCCCAGGGTGGCCACATGATTGCACAGGATGTGCCTGCGCAACAAGTCTGGCTCAGGGGGCTGAAGCCTTTTGACCTGGCCTAGATGGGACACAGTGGTGCATCTTTTCCTAATTGGTCCACACAGAACAGAAGCCTTTTTTGGGTTTGCACAAAGACACCATACGTGCCAGCAGGACCTACCTTTCTAAACTATTCTCTACACAGCAACAGCGATCATTTTACAAACTCAAATTAGGCCAGGCGCGGTGGCTCACACCTGTAATCCTAGGACTTTGGGAGGCCAAGGTGAGAGCATCACTTGAGGTCAGGAGTTCAAGATCAGCCTGGCCAATATGCTGAACTAGATTGAGCCATTGCACTCCAGTCTGGGTGACAGAGCAAGACTCCGTCTAAAAAAAAAAAACAAAAAACCTCAAATCAGAGTCAGGCACAGCAGTGCCTATGCAGTCGCAGCTACAAGGGAGGCTGAGGCAGGAGGATCACTTGAGCCCAGGAGTTTGACTGCAGTGTGCTATGATTGCTCCTGTGAATAGCCACTGCACTCCAGCCCGAGCAACATAGCAAGACTGTCTCAAAAACAAAAAAATTCATTGGAAACTGGAGAAAATGAACTGGAGGAATGTGGGCAACACTACTGCCTGCCCTAACAAGGAAAATGGAGAGGATATTGCACCATATCAGGGATCTGCCTAAGAACATTTCTGAGAAGAATGTAGGAAGTGCTACCTGGCCCAGTATCTGCCTTTGAGAAAATGTGAGAGAGATGAACTAAAGAAGTATATTCAATTTTTAAGTAGAATTTAGAGAAAACATAAAGGACTCAGGACTTGCTGGGTTTAAAATAAAACTACTTCTAGTCAGATATGGTAGCCCATGCCTATAGTCTCAACTACTTGAGAGGCTGAAGTGGGAGGATCACTTGTGCCTAGGAGTTCAACTGAAGTGTGCTATGATCTCACCTGTGAATAGCCACTGCACTCCAACCTGGACAACAAAGTGAGACACTGTCTTCAACAAACAAAACAACCTCAGATCAAAAACCCTTTAGTGGCCAGGTGTGGTGGCTTACACCTGTAATCCCAGCACTCTGGGAGGCCAATGTGGGCAGATCGCTTGAGCCCAGGAGTTTGAGACCAGCCTGGGCAACATGGCAAAACTCCATCTCCACTAAAAATACAAAAATTACCCAGGCATGGTGGCGTGTGCCTGTAGTCCTAGCTACTCAGGAGGCTGAGGTGGGAGGATCACCTGAGCCTGGGAGGTGGAGGTTGCAGTGAGCCAAGATGGTGCCACTGCATTCCAACCTGGGCAACAGAGTGAGACCCTGTCTGGAACAAACAAACAAACAAAAAGTGGGTTTCCACTATGCTGACATTAAAGTCCAAAATCCTAAAAATGACCCAAGAGGCCTCATCCCCAGACATATTTTCCTCTTGATCTCAACTCTTTCAGCCTGTAAGTTTATCCCCTAATGTACTTCACTAACTCCTACTAATCTTTTGGCCTTTTTTAAAATTATTATTTTTACAAAAAAAAAAGAGATGGGAGTCTCGCTATGTTGACCTGGCTGATCTCAAAGTCCTGGCCTCAAGCGATTCTCCCATCTCAGCCTCCCAAAGTGCTAGGATTACAGGTGTGAGCCACCGTACCTGCTCCCCAGGCCTTATTTTAAATATCATTTTTTACGCAGGCCTTCCCTGAACAGTCCCTCTCCCCTAAACCAGGTTAGGTCTCAAGGTCACATGCTCCCCTAACACCCTGTGCTTTCCTAAGTACCACTTAGGATTGTGATAGCCTGAGCTGGTGTGACTATGTGTTTGGCTCATAAGCTCATAAGCTCATAAAGGCAGGGACCCTCCATCTTGTTCACAGCTGTGGCCCTGAAGCGAGCAATGCCGGGCATCTAACAGATGCTCAGCAAACAGTTGTTCAATGAATGCCTGAATAAATAGGTTGCTCCAGTACCCATGACTCTAATGAACAAACATTTGGCTACCTCTTTAGCAAAGGAAAAATCAATCATGGGAGGATTTCTTAGTAACATTATTGCATTGATGACCAAATACATGCAGACTCCTCACTGGAAACAGAAGAACAATCAAGGAAGCAGAAACTCCAGGTGCCTAGTGGCAGCAGTAACATTTCACGGTTTAGATTTGCATTTGTGACCACAACCTTACTCTTAGCTATGAATAAAGAGTTTCACCAGGGCCAGCTCATGGGTGGGCAACCAACGCAGTCACACTGGGCCCTGTGCTTGGCTTAATGCTCTGTGGTCACCATGTTCAAATTCTTAATTTTTTTAACAAGGGGCCCCACAAATTATGTAGCCAGTCCTGAGTTTTACACATTAGTTTGATTTCTGGAAGGGAACAGTGGATAGCTAATCCCCAGCTAAGGAGGCATCCTCCATAATCAAGGCTGTTTTCAACCTCCCTGAGCACATGTAAGTCCTAATAAAGAGGGTTACATTTCTAGGACATGTTTTCTTCTGATATAAATTATATCATACATTATGTAGCACTCCCTTTGAGAAAGTCGAGATTTTTCAGATTACAGAAATACACAGCAGTCTTCGTTTTATTGCTGTTACCTAAAAAGAGGTTAATTTTTCTTAAAACTAAATTCTACTTAAAACTACCATAGAATTCCTTTTTCAGTTCCAACTTTTTAAACTTTATGAAATTTAACAAATGCACTGAACACTTGAAATTTCTTTGGAGATAGAAACTGGCAGGGCATGCTTCTCAGAATAGGAAAAAGAAAAAAAAAGAAAAGAAACTGGCAGGACACATTGGCCATTCACAAAGAACACTGGTTTAGTTATCTTTATGATAAAGGTGTTTCAAAACGTCAGATGTTTAAATTTACAAATAGCTTTTCTAGTTGTGAAGAGTTTGAAGTTAATTGTTAAGCTTATAAATGTTTAGACCATCTCAAACATTTAGACCATCTTAAATATAGGTTCATTTTGCTCCTCAACCAAAGATGACTTTGTTCTCCGGGGAACATTTGCCTATGTCTGGAGACATCTGGGGTCGTTTAACTGCAGGGAGGGTGCACTGGCATTTAGTAGGTAGAGGCCAGAGATGCTGCTAAACATCCTGCAATGCACAGGACAGCCCCCACAACAAAATTTAACTGGCCAAAAATGTCAAAACTGCCACAATTGAGAAAGGCGGGTCTAAACATACATGGCATTTGCCTCAGATAGGAAACGTGACAGCACTAAGCCACAAATCCAGTGACAAAGCCAAGAATACAGACAGTCTCCACAAGAAACACATATGGTTATATGAACAGTCATTTGGGAACTCCCTTTTTAAGACAGGGAGTTAGACATTTGACATACTGACCTGGAACCATGAATACATTTCTCATTAGAATAAATAAAAATAATGACAAGAGTCCTTGGTTGGCTCTATAAAAAAAAAAAAACAACAATATAGCTGAAATACCACACACTTCATAGAAAACAGAATTTGACAGTCAGAAGGGATCATTTCCAGTAGTAATTTCTGTTTTCTACCACTTCATTTCATGAAAAATGTACAATATCTACATCACAGTTCAGAATTTTCCATTCATCAGAGAATATAATCACCGTGTACATTAGCAGTTTTTAAGGCAGAGCTTTGCAAACAGATGATGCATGAAACAAATTTGATTTTATTATTTTTGGGATTTTTGTTTTGAGATGGAGCTTCACTCTGTCGTCCAGGCTTGAGTGCAGTGGCACGATCCCTGCTCATCCCAACCTCCACCTCCCGGATTCAAGCAATTATCCTGCCTCAGCCTCCTGAGTAGCTAGGATTACAGGTGCCCACCACCACGCCTGGCTAATTTTTGAATATTTTTGTAGAAATGGGGTTTTGCCATGTTGGTCAGGCTGGTCTTGAACTCCTGACCTCAAGTGATCCACCTGCCTTGGCCTCCCAAAATGTTGGGATTACAGGTATGAGCCACCATGCCCAGTCTCTTTGTGTGTGTGTGTGCGTGTTTTGTTTTTTTTGAGACAGACTCTCGCTCTGTCACCCAGGCTGGAGTGCAGTGGTCCAGTCTCGGCTCACTGCAACCTTCGCCTCCCGGGTTCAAGCAATTCTCCGTCTCAGCCTCCCGAGTAGCTGGGATTACAGGCTCCCAGCCACCACGCCCAGTTAATTTTTGAATTTTTAGTAGAGACACCATCTTGGCCAGGCTGGTCTTGAACTCCTGACCTCGTGATCCACCTGCCTCGGCCTCCCAAAGTGCCGGGATTACAGGTGTGAGCCACTGTGCCCAGCCCTCTTTGTGTTCTAAAAAGGAAAAAATATGAGCCAATATTTAAAATCAGGCTTTACATTTTTTATTTTTAAGTAAAAGTTCTCAGCTATTCGTGGCAAAAAAAAAAAAAAAAAAAAAAAAGCTGCCTACACTGTATGGCTGCATGGGAATTCCTGCATGGATACTGGGTGGAAATGGCCAATATCCACCCAGACTTAGCAGGTTCCTCTGCAGTCACCTGGGCCCAACCAAGCACTCTCGTGCATTACCTGTTTAGTCCATGTGGATAAAGTAGATTTTGTGGTCCCAGTTTTAGGGGAAAACGTTTTTCTTACTGTTAAGCAATTCAATTACAAATGGAAAAGGAGTAACTCCTTAAAAAGTGAGTGGAAGCATTGCTATCATTAATCAAGAATGAACTATAATTAATGAAGGATACAATCTAGTACAAACTTGGGGCCAAGGCTAAGGAGGTCCTTTACAGGGCCAAGTTGAAGGACGGGCAGAGGAGGTGGCAGTGACCGTCAAATCCTCATCATGAAATGGAAAAAATATCAACCTCTCGGCCAATAAAACTTCTTATACGTAAATTCATAGTGTGGTATATTGTATTTAAAAATAAAGGAGTTTGCCATTTCTAAGAAATCAGTTTCCCAAAACTACCATTTCAAGGGTCTGAAAAAAAATTCCTTTAAGAAAAAGCAGGTATCTACACAGTCTGAGTTTTCCTTCCTGCTAGAACTGAAATCTGTTACCAAAGCCTCCAGCAGGGGGGCCTGCCTGTAATTGCCTAAGCGCCTAGCAGGTAATTTACACTGATCTTTAAAAACTATTAACCCTTCCTCCTCCCCTCTATAAAACAAACCGGCCTTTCAGAACAGCTCTGGAAGGGGGGCAGAATGCCAGACGAAGAGACAACTTCCAGACCACGTCTCTCACCTCCCACCCATCAAATTCAGCCCACAAAAAGCTGTGGCCGCATTCTCATTTCAAGGCACCATGGCTTTCTTTGAACACCATATATCTTCCCAACTGGCCTCTTGCCCCATTATGTGTAAAAAACCGACTCTCTTGTCTGCAGAAAGAAATAACAAGGCAAAGGGTGTACAGGGCAACGTTTATATGCATCTACAGCATGCCAGGTGCCTACAGAACCTACCTCGGCCTAGGCGGCCCGTGCCCTAGCCGGGATCTGCAGGCGCCCTCATCCACGCTGGGAGACAGGAAGAGGAGAGGGAGGCGTGACAGGCGAGGGTGCCTGTGCTGCGCAGAAAGCGCTGCCAGGAGAAAAGAAGCAGTGAGCAAGGGCTTCTTCCATTTCAAAAACCTAATAACCAAAACTTGGAGGAATCTGCCTGAGATACTTAAAAAAAAGAGGAAAGAGAAACCTAGGAGGGGGTAAAATGCTTTTAAGACGAATCACTTGTTTTCGTAATAGACCCTGCGAGCGAGTTTCCTAGACTGCCGCGAGAAGAAGGAAAGCGAGGGAGCAGGAAAGGAGAGGCTTTGGAGCCCCTAAACTAACGTCTCTTTTATTAGTAATAGTTTGCTCCAGGGTGAGTCATTTATTATCCTAGCGTTGGCCTCTTTATCAGCAAAGTAGGGGTGAAAATTCATCTTAGCCGGGCTGGGCTTAGGATTCAAGGAAGTTAAATGAAGTTAAGCCCCTGGCACCCATGGGATGGTAGCGAGTCTGTTCGTTCCCTGCCTATCCACGCCCGCAGCCAACCCCTCCGACAACTAAGCTACACGGACCAGGGGCAAGAGGCCAGAAAGTGACTTTCAGGGGACACGGGGCACCGGCGTCCCAGCCCCACTGAGCGGACGGAAAATGAAGGTGGAAGGAAGAGGCGCCGCTCCATCCCGGTCCCTGGCGCACCCGGTTCAGCTTCCTCCTCCGCCGGGGAGCCCAGCCCGCCTGGGGCCACGGGGCACTGGCTGAGAGCCGGCTCCCTCCCACCCATCCTTCTCAGCCTTCCCCCACCGCCGGGCGGCCGAGCAGGGGAACACGAGGGAAAGCCGGTTACCTGGAGTGGGCGTCTGGCCCCGGAGTCTCAGGAGGATGCCCAGCCGCTCCTGCTCCACCAAGCTCCCGCCCCGCGCGGCGCTCTAGGCGCTCCGGAGCTGCGCCTGCACCCCTCGCACCGGCTGGGCCCGCCCCGGAGCCGCCCCCAGAGGCCCCGCCTTTCTAGGCCCCGCCCACCACATCCCCGCCTCGCCCACCTGCGCGAGCGTGGAGCTGGGGACTTGCTGCGGACTCTCGGTTCCCGCCTACAGGCGAGGGCGCCCTCTGGGCACTGACGTGGTCTGGGAGTAGCGCTGGGATCGTAGTGCTTCCTCGCTCATCTTCCTCACTGTGCTGATTCTTAGAGGTGTGTGTGTGAGCGGCGTCTTTTTAAACATTTTATGCCTCCCTTCCTCGAAAGCAGGAAACTCGAGAAATGCTGCCTTTTCTGATTTTAAACACGAAAATATGTTACAGAACAACAGTAAAATTAAATTCCAAGGTTCTTGATAAGTAAAGTTTAGAGATAACCATGTAGGTGTTTTTTTTCTTTCCCCTAACGAACCTTGCTTCCTAAATTTAGCATTTAAGAACTCATTACATTCATGTGTATTTCCACATAAAAATTAAGATCAAATTAAACTGTGGAACAATCCACAGTGCTGTGGAAAGTAGGAAAAAACCTTCCCCGCCCTTATAGCACAGATCTTTGTGTCAGTTATAAAAGTTGACACAGTTCTCTTTGTAACAAGGAGAATATTGTGTCTGTGTCTTCTTTCGTTGGATTTTTAGCTCCTAGAAAACAGAACGAGGTCTTATTTGTTTCCATGTTGTTTAAAAAAAATTCTGGCCGGGCGCGGTGGCTCACGCCTGTAATCCCAGCACTTTGGGAGGCCGAGGCGGGCGGATCACGAGGTCAGGAGATCGAGACCATCCTGGCTAACACGGTAAAACCGCGTCTCTACTAAATATACAAAAAATTAGCTGGGCGTGGTGGCGGGCGCCTGTAGTCCCAGCTATTCGGGAGGCTGAGGCAGGAGAATGGCGTGAACCCAGGAGGCGGAGCTTGCAGTGAGCCGAGATCGCGTCACTGCACTCCAGCCTGGGCAACAGAGTGAGACTCCATCTCAAAAAAAAAAAAAAAAAAAAATTCTAACTCGGAGGCCATTAGACTGTGATATGTTTGATACTTGCCTGATTTGTCAACGAAAATTAACATAAGATGATGGTATAGAGGAAGAAAGACTTCCCCTCTACTCTCTGAGGCTTGGATAACTAAGTCTATGAAATAAATTGACCGCAGGTAGATTAACAAGAGAAAAAATACACAGATTTCGTGTAGGGGGTATCACAGAAAAGAAAAATTAATATTCCCTCTGCCTCCCCCAACAAAAACTGAGATTTTAGGAGCTTGTGTACCCTCTTCCTTGGGGAGGGACAATTTAGGGGAGAGGAAATGATTTTGGGAAAAACTCCTGAACTCTTTCAATGGCTAGCTTTGTTTAATATCTCATGAAATTTTCCATGAGCAATTCAAGCATAATTGTTAAGAGCAAGTAGATTAGGTAAATGTAAATGGAATAAAAGTTTATAAATAAACTTTTAAAAATAATTTGTTTTATAAAATTTGTCTACTTAAAAATAGTTTTAAAAATGTTTTTTGGTGACTTGAAATTTCGACCATATTAAATTAAGTAATAGATATTCATTAAATATCTGAGTCATTTGTAAGTTAAAATACTGACATATTAATTGCTAAACGTAAGTTTAAAGTATAGCCGGGGCCGGGCACAGTGGCTCATGCCTGTAATTCCAGCACTTTGGGAGGCCGAGGTGGGTGGATCACCTGAAGTCAGGAGTTTGAGAGCAGCCTGGCCAACATACCAAAACCCCGTCTCTACTAAAAATACAAAAACTAGCCAGCTGCGGTGGCGTGTGCCTGTAGTCCCAGCTACTCGGGAGGCTGAGGCATGAGAATCGCTTGAACCCGGGAGGTGGAGGTTGCAGTGAGCTGAGATCATGCCACTGCACTCTGGCCTGGGTGACAAAGCAAGGCTCCATCTCAAAAATAAATAAATTAATTAATTAAAAATAAAGTATAGCTGGCTGTTTGCAATGGCTCACGCTTGTAATTCCAACACTTTAGGAAGCCGAGGTGCAAGTATCACTTGAGCCTGGGAGTTTGAGATCAGCCTGGGCAGCATAGCCAGACCTCACCTCTACAAAATAAAAATAGATAAATTAACCAGGGGTGGTGGCCAAGCAATAGATTTATGAATTAACTTTTGGAATATATCTTGTTTGTCAGTTGGATACTGCCTGTATACCACAAGTGTAATCCATTTTTTGTGTGTGTGTGACAGGGTCTCACTCTGTTACTCAGGCTGGAGCACAGTGGCGCAATCACAGCTCACTGCAGCCTCAACTTACCCCTGCTCAGGTGATTCTCCCACCTCAACCTCCCAAGTAGCTGGGACTACAGGTGTGTGCCACCATGCCCGGTAATTTTTTGGTATTTTTTGTAGAAATAGGGTTTCACCATGTTGCCCAGGCTGGTTTTGAACTCCCACGCTCAAGCGATCCACCCATCTCAGTCTCCCAAAATGCTGGGATTACAGGTGTGAGCCACCTTGCCCAGCGCACTTATTTTTAATGCCTGCAATAACATACACCCATAAATCTATACAAGTAGTTTAGAAAGTATTTCTGGAATGCTTAGGGGTGTATCAGTCAGGGCCCAGTCAGAAAACAGAAATCACAGCAATTATTTTTACAGAGAATTTAAAGTCATGAAGATTGGCAAGGCAAAAACATTGTAGTGACAGAGAGAAAGTAACTGCAGGAAGCAGCTGCCATGCACAGAGCTGGGGAGAGGGGAAGTGTTGGGGTTATCAGAACCTAAGAGCCAGGAGAGGGCCCCTGGTTGGCTGGGAGTCAGACCTCAAAGGAGGGGGCGGTACCCAGCTGGTGCTTTTAACTCTGAAGGTAAACTTTGAGGCTGGATGGGAGAGGGTGGATTAAAACAAACAAACAAATCTAAGAAACTGAAACCAGCTGATGCTGCAGCCAGGGAGAAGAGCCCTTGCTTGGTAACATGGACAGGAACAGTAAGCAGCTATAAAGTAGCAAGTCTCTCTCCTCAAGCACCCCTTATAAGCAAAACCTTATAGGAAATGTGATTTGCTAAGTCCCAGCCCTGGCTCACAAAGCAGAGGATAGAAGCTTGAGTTTGAACTCTAAGACATACTTCAATAACCAGCACAAGGAGCAAACTCATGATCACAAACACGCAACTCTCCTAATATTATAGATGTGGGAAAGTGTCTGATAAACACAGCTGTCATAGTAATGATTAATACAATAGCAATATATTATTAAAATGTCATAATAAAACTATAGTTACAAGTACAATCAAATAACGGGACAGAGGCAGGGCATGGTGGCTCATGCCTGTAATCCCAGCACTTCAGGAGGCCAAGGTGGGCAGATCACTTGAGGTAAGGAGTTCGAGACCAGCCTGGCCAACATGGTGAAACCCTGTCTGTACTAAAAGTATAAAAATTAGCTGGGTGCAGTGGCACACGCCTGTAATCCTAGCTACTGGGGAGGCTGAAGCACGAGAATTGGTTGAATCCGGGAGGTGGAGGTTCCAGTGAGCCAAGATCATGCCACTGCACTCCAGCCTGGGTGACAGAGCAAGATTCCATCTCAAAAATAGATAAATAAATAAGAATAAATTAAAAAAAAATAAGGGGATGGTGTTGCTTGACCTATACTTTGTGTTACTGGAGAACAGTGAAGATCCTCTCCCAGCTGTATTTTCTGTGAAACCACTAACTACATAGAACCACCTTTCCCCAAATGACTTAGGTAAGCATCGTGGATAACATCCTTTCACACCTACGACAAGGCCATAGACATGACCTCCAAATTTCCATTCCCATCTTATAAATTGTTAGCTGAACCATTTGCCCCTACTGATCAATCTGGGCAAATACCTTACTTGATCAAACTTCAGTCAGGCTTTTCTCCTTCCATCAGGTCTTTGCCCTTTAATCTAGTCTCAGCCTAAACCAGCATTGGAATTTGGAATAAGCCCCTTAACGTCCTGTATTAGTCTGCTTTCACATTGCTATAAAGACATCTCTGAGATTGGATAATTTATAAAGAAAAGAGGTTTAAAGGCTGGGTGTGGTGGCTTACGCCTGTAATCTCAGCACTCTGGGAGGCTGAGGTGGGCAGATCACAAGGTTAGGAGTTCGAGACCAGCCTGACCAACATGGTGAAACTTTGTCTCTACCAAAAATACAAAAATTAGCCAGGCGTGGTGGTGCACGCCTGTAATCCCAGCTACTCAGGAGGCTGAGGCAGGAGAGTCGCTTGAACCCGGGAGGCAGAGGTTGCAGTGAGCTGAAATCATGCCACTGCACTCCAGCCTGGCGACAGAGTGAGACTCTGTCTAACAAAAAAAAAAAGAAAAGAGGTTTAATTGACTCACAGTTTGGCATGGCTGGGGGGCCTCAGGAAACTTATAATCATGACAGAAGGGGAAGAGGCACATCTTACGTGGCAGCAGGTGAGAGAGAGCAAGCAAGAGCAGGGAAAACAGCCTTGTAAGACCATCAGATCTCCTAAGAACTCACTCACTATCACAAAAGCAACACGGGGGAAACTGCCCCCACGATCCAATCACCTCCACCAAGCCCCTCCCTCGCCACGTGGGGATTATGGGGATTACAATTCAAGATGAGATTTGGGTGGGAACACAGCCAAACCATATCACATCCCCTCCCAAGAAGCCCCTTCCCAGCTGACCACAAAGAAACTCTGTCCTGATCAATTGCCTGATTGGGCCACCTGCTCATCCCACTCCCTGATACTGGTTCTTTTTTTTTTTTTTTTCTTTTCTGAGACAGTGTTTCGCTCTTGTTGCCCAGGCTGGAGTGCAATGGTGGTGCAATCTCAGCTCACTGCAACCTCCGCCTCCCGGGTTCAAGCGATTCTTCTGCCTCAGCCTCCCAAGTAGCTTGGATTACAGGCATGTGCCAACCATGCCCAGCTAATTTTGTATTTTTAGACGAGTTTTCACCATGTTGGTCAGGCTGGTCTCAAACTCCTGACCTCAGGTGATCCTCCCATCTTGGCCTCTCAGAGTGCTGGGATTACAGGCGTGAGCCACCGCACCCAGCCGATACTGGTTCTTTTTAACATTGTTTACTACTCCCAATAAAAGAAAAACCCTTTTCTGCCTGACCTTTCAAAAGCTTGCAGATCTTATGGTTGAAGCATTCTATTAGAATGCCGTCCCTCCCCTATTGCGACATTCTCTTTTTCTATTGCAATAATCCTTCTAAATAAAGTCTCTCCTTACCTAGATCTGGATTTGGTTTTTATTTGACAGTTCTCGTTGCTGTGATCCAGCTCAAGACTGGAACTCACCTAGGGACCTCCACCAGCCCCACCCGGGTAAAGGTGCCATGTTCAGGACTTGAGGACTCTTGGGTGAGTTCAAGTCTTGAACCAGTGCTCTGGCCATCTTGTCTGTTGAATAACAGTAAGAGGTTACTTTGATTGTTTTAGGCAAAGAGATGCTTTGGCCCTCCTGTGAGACTTCTGTGTTTCCTCAGCTCCTCGACCTGGGGATTGTTCAAGGGAGTTAATCAAGTGGGACTTTTTCTTGGCTCCTTTAAAGATTTTTTTCTTTGGGCAGACTATCCACTAATGCCATGGGTAACTCTCACTCTATCAGATGCCCTCCTCTTCCCCCACTGAGTACATGCTATTATGGCACTAATTCAGTTTAATAGCCTCAAAAATGGCACAATTTACTAAAGGTAACGTAGAACCTCAAAGGCCTCTTTGGGAAACATGAGATCTCCTTAAACCAGCTCATCTAAGACTTCTCCCTTCCCATCATCCCCATCCCTCCTTTTTACCACTTTAAACCTTCTCTTTTGTTGCCTTGAATGATTTAATCTGTCCACCTCCTTCACCCCTCCACCCATTCCTACACACCTTTTCCTACCCACTCCAGCTCCTCAACTCATGGTCACTCAAGATTTAGGCCTCCCTTCTGTTCTGACCACCTTCTCTTCACACCACTGGTGAAGCAGGGATCTCCTGTGCTAAACAGGAGATGGCTGAACAGATGACACCCAATACTGGGCAGATGAGATTGGCTACAGTTTTTTCAGTTACATACTCACAGCCTAAGTGGTGAGGAGGTTATTGCATGCCAGGCAGAGCTACATGGGAATTGCATTTGAAAGCAGACTGAAGCAGCAGGGGCTGTGTGAGGCAGGCTTTGTAGTAATGGCACAAGAGTGAGGTAACCTTTTATTCCATGGGAGGATGTAATTGGCTTGTTCAAATAGTTCTGTGGGTTGGCAGGTAGGTAAAGCTCCTTAGATTGAAGATTAAGTAGGGTACAGCTGGTCTGGCTGAAGGGGAAACTAGCTGGGTAGGGAGCCCTTCCCACTTCAGGGGTGATATGGTTTCGATCAGTGTCCCTGCCCAAATCTCATTATCAAATTGTAGTCCCCAGTGTTGGAAGTGGGGCCTGATGGAGTGGATTGAATCATGAAGGCGGTTTCTAATGGTTTAGCACCATCCCTTTGGTGCTGTCTTGTCATGGAGTTCTCATGAGATCTGGTTGTTTAAAAGTATATGGCACCTCCTCCCTGCCTCTCCTCCCCCTGCTCCGGCCATGTAAGACGTACCTGCTTCCCCTTCAACTTGCATCATGATTGTAAGTTTCCTGAGGCCCCCCAAGCCATGCTTTCTGTACAGCATACAGAACTGTGAGCCAATTAAACCTCTTTTCTTTATAAATTACCCAGTCTCAGGTAGTTCTTTATAGCAATACAAGAATGGTCTAATATAAGTACCTAGATCATTGCTAAGTAAGATAGAATAGTGGAGCATAATTTAAAGCTTACGTAAATTTTTTTTAGTACACAGAGGCTAAATATATTTTGGTCTGCTAATGATGTGTTCATTCTTGCCACATTGAAAAGTTGTACAGGCCAGGCACAGTGGCTCACACCTGTAATCCCAACACTTTGGGAGGCCAAGGTGGGTGGATCACCTGAGGTCAGGAGTTTGAGACCAGCCTGACCAACATGGTGGAACCCCATCTCTACTAAAAGTACAAAAATTAGCTGGATGTGGTGGCAGGGGCCTGTAATCCCAGTTACTCGGGAGGCTGAGGCAGGAGAATCACTTGAACCCAGGAGGTGGAGGTTGCAGTAAGCCGAGATCACACCATTGCACTCCAGCCTGGGTGACAGAGAGAGACTCCATCTCAAAACAACAACAACAACAACAACAAAAAAAAAAAAAAAAAAGAAAGAAAGAAAGAAAGAAAAGAAAAGAAAGAAAAGTTGTACTATAAGGAAGTGTATGGCTATAAAAAAGTCACAAGATATATAACCTCAAGCTTGACTAGTCTGCTACAATATGCTGGTATATGACAGACAGCTAATTATCTACTTCATAGTTTTCTCTGTAGGTATATTACTTTGCTAGGTCTGTCAACAAAGTACCATAGACTGGTACTTTAAACAACAGAATTTGTTTTGTCACAATTCTGGAGGCTGGAAGTCCAAAATTGAGTGTCAGCAGAGTTGGGTTTTTTCTGAGGCCTCTCTCCTTGGCTTGTAGATGCCAAGATTAATATTTCTTTGGCCTTTAATATTAAAACTTTTAATTAACATTTCTCTTTTTAATGATAGGCATTCCTCATTTTAAGATACCTGACCCTTAAACAACTGATCTTTGCCACCACCTTTCAACAGATGCTTCAGCTGGTTTTGTGGGAACAACACCAACCAGAGTCCCTAGGAGACTGTTTCTTAGTCCCTGACTCACCCCATGCAAGAGGCTTAGGATTGCATCTGAATTGCTCAGTGGTGAATAATATTCATTTACTATCAACAAAAGGGAGGTCAACAGTGTTGATCTTTACCAGAGCCTTGTTTTCCTGAGAAATAGCACTGGCTAAAGAGCTCTCCTCATCCTTTTATGATAGCCACCCATCCTCTTCTTGCAATAACCCTTTTGAATAAAGTCTCCCCTTGCCTAAATCCAGATTTATTTTGACAAATGCTACAAAATTAGTTTTGAATTGTTTTAGAAATTTAATCAAATTACATTGAAAGGAACATGAGGAAGACATAAAAGAGTAAGGTACTACTTTCAAAGCATGAAGATGGAGAAAGCAAATTCAATCATAAATGTACTGTCCAGGAAAAAAAGAAAGTGTGGCTCCTAAGCATGCAAATTCCAGGTAGAGTAAGGCCTGAAATATGTTTCTAAAACCCATACATGTAAGTTCTTTAATGTTTTTAAAAAGAAACAGGTTGATCTCTTTTAAGAGCAGGCAGCATTTCTCAGAATGGCAACAAAGCTAAAATCACACACAAAATAGTTTGATATAGTTAATACATTAAAGTGTTAAATGCATGCATAACAAATATATCATAAAGTTAAAAGTCAAACAAACTAGAAAATATATGCAATAGTATGTAAGCAAAAATTAATTTTTCAAATAAAGGGAATTTTACATAAAATATGCACCAGGTGAAAAATGGGCAAAGGGCATGATAAGATACATCACTAAAGAAGAAATCCACATAAAAAGATGCTCAATTTCAATAGGAACTGAAGAAATGCAAATTAAAACTACAAATCACTTTTTACCTATCAGATTGGCAAAGTTGAAAAAGATTGATAAACACAATATAGATGAAGGTGTAGGAATACAGACTCCTGTGCTGCTCTCTGTCTTACAGATTTCTACAAACTTTCTAGAAGGCATTTGGACAACATGGATACTTATTGACAACTATTCATCTGGGAATTTATCCTATGTAGGAAATTTTACAAATACACAAAGATTTCAGAATCGAAACATTGTAAACAATGTAAGGTTGTTAAAAAATAATTTTCAGAAAAAGATAAAATCACGACTCATACAAATATAAAAGTGCACATCTGTTAAGGAATTTACGCATATGATATGAGGGAATCAGGTGTATGTTATAACCATTTCAAAGGAAAAGTCAAAAAGCACAGATTTATCTGGAGTAAAGGAATGTTAAGATGAATTGCAAATGGAAACAAAACTGGTATTTTCATAGGGTGGGGATGGCGGGAACCAATTAAATTATTGCCAGACAGGACAGAATTTACATACCATCAGTTACATATAATTTATAAAAAGAGGCAAATAGGGTCGGGCGCAGTGGCTCACGCCTGTAATCCCAGCACCTTGGGAGGCTGAGGCTGGTGGATCACTTGAGGTCAGGAGTTTGAGACCAGCCTGGCCAAAATGGCAAAAACCTGTCTCTACAAAAAATACAAAAAATTAGCTGGGCGTGGTGGTTTGCGTCTGTAATTCTAGGTACTTGGGAGGCTGAGGCACGAGAATCACTTGAGCCCAGGAGGCAGAGGTTGCAGTGAGCCGAGATCACACCATTGCACTCCAGCCTGGGTGACAGAGTGAGACTCCGTCTCAAAAACAAAACAAAACAAACAAACAAAAACGAAAAGGTTTATTTTGTTTGCATATGTAAGCTTCACAGAAAAAAAGTGAAAATCCCAAAGAGGTGCTTAGACCCAGGAGCTTATACAACATTTTAACAGAGGATGATGAAGTGTGGGAAGCTACTAGACAAGGGAAATGGGGAGAGGCTGGGCTTCTCTGGTGTGGATAAATTGTGGGAAGGTAACTGGGAAAGGCATGGTAATTAAGGCTTGTTTAGTGAGGTGTGTTATGCAGATGAATTGTTCACCTTATTCTGGTATGGGAGAGGGCATCACCTTTGCAAAGGGAAATTAGGCAAAGGTTTGTAGGTAGAAAGAGAGAGGGCAAAGAGTTTTGCTTGTGTCTGCTGTTTCTCAATTGCCTTTAGCTCAAAATAATCCTTATGCCAATATGGCATGTTTTGAGGTGGCACATTCTTTTTTACTTTTACTATTATCATTTTATTTGTTTGTTTTTTTGTTGTTTTTTGTAGAGACAGGGTCTTGTTTGTTGTTGCCCAGGCTGGAGTGTAGTAGTGTGATCATACCTCACTATCACCTTGAACCAAGTAGCTAGGACTACAGGTACACACTAACCTGCCCTGCTAATTTATTTTATTTTGTTTTTGGTAGAGACAGGGTCTTGCTTTATTGCCCAGGCTGGTCTCAAACTCCTGGCCTCAAGGGATCTTCTCACTTCAGCCTCCCAAACTGCTGGGATTACAGGCCCTGCCACCACGCCCAGCCTGGGGTGGCATATTCTGATCCCTTTCCCATTGTTTCAGAAAGATGTTTCCATTTTGGAAAAACATAAAATAAATGAACAAATAATAGTAAATTTAGCATTTCTGTCCAAAAGAAAATAACATGTACAGTGAGCAGATGCCCATCAGGGTGTTTACCAGCAAAAACAAGTTAAAAGAAGTACCTGTCTGAATGGATCAACAAATTGCGTCATATCATATTAATACAATGGAATGACATTTAAGAAAGCAAAATTGATTCACACTTCAACATGGATGAATCTCCAGACCTTATGTGGAGATAAAGATGCCAAACACGAAAGAGTACAGACTGTTCAATTCATGTTTATGTATCTGAAATTCTGGAAGAGGCAAATCTAATCTATAGTGACAGAAAGGAGAGAAGTTGTTGCTGGGGCTGAGTGTGGGGAGAGGAGGGCATTTACTTTTTGGGGCGATAGAAATGTTCTTTATCTTGATTATGGTAATAATTGCCTGGGTGAGTAGGTTGGTCAGAAGTCATGGAACTATACACCTAAACAGCTATATTTTATTAAGCCATGCCTCAATAAGATTGTTTTTGCTGTTGTTGTTGTTTTGAGATGAGATGATACTCTGCAACCCAGGCTGGAGTGCAGTGGCATGATCACAGCTCACTGTAGCCTCAGTCTTCTGGGCTCAAGCCATCCTCCCACCTCAGCCTCCCGAGTGCCTGGGACTACAGGTATGTCCCACTGCACCTGGCTAATTTTTGTATTTTTTGTAGAGATAGGGTTTCACCATGTTGCCCAGGCTGGTCTCAAACTCCTGGGCTTAAGTAATCCGCCTGCCTCGGGCTCCCAGAGTGCTCAGATTACAGGCGCGAGCCACCGTGCCTGGCTGTGTACATATATATATATATATATATATATATATAAAGTGTCTGTTAGTAAAGACTAGAGGGGTAAACAGAAAGCAGACAGCATGTGTTGAGCAAAATCTGGACTCGCTGAGTTTGCAGTGATGATAAGCTTTCAAAGAGTAGAGGCTCTCCAGGCTTCACAAAGTATTCCTGGACTCAGTGATTCCTATCTGGAAGCCATCTGGACAAAGACGGCTGGCGCAGCCATGCCACTAAATGCACTCTTTTGAGGGCGAGAGTGCCTAGAAGTTGTGAGGCATTTTCACAGTTTCAGGAATCCAGCACAGCAAAGGAAGATGACAGGGTCAAGGCGTACTGGACACAGGGATCGTGGACTGACATGCTAAAGAAGACGGATGAGCCAGGGGGCTCACAGAGTTTTTTTTTAAGCTGAGCACCAAAATGTCTATGCTAAATGAACAAGAATGTTCCAGATATAAAAATTATTTAATAAACATCCTCCATATTGACTTGTAAATATTGCGTGAAGTGTGGCAGAGGCCCCCTCTGGTGGTAGCATGCAAAATCACATGTATAACTATAAAAAAGAAACAGGGTGAAAATCAGTCCTAGTGTTTACATACCTTAGATGTTAGAGGTATATACTAAAGAGGCAGTTTAGGCTGGGCACAGTGGCTCATGCCTGTAATCCCAGCACTTTGGGAGGCTGAGGCAGGCCTATCGCTTAAGCCCAGGAGTTTAAGACCAGCCTGGGCAACATGGTGAAACCTATCTCTACAAAAAAATAAAAATAAAAATAAAAATTAGCTGGGGTGTGGTGGCGCACACCTATGGTCCCAGCTATTAAGGAGGCTGAAGTGGAAGGATCGCCTGAGCCCGGGAGGTTGAGGCTGCAGTGAGTGGTGATCAAGCCACTGCACTCCAGCCTGGGTGAGAGTGAGATCTGTCTCCAAAAAAGAAAAAGAAAAAAAGAAAAGGAAGAAGCAATTCAGCAATACCCACGTACCATCCATATCTGTATTTTTTTTTTTTTTTTTTTTGACATAGGGTTTCACTCTGCCCAGGCTGGAGTGCAGTGGCACGCTCCCAGCTCACTGCAGCCTCAATCTCCTGGGCTCAGACAATCCTCCTACCTCAACCTCCCAAGTAGCTGGGAGTACAGGTGGACGCTACCATGCCCAGTTAATTTTTGTATTTTTTGAAGAGATGAGGTATCACCATGTTGGCCACGTTGGCCTCAAACTCCTGGACTCAAGTGATCTGCCCGTCTCAGCCTCCCAAAGTGCTGGGATTACAGGCATGAGCCACTGTGCCCAGCCTAAACTGCCTCTTTAGTATATACATCTAACATCTAATGCATGTAAACACCAAGCCACTATGCTTGGCCCATATATGTTCTTTACTTTGCTTCTTCTTACTTAACACATTTGGAAAATCATTCCATATTAGTTTATATAAAGCCTCTTTGTTCTTTTCAGTGTCTATCCAGTACAGGGGTTATGCCATGATATTCAAATAGTTCCCTAATGGCAATTCCAGTTGTTTCCAGTTTTTTGCTATTATAAACAATGCTACAGTGAATGTCTTCACACATATATAAAACATATGTGTAGTATTAATTGCCGTAAGTGGTATTGCTTGGTCAAAATGTATGTGCATTTAAAAAGTTGATAGGTCTTACCCTCTGTGTGGGGGAAGATGATTGGCAGTAGATACCATCAGACACAGGCAAAAGAAACAGGTTCCTTAGACCTTGATAAAGGATAGGAGAATTTAAACTCTACGAAGATTGCATGGAGCTGGAGTTTTGGCAGCCATCTTTTCCACAAGGGCAAACTTCCCTGGGTGCTGTGTGCTGGCTCCCATCAGCTTCTACAAAAACTCTCCTTCTCTTACACCGTCTATATGTTCTGGAGACCCTGGCTATGTTCCTGACCAGAGAAGGGCACTGGAGTCACTCCAGTTCATTCCTGCATAATCTCTGCAAGGGGGACTTGAAGGTCAGTTTCCCAGGGTAAATTTTGTAGATAGATGATCCCCTAGGAACTCCCAGGCCTTAAGCTTCCTGATGACTCTTCATGTCTTCCACAGAGAAATTGTACCAATTTACATTCTCACCAGCAATGTGTGACTTCCTGTTTCACCCACACACTCACCAACAGAGCAAATTATCACAGGTTTTAAAAATAATTTTTATTGATTTATTTATGAAATGGGGTCTCACTCTGTTGCCCAGGCTGGAGTCCAGTGGTGTAATTGACCATAGCTCACTGCAGCCTCAAACTTCTAGGCTTAAGAGATCCTCCCTCCTCAGCCTCCTGAGTAGCTGGAACAACAGGCACACACCACCATGTCTGGCTAATTTTTGTATTTTCTATTTTTTATAGAGACAGGAGTCTCACCATGTTGTCCAGGCTGGTCCCGAACTCCTGACCTCAAGCATTCCTTCCACCTTGGCCTCCCAGATTGCTGGGATTACAGGTGTGAGCCACCCCACCTAGCCACAGTTTTTATCTTTGCCAATTCTAATAAGTAAAAACTGAGGGAAGCCAAGGCGGGTGGATCGCTGGAGCTCAGGAGTTCGAGACCAGCCTGGCCAACATGTTGAAACCCCATCTCTACTAAAAAAGAAATACAAAAATTAGCTGGGCTTGGTGGTACATGACTGTAATCCCAGCTACTTGGGAGGCTGAGGGACAAGAATCGCTTGAGCCCAACAGGTGGGGGTTGCAGTGAGCCAAGACTGAGCCACTGCACTACAGCCTGGGTGAAAGAGTGAGACTGTCAAAAAAAAAAAAAAAAAAAGAAAAAGAAAAAGAAAAGAAAAGGAAAACCTGAAACAAAGAGTTTAAACTTTACATTTCTCTCATGTGTAAGGTACCACATCTTTTCATACAGTGATAATGAGAGACATATGTGTCTATATTCCTAGTAAAGCCAACCCTTCTACTGGGGCACCTGATCCTCATTCCAGGTATAACATCCTCTGATGTTATACTTGAGAACATCATCCTAGCAATTCTATCTTCTGCAACTTCAACTTTTTTCTCTCCAAGGAATCGTTCCTATCAGCATACAAAAATGTTATTTCTCCCTTTGACAACCCTTTCTTGAACCCCTTCCTCCTTAGCTACTGCCCTAATTCTCTATTTATAGCAGAGCTTTCCTTTTCTGGAAAGGGCCAGATAGTAAATATTTGAAGCATGGTGGGCTATTTAGTCTCTCACAACCTCTTACCTGTGTCCCTCTAGTGTGACAGCAGCCACAGACAGCACATAAACGAACAGGTGTGATCATAGTTTGCTGCAGTTTACTGACTCCTGCTTCATAGAAAACTGACCTTGATTCCCCCTTGCTGTGGTCAGGGAAGAAGGTGCTGTGGTTGTCACCTGTTCCTTGCCCTCAGCAGGCTGACAGCTGAGGTCTCCAGAACAAGACAGAGGGCCCAAGAGGGTATCAGCCTCCTTGTGAAAACAGAAAAGGGAGTTTCTGGAAGAACCTGATTGTTCTGTGTCAAAAGAATTGCCTGTATCTGGTGTCTCCAAATTATATTAAACCCTCTCTAATCACGTGCTTAGTCCCGTGCCTCTAGGGAAACTGCTCCTGTCCATTTCAGCTCCGTGGTTCTAAATCCAGCAGGCATTTATCTAAACTTGTTTTACCTGTACTCTCAGCACCATTTCAGACAAATCATCACTCCTTGACCTTGAAACCCTTTTTCCTCACCTGGACTCTTAATCCTCATGGTTTTGTTCTCATCATTCTTTGTCAGCCTTCAGTTTCCTCCTCTTCCCCCAGGCCTCTTAACCCTGCAGAGCTTCACGAGTCAGGCCTCAGATCTCTTCTTTTTTCTCTACAGCCCTTCTGTATGGCCTCATCCAACCTCATGCTGTTAAGTACATCTAGATTTAACCTTGACATCACTCTGATTTCTCTCTCTAGTCTGGACCTGTCCTCAGAACTCCAGACTCATATTTCCAACTGCTTAGTTAACATCTCCCCTTAGAGGTAAAATTGGCATTTTAAACAAACATGTCCAATACGCAGCTCCTTATCTTCTTCTCCCAGAGCCTGCTTCTCCCACTCTTCTCCTGGAC
The DNA here is from genome assembly GCF_028885655.2 of Pongo abelii. Taxonomy (NCBI): domain Eukaryota; kingdom Metazoa; phylum Chordata; class Mammalia; order Primates; family Hominidae; genus Pongo; species Pongo abelii. The sequence continues at coordinate 66,888,746 of NC_071998.2, read as the reverse complement.
TTACTCATTGACAACTCCATCTAGTTGCTCAGGCCAAAAACTCCTGGAGTCATCTGTCTTGCCTCTCTTTCTCACATAGCACACACCCAATTCAACAAATGCTTTTGGCTTTATTTTCTTTTTTTCTTTCTTTCTTTCTTTCTTTCTTTTTTTCAGACAGAGTCTCACTCTGTTGCCTAGGCTGGAGTTCAGTGGCTCACTGAAACCTCCACCTCCCAGGTTCAAGGGATTCTCCTGCTTCAGCCTCCCAAGTAGCTCCCAAGTAGCCTCCCAAGGACTATAGGCATGCACCACCACACCTGGCTAGTTTTTGTATCTTTAGTAGAGACGGATGTTGGGAACAAGTCCCCCAAATCTGGCCATAAACTGGCCCCAAAACTGGCCATAAACAAAATCTCTGCAGCACTGTGACATGTTGGTGATGGCCATAACACCCATGCTGGAAGGTTGTGGGTTTACTGGAATGAGGGCAAGGAACACCTGGCCCACCCAGGGTGGAAAACCGCTTAAAGGCATTCTTAAGCCACAAACAATAGCATGAGCGATCTGTGCCTTAAGGACATGCTCCTGCTGCAGTTAACTAGCCCAACCTATTCCTTTAATTCGGCCCATCCCTTTGTTTCCCATAAGGGATACTTTTAGTTAATTTAATATCTACAGAAACAATGCTAATGACTGGCTTGCTGTTAATAAATACGTGGGTAAATCTCTGTTCAAGGCTTTCAGCTCTGAAGGCTGTGAGACCCCTGATATCCCACTTCACACCTCTATATTTCTGTGTGTGTGTCTTTAATTCCTCTAGCACTGCTGGGTTAGGGTCTCCCCGACCAAGCTGGTCTTGAAAGACAGGGTTTCACCATGTTGGCCAGGCTGGTCTCGAACTCCTGAGCTCAAGTGATCCGCCTGCCTTGGCCTCCCAAAGTGCTGGGGTTACAGGCGTGAGCCATTGAACCCAGCCTCTATTTCAAAATATATCCAGATTAGGATCCCTTTTACCCACCTCCATTGCTACCATCTTGGGCCATGCTACTGCTGTATCTCACCTGACGTCTCCTGCTTCCTGTCATGCTCCACATATAGCCTGGGATTACAGGCATGAGCCACTGAGCCTGGCCAGTATTTGTTTTGTTTTAAATCCATTTTGGCTTTAGTATATTCCCAACAACTATAAAAGTGTTTGGCTCAAAGTAGGAGGAGCTCAATAATATTTGATGAATAAAAAAGGGAATAAATGAATGAATACTTTATCTTCATATGGTACTTTGTAACTTAAGAACCATTTTCACATTTCTCCTACTACTTCTGATAATCGGATAATCAGATAAAACCACTGTGTTAGTTTCTTTCTTTTTTTTTTTGAGATGGAGTCTCACTTTGTTGCCCAGGCTGGAGTGCAGTGGCATGATCTTGGCTCACTGCAACCTCTGCCTCGTGGGTTCAAGCGGTTCTCCTGCCTCAGCCTCCCAAGTAGCTGGGATTACAGGTGCCTACCACCAAGCCCAGCTAATTTTTGTATTTTTAGTAGAGACAGGGTTTTGCCATGTTGGCCAGGCTGGTCTTGAACTCCCGACCTCAAGTGATCCGCCCACCTTAGCCTCCCAAAGTGCTTGGATTACAGCATGAGCCATGGCGCCTGGTCACAACTGTGTTAGTTGCTTATTGCTGCTGTAACAAACTACCACACACAGAATGGCTATAAGCAACACAAATTTATTTTCTTACTGTTCTGTAGGTCAGAAGTCTGAAGCAGGTCTCACTGGCCTAAAATCGAGGTGTCAGCAGAACCGTGTTTCTTTCTGGGAGCTTTAGAGGAGAATCTATTTCCTTGCCATTTCTAGCTTCTCGAAGCCACTCTCATTCATTGACTGTGGGCCTTCCTCCGTCTTCAAAACCAGCAGTGGTCAGTTAAGTCCTTCTCAGATGAAGTCACTGTGACCTCTGCTTCTGCCTTCACATCCCCTGAGCCAGAGCTGGTGAAGAGAGGTGTCTCTGAGTCACACTGTGTGAATTGCCATGGAACAGAGTTAAGCTGTTTTCACGTTGATCCGTATCACAAGTGAGTGTTTTCCCCAGCTCTGAGTCAGTCTTTCTTTTTAAATCCAAAACCATATTATTAAGTTTAAAAAAAAATCATGATTGCTTTACTTCTTCAGGTTTCAGGTTTCTCAGACGTAAAACCTTAAAACAGAAATGAATACCTGATGATTGCATTCTGGTTGTCTGCATTACCCATTAAGAGTCTCTGACCTTTTCTGGTCCCAGGAAACCTCAAAGAATAATACTGCATTTTCCACTTCATAGGCCTTAATGGGAGCAGGACTGTGGAAGGTGACACTGGGGCTTCTACCTCCTTAACAGTTCACCTATGGTCTGTCTGGTATGACTCACACTTTCTTTGTGTCTCAAATTTCCCACATGCAAAACAGATACTATGATGAAAATACAGCCCATTTAATTATGTGAAGTGTTTTGAACAAAATTGTTATAATGTCTTAGCATAATGTGGACTTTTTGTACATCATCTAGTCTGATGGTTCCCACCATTGCTACCCATTGGAATTACTTATGGAACCTTAACAAATCCTGATGCTGGCTGAGAGTGGTGATGGCTCATGCCTGTAATCCCAGCACTTTGAGAGGCCGAGGCAGGCAAATCACCTGAAGTCAGGAGTTAGAGACCAGCCTGGCCAACACGGTAAAACCCCATCTCTACTAAAAATAAAAAAATTAGCCGGGCATGGTGGTGGGCAGCTGTAGTCTCAGCTACTCTGGAGGCTGAGGCAGGAGAACTGCTTGAGGCCGGGAGGCAGAGGTTGCAGTGAGCCGAGATCGCACCACTGCACTCCAGCCTGGGTGACAGAGCAAGACTTCATCTCAAACAACAAAAATCCTGATGCCTAGGTCCTGCACCAAGGATTCTGATGTGATTGCTATGGAATGTGGCCTAGGCATAGGCTTTTTTTTTTTTTTTTTTTTTTTTTGAGATGGAGTCTCTCTTTGTTGCCCAGGCTGGAGTGCAGTGGTGTGATCTCGGCTCACTGCAACCTCCGCCTCCCAGGTTCAAGCAATTTTTCCTACCTCAGCCTCCTCAGTAGCTTGGATTACAGGCATGCACCACCATGCCCAGCTAATTTTTGTATTTTTAGTAGAGATGGGGTTTCACCATGTTGGTCAGGCTGGTCTTGATCTCCTGACCTTGTGATCCACCCACCTCAACCTCCCAAAGTGCTGGGATTACAGGCATGAGTCACTGCACCTGGCAGGCATAGGCATTTTTAAAAGCTCCCCAGCTGATTCTAACGTGCAACCAAGTCTGGGACCAGGGAAGACTCCTCTTAGGTAGCTCTAAACAAGCTCTTGTGGATGAGCCACTTTCTGGACCCAGTCCCCAAGTCATCCCCTGTGAGTGCAGCTCATTCTCCCCTCTGGGTTTTGGTCCTAGCAACCATCAGGAAGGAGACAGGACAGGTGGGTGCAGGACCTCAGCCCCACACAGGGCAGGGGGACATGCAGGTTGCAACATCATAGTGAAAAGGACCAGAATCTGATGAGGACACACTGGAAGCATGGTACCACTGTAACCCAGGTTTCCTCCTCGCCTGTGGAGCAAACATAAATCGGGGAAATGTAGATTGATGTCACCTTCATTCATCACAGCTTTAGTGAAACCTGGGAACTGGGGAATTTTTTGTTCACAAGGCAAACAAAGTCTTCAATTTAATTCCTTTAACTTCCTTGAAGATTATATTAACTAGTAGGTGAGGTTAAGACTTTTGAAAGTCATGTGGGTATTGAACTGAACTGCTCTTAGAAGAAAATTCAGAGAGAAGGTGATGTGGGTCAGGAGCAGGAAGAGAGGCTGAGCCAAGAAGAGAGATTTGGGAGATGAGATACCTTAAAAGGTTTGTTAGTTTATTTATTTATTTATTTATTTATTTATTTATTATTTTTTTATTTTTGAGACGGAATTTCACTCTTCTTGCCCAGGCTGGAGTGCAATGGTGGGATCTTGGCTCACTGCAACCTCCGCCTCCCAGGTTCAAACGATTCTCCTGCCTCAGCCTCCCAAGTAGCTGGGATTACAGGTGCCCACTACCAAGCCTGGCTAATTTTTTGTATTTTTAGTAGAGACGGGGTTTACCATGTTGGCCAGGATGGTCTCGATCTCCTGACCTCAGATGATGTGCCCACCTCAGCCTCCCAAAGTGCTAGGATTACAGGCATGAGCCAATGTACCCAGCCTTGGTTTATTTTTAAGTGCAATCTTGATATCATGCTGTACAACTTCTCTCTTCTAGCTTCCTTCTAAAATCTTGAATAAATTTTATATTCCTCACTAATGCATTCATATTAGTGCAAGGAGAGTACTGTTTTCAAAGAATTCAAAGAGGAAAGAGCCATGAGAATATGAGTCACAATCTGAAGAAAGATGCACACAGCTTTTACCAACAACCAATTTACCTCCATCTCTACTAAGGAAATGCAGACAAAATTTTTGTTTTCATTTTTTCTTTTCCTTTTTAAAAACACAAATGAGGCCAGGCACGGTGGCTCACGCCTGTAATCCCAGCACTTTGGGAGGCCAAGTTGGGCAGATCACCTGAGGTCAGGAGTTTGAGACCAGCCTGGCCAACATGGCGAAGCCCCATCTCTACTAGAAATACCAAAATTAGCCTGGTGTGGTGCCACGCACCTGTAATCCAAGCTACAAGGGAGGCTGAGGTGGAGAGATCACTTGAACCTGGGAGGCGGAGGTTGCAGTGAGCTGGGATCACGCCACTGCACTCCAGCCTGGGAGACAGAGTGAGACTCTGTCTCAAAAAAAAAAAAAAAAAGAAAAAGAAAAGAAAACACAGATTGCTGACTGCACATCAGAGTTTCTGATTTAGTAGGTGAGGAATTCTAACAAGTTCCCAGGTGATACTGAAGCTACTGGTCTGGGAACCACCCTTTCAGAACCACTGGCTTACAACACTCTCATAGAAATTATTTCCTACTTTCATGTTTTATCATGGTCTGTTCTTTGAAATGTTAGTAAGTCTGACGAGAAAAGAAAAGAGTGTTGTGGTCAAACGTGTAAGGGAAGTTAAGATTCTTTAGAGAAATCAAAACTTACTGCCCACACATACACGGTTTACTATCTATCAAGCTTGTCCAACCCAAGACCCGCAGTCTGCATGCAGCCCAGGAGGGCTTTCAATGAGGCCCAACACAAATTCATAAACTTTCTTAAAACATTATGAGTTTTTTTTTTTTTTTTTTTCTCATTGGCTATCATTAGTGTCAGTGTACTTTATGTGTGGCCCAAGACAATTCTTCTTCCAATGTGGCCCAGGGAAGCCAAAAGATTGGAAAGCCCTGGTACATTTACCTGACTTTCTTATTTCAGGAAATTTTTACCCAGAAGGATGAAATGGCTGTAAACAAAAAATTAAATTCTAAGCTCCCCTAATCATCTGAATGAACCCCTCCTCTCAGTCAGGGGCATTCCAGAGTTAACCTGAAAAACTAATTCAAGTCATGATGGAAGAGAGGCTCACATATGCCTCATTATACCCCTTCAGCATTAACATCAACACAGACCTTCCAACACTATGTTGAATAGGAGTAGTGAGAGAGGGCATCCCTGTCTTGTGCCAGTTTTCAAAGGGAATGCTTCCAGTTTTTGCCCATTCAGTATGATATTGGCTGTGGGTTTGTCATAGATAGCTCTTATTATTTTGAGATATGTCTCATCAATACCTAATTTATTGAGAGTTTTTAGCATGAAAGTTGTTGAATTTTTTCAAAGGCCTTTTCTGCATCTATTGAGATAATCATGTGGTTTTTGTCTTTGGTTCTGTTTATATGCTGGATTACATTTATTGATTTGCATATATTGAACCAGCCTTGCATCCCAAGGATGAAGCCCACTTGATCATAGTGGATAAGCTTTTTGATGTGCTGCTGGATTAAGAATCAATATCGTGAAAATGGCCATACTGCCCAAGGTAATTTATAGATTCAATGCCATCCCCATCAAGCTGCCAATGACTTTCTTCACAGAATTGGAAAAAACTACTTTAAAGTTCATATGGAACCAAAAAAGAGCCCGCATTGCCAAGTCAATCCTAAGCCAAAAGAACAAAGCTGGAGGCATCACGCTACCTGACTTCAAACTACACTACAAGGCTACAGTAACCAAAACAGCATGGTACTGGTACCAAAACAGAGATATAGATCAATGGAACAGAACAGAGCCCTCAGAAATAACGCCGCATATCTACAACTATCTGATCTTTGACAAACCTGAGAAAAACAAGCTATGGGGAAAGGATTCCCTATTTAATAAATGGTGCTGGGAAAACTGGCTAGCCATATGTAGAAAGCTGAAACTGGATCCCTTCCTTACACCTTATACGAAAATTAATTCAAGAGTGATTAAAGACTTAAACATTAGACCGAAAACCATAAAAACCCTAGAAGAAAACCTAGGCGTTACCATTCAGGACATAGGCATGGGCAAGGACTTTATGTCTAAAACACCAAAAACAATGGCAACAGAAGCCAAAATTGACAAATGGGATCTAATTAAACTAAAGAGCTTCTGCACAGCAAAAGAAACTACCATCAGAGTGAACAGGCAACCTACAAAATGGGAGAAAATTTTCGCAACCTACTCATCTGACAAAGGGCTAATATCCAGAATCTACAATGAACTCCAACAAATTTACAAGAAAAAAACAAACAATCCCATCAAAAAGTGGGCAAAGGATATGAACAGACACTTCTCAAAAGAAGACATTTATGCAGCCAAAAGACAGAAGAAAAAATGCTCACCATCACTGGCCATCAGATAAATGCAAATCAAAACCACAATGAGATACCATCTCACACCAGTTAGAATGGCAATCATTAAAAAGTCAGGAAACAACAAGCGCTAGAGAGGATGTGGAGAAATAGGAACACTTTTACACTGTTGGTGGGACTGTAAACTAGTTCAACCACTGTGGAAGTCAGTGTGGCGATTCCTCAGGGATCTAGAACTAGAAATACCATTTGACCCAGCCATCCCATTACTCGGTATATACCCAAAGGACTATAAATCATGCTGCTATAAAGACACATGCACATGTATGTTTATTGCGGCACTATTCACAATAGCAAAGACTTGGAACCAACCCAGATGTCCAACAGTGATAGACTGGATTAAGAAAATGTGGCACATATACACCATGGAATACTATGCAGCCATAAAAAATGATGAGTTCATGTCCTTTGTAGGGACATGGATGAAATTGGAAATCATCATTCTCAGTAAACTATCGCAAGGACAAAAAACCAAACACCACATGTTCTCACTCATAGATGGGAATTGAACAATGAGAACACATGGACACAGGAAGGGGAACATCACACTCTGGGGACTGTTGTGGGGTGGGGGGAGGGGGGAGGGATAGCATTAGGAGATATACCTAATGCTAAATGACGAGTTAATGGGTGCGGCACACCAGCATGGCACATGTATACATATGTAACTAACCTGCACATTGTGCACATGTACCCTAAAACTTAAAGTATAATTAAAAAAAAAAAAACAGACCTTAAGTCTGATAAGAAATATTTACAGTCTACTCTCTCCAAAGCCTGCTACTGAGAAGCTTCAACTGCCTGATAAGGCCTTAGTCTCCACAACACCTTATTATAACCCAGACATTCATGTCTCCTTTCTACTGATAACTCTTTCAATCAGTTACCAACCAGAAAAATTTTAAATCTACCTATGACCTGGAAGCCACCCCCCACACCTCCCTTTGAGTTGTCCTGCCTTTCCAGATCAAACCCACGTAAATATTACATGTATTGATTGATGCATTATGTCTCCCTAAAATGTATAAAAGCAAGATGTACCCCAACCACCTTGGGCACATGTCATCAGGACCTCCTGAGGCTGTGTGACAGGCATGTCCTTAACCTTGGCAAAATAAAGTCTCTAAATTGCTTGAGACCTGTCTCAGATACTTTTGGGTTCAAATGGACAAAAATTTTATTTGTTCTAGGAACTTTCTGAAAATCCCTTAGTCCAAACACTAGACTACTTAATTTATCCTCATTAAAGTAAGTACCACTTTCCAAGGAAAATAGATATAATCAAAAGATCATTTACTCTTTAAGACATGCTTGGGAACTCTCACCTTGCTGTGTCCACCAATGCTAAACCATTGTGTCACATACTTGTCCAATCCTAATCAAGCTCTATATCAAAATAGCCACCTTACTCCAGATTCCAAAAACCTAATAAATATTCTGCTTTGCCCTCACCCTTCCAAGAAGCCAGTAAGACTCTTGTTATGAAAATGATCTTGTTACCAGAAAGGGGTCCTGATCCACACCCCAAGAAATGGTTCTTGGATCTCACAAAAGAAAGAATTCAGGGCGAGTCCATAGAGTAAAGTGAAAGCAAGTATAGTAGAAAAGTAAGGGACTAAAGAATGGCTACTCTATAGACAGAGCATCCCTAAGGGTTGCTGGTTGCCCATTTTTATGGTTATTCCTTGATGATATGCTAAACAATGGGTGGATTATACATGCCTCCCCTTTTTAGACCATATAAGGTAACTTCCTGACATTGCCATGGCATTTGTAAACTGTCATGGCACTGGTGGGAGCGTAGCAGTGAGGACGATCAGAGGTCGCTCTCATTGCCATCTTGGTTTTGGTGGGGTTTGGCCGGCTTCTTTACTGCACAGTTTTATCAGCAAGATCTTCATGTCCTGTATCTAAGTGCCGACCTCCTAGCTCGTCCTGTGGCTTAGAATGCTGAACCATCTGGGAATGCAGCCCAGTAGGTTTCAGCCTTATTTTACCCAGGTCCTATTCAAGATGGAGTTGCTCTTGTTCACATGTCTCTGACAATCTGTCTCTCTTTTTTTTCCCATATATTTATTTATTTTTCTTTTTTTATTATTATTATACTTTAAGTTCTAGGGTACATGTGCACAATGTGCAGGTTTGCTACATATGTATACATGTGCCATGTTGGTGTGCTGCACCTGTTAACTTGTCATTTACATTAGGTATATCTCCTAATGCTATCCCTTCCCCCTCCCCACACCCCATGACAGGCCCTGGTGTGTGATGTTCCCCACCCTGTGTCCAAGTGTTCTCATTGTTCAATTCCCACCTATGAGTGAGAACATGCAGTGTTTGGTTTTCTGTCTGACAATCTCTCTTACCTCAACAAGCACTGAACTAAGCCTGGTGGTATCCATCCATTTTGAGAGAGTCAGCATTCAACCATCCATTGCCTTTACTTCCTATATTAGGTTAGGTTACTCCTATTAATTCCTGTCTTACTCACAGCTTGTGCCTGGAAAACAGTAGGCATTCAATAAATCAATAAATGTTATTTGAGTAAATGGATGAAATTTTCAGTTTTTAATATGCTATTGTGCCTTTTTTTTTTTTTTTTTTGAGATGGAGTCTTACTCTGTAGCACAGGCTGGAGTGCAGTGGTGCGATCTCAGCTCACTGCAACCTTCACCTCCCAGGGTCAAGTGATTCTTTTGCCTCAGCCTCTGGAGTAACTGGAATTACAGGCAGGCACGTGCCACCATGCCCTGCTAATTTTTGTATTTTTAGCAGATATGGGCTTTCACCATATTGGCCAGGCTGATCTCGAACTCCTGACCTCAAGTGATCTGTCTGCCTCTGCCTCCCAAGGCATTGTGACTTTCTAAGCAGGGAAATGGTGTAATTTTCCCCAAATTCCCACCACTTGTGGAAGGTATGCTCCTCAAACATCCTTTGGACAACCCTATCCTAATTTATTACACAGATGTTTTCTTAAAAGATGGAGGCCAAGGTAGGTGGATCACCTGAGGTCAGGAGTTCAAGACCATCCTGGGCAACATGGTGAAACCCCATATCTACTAAAAACACAAAAATTAGCCAGGGATGGTGGCACATGCCTGTAATCCCAGCTACTGGGGAGGCTGAGGTGGGAGAATTGAACCCAGGAGGCAGAGGTTGTAGTGAGCCGAGATCATGCCACTGCACTCCAGCCTGGGTGACAGAGCAAGATTCTGTCTCAAAAAAAAAAAAAAAAAGATATGGGAACTACTGCTTAGCACTCTGTCATTCTTACTAAAGGAAGTGCTCTAGGATTGAATATACCAATAAATTTAAGACCCTTCACTGTGTGAAAACCCTAATCTTAGGACTCTTTTCCACTCAAGATTATGGTCTTTATTATGGACCAAATTGTGTCCCTCCCCAAATTCATATGTTGAAGTCCCAACCTCTGATGTGACTATATTTGGAGATAGGGCTTTAAGAATGTAATTAACATTAAATGAGGTCATAAAGCTGGGACCTTAATACAATAGGACCAGTGTCCTTGTAAGAAGAGTAAAAGACACCTAAGAACTCTTTCTCTCTGTTTGTGGGTGCACACAAGAGGACAGACACAGTGAGAAGATGGCCATCAACAAACCAGAAAGAGAAGCCTCACCAGAAACCAACCTTGCTGGCACCTTATTCTTGGATTGCTAGCCTCCAGAACTGTGAAGAAATAAATTCTGTTTTAGCCACACAGTCTGTGGTATCTTGTTATGGTAGTGGGAGCTGACTAATTCAGTCTTCCTGAGGCTGAATTTGGGACCAGTGAGTTATCAGGGGAACTTGCCCCCAAAATTTCAATGTAGGTTCTTTCTATTTTCCATAATTGTCGGCCAGTCTGAGAAATAAAGAGAAAGACTACAAAGAGAGGAATTTTACAGCTGGGCCACCAGGGGTGACATCACGTAACAGTAGGTCCATGATGCCCACCTGAGCCGCAAAACCAGCAAGTTTTCATTAGGGATTTTAAAAGGGGAGGGGCTGTATGAACAGGGAGTAGGTCACAAAGATCACATGCTTCAAAGGGCAAAAGGGAGAACAAAGATCACATGCTTCTGAGGAAACAGGGCAAGGACAAAAGCAAAGATCACAAGGCAAAGGTCAAAATTAGAATTACTGATGAGGGTCTATGTTCAGCTGTGCACGTATTGTCTTGATAAACATCTTAAACAACAGAAAACATGGTTTGAGAGCAGAGAAGTGGTCTGACCTCAAATTTACCAGGGCAGGATTTTTTCCCCACCCTAATAAGCCTGAGGGTACTGCAGGAGACCAGGGCGTATTTCAGTCCCTATCTCAACCACATAAGACAGACACTCCCAGAGTGGCCATTTATAGACCTCTCCCCAGGAATGCAATTCTTTTCCTAAGGTCTTAATATTATATTCCTTGCTAGGAAAAGAATTTAGCGCTATCTCTCTTATTTGCAAATCCATTTATAGGCTCTCTGCAAGAAGAAAAATATAGCTCTTTTTGCCCCACCCCACAGGCAGTCAGACCTTATGGTTGTCTTCCCTTGTTCCCTAAAATCGCTGTTATTCTGTTTGTTTTCAAGGTGCACTGATTTCATATTGTTCAAACACACATGTTTTACAATCAGATTTCATGTTGTTCAAACACACGTTTTACAATCAATTTTTACAGTTAACGTAATCATCACAGGGTCCTGAGGTGATGTATATCCTCAGCTTACAAAGATAACAGGATTAAGAGATTAAAGACAGACATAAGAAATTATAAAAGTATTACTAGGGAAGTGATAAATGTCCATGAAATCTTCACAATTTATGTTCCTCTGCCATGGCTCCAGACAGTCCCTTCATTCGGGGTCCCTGACTTCCCACAATAGTGAGTCCTGAACATGACCTATGGCTCAGAGAGCTCTCTCTAGCCTATCTATCTTGGTGTCATAGCTGCTGTTGATGGTGATAATCATACTACATTAGTCCCCCTTTATCCACAGGGGATACATTCCAAGACCCCCAGTGGATACTCGAAATCCTTAATAGTACTGAACCCTGTAAGTGCTATGCTTTTTCCTATGCATAATGTGAAAATAAAATGTAAAAGCTGTTGAAATCCCCCAAACACTATAAGCCTTGAGAGAGATGTGACTCTGATCTGAGTCATATAGCGTGTAGTTGTAACTTCTACTTCTTAGATTATAGATTAAGTGAACCCAAGAATAAGGAGGAACTGCTGTATTATTTTTACATAACTTTGAATTTTACAGAGCTCTTTCACAGGCATCAGCTCAGTGGCACTTTGCAACAACTGAGGGATATGAGGAGTTTCACTGAAGGACAACAAACTGAGGGCTGAAGTCACAGCCACTAGAAAGTGGAAGGGTCAGAATCCCGTGTTGTCTTAAATCCATCACACAGCATACTATCTGGTACTGATGCAGGATTTTTCTCAGCCACCTTGCCAGCAGGAAACCTCCAGCCAGTGACACCCCTGCCAAGGCTTCCCTCAGCCCAGGGCCCCCCTCAAGAGGCACCCTGCTCACTCAGCCTGCCAAACTGTGCCTGGCTTGCACTCCAGCGTGGATCCTGTGGCCACCACAACTGCAGTGCTCAGCCCCTGGCAGGAGGGGGTGTATGGGCAAGTGAGTCCAGGGTCTGGCTGCCCTCTCCAAAGGCCAGCACAGGAGCAGTCTACATGTGGGGCTACTGGCTGGCCCAGGCATGTGGCAAGTGACTCCCATGGTAGACTCCAGCATACAGATGAGGGGTACGCCGTGGCACACAAACAGCAAAACCTGCAACCCCAAAGCCCCAGAGGGGGTGTTACAGTGTGCTAACAGCTGTTTTAGTCCCTCCACAGCCTGATGAACAGGGGCACGTTAACAGTTCTGTCAGTCCCGTTGCCCCAGTCCAGCCCACGGGTTTGGGGCTGACCTGGCCCTGCTGCTTTCCGTTACATGGGGCAACTGCTGAGCTCCGAAGAGGGGGCAGGGCAGAGGGCTACAGTGTTACTGTTGTCTTTGTTCCTGCATTCGGAGGGGTCCCGAGTTCTTGGTCCACATCCAAGAAGAATGAGATTATGCTGACTATTGAAGGGTGAGGAGGGCAGAGAAGAGTTTCATTGAGTGATGAAACAGCTAATGAAACAGCTCTCAGTGGAGAGGGGACACAAGGGTGGTCTCCCACTTGGTCAGGTGGTCTCTCTCTCAGTGTGGCTGGGTCTGGGGCTTTTGTGGGCTCAGAAGGCAGGAGTGCATGCTAATTGGTTTGTGAGTATCCAAAAAAGCCTAAAACAAAGGCACCGTTCAAAGGTGAGCATGATTGTAAAAAAACAATTAGGAAAGAGTAGGTATATATAAAATAGGTGAAGGGTGAGGATCAATCAGAGGAAAGCATGCCAAATAGAAAGAGATTCTCAATCCAGTTCCTATGTTTATGCAAGACTTTTAGCTTGGCTTTCAGGCTTTAAACTGCCTTTGGCTTGAAGGTAGGGTTTTACCAGGGACCCACCCTCCCCATCTGCCAGTCATTTGACTGCCTCCTGCCGCTATCAGTACGTGAAAGACAATATTAAACTAAGGAGGGGCACAGTGGAGCACGCCTGTAATCCCAGCACTTTGGGAGGCCCAGGCAGGCGGATCACCTAGGCTCAGGAGTTCTCAACCAGCCTGGGCAACATGACGAAACCCTGTCTCTATAAAAAATACAAAAATTAGCCAGACATGGTGATGCGTGCCCGTAGTCCCTGCTACTCTGGAGGCTGAGGTGGGACCACTTGAGCCTAGAAGGTTGAGACTGCAGTGAGCCATGATTACACCACTGCACTTGAGCCTGGGCAACAGAGTGAAACCCTGTCTTGAAAAAACAAAAAACAAACAAATATATTAAACTAGATATTAGACATTTTAAGACTCAATTGCCCATATTTTCACTAGACAATTTTAATTTGGATTGCCTACATTTTTTTGGACTAGATGTAATATATTTTATGTAATATACTAAATGTAATATATTTATGTCACCCAATAAAAAATTTGGTCTTTGTCTCATGTTTTTGGCAAGGAGCTTCTAAAACCCTTGGAATTTCTTTCCTTTTTTTTCTTTTTCTTGAGACAGAATTTTGCTCTGTTGCCCAGGCTGGAGTGCAGTGGTGCAATCTCAGCTTGCTGCAACCTCTGCCTCGCGGGTTTAAGCGATTCTTCTGCCTCAGGCTCTCAAGAAGCTGGGATTATAGGTGCCCACCACCACACCCGGCTAATTTTTGCATTTTTAGTAGAGATGGGGTTTCACCATGCTGGCCAGGCTGGTCTCAAACTCCTGACCTCAATTGATCCTTCCACCTCGGCCTCACAAAGTGCAGGAATTACAGGCATGAGCCAACGTGCCTGGCCTGGAATTTCTTAAGGGATAGGAGTCTTTGTTGTGCTAATGAGGTGTTAATGGCAGGCTCTTGGATGGCTACAGCTAGGGGGCTGGTCACTGGAAAGATCAACCGCTTAATTTGAGGGTTGGCGCTTTGATATCAGCCTGACCTCCCGACTTCCAAAGAGGCGACTGGGGCTGGAGATTGAGTTCAATCAAGTGGACAGTGATTAAATCAATCATGCCTAGATAATGAAACCCCAATAAAAGACTCTGGTCACGGAGGCTCAGTGGGACTTCCAGGTTGGTGAACACATTGATGTGCTAGGAGGGTGATGTTTACTGATTTCAAGAGGAGAGAGCAAGAAAGCTCTGTGTTCCCTCCCAGAACTCACCCTATGCGTAACTTCTATAATAAAATTATAATCATAAGTATAGCACTTTCCTGAGTTCTGTGAGTTGTCCTAGCAAGTTACTGAAACTGAGTGGATCATGGGACCCCCAAATCTGTAGCGAGTAGGTCAGAGTATGGATGACCTGGGGTCCCTGAGAAGGGCTGGCATCTGACGTGAGGGCAGTCTTGTGGAGGACTGAGCCTTACCTTGTGGAGTCTAATGCTAACTCCATGTGGTTAGTGTCGGAACTAAATTTCAGTGCACCTAGTTATTGTTAGCCCAGTTGGGGATTTTGCCAGGACGTTTTAACGTATTCATTTACTTTCCTCCCTCTGTAATAGATGTTCATTTTAGAAAATTTAGATATGAGAAAATAAAAATCATCTGTAACTCCACTACCCAAATTGAACTACTCCAATATATACTCTTTCATTCTTTTTCCTGTGTATGTGTTTGCATGTTACTTTAAGAGATGAGGCCGGGTACAGTGGCTCATGCCTGTAATCCCGGCACTTTGGGAGGCCAAGGCGGGTGGATTGCTTGAGGTCAGGAGTTCGAGACCAGCCTGGCCAACATGGTGAAACCCTATCTGTACTAAAACTACAAAAATTAGCTGGGTGTGGTTTGGTGGACACCTGTATTCCCAGCTACTCAGGGGGCTGAGGCACAAGAATCACTTGAGCCTGGGAGGCGGAGGTTGCAGTGAGCTGAGATTGCACCACTGCACTTCAGCCTGGGCCATTGAGTAAGACTTGGTCTCAAAAAAAAAGAGGGCTGACCAGTTGCAGTGGCTGATTCTTGTAATCCCAGCACTTGGGGAGACCAAGGAAGGAGGATGGCTTGAGCTCAGGAGTTCATAACCAGCCTAGGCAACATAGTGAGACATCATTTCTACCAAAATAAAAAAAAAAAAGTCAGTCGAACATGGTGGCAAGCACGCTTAGTCCCAGTTACTGAGGAGGCTGAGGTGGAAGGATCACTTGAGCTCCCGAGGTCAAGGATGCAGACAGCCATGATCCCACTACTGCACTCCAGCCTGGGCAACAGAGTGAAACTCTGTTAAAAAAAAAAAATGAGTGTTCTGCCAATAATTATGTGAAAAGATATACAACCTTACTAATGACCAGAAAAATGCAAATTAAAATAGAAACAATAATGAGATTTTTTTAATCCTTCTCAGATTGGCAAAAAATTTAAAAGTCATGTAATACCAAGTGTTGTCAAGGGTGTAGGGAAATAGAACTTTCACCCACTGCCAGTATATAGTAGGTTGCAAAAAAACAGCCACATATTTCTCCCATTCCTGTATGCATAACGCTTTACAATATAATTTTGTCTCTTCTGCCACCAAAGGCTAGAGTATATTTATCTGCCCCTTCAATCTGAGTTTCATCATGTGACTTGCTTTGGCTAATGGGACATTTGCAAATGTGATGAAAATAGAGGCTTGAGGCTGGGCGCGGTGGCTCACGCCTGTAATCCCAGCACTTTGGGAGGCCGAGGCGGGTGGATCACAAGGTCAGGAGATCGAGACCATCCTGGCTAACATGGTGAAACCCCGTCTCTAATAAAAATACAAAAAATTAGCCAGGCGTGGTGTCGGGCGCCTGTAGTCCCAGCTACTCAAGAGGCTGAGGCAGGAGAATGGCGTGAACCCGGGAGGCGGAGCTTGCAGTGAGCCGAGATTGCGCCACTGAACTCCAGCCTGGGAGACAGCGAGACTCCGTCTCAAAAAAAAAAAAAAAAAAGAAAGAAAGAAAACAGAGGCTTGAAAAGCTTCTATTCATTAGGGCTTGTACGTTCTTGCTGGCAAGAATCTTTCTGCTTGTATGTGAGCAAGCTGGACCTAGCCTCCTAAATGATGAGAGGCCATGTGGAGAGAGACTCCAGCTATTCCTCTTGCCCAGCTGTCACATGTGAATAAGCTATCTTAGAAAATCCAGCCCCAGCCAAGATCACCAGCCCAGGAGAACAGGCTGCCAATCCAAAAAATCATGAGAAATAATAAATGTTGGTTTTTAGGGCGCTGTATTAAGGAATGATTTGTTACACAGCAAAAACTACCTGATACACAATGGGAGTGTAAATTGATACAACCACTTTGCAAAGCATTGAGGCAATATCAAGTGTAGTTAAAGATGCATATACTCAATGCCTCAGCAATTCAAATCTTAAATATACACCTTGGAGAAAATCTCACACATGTGCCCAAGGAAATAGGTACAAGAATGCTCATGGCAACCTTGTGCATGCTATAGGAATAAAATCAGAAAAAAAATGAACCAAGTGACTTATCAAAAGAAGAAGAGAAATGTATATTATAGTGTACTCATATAATGGAACATTATGTCACAATTAGAAGAAATATTGGGCAATATATTACCTGGGGGATGAAATAATCTGTTTACCAAACCCCTGTGACGAGCAGTTTATCTAAATATTAAGAACAAACCTGCACATGTATCCCTGAGCCTAAAATAAAAGCTATAATAATAAAAAAAGAGGCCTGGCGTGGTGGCTCACGCCTGTAATCCCAACACTTTGGGAGGCCAAGGCAGGCAGATCACCTGAGGTCGGGAGTTTGAGACCAGCCTGACCAACATGGAGAAACCTCGTCTCTACTAAAAATACAAAATTGACTGGGTGTGGTGGTGCACGCCTGTAATCCCAGCTACTCAGGAGGCTGAGGCAGGAGAATCGCTTGAACCCAGGAGGCAGAGGTTGCAGTGAGCTGAGATCATGCCATTGCACTCCAGCCTGGGCAACAAGAGCGAAACTCTGTCTCAAAAAAAAAAAAAAAAAAAAGAATAGGCAACAGCTACATTATTCAAAGTAAATGTATCTTGAAAATACAATGTTGAGTGAAGGGAATTTTGACAATGGTTACCTTTCAGAGGATGAAGATGGTGGTGGGAGGAAAATACCATTGGGGAGGGGCACGAAGATTATTTAACTGGATCTATAATGTTCTGTTTCTTTTTAAAAATAGAAGCCAAAAAAAGCAAATATGTCAAAATATTAACATTTTTAAAATCAGTGATAGGTATTCATATTATTCTCATTTATTTTGTGTATTTAAAATAGCTCATAAATTAAACAAATAACTTTATGCATATCTAATTGACCTGCCAAAATAGCAATTGTAATGATTACTTGGTATTTTAGCTTAAGGAGCCAACATTTCTCCATTTCTCTCTCTTTTTTTTTAAAAGTTTTTTTTTTTTTTGAGACGGAGTCTCGCTCTTTCACCCAGGCCGGAGTGCAGTGGCACGATCTCAGCTCACTGCAAGCTCCGCCTCCCAGGCTCACGCCATTCTCCTGCCTCAGCCTCCTGAGTAGCTGGGACTACAGGCGCCAGCCATCATGCCCGGCTAATTTTTTGTATTTTTAGTAGAGACGGGGTTTCACCGTGTTAGCCAGGATGGTCTCGATCTCCTGACCTCGTGATTCTCCCGCCTCGGCCTTTAATGTTTTTAATGTGTTTTTTGTTTGTTTGTTTTGTTTTGTTTTGTTTTTAAGATAGAGTCTTGCTCTGTTGCCCAGTCTGGATTACAGTGGCGTGATCTTGGCTCACTGCAACTTCCACCTCCCGGGTTCAAGCAATTCTCATTCCACAGCCTCCCAACTATCTGGGACTGCAGGTGTGTGCTACCATGCTAACTTTTGTGCTTTTAGTAGAGATGGGGTTTCACCATGTTGGCCAGGGTGGTCTCGAACTCCTGGCCTCAAGTGATCTGCCCACTTTTGCCTCCTAAAGTGCTGGGATTACATGCCAAGAGCTAACATTTCCTAAACTAATCCTTTTAATTTTTATTATCAGGAAATTTATAATTTTTCACATGTATAAACTATGCTGTAATAAACACCTTTGACAACATTGATATTTCTATATCATTCATTCTCAAAAGTATAACTGATATGTCAAAGTGTATTCACTTTCTAAGGTTAATATTTATTGTCAAGTTTTCTTCAGAAGGTAATAACAATTTATACCCCTGTCAGAAGTATATTACCCCTGGCCAAGCATGGTGGCTCACGCCTGTAATACCAGCACTTTGGGAGGCTGAGGCGGGCAGATCACTTGAGCCCAGGAGTTTGAGACCAGCCTGGGCAACTTGGTGAAACGCTGTCTCTACAAAAAAATACAATAATTAACTGAGCATGGGTGTGTAGCTGTAGTGACTGAGGTAGGAGGATTGCTTGAGCCCAGAACGTCAAGGCTGCAGTGAGCCAAGACTGTGCCACTACACTCCAGCCTGGGCAACACAGTGAGACCCTATATCAAAAAAAAAAAAAAAAGGTGTTGGCAAAATTAGTGTCTCCTGAGGACTCTGTCCTTATCTTGCAGATGGCTGTCTTCTCCCTGTGTCCTCAGATGGTCTTTTCTCTGTGTATGTGTGTGTTTAAATTTCTTTGTCATATAAGGATACCAGTCATTTTGGATTGGAGCCAAACCTAATGATCTCATTTTAACTAACACAGTCAATTCTGAGGAACTAGGGGTTAGGACTTTAACTTATGAATTTGGGGATGACACAACTCAGCCCATAACAACGAATATTTATTCTTGTTTTGTTTTGTTTTTTTAGATGGAGTCTCACTCTTGTTGCCCAGGCTGAAGTGCAATGGTGTGATCTCAGCTCACTACAACCTGCGCCTCCCAGGTTCAAGCGATTCTTTTGCCTCAGCCCTACCCTCTGCCACCCCCGAGTAGCTGGGATTACAGGTGCCCGCCACCACGCCTGGCTGATTTTTCGTATTTTCAATAGAGATGGGTTTTCGCTATGTTGGCCAGGCTGGGCTTGAACTCCTGACCTCAGGTGATCCACCTGCCTTGGCCTCCCAAAGTGCTGGGATTACAGGCGTGAACCACCACTCTCAGCCTATTCTTAAATTTATTATCCAATTTAATTTTTCTTTTCTTTTTTTTTGAGACACGATCTCTCTCTGTCACCCAATCTGGAGTGTAGTGGCATGATCACAGCTCCCTGCAGCCTTGACCTCTTGGGCTCAAGTGATCCTCCCACCTCAGCCTCCTGAGTAGCTGGGACTACAGGCATGCATCACCATGCCCGCCTAATTTTTGTATTTTTGCGAAGACAGGGCTTCGCCATGTTGCCCAGGCTGGTCTTGAACTGCTGGGCTCAAGCAATCCTCCTACATTGGCCTCCCAAAGGGCTAGAATGGAAACCACCATTGCAAAATTATAACAGAAAATTATTACAGTGAAAGAGATCTGACCTAACAAACTCCATCTTCCTTTTAACCTCCAAGCTGTCCTTGTTCATTCCTGAGCGCGGGACGAACTAACTTTGGGGGGAACTTAGTTTATTGTTTAATTTTGAAACAAAGATGATAACAGCCCTTTCCCAAAACAAACCTCCTCCCTGCCTCGGGACTAGGCTGCATTTGTAGGACTAACAAATTAGCCACAAGATTAGAAATTATGGTTTAGGAGTCATGCAGCTGGAGGCTACAAGATTCTGACCCTCCCCAAATTGCTCCTGGAGAGGCAATATCACTGTTGTAAAACCTAAGATCAGTGCTTGAGATATTTTGCAGACCCTGCACTTGATGGATCAGCTGGCACCACCCAGATCAATCAACTGGTTCATCTGATCTTGTGGCCCCCACTCAAAAACTGACTCAGCACAAGAGGACAGCTTCGACTCTATGATTTAATCTCTGACCCAACCAATCAGCACTCCTGACTCACCGGCCCTGACACACCAAATTGTCCTTAAAAACCCCCATCTCTAACTTTTCAGGGAGACTGATTTCAGTGATAATAAAACTCAGGTCTCCTATACAGCCAGCTCTGCATGAATTAAACTCTTTCTGTATTGCAATTCCCCTCTCTTGATAAATTGGCTTTGTCTAGGTAGCAGACAACATGAACCCACTGGGCTGTTACATAAGCTTGGTCGTCCATATTTTGAGTAAATAATAAGTATTTTAAAAATTAAATTAAGGCTGGGTGCAGTGGCTCACGACTGTAATCCCAGCACTTTGGGAGGCCGAGGTGGGTGGATCACCTGAGGTCAGGAGTTCAAGACCAGCCTAGCCAACATGGTGAAATCCTGTCTCTATTAAAAGTACAAAAATTAGACGGGCGTGTTGGCGGGCACCTTTAATCCCAGCTACTCAGGAGGCTGAGGCAGGAGAATCACTTGAACCTGGGAGGCGGAGGTTGCAGTGAGCCAAGATCGTGCCATTGCACTCCAGCCTGGGCAACAGAGCAAGACTCCGTCTGAAAAAATAAATTAAAATACTATTCCTTACTAGCTTTGGGTGACGTTTTTCATGTGAACTTTTTGTGATGGTTCAATGTCTTTTTTTTTGTTTGTTTTAGACGGAGTTTCGTTCTGTCGTCCAGGCTGGAGTGCAGTGGCACAATCTCAGCTCACTGCAAGCTCCACCTCCCGGGTTCACGCCATTCTCCTGCCTCAGTCTCCCAAGTAGCTGGGACTACAGGCGCATGACACCATGCCTGGCTAATTTTTTGTATTTTTACTAGAAACGGGGTTTCACTGTGTTAGCCAGGATGGTCTCAATCTCCTGACCTCGTGATCCACCCGCCTTGGCTTCCCAAAGTGCTGGGATTACAGGTGTGAGCCACCACTCCCGGCCTCGATGTCCTTTTTTATTGAAAGTTCTAGACCAAGTACATTTGTGTTGATTTTAGTTACAAGATGGCTAATTTCATTTTTACTCTTTTCTGAGGTGCGGTGAATGAATCACCTTTGTCTTAACACCAATATGCAACTTTTGACCTTTCCATTTTGAATAGGGCACAAAAAGAGATTTAGTTATCTATCATCCAGTTTTATATTACTCAGAGTACTCTGTGAAACAGAAAGACTTTAAGGCCCAGGTCTTGTCTATCTATTTTTTTTTCTTTTTTTGAGATGAAAAAAGAGTTTATTTATTATAAATTTTTGGGCTACTCCAAGATCCAGCCTTACCTGAAGTCCGACACCAGTCCATATTAATTGCTGTGCTATTATCCATTTATTGCCTCTCAGTTCCAAATTCATTCATTACCTACTCTGGGAAAATGGACCTAGGTCTTTTAAATATCGTTCCTTTGCCTGTTGGCATAATGTCAAGCTGTGTCAGTAGTGGAAGCTGGAGAGGCACTACAGGTAGAGGCAACTTTTTTTCCCCTAGTTCAAATGTGCACCTGAGGCAGGCTCCTGCTGCACAGACTGCTTCCCCAGGACCCAGACCTTGATTCTAGGTTCTGCTTAGCTTTTGAAAAATGCAAGGACTTTTAAAGTGTTGAAATACTAGATACTTTTTATAAGATTAAACAAAATATTACAGTCTGATTTTTGCCTGTCTATGAGGATGGATATTCATTTCACTCTTCAATTCTTCCCCCACCTCTGCTGGCTTCTTAGCAACATCACAGTTCAGAAAACGTTTACACAGTCAATTGCTACACCTTTGATTCCAAGGCAAACCATTCGGTGTAATCTCTAGCATCTAGTGCTGAATGCAAGGTAGAAAGTAATATGTCAACAAATAGTTCTGATGTGGTAAATTTTACCGTGAACCAACTCTGTCAGGTTCAAGGAAAAGCAAGCCTTTGATCTAACGAATTATTTCAGATTGTATTTAGAAATACCAACAACAAAAAGGATACTATCTCAATAAATTCCTTGCCATTCTACAGTAGAAATTTTAATGATGGCATCAAATCAATTCACTTCTATGGATTTCATCAAACTATGTCATAGCTTATATTATTCCTAGAAGAGTTGTTGAATCCCCATCTCATGGAAGCTTGAGAAAAAAAGTGTAACATCATCTGTTCCTTTCTCATTGCCGATCTGCAGGAAACATGCCATTTTGCAGTAAAAATTAAGTGATTCTTTTGTTCATTAAAATCTTGCCAAAACTGGTAACTGTGATGACTGACCTCTGTTTTAGTCTGTTTGTGCTTTTATAACAGAATCTATGAGACTGGATAATTTATAATAAACAGAAATGTATTGGCTTATAGTTTTGAAGACTAGGAAGTTCAAGGTCATGGGGCCAGCATCTTGCAAGGGCCTTCTTGCTGCATCATCCCATGGGGGAAAGGCAAAGGAGGGTGCAAGAGAGCAGGAGAATGAGCTCACAGTGTCAGCCTTTTTATAATTGGCATTAATTCATTCATGAGGTTGGAACTCTCATGACCAAAACACCTCCAATTAGGCCCCACTTCCCAACAGCGTTGCATCATTAGGGATTAAGTTTCCAACACATGAACTTTGGGGGACACATTTAAACCACAGCAACCTCCAAGGAGGAAAACATGATGCCTAATGGCAGGGGTGATGGCAATGGTGGTGGTGATCGTGGACAACTAAGTTAGAAAAGTATAGATGTTTCTCAATTTACAATGGGGTTATGTCCTGCTAAACCCATCATAAATTGAAAATACCTTAAGTCAAAAATACATTTAATATGCCTAACCTGCTGAGGATCATAGCTTAGCCTAGCCTAACTTAAATGTGCTCAGAACACTTATTACATTAGTCTACAATTGGGCAAAATCATTGAACACAAAGGTTATTTTATAATAGTGTTGAATATCTCATGTAATTTATTGAATATTGTACTGAAAGTGAAAAAAATAATGGTTGGGCCAGGCATAGTGACTCATGCCTATGATCCCAGCAATCTGGGAGGCTGAGGCAGGCAGACTGCTTGAGCCCAGGAGTTTGAGACCAGCCTGTGCAACATGGAGAAACCTAGTCTCTACAAAAAATACAAAAATTAGCTGGGCATGGTGGCATGCACCTGTAGTTCCAGCTACTCTGGAGGCTGAGGTGGGAGGATCACTTGAGCCTAGGAGGTCAAGGCTGCAGTGAGTGCAGTGAGCCATAATCACACCACTGCACTCAAGCTTGGGTGATAGAGCAAAACCCTGTCTCAAAAAAACCAAAACAAAATGAAAACAAAAAACACCAGAATGGTTGTATGGGTACTCAAAGTATGGTTTCTACTGAATGCATATCATTGTTCCACCATAATAAAGCCAAAAGATTATAAATAAAACTAACATAAATCAAGAACTATCTATCTGCATAGTGAATGGATGAAATCTACCGTAGATTAAGATGCTACTGCTGAGTGCCGTGGTTCACACCTGTAATCCTGGCACTTTGGGAGACCAAGGCGGGTAGATCTCTTGAGCTCAGGGGTTCAAGACCATCTTGGGCAACATGGCTGATATGGTTTGGCGGTGTTCCCACTCAAATTTCATCTTGAATTTTAATTCCCATAATCTCCATGTGTCGTGAGAGGGACCCAGTGGGAGGTATTAATAATTGAGTCATGGGGGTGGTTTCTCCCATGCTGTTCTCATGATAGTGAGTGAGTTCTCATGAAATCTGATGGTTTTATAAGCATCCGGTGTTTCCCATTCTTGCACTCATTCTCTCTCCTGCTGCCCTGTGAAGAGGTGTCATCTGCCATGGTTGTAAGTTTCCTGAGGCCTCCCCAGCCATACAGAACTGTGGGTCAATTAAACCTCTTTTCTTTATAAATTACCCAGTCCTGGATATTTCTTCATAGCAGCCTAAGAATGAACTAACATAATGGCAAAACCCTGGTTCTACAAAAAACACAAAAATTAGTCGGGTGTGGTGGCTTGCATGTGTAGTCCTAGCTACTTGGGAGGCTGAGGCAGGAGAATTGTTTGAGCCCAGGAGGTGGAGGTTGCAGATAGCTGTGATTGAGCCATTGCACTCCACCCTGGATGACAGAGCGAGACCATTTCCAAAAAAAAAAAAAACAAAAAAAAACTACAAACAAATTGAGTTGCCATCAATAAGACATTAAATCGTGTGAGTTGTTTTTTGTTGCAGTTTTTTTTTTTTTTTTTTTTTTTTGAGACAGGGTCTTGCTCTCTCATCCAGGCTGGAGTGCAATGGCTCCATCTCGGCTCACTCAGCCTCCCTCCTGGGTTCAAGCAATTATCGTGCCTCAGCCTCCCTAGTAGCTGGGACTACAGGCACACACCACCAAGGTCAGCTAATTTTTGTATTTTTTTTTAAGTAGAGACGGGGTTTTACAATGTTGGCCAGGCTAGTCTTAAACTCCTGACCTCGTGTGATCTGCCCGACTTGGCCTCCGAAAATGCTAGAATTACAGGCGTGAGCCACTGTGCCCAGCCAACATTTACTTATTTGTAAAAATCCAAATGCTGGCATTGCCCAGGAAAATCTAACAAGTTTATTTATAATTGTTATAAAGGTGAATTGCTGACACTTGTTTAATAAAACATTTTGATTTGCCTCAGTGCTTTATATTTCCACATTCATATTAACAATTCGCACACAAGTGAAAACGGTAAAACTGTCAATATCTGATTTCTATCCCCTATTTTTCCACTTGCAATTATATACTTAGGTAATTTTTGACCCCATAAGGAAAAAATATCAAACATTCAGAACCACCACTAACAGGAAGATGAGAGGATTTTTCATTTGTTTGTTTTGAGAATGAAATGTTTCCTTTTATAGTGGATTCTTTTTTTTCCTTTTGAGATAGGGTCTTGCTCTGTCACCCAGGCTGGAGTGCAGTGGTATGATTTTAGCTCACTGCAATCTTGACCTTCTGGCCTCAAGCCATCCTCCTGCCTCAGCCTCCCGAGTACCTGGGACCACAGCTGCATGCCACCAAGCCTGGCTATTTTTTAAAAATTATTTTTAGTAGAGAAGAGGTCTTGCTATGTTGCTCAGGCTGGTCTTAAACTCCTGAGTTCAATTGATCCTCCTGGCTCCGCCTCCCAAAGTGCTGGGATTACAGGTGTGAGCCACCACACCCAGCCATAGTAGATTCTTAAACACATTCTCAATCTATGTAGCATGCTAGCTGGATGTCTTTAGTCATAACTGTTATACTTTGGGCTGGGTGTGGTGGCTTGTGCCTGCAATCCCAGCTAAATGGGAGGCTGAGCCTGGAGAATTGCTTGAGCCCAGGAGTTCAAGGTCAGACTGGGCAATATAGCAAGACCCCTCTCTCTAAATAATTTATTTTAATTAGCCAGGCCTGGTAGTGTGTGTCTGTAATCCCGGCTTCTCGGGAGGTTAAGGGAGGAGGATTACTTGGCCCAGGAGTTCAAGGCTGCAGTGAGCTATGATCACGCCACTGCACTCCAGCTTAGGTGACAGAGCAAAACCTTGTCTCTAAAAATATAAATAGAAATGAAATATAAAAACAAACAAAAAAACACTGTTACACATTTGATACAGACAGCACCCAGGGTGGAAGTCCCACATGATAGACCATACTTGTTTCCGACAATAGACCTCACTTGCTTCCAATAGCTGTGCTCTGGCAACACAAATCTGTTTTGAAGTTGTAAGCAATTTCTAATATCAGGTACTGGAGTGAAAGTTTGCAAATCAGAAATTTGGTGGACTTTTGATAACATCTAATTTCATGGAGTGCCACAGTATCAAGCCTGTAATGCTAAGGTTTCTTCATTTCTCCAGTAGAGGGCGCACTCTTGGGAAAGGCATTTGTAGCCAGATGTTTTCTGGGTGCCAGCTTTGTAGGAGCCATGGTAAGTAGGAGACACCTCCTTACTTACCTTCCTTCTTTGGCTGGAGCTCAGCAAGATAGAGGTGCTGGTGTTAGAGAGTAGCAACTGTGTGGTGGCTGCTCAACTTATTTAGTAAGTGTTATTTTTAGACAGTACATTTTATGTCAGGATTCAATTCTGTTATGTCACAATGTAGCAGTATGAACTGTACCACTGCTCCAGATGGAAACATCTTCCCCTTTCCCTTTCTCTTTCTTTTTTATTTTTTTGAGACAGGGTCTCAATTTGTCCCCCAGGCTGGAGTATATTGGCATGATATTGGCTCACTGCAGCCTAGACATCTTGGGCTCAAGGTATCCTCCCACCTCAACCTCCTGAGTAGCTGGGACGACAGCCACACCCCATGCCTGGCTGATTTTCGTAGAGACGGGGGTCTCGCCATGGTGCTCATGAAATGCCTAACCTTGTTTTTACTTCAACTCGTTACTTTGAATTTTGTCATGCTTGTCTCTTTAAATCACCTAGCCTTGCCTCTCATGTAAATAAGACTCTCTCTAGCTAGGAAAACCGGACAAACTCCAATTGACCCCTTAACTTACAAGACACTAGGACTCCTCACCCAACCTCCTTTTGTGAGGAGTTGGCCTAGGTAAACAGATCCTCAGCATTTCAAAGGGGCCCAATTAACTGATAAGGTACCAACACCAACAATGTATGAAATTCCCAGGAATTTTCTCAAAGAGATAACAACATAAAACCTTAAGTTCGTGTCCGGCATAGATCCTATATCTAATTATAATGAAAGATTTAGAACCTTGCACCTGGTACCGTTGCTCTTCTTGTAACCATTTGTCTTTTAAGTTGTTTATCACTCTGTAACCATTTTGATTCTTTTGATTCTTGCATGTTTTTACTTCTGTAGAATTATTACATTTGAGTCCCCCTCCCCTTCCTAAACCTAGGTATAAAAGTTAATCGAGCCCCTTCCTCCTGGCTGAGAGAATTTTGAGCATTAGCCATCTCTTTGGCCACCGGCTTAATAAAGAACTCTTAATTCATCTCAAAGTGTGGCGTTTTCTTAACTTGCCTGAGTACAACACTCAGGCGGTCTTGAACCCCTGGGGTCAAGCGATCCTCCTGCCTTGGCCTCCCAAAGTGCTGGAATTACAAACATGACCCACTATGCCCAGCTTACACTTTAAACTAGTTATTTTCCATTTATTTTATCAACCAATATGTATTTAGTAACAACACTGTGCCAGACATGGTATTAGCTCTGGTGACACAGTAATGAAGATGGACAAAGTCTGTTGTCATGGGGGGTATATTCTGGAGGGGGGATTGTGACAGCCAATAATCATGTAAATAAGATGGTGACGATTGGGATGGGGGCTATAAGGGATTAAGCACTGAGAATCAAAAGAGAGAATGACTGTTGATGTTATACAGATTATGCAGATTATGTACAACCAGCAGCTACAGAAATAAAAATTATCCAAACTTAAGCAGGGCCTCCTGAAAATACAGATGCCTTTGGATCCCCCACCCACCAAAGGAGTTTCCTGTTTGGGAGAATACTGAAGTGTGAATTCAGCCAGCTATCAACGTCAGAAAAGCCAACAGTACCTTTCATTTTTCCCCTTTGAAGTTTTAACCCCTCCCTGTTTTGTTCAGTTGACATAAAAACATCTACCTCTGGCTACTTATCTGGTTACTCCTTACTGAGTAATGAGTGCATGTATAAATAATTCTTGTTCTGTTCATCTATCTATTGTCAGTTAATCTTCAGGCCCCCAAGCAATTGAAACTAGTGGGTAGAGGAGAATTTTCCTTCCAGCATTACACTGTGATACATGCTCAGGTGGGTAAAAAAAGACTAGGGCACATTTTGTTGAATATTTGTCATACTTCATCTACTGCAGAGATGGCATTTTTATGTCCATAACCTCTGAATTACAATTTTGAAGAAGGCACTGAGGTAGGATTACATTTATTTCACCCATAGTTATTAAAGCAAATAATTTCATGAGCTTCATAAATAACTATAAATTATTTCAAAGAAAACATTTCTTAACTCATTGTTTAGATTTAAGGCAGATAAGTGACACATTTTTTATCATATCTTCTTTTTTTCTGAGACAGAGTCTGGCTCTGTCACCCAGGCTGGAGTGTGGCACAATCTTGGCTGACTGCAACCTCCATCTCCCAGGTTCAAGTGATTCTCCTGCCTCAGCCTCCCAAGTAGCTGAGATTACAGGTGCCCACCACCACACCCAGCTAATTTTTTGTATTTTTAGTAGAGACAGGGTTTCACCATGTTGGCCAGGCTGGTCTTGAACTCCTGACTTCAAGTCATCCACCCACCTCAGCCTCTCAAAGTGCTGGGATGACAGGCGCGAGCCACTGTACCCAGCCAGATCATATCTTCTTAATTCCTAAGTATCACAAAAAAAGCTTTTTCATCTTATTCAAAACTTAAAATTAAAAGAAGAATTTATGCCATAGTGTTAGTTAAAACATAGTGAGACTGGAGAGTTCCCTGGATCCCTTCATGGGACTTGCAACAGGGGTGTGGCTCACTTACTCAGCCCCCCACTCAAAGCCCTTGCAGGAGGGGGAGCGTGCAGGCAAGCAGGTGCCAAGGCTGGGGCAAGCACTTCTGGGCTCTGGCCCTATGGCAGCATCTAGGGGTGTGTTACAATTAATGCTCTTTTAGCAGTTGCCATTCATGGATGGCTAAGTGTTAACTGGCTCAGAGGAGAGTCAGCATGACAGCATTTTACTGTCTGCCCTCTTGGTATCCAGGTCCTTGTCTGGCATCCAGGAAGAATTAGGTCACATGGACTTGAAGGATGGTGAATGCAGAGGTTTTATTGAGTGAAGGAGGTGGCTCTTAGTGGGATGGGCAGCTGGAAAGGGGATGGAGTGGGAAGATAATCTTCCCCTGGAGTTTGGCCGTCCCCGGCCAAACTCATCTCGACATTCAGATGCTTCTTCTCTTCTTTCCTTCTCTGCCATGCCACTCTGCTTGTCTGTAGGTGGAATTTGAGGTTTTTATGGGTACGGGATGGGGGGTATGATGGGCCAGGGCAGTTTTGGAAAAAGCAACATTGGAGTGAGAAAACAGGGATGTGAAGTTCTTATTTAGGGCTGTGGGCCCAGGCTTGTGGGTAGGGCCTTTGCCAGGGAACTGCCCTCTTCTATTCAGTATTTCCCTGCCTCCTGTCCATATCAATAATAGCTGGCTGCTGCTTCAGCCCCTGTGATTACCAGGAAGCATGAGAGCAATCTTGGCAGTGGAACAAAAAAACATTGAATAATGATTTGTGGGCACACCATACAAAATCACAATGGAAAGACAAACAGGAAGTCTCAGGGTTTTGGGTTTTTCTTGTGTTTTCTGAGGATGGAGGGGGCCCAAGCGTTGTGTAATTAGTTGTCAATAACTTCCTTTGTGAATTCTACATGTGGAAGATCTGTTTCACACGTGCTTTGGCATTGAATAGTTATTTTATTGATGTTTTGTTAAAACAAAGATAGAATCCCATTTTATACCTGGTTATGTAAATAGAAAACTGTACACATCGCCCTACTCTTGCTTTTCATGGGAGGGAAAATGGCTTCCCTCTACCCTTCTAGGTTCTTTGGCTAGGCCATGAATTAAATTGACAGATGATAAATTAATAAGAGAAAAATCATCTTAATTACATATGTATGCATAGGACTCTGACAAATATGTGAGACTTAATTCCAGCCCCCACTAGCCATCCTGTCCCACCTAAGGTGGGGGGAAAAATCCAAGAGGCAGAGACAGTTTGTGAAGTTCACCCTCAAGGTCAGGTGTGGTGACTCATGCCTGTAATCCCAATACTTACTAGGACTGAGACAAGTGGATTGCTTGAGCCCAGGAATTCAAGACCAGCCTGAGCAACATGGTGAAACTCTGTCTCCACAAGAAATACAAAAATAAGCCAGGTATGTGGTGCGTGCCTGTAGCCCCAGCTACACAGGAGGCTGAGGTGGAAGTATCACCTGAGCCTAGGAAATCAAGGCTGCAGTAAGTCATGATCGTGTCACTGCACTCCAGCCTGGGCAACAGAATGAGACTCTGTCTCAAGGGAAAAAAAAAGTTCACAGCTAAAGGGCACATAAAGGCTTACTAAATGACTAAGACCTAATTATAGTGCCAGAGGCATTTAAAGGAGAGCAACTCCACCTTGAATAGGGGCTATGTAAAATAAAGCTCAGACCTGCTTGTCTGCCATCCCAGGAGGTTAGGCATTCTTATTCACAGGATAAGACTGGAGGTCAACAGGACTGGTATCACAAGTCAGAGGTTGTAAAGACCCTACTGATGAAACAGGATGTGGTAAAGAAGCCAGCCAAAACCCACCGAAACCAAGACGGAGATGAAAGTGACCTCTGGTTGTCCTCACTTCTCATTATATGCTCATTATAATGCATTAGCATGCTAAAAGACACTCCCACTAGCACCATGACAGTTTACAAACGCCATGGCAACTTCTGGAAATCACCCTACATGTTCTAAAAAGGGGAGGGACCCTCAGTTTCTGAAACTCTTCATCCTTTTTCTGGAAAACTCATGAATAATCTATCCTTTGTTTATCATATAATCAAGAAATAACCATAAAAATAGTCAAGCAGCAGCCCTCTGGTTGCTCTGCCTATGGAATAGCCATTCTTTTGTTTCATTAATTCTCTATAAACTTGCCTTTTACTTTACTCTGTGGACTCACCCTGAATTCTTTCTTGCATGACATCTAAGAACCCTCTCTTGGGGTCTGGACTGGGACTGCTTTCTGGTAACGATAGGACCATAGAATGCTTCCCCTCCCCTCAAACCTTACCAGCACATCACTAAACGTGTACTTTTTGTTGTTTTATTGAAAGGTGTCATTCAGCAAAAAATGACAAGGCACACTAAAAGGCAAAACACAATTTGAAGAGACTGAGGATGCATCAGAATCAGACTAGATATGGCAGTGATGTTGATATTACCAGACTGTGAATTTAAAACAACTATGATTAACATAGTAAAGGCTCTAATTGAGAAAATAGGCAGAATTCAAGAACAGATGGTCAATATAAGCAGAAAGATGGAAATTCTAAGTAAGAATCAAAGACAAATGTTAGAAATCAAAAACGTTGTAACAGGACTGAAGAATGCCTTTGATGGGCTTATTAGTAGATTGCACACGGCTGAGGAAAAAATCACTGATCTTGAGAACGTGTCAATAGAACCTTCCAAAACTGAAAAGCAGAGAGAAACAAAAAAGACTGGACAAAAAAAGAACAGAATATCCAAGAACTGTGAGACAAGTACAAAAGGTGTAGCATACATGTTATGGGAATTCCAGAAGGAGAAGAAAGACAGAAAAGTATAGAAGAAATATTTTAAGCAATAAAGACTGAGACTTTCCACAAATTAATGTCAGACATCAAACTACATATGCTGGAAGCTCAAAGTACATCCAGCAGGCTAAATGCCAAAAAAAAAAAAAGAAAAAAACAAAAACCCTAGGCATATCATATGCAAACTGCCAAAAATCAAAGACAAAGAAATATCTCGAAAGAAGCCACAGGAAAAAACACTTTACCTATAGAGGAGAAACATAAAATTTACAACCAACTTCTCCTCAGAAACCACACAAGCAAGAAGAGTGTTCTATTTTTCTGTAATTTCATTTTAAGGTCTCTTTCTAGAGAATGGCAGTAAACTCCTGTCCTCTCTTACATGGCTCCAGGAGATTTGGTTGTGAATGTTTACAATGTGTCTTTCATGAGATACTTCTTTAGCCTGACAAACAGCTGGATGTCTAAGTGTCTGACCTGTGACCAGGTGAAGTGTCTGACCTGTGACCAGGTGTCCCACTCACAGGAAACTTGTTTATAGTGACAGATGTCCTTATGGCTCTTGTCTGACCTATGTCCAGTTTATTTCTACCAAGATAGCCATTCTTCAGAAAAGCCCTGGCCAGGAAAGAAGTTAGGTTTAGATGTGTCATTCAGCTGAGACACAAAGAAAGTAATTCAAACAAAACATGAAATAACACAAGCAGTACATTACTTTCAGATCCCAGAGAGAAGACAGCAGCATGCCCCATGGGGCCAACAGGAAATAGGGAGCTATTTGGGATGTGTACACTCAATCAGCAGGCAAGGAGCAAGAAAGAGAGTGAGGAACCCATGGGCTGAAGCCTTTATTGGGGTCTAGGGCATTATCCAGGCAGGTTTCCCTTGGGAAGTTCTAATTAGTGGGTTTAGAGGAAGTAGATACAAGTTCATGAAATCATGCTGTGACTGAGAAGTGGTCACTGTGGCATATCTGCACAATCAATGCAGTAGGGGGTTCAGCAAGGTGAGTCAAGTGGGTTATATCTAGCTGTCTGATAGGGAGGTTGTCACCAGGAAGCAGTCGTATAAAGCAGATATCTGGATCAACCCCACTGAGGAACTGGGATGAAGTAGAGAACCAGAACCTGTGTCGAGGGTGACTAAGCCTTGCTTCCAATATGAGAAAATTAAACCTGTCTTCAAAATGGATGCTGAGGCAACATAAAATTGTAAGAAATCACTACAAAGAGAGTGAAGTGAAATATTTAAAGTGGTGAGAGAAAAAAACTCCCAACTAGAATTGTGTATCCTGTGAAATTATTCTTCAAAAGTGAAGTAGAAATAAAGACTTTCTGAGACCAACAAACACTAAGGAAATTTGTTGCTAGTAGATCTGCCTTGTAAGAAATATTAAGGAAATTCTTCACATAGAAGAAAAATAATATAGGTCAGAAATGTGGATCTACATAGAGAAAGATAGAGTATCAGAGAAGAATAAATTAAGGTAAATAAAAACTTAAAAAATTTTTAATTGGTCTAACATAACATTTTGTTTCAAATAATAATGGCAAAATGTATTTGATTGGGTGTATATGCATACCCTTATGCTTATGTTTGCTTCTGCTCACTAAGAAAATATAAGATTCATTAAGTGAAATGAACTACACAATAATACCAGGGACAGGAGGGAAGACTTAAAAATATTTTGTTATTATAAAGTATTTGCACTACCTATAAAGCAGTATAGTGTTAATTGAAAGTGGACTTCAGTTAGTTGTAAATGTATATTGCAAACTGTATAGCAACCAAAAAATTATTTTTTAAAAGCAGCATAATTGGCCAGGCATGGTGGCTCATGCCTGTAATCCCAGCACTTTGGGAGGTCAAAGCGGGCAGATCACTGGAGGCCAGGAGTTTGAGAACAGCCTGGCCAACATGGTGAAACCTTGTCTCTACTAAAAATACAAAAATTAGCTCGGTGTGGAGGCATATGCCCGTAATCCCAGCTAGTCAGGAAGCTGAGGTAGGAGAATCGCTTGAACCCAGGAGGTGGAGGTTGCAGTGAGCCAAGATCATACCACTGCACTCCAGCCTGGGCCACAGAGCAAGACTCTGTTAAAAAAAAAAAAAAAAAGTATAATTGATGTGTTAAAAAAAGAGAGAAAATGAAATCATATAAAATGCTCAATTAAAATCACAAATGGGCTGAGTGCATTGGGTCACACTTATAATCCCAGCACTTTGGGAGGCTGAGGCAGGTGGATGGCTTGAACCCAGGATTTCAAGACCAGCCTGGGCAACATAGCGAGATACTATCTCTACAAAAAATGCAAAAATTAGCCAGGCATGGTGGCATACGTGTGTAGTTTCAGCTATGTGGAAGGCTGAGGCAGGAGGATCACTTGAGCTCAGGAGGTTAAGGCTGCAGTGAGCCACGATCATGCCACTGCACTCGAGCCTGGGCAACAGAGTGTGACCATGTCTCAAAAAATAATAATAACAAATTTTAAAAACAAACAAAAAAAACCCAAAATGGCAGGGAAAAAGTGAAAGTCAAAAACAGGAACAAGGAATAAAGACAATGAATAGAAAAGAGTGACAAATATTGTAAATATTCATCCATTTATATCAATAATCACTTTAATATCAATGGTCTAAATACACTAATTAAAACACAGAGATTGTCAGAGTGGATTAAAAAACAAGACTCAACTATATGTTGTCTATGTAGAAACCCACATTAAATGTAAAGACATATATAGATTAAAAGTAAAGGGATGGAGAAAGATATTCCATGCTAACACTAATCAAAAGGGAGTGGGAGCAGCTATATTTATTTCTAACAGAGCAGACATCAGAGTAAGGAAAATTATCAGGGATAAAGCATGGCATTATGTAATGGATAAAGGGCTCAATTTTCAAGACATAACAATCCATAGTGTATATGTGCCTAACAACAAAGTTTTAAAATATGTGAGGCAAAAACTGATAGGAATACAATTAGAAACAGATGAATCCACTGTTATACTTGGAGACTACAGTATCTCTCTAACAGAACTCAACAGCACCATCAATGGGGTACAATTGACATTTCTAGACTGCTTTACCGAACAACAGCCGAATACACATTCTTCTCAGACTCAAATGGAACAAGATAGATAACATTCTGGGTCCCAAAACACACCTTAAAAAATGTTATTAGTTTTTTATTTTTTAAAACTTTTTTTTATTATTTAAAAATAGAGACGAGGTCTTGCTATGTTGCCCAGGCTAGTCTTGAACTCCTGGGCTGAAATAATCTGCCTGCCTTGGCCTCCCATAGTGCTGGGATGACAGGCATGAGCCACCTCACCCAGCCTTAACAAATTTTATTTTAATTAATTAATTAATTAATTAATTAATGTTTTTGAAGGGAGTTTTGTTCTTGTCACCCAGACTGGAATGTAATGGCACAATCTCAGCTGACTGCAACCTCTGTCTCCTGGGTTCAAGTGATTCTCCTGCCTCAGCCTCCAGAGTACCTGGGATTACAGGTGCCTGCCACCATGACAAGCTAATTTTAGTATTTTTAGTAGAGATGGGGTTTCATCATGTCGGTCAGGCTGGTCTCCAACTCCTGACCTCTGGTGATCCACCCACCTCGGCCTTCCAAAGTGCTGAGATTACAGGCATGAGCCACCACGCCCAGCCCAAATTTTAAATATTATAAATCATCCAATATATTATTTCAGGTCACAATGGAATTAAACTAGAAACCAGTAACATAAAGATAGCTAGAAAATCCCAAAATACTTGGAAATTAAACCATACTCTAACACATTGGTCAAAGAAGAAATCTCAAGAAAAATTTTAAAATATTTTGAAGTAATAAAATAAAACCACAACTTATCAAAATTTGTGGATGCAGTGAAAATAGTACTTAGAGGGAAATTTAGGGTATTGAATGCATATATTGGATAGGAAAAAATATCTAAAATCAGTCATCTAAGCTTCCACTTCAAGAAACTAGAAAAAAAAAAAGGGCAAATTAAATCCCAAGCAAGCAAAAGAAAAGAAATAATAAAAATTAGACCAGAAATCAATAAAAATCAGCCAGGTGTGGTGGCTTATGCCTGCAATCCCAGCACTTTGGGAGGTCGAGGCAGGTGGATCACCTGAGGTCAGCAGTTCGAGACCAGCCTGGGCAACGTGGTGAAACTCCGTCTCTACTAAAAATACAAAAATTAGCAGGGCATGGTGGTGCCCGCCTGTAATCCCAGCTACTCGGGAGGCTGAGGCATGAGAATCACTTGAACCCAGGAGGCAGAGTTTGCAGTGAGCCGAGATTGCACCGCCGCACTCTGGCCTGGGTGATACAGCAACACTCTGTTCACCTCCCCACAGTCCCAAAAAAGAAATCAATAAAAATAAAAACAGAAAATCAATAGAGAAAATAAATGAAACCAGATGCAGTTTCTTTGATAAAATCAATAAGCCTCTAGACAGGCTAACCAAGAAAAAAAGAGAGACACATACACAAGTTAATAACATCAGAAACAAGAGAGGGGACATCACTACAAATCCTGTGAGTGCTACAAGAATCATAAAGAAATATGAAACTCTCTATGTCTACAAATCTTATAATTTAAGTAAAATAGACTAATTCCTTAAAGACACATTTGCCAAAACTCACGCAGAAGGAATATACATTCTGAATAAGTCTATATTTATTAAAGAAATAGAACAATTATAACCTTCGAAAACAAAAAACACCAGGCCCAGATAAATTCACCAGTGAATTCTTCTAAATGTTTAAGAAAGAAATTGTACTAATTTTCTATAATCTCTTTCAGAAAATAGAAGTAAAAAGGCCAGGCGTGGTGGCCCACACCTGTAATCTCAGCACTTTTGGAGGCTGAGGTGCATGGATCACTTCAGGTCAGGAGTTTAAGACCAGCCTGGCCAACATGGTGAAACCCCGTCTCTACTAAAAATTACAGAAATCAGCTGGGTGTCATGGCACACTCCTGTAATCCCAGCTACTTGGGGGGCTGAGGCAGGAGAATTGCTTGAACCTGGGAGGCAGAGGCTGCAGTGAGCTGAGATCGTGCCACTGTACACTATAGCCTGGGTGACAGAGCAAGACTCCATCTAAAAAAAAAAGAAGAAGAAAAGAAAATAGAAGCAGAGGAAATGGTTTCTAACTCATTCTATGAGGCCAGCATTATCCTAATACCAAAACTAAAGATATTTCAAGAAAACTACAGACCAGTATCTCATGAATATAGATGCAAAAATTCTCAACAAAATATTAGCAAGTTAAATCCAACAATGTGTAAAAAGATCCTTTGAACTGAGGCTGCAAGAAAAAAAATTATATACATGACCAAGGAAATTTATTCCAGGTATGTAAGCCTGGTTCAATGTTTGAAAATTAATGATTAATAATTCATCATTTCAACAGACTAAAAAAGAAAAAAACATGATCATATTAATAGATGCAGAACAATTATTTGACAAAACCAATACCCATTCCTTATAAAAACTCAGCAAATTAGGAATAAAAGGGAACTTCTTCAATAGAATAAAGAACATTTACAAAAACACCCCACAGCTAATGATGAAAAATTAGAAGCTTTCCCAGAGCAGGAGCAGGTCAAAGATTTTCCCTCTTACCACTCTCTTTTAAAATCATACTTGGAAGTCCTAACTAATGCAGTAAGGAAAGAAATAGAAATAAAAGGTATGCAGATTGAGAAGGAAGAAGTAAAGCTGTCTTTGTTTGATGATGATCTGAACATTTATGTAGAAAATCCATAAGAATAAACCACCACAACAAAAGGTTCCTGGAACTAATAAAATGAGTATAGCAAGGTTGCAGGATACAAAATTAATACACAAAATTTGATTCCTTTCTGGTATATCAGCAATTAACCAGTGTAATTAGAAACTTAAAACATAATATAATACCATTTATATTAACACCTCAAAATATGGAATACTTAGGTATGAATCTAACAAAATATGTACAAGATCTATATGAGAAAAACTACAAACTCTGACGAAATAAATCAAAGAAGAACTAAATAAATGAAGAAGTATTCCATGTTCAAGGATTGGCAGATTCAATATTGTTAAGATGTCCGTTCTTCTCAATGCGATTTATAGATTCAGCACAATACCAACCAAATTCCCAGCAAGTTATTTTGTGATATTGACAAACTGATTCTAAAGTTTATATGGAGACACAAAAGACCCAGAATAGCCGACATAATCATGCATGAGTGTTAGTCAGAGGACTGACACTACCCGACTTCACGATTTACTATAAAGCTACAGGATTTACTAAAAGTAATCAAGACATAGTAGTGTTGATGAAAAAGTGGACAAATAGATCAACAGAACAGAACAGAGAGGCAGATATAGAGCCAAATAAATATAGTGAATTTATCTTTCACAAAGGAGCAAAGGAGAAAATGGACAAGAGTGTTCAAGAAATGCTGCTGGAACAACTGGACATCTACATGCAGGAAAAAAAAAGAATCTAGACATAGACCTTATACTCATGCCCAAAATTAGTTCAAAATGAGAAAAATAACTCTATTATAATATCTAAATCCTATTTTAGAAATTTGAAGTGTAAATGCAGTGCAGTAGTGTAGCAATAGAGAACACTGACCCAGAAGCTAAAAAAAAAAAAAAAAATTAACTCAAAATGGATCATTTTGTAAAATGCAAAACTATGAAGTTCCTAGAAGATAACACAGGAGAAAATCTAGATGACCTTGTGTATGGGAATGACTTTTTATTTTATTTTTTGAGATGGTGTCTTGCTCTGCTGCCCAGGCTGACGTGCAATGGCACAATCTCAGCTCACTGCAACCTCCGCCTCTGGGGTTCAAATGATTCTGGTACCTCAGTCTCCTGAGTAGCTGGAATTATAGGCATGAGCCACCATGCCCGGCTAATTATTGTATTTTTAATAGAAACTGGATTTTGCCATGTTGGTCAGGCTGGTCTCTAACTCCTGGCTTCAAGTGATTCACCTGGCTCAGCCTCCCAGAGTGCTGGGCTTATAGTCATGAGCCACTGTGCCTGGCCAGAACTGTTAAAACTCAACAAGAAGAAAGTGAACAACCTGATGATTTTTTCCTTTTTTGAGATGGAGTCTCGCTCTGTTGCCCAGGCTGGAGTGCAGTGGCACAATCTCGACTCACTGCAACCTTCGCCTCCTGGGTTCAAGCAATTCTCCTGCCTCAGCCTCCTGAGTAGCTGGGACTACAGGTGCACGCCACCACACCCGGCTAATTTTTGTATTTTTAGTAGAGAGGGGGTTTCACCATATTGGCCAGGCTGGTCTTGAACTCCTGACCTTGTGATCCTCCCGCCTTGGCCTTCCAAAGTGCTGGGATTGCAGCCGTGAGCCGCCACGCCTGGCCGATTTTTCTTTTTTCTTTCTTTTTTTTTTTTTTTTTTTTTTTTGAGACAGGGTCTTGCTCTGTTGCCTAGGCTGGAGTGCAGGGGCACAATCATGGCTCACTGTAGCCTTGATCTCCCAGGCTCAAGTGATCTTTCTACCTCAGCCTTCCAAGTAGCTGGAACTACAGGCACATATCACCCATGCTCAGCTAATTTTTCAAATATTTTTTGTAGATACAGGGTCTCACTATGTTGCCCAGGCTGTCTTGAACTCCTGGGCTCAAGCAATCCTTCCACCTTGGCCTCCCAAAGTGCTGAGATGAGCCACTGTACCGAGTCTGATGTTTTTAATGAGCAAAAGACCTGAACAGACACTTCACCAAAGATGATATACAGATGGCAAATAAGCATATGAAAAGATGTTCCACATCATATGTCATCAGAGAAATGCAAATTACCACTCTAGGCCTATTGGAAGGGCCCAAATCCAGAACAGTGACCACACCAAATGCTGGCAAGGATGTGCAGCAACAGGAGCTCTCTTTAATTGCTGGTGGGAATGCAAAATGGTATAGTCATTTTGTTATAAAGTTTGGCAGTTTCCTATAAAACTAAACATACTCTTACCATATGATCCACCAATTGTATTATTTGGTATTTACCCAAATTAATTGAAAACCTATATTTACACAAAAACCTGCAGATTGATGTTTAGAGCAGCTTTATTCAGAATTGCCAAAACTTGGAAACAATCAAGACGTCCTTCAATAGGTGAATAGGAAAATAAATTATGATACATACAGACAATAGAATATTATTCTATGCTAAAAAATAAATGAGCCATCAAGCCATGAAGACGTGGAGGAACCTTAACTGCATATTTTTAAGTGAAAGAAGCCAGTCTGAAAATGCTACATCCTTTATAATTCCAACTATGTGTCATTGTGGAAAAGGCAAAACTATGAAGACAGTTAAAAGATCAGTGGTTGTCGAGGATTAGGGGTGAGGGAGGGATGAATAAGCAAAGCACAGACGATTTTTATGGCAGTGAAAATACTCTGTATGATACGATAATGGTGGATACAAGTCAGTATTCCTTTGTGTAAACCTATAGAATGTATCACTCCAAGAGTGAACTCTCATGTAAATTACAGACTTGGGGTGATAATGCGTCAATGTACGTATATCAGTTGTAACATGTACATTCTAGTGCCTAGTGCAGGATGTCTATAGTGAGTGAGGCTGTGTGTGTGTGTGTGTGTTGAAGGTCAGGGAGTATATGGGAACTTTCTGTACTTCTCAATTTTTCTGTGAACCTAAAACTGCTTTTTAAAAAAAGTCTACTTAAAGGAAAAAAGTATTGGCAAAACAGAGCTCATTAGCTGGTTTGGCTATTTTTGTAGAACAAACCACCTCAAAATTTGATGACTTGAATTGGGTCTGGTGGCTCATGCCTGTAATCCCAGCACTTTGGGAGGCTGAGGCAGGCAGATCATCTGAGGCCAGGAGTTCAAGACCAGCCTGGTCAACATGGCAAAACCCCGTCTCTAGAAAAAGATACAAAAATTAGCCAGGCATGGTGGTGTGCGTGCCTGTGATCCCAGCTACTCGGGAGGCTGAGGCAGGAGAATCTTGAACCTGGAAGGTGGAGATTGCAGTGAGCTGAGGTCACGCCACTGTTCTCCAGCCTGGGCCACAGAGCAAGACTCTGTTTAAAAAAAAAAAAAAAAAAAAAAGATGACTTAAAATAATCTATTATTTTCTGGGTTGCTTGGGGCTCACCTGAGCGGTATTTCTTCTGGGAGCTCATTTGAGACTGAAATGTCCAGGATACTTCAGGCCTCTCTTCACATATCTCTTTCTCTAAAAGGGTAGCTGGACTTATATCATGCCCAGCTTCTACCAGAGAGCATTCAAAGCCTGTCACAGAGTTGCTACAGTTCTCTGTAAGCACACCTTCGAAGTTACACGATATCACTTCTGCCAAATTTTATTGGTCAAATTTCACAACCAGGTCAGTTTTAGTGGGGACAGGAAATGGGCTTCCCCTCTCAATAAAAGGAGTGAAAAATATTTGGGAGCATTTTTAATTTAGCCTACTATTTTTTATTCAGCTGGTAATAATTTTCCAATCTATACCACCACCACACGACACACTTTTATTTTTCATCTTCTAAATATATAGTCCATGCTGACACATCAGCAGATTAGACCAATTTTCTAAGTAGCTGTATTATTTTATATATTGGACAGAAAAAAAATTCTAAAATTAAAAAAAATTCCTAAAATGTTATATCATCATTGTGAGAAAAAAGGAGGGAAACACCAGTAATTTTGAAGACAAACTGAAATAATTTCATATGTAATTACTGTTGGTAACACCTATATTTTTGCCTTCGCAGTCACATGCCAAAGGTATCATGAATTTGAGAGAACACAAGACAGACGGCTGTCATGGACACTAAAGAATGGTTAATTTCACTATCAGTAAATCCTGCCTTAGAAGGGGAATTATTCCGAACGGAGGTGAAAGTTCATCTCCAGAATCTCAGACATATTTACTCATTATTCTGAAAAGAGTCCAGTGTCCTAGAAAGTTTTCCTTCTTTCTCGTCCTGGAAATTTGTAGTATCTTTATCTCCTATACCATCATTGCACCAAATGTATAATTAAAAACAATTTTTTAATGAGAAAGAAGTCTGAATTCTTCTGCCTATAATTCTAGGTGGTCTTCTCCTTTTTCTCTTTCTCCATTTTCTTCTTCTATAGTGAAACATATATTCAAAGGAAGCACCAAAAAGCATTAACTTTCCAAATTAAGACAGTCTTTTTATCTTTTGTGATTGAGGAAGAAGATAGAATGCAGTAGCCATGCTTCACCAAAGAACCAAATCCAAGCACATGAAGCAATGAGCAGGCCAAACATTTCTGAGTACAGAATCCTCCCGTGTCTAGCACAGGGCCTGATGAACCTCATTCCCTAACTTTCATTTTCCATTTGCAGTTCTTATTTCATGTGTCACCGCAGTTCTAGGTTCATGTCAGTAAAAAGCAAAATTTTAATATGCCACCTTGTGGATGCACGAGGAATGAAATTCTTGTAGTGCTTTTGGTTTTGATGGTGAGAATTTAACATTGTATTTGCATAGTTTTTCCCCTGTAATACAAGCAATTTTTGCTCAATGCAAAAACAAAAAACAAAAATCAAAAAGCCATACAGGAAATACACAAGGAACAGTAGGTACTCAAATATTTGTGGAGTATAGATTTTTAAAAATTAGTAATCATCACACCCTTGATTTGGAGTGGACCCTATTAAAGCAGCCAGTGAATGAATGGATGAAGGAAGGAATACCTTTTTCTAAAACATTTGATATTGTAGGTAAGCTCTTGGTTTTCAGGCCTGACCTGACATTAGAATCTAATTTTCCAGAGATATTTTTAGTGTCTCATGTGGGTAGAAGTTGAC
The DNA here is from genome assembly GCF_028885655.2 of Pongo abelii. Taxonomy (NCBI): domain Eukaryota; kingdom Metazoa; phylum Chordata; class Mammalia; order Primates; family Hominidae; genus Pongo; species Pongo abelii. The sequence continues at coordinate 66,846,380 of NC_071998.2, read as the reverse complement.
AAAATTTGGTTTACATTCCATACAGGTATAAGAATTATTTATTAGTACTATCGACAACCTTCCATTTCCATATGTGCGGTGTATTTATTAAACAATCAGGGCTGGGCACGGTGGCTCATGCCTGTAATCCCAGCACTCTGGGAGGCCGAGGTGAGATCACAAGGTCAGGAGCTTGAGACCAACCTGGCCAACAGGGTGAAACCCCGTCTCTACTAAAAATACAAAAATCAGCCGGGTGTGGTGGCGCATGCCTGTAATGCCAGCTACTCAGGAGGCTGAGGCAGGAGAATCACTTGAACCCAGGAGGTGGAGGTTGTAGTGAGCCGAGATCATGCCACTGTACTCCAGCCTGGGCAACACAGTGAGACTCCGTCTCAAAAAAAAAAAAAAATCAGCCACATAAACATTTCATTATGGGTTATTATGAGGCAGCTGCATATAGCAGACAGACCTGGAGATCACTTAACTCTTCCAGAAAAGGTGATCTTAGGTCCATTGTCAAAGGGATGGACAGCTTCTCACCATTTTGTAGACTCTCTGTTTTCTTTTGGGTTTAGTAGGTCGTAGGCTCTCGGTCTGCTTTTTTTTGGTGCAAAATAATAATGTTAGACCAGATGAGTAATTTACAATCTGTGTACTTCAAAAAGTTCTAAATATTCAAAGCACATTTCATTTAAAAATGTCTTTTATGAATTTAGTTTTCAAAATGTTATTTTAAAATATGTTTTCTGAATTTAATATGATACAACAGTACAAACAGTGATAGGAAGCAAATTTGGATGTAGTTGAGAGTGTTGAAGGAAAACCGGATGTGTTAACCAAAAAATATGCCTCTTTGACAAAAAAATTTTTAAGCTAAGAGCAAGTGGGAGGAAGCAGATACAGGAAAGCTCTCTGCCCTTCCTCTGTTTACCTAGTGGCAGGACACAGATTTACAAAGACAAAGGTGCCCTTCTTCCCTCTCTGCCTGGAAGGACAAAAGTTAACCACTGAAGACAACTTTAGCCCTCATCTGGCTGGAGATGGCACAAGAGGAATCTACATTAATAAGCTTTGCTAAGTGGACTTCATCTACCATTATTTTGCCTTCACACAACTTGCCACCTCTAGAGATTCAAAGTTCTTTTCCTCTGTCTTGTCCTTTCTTTAGAAATGTAGTGTGTTTTTTGTTTGTTTGTTTGAGACAGGGTCTTGCTCTGTCACCCAGGCTGGAGTGCAGTGGCATGATCATGGCTCACTGCAGGCTCAACCTCCTGGGCTCAAGGGATCCTCTGGCCTCAGCCTCCCAAAGTGCTGGGATTATAGCAGTGAGTCACTGTGCTGGTCCTTAATGTTCTTTATTGAAGTTTATATAAGCTAGAGGTCTGAGTCACCTCTTTGAGAATTATTCATTCCCTGGGCATCTCCCATATACATATAAAATATACATGATAATAAACATGTGTTTGCTCTTGCTTTGATAATCTGTTTTTTGTCACACAGGGTCCCTTCTAAGAACGCATTAGGGGTGAGGAAAAAAATCAGTTTTCTTTCTTTACACTGTAAACTTCATTAATGTGTTCTTATTGAGTAAATTTGTACTACATGAAGTAAATTTTGTGAGTTTGAACCACAAATACATTTGTGGTTATAAAATAACACTTGTTTTTATGGCATGGTGGTGTACACCTGCAGTTCCAGCTATGCAGGAGGCTGAGGCAGGCAGATGGCTTAATTCCAGGATTTCAAGGCTATAGTGTGCTATGAGCTTGCCTGCGAATAGCCACTGCACTCTAGCCTCGGCAACATAGCAAGATCCCATCTCTAAAATAAATATGTAAATACATAAATAAATAAAACATTATTTATTTTCTACATTGGGCTTTTATGTAGAATTTTACATGTCTGTTTTCCAAGGTAGAATTCTGAAGACACTTACACTCAGCCAGCTTATTTGGACTGTAGTCCGGTTATAATGAATTTTCTATAACAGACCAACAGGTAATCATCATCATAACAGCCAACAGAGAAGGCTTACTACACATTACACACTGATTTAGTTACTTCACATGCATTAAGTCTTAAATCTTTCAAATGCTTTATGAGGTGCTATGGTGATTATTCTTTTCTCACAGACAGGAAACTGGTGTAAGAGCCAGAGTCCCTCTTACCTACTACTAAGCTCTATCACCTCTCAGTAGAGCTTAATAGTTCTGGCTTGTTTATTGTACATCCCTTTCTTGGAAATATGATCACAGGAACTCTCCCTAGCTAGACATTTTTCTTTCCTCTTCTCTGTTTAGTCGATTCACACATGCCCCAAGGCTCCAGCTCAAGTCCCACCTCTCTGGAAGGCATTGTCAAGCATACCTGACTCACAGGGTTCCCTTGCTCTCTGGCCTACTGGTACCATTGTCTCATGCTAGGAAGCCTGTTTATACGAAGTCCAAAGAGTGAGTTAGAGGAATTGGTAAAGTTCCCAAGGGCTTCTGGGTAGAGAATGTAGAGGCAGGAGCTGAGGAGTGTGATAGGGAGAATCTGTGAACAATGGTTTAGTTTAGACTGATCCTAAGACAGGGGGAAGCACAACATGACTTTTAGTGTGATTTGATCAGATTGGCATTTGAAAGGTATTGCAGCACGAAAAAGCGGTAGAGAGAGACTAGTGTCAAATCTAAGGCTGAGAGAATAGAGTTGGCTACACCTGTGCAGGTAAGGGGTCACGGCTTGCATTCAGTGGGAGGAGGGGTAAAAATGGATTGGGAGAGACTTGGTAACTATTTAGGTGTGGAAGGTGTGAACCTTGATGTCAGACTCCAAGTCAGAAATTTTTAGATTAATTATTCAAAAACTAATAGACTCTACTTTTTAGAGCAGTTTTAGGTTGGCAGCTGCTGTTGCTGTATAGTTCTATGGGTTTTGATACATGCATAATGTCATATATTCATGAGGACAGTATCATACAGAATAGTTTCACTGCCCTAAAAATCCCCTGTGCTTCACATTCATCCCTCCCTCCGACCTCCAACTTCCCCAAACCCTGGTAACCACTGATCTGTTTACTGTCTCCATAGTTTTATTCAGAATGTAATATAATTGGAATCATGCGTTATGTAGCCTTTTCGGACTGGCTTCTTTCACTTAGTAATATGCAGTTAAGTTTCCTCTAGGTCTTTTTGTGGCTTGATAGCTCATTTCTTTTTTAGCACAGAATAGTATGGCATTATATGGATATACAACAGCTTGTTTATCCCACCTATTGAAGGACATCTCAGCTGCTTCCACGTTTTGGCAATTCTGAATAAAGCTGCTATAAACATCCATGTGAAACAAAATAAAAATAAAATAAAATAGAAATAAAACATCCATTCATCCATTCCATTTGCATTCAGTGGGAGTAGGGGTAAAAATGGATTGGGGTAAAAACAAATAGTTTTTTTTTTTTTAGAAACTGAGGTTTATTTTCCATCAACCATTTTTCCATGTTGCTTACGAGCCCGTGCAAGAACAGCTTAAGACCAGTCAGTGGTTGCTCCTACCCATTCAGTGGCCTGAGCAGTGGGAGCTGCAGACCAGTCTTCTGTGGCAGGCTGAGCGCTCCAGTCTTCAGTAGGGAACTGCTGAATAGGCACAGAGGGCACCTGCACGCCTTCAGACCAGTCTGCAACCTCAGGCTGAGTAGCAGTGAACTCAGGAGCTGGAGCAGTCCATTCACCCTGAAATTCCTCCTTGGTCACTGCCTTTTCAGCAGCAGCCTGCTCTTCTTTTTCAGTCTCTTCAGGATCTCTGTAGAAGTAGAGATCAGGCATGACCTCCCACGGGTGTTCATGGGAAATGGTGCCACGCATGCACAGAACTTCCCGAGCCAGCATCCACCACATCAAACCCACTGAGTGAGCTCCCTTGTTGTTGCATGCAATGGCAATGTCCACATAGCGCAGAGGAGAATCTGTGTTACACAGAGCAATGGTAGGTAGGTTAACATAAGATGCCTCCGTGAGAGGCTGGTGGTCAGCCCTGGGGTCAGTAACCACAAGAAGCCGTGGCTCCCAGAAGGCTGCCTGGATCTGATTAGTGAAGGTTCCAGGAGTGAAGCGGTCAGCAATTGGAGTGGCTCCAGTGGCAGCAGCAAACTTCAGCACAGCCCTCTGGCCAGTACTCCTGGAGGATACAACACTGACATCAGCAGGGTTTTCAATGGCAACAATAGCACGAGCTGCCAGCAGAAGCTTCTCCCAGGTCCTCTTCAGATTTATGATATAGATGCCATCACTTTTCCTTTTACAGATGTACTGTTCCATCTGGAAGTCAAGATTGGTGCCACCTAAATGGGTTCCTGTTGCAAGGAACTTAAGGACATCCTCCTCCTTCATTTGCAGGACATCAAGGGCTCCAGACATTGTGAACGTTTTCCTTCAAGTTACGACGGGAATCCAGAACAATGCCGTATGGACCCCTCTGTAGGTAGCGCGGAAAGCAAAAACAAATAGGTTTTTGTGTGGATAAAAGTTTTCACCTCATTTGATTAAATATAAGTGAGCACAATTTCTGGATAATATAGTAAAAGTATGTATAGTTTTATAAGAAACTGCCATATTATCTTCCAAGGGGCTGTACCATTTTGTATTCCCACCAACAATGAATGAAAGTTCCTGTTGCTCTACATGGTTGCCAGCATTTGGTGTTGTCAGTGTTCTGAATTTTGGCCATTCTAATTGGTATATAGTAGTATCTCATTGTTGTTTTAATTTGTATTTCCCTCACGATATATGATGTTGAACATCTTTTCATATGCTTATTCAGATCTTTTGCTCATTTTTTAATTGAGTTGCTTATTTTCTTATTGCTGAATTTTAAGAATTCTTCAGATTCATTTTTTATTGCTTACTTAGAGTAAGCCTTCTTTTCCCTCACAAGCTGCCAGTTCTACTTTCTCTTTAGTCTTATTTGTGATCCTTCTTTCTACAGAGACAACTTAAACCAGAGAAGTGGACTCTTTCCCTACAGGCAGATGAAAGGATGTGCAAGTGCAGTTCAGAGAGGGAAATAAAAAGCATGTTTTAGAATACTTCCTTGGTTAAAAGCAGTTAAGTTTGGCAAAGACACATAGACTCTCAACTCTAGATTTACTGAGAATGCTAGGTAGCATATTTTTGGAGTCAAATGAATAAGAAAAATTGTAAATCCTATAGCCTACAGAATCATTATTTGAATTATTTGAAGCATATTCTTTGGCCTCTGAAGCAAGGTGGAGGGGTCTGCTTTGATGAACAGATTGAGTACTTGATGGGAGTTCTTAGAAGTACAACTCTTGGAGGGTTTATTCTTCAGTCAGAGGGGAGGAGCCATTGAACGCTATTGAGCAGTGGTGGAAAATGATCAGAATTCTTCCTTCTTGGGAGGCCGAGGAAGGCGGATCACTTGAAGCCAGGAGTTCCAGAACAGCCTGGCCAACATGATGAAACCCTGTCTCTATTAAAAATGCAAAAATTAGCCGGGCGTGGTGGCATACACCTGTAGTCCCAGCTACTCGGGCGGCTGAGGCAGGAGAATCACTTGAGCCCGGGAGGTGGAGGTTGCAGTGAGCCGAGATCACGCCACCGCACTCCATCCTGGGTGACAGAGTGAGACTCTGGTTCAAAACAAAAACAAAAACAAAAAAATTCTTTCTTCTATATCCTATGCTGATTACACAGTAATTACCTATATGACTTGACATGTAACTGGTAGTTTTAAAGACTGGAGCCTGACTGCTCCATCTTAAATATTCTACAAGACTCTCCTTTTTTTTAAAAAAAATCTATTTATTTATGTGTTATTTATTGAGAAGGAATCTTGCTCTGTCACTCAGGCTGGAGTACAATGGAGCAATCTCGGCTCATAGCAACCTCCGCCTCCTGGGTTCAAGCGATTCTTCCGCCCCAGCCTCCCGAGTAGCTGGGATTACAGGCATTCACTGCCATGCCTGGCTAATTTTTGTATTTTTAGTAGAGATGGAGTTTTGCCATGTTGTCCAGGCTGGTATTGAACTCCTGGCCTCAGGTGATCCACCTGCCTCGGTCGCCCAAAGTGCTGGGATTACAGGCAAGAGCCACTGCGCCCGGCCTATTTATTTTTTTAGTGACCGTGTCTCGCTTTGTCATTAGGCTGGAGTGCAGTGGTTCAATCACAGCTCACTGCTGCCTCAAATTCTGGGGCTCAGGCGATCCTCACTCCTTAGTTTCCCAAGTAGCTGGGGCTATAGGCACGAGCCACCAACCACCTGGCTGAGACAGAGTCGTGCTCTGTTGCCCAGTATGGAGTACAGTGGCGTGATCTCCAGCTCACTGCAACTGCCGCCAGGTTCAAGCGACTCTCCTGCCTCGGCCTCCGGGGTATCTAGGACCACAGGTGAGCGCCACCACTCCCGGCTAATTTTTGTATTTTTTGTAGAGACGGGGTTTCACCATGTTGCCCAGGCTGGTCTCCAACTTCTGAGCTCAAGTGATCCACCGGCCTCAGCCTCCCAAAGTGCTGGGATTACAGGCATGAGCCACTGTGCCAGGCCCTGGCTGATTTTTAAAATTTTCTTTCTTACTTTCTCCTCTTCTTTTCTTTCCCCTTTCTTTTTTTTTTTTTTCTTGTTTCTTTTCTTTTCTTTCTTTTTTCTCTCTTTCTTACTTATTTTTATTTTAAAATTTTTTGTATAGACGGAAGTCTCCCTATTTTGCCCAGGCTGGTCTTAAACTCCTCAGCTCAAGGGATCCGCTCACCTCGGTCTCCCAGAGTGCTGGGATTACAGGCGTAAGCCACCATGCCCCGCCCATTTTTATACATTTAGGTTAATACTTTCCAACAAAGCTGATGAGAGAATTACATGAGACAGTGTGAAAAATACTTAGCATTTTCTCTATTCTTAAAACCACCCCTCCTCATTTACCTCCTATGATTCATTTAATTATTTTATCTCATTTAATTCTCATACCTTGCAACCTAGGGCTTAGTGGAGTAAGACCCAGGGATGATTTATCAAGTTCTCACCTCCAGGCTTTTCTTATTAGGTGTATCACTGCTGATGAAGTTAAAAATATACCATTCTTGCATATTGACTATTTTGAATTAAAAGCACTTGAAAAACAATAGATACAAAAAAATCATTCTGACCTCTTTTCTGTTTCTTAGCAGATTAAATTACCATATGAGAGACATCCTCCCTATATTAGAAGGAATGCAGCATGCTTATTAAGGATGGGAGTCAACAGTGAGAGAATCCTGTACACACCTTGCTAAAATTAACTCTTAAGCCTCTCCAGATAATTTAATTGCTTTTCACAACTTGCTATTACTACTCTTACTACGGGTATTACTATTATCGTTATTCTCATTATTCTTTGTTTAATTCCGTATAGATAAGTAACTGACCATAATTGCTTCTTTGGGTCCTTCTCTCCCTTCCCTTTCCTTCCCTTCCCTTCCCTTTCACTTTCCCTTCCCCTTTCCTTTCCCTTCCACTTTCCCTTCCCCTTTCCTTTCCCTTCCCTCCCTCCCTTCCTCTTCTCTAGTTCTTTTAAGGGGTGGGGGTGTCTCACTGTGTCGTCCAGTCTGGAGTGCAGTGGCGTTATCATAGCTCACTGCAGCCTCGACCTCCTGGGCTCAATCAATCCTCCCGCGTCGGCCTCTCAAACTACTGGGAATACAGGCGTGAGCCACCGAGCCTGGCCTAGAACATAAATTTAATATCAGGTAAATATTATCAGAGATGCATACATGTAAGGTAGAGACTACACGGTCTGCACAGAATTTTATACAAATGTATAGAGCAAAAAAGAAAAAAATTAAACTTCTTCTCTGGATTCCATTGATTAAAAATTTAAAAAATAAATAAAAAACTTCTTTGTCTTTGAGACGTAAAAGGATGCACCTTCTTATAACCTTGCACCCTGCATATCCTGTGAGTGAGCCCAGAACTACTTCCCTAGGAGCGTGCGTATTTACAGTTCCGAGGGTACGAAGGCCTCTATCTGCATTGCAGTAGAAGGACGGCCTGTTATCCGGCTTGTGAAATTGTCAAGAAGACAGCCTGGAGGGGACAGTCACCGCCCATCTCGGTAACCTTCCACTAGTCTCTGGGGTTAACAGCGTCACAGACAGGGACTTCTCCCGTGGAGCTTACATTCGAATATATTAATAACTCCAGAATGTGGTCAGTGGTCCGGGAGGAGGACGACCGCTTCCGGTAGGGCGGCCAGGAAAAGCCTCTGTGAAGAGGCGATCTTTGAGCTGAATTTTGGAGCTTTAATAAATACTTAAAGAGCGAACGGAACGAGCGATGCCTGACGTTCAATCCAGCGGTTGCCAAGGAGCTACAGAGCGTCTCGTTTTGGCTTCCGGATTGTTATGAACATAAGGAAGGAGAAAAAAAAACGGAATTGTTCGAGAATTGTGCTTTCGCGGCTCTTAGGTTGAAAACGGGGTTTCCACATTAGTTCCCATCGCCAGGGGCTGAAACTAAGCCCGGGATCCACACATTAGGCGCCTAGGGCGAGAGCCTGCGGCGGGACCTTGCGGCGGGAGCTGGGCGAGGCAGCGGCGGGGCGGGGCTATGATGGGGCGGGGCTACGGAAGCCGAGCGGGCTCGAGGCGTTCGGCTGAGGAAGAGAGCGCACGCTGGCGGCGCGGAGGCCGGCTCTGGGCTTCGGGCCGCCCCCTCCCGCCACCCCGCTCACACCCGGCACTTACTTCGGCTGTCTCCGCTGCCCTCCTGCGGAGACGCAGCTCCTCAGGCGCCGGGCGGCATTTGTTGGGTCGGTGGCGTCAGGGATTCGCAGTGGCGTGTGGTCTGCCTCGTCCGGCCCCTGGTGCGGCCCCGCGGCAGGCAGAGCTCGCGCTCCTGTCCCCCGGCTGGTCCCGGGTCTGGGCACCGCGTCGACGGCGGCTCCGCAGGACGCTCAGACCGGGCCGCAGCCCATGCCCCGAGCGGACTGCATTATGAGGCACCTGCCTTACTTCTGCCGGGGCCAAGTGGTGCGGGGCTTCGGCCGCGGCTCCAAGCAGCTGGGCATCCCCACAGGTGAGAGCAGGGCGGCCAGAGTCCCCTGGGCCGGGTCACGTGGGGAGCGGGGAGAGACGGCAGCCGGGGACTCGGGACCGGGTCATGGGGCCTCCGGACCGCGGGCAGAGAGCACACCCTTTCTCCTCCCGCATCCCCTTGTCTGTGGCGGAGGACCGTTGGTTAGGTTGAGGGAGCTGGTCCCTGCTTCTGGCTCCGAGCTCCGCGGGGACGGGGTTGAGGGGTGGTGAGGGCCGGAAGCCCGAGATGAATCGCAGGATCCCCCGTTCACGCCTCTGGCCAGCCTAAGGTACAGTTGGTCAAGCATGGCGCTTGTCTTGCCCATTGGAGACGTAACGTGGGCCAGATCGGCTGAACTCGCAAGCCGGGTCTAAGGTGGTTTTGTTTTTAATTTGTAATTATGTAGTGTCCAAATGATAACATAGGTAGTTGAATGAGAGTCAGCTAACCTTCTTGGTCTGTCTACATTAATTTCAATAATCGAGACCTGAGTGTAATTCATCCTTAGAAATACATGCAAGGGCTGCGTCTTGACTTGTTAAGTCAGACTTGAGCTTGTGTATTTCAAAAATAAGCTTTGGCCGGGCGTGGTGGCTCACTCCTGTAATCCTAGCACTTTGGGAGGCCGAGGTGGGCGGATCATCTGAGGTCCGGAGTTCGAGATCAGCCTGGCCAACATGGTAAAACCCGTCTCTGCTAAAAATACAAAAATTAGCCGGGCATGGTGGCGCGTGCCTGTCATCCCAGCTACTCGGGAGCCTGAGGCAGGAGAATCGCTTGAACCCAGCAGACGGAGGCTGCTGTGAGGCGAGATCGTGCCACTGCCCTCCAGCCTGGGCGACAGTGAGACACCGTCTCAAAAAAAAAAAAAAAAAAAGAAACTTTTCAAGTGATTCAGTACCTGGTTAGGAAAGAACAGATCTCAAAAACTCCATCTACTCTGGTACTTGTTTTTTGCCTCCTACTCAAAGAGTATGGATTTTTTTGGAGAGCTTTATATACTTACCTGGTACTTTATTCATAACCTATTCACATGAATAGGAGAGGGAAATCTGAGCCGGAAAGTGGAAGGATGGGATTGATACTTACAGGCAAAGTTGTAGGAGTCTTGTGAATGTAATGATTTACATTAGCCTTGCATGTGATTTTTACAAATGTTTATTATTATTATTTTGAGACAGAGTCTGGCTCTGCCACTCAGGCTGGAGTGCAGTGGTAGTGCGATCATAGGTTACTGCAGCCTCCATCTGCTGGGCTCAACTGACCCTCCTGCCTCAGCCTCTCTGGTAGCTTAGACTATAGGTGCAGGCCACCATCCCCAGCTAATTTTTTAATAGAGATAAGATCTTGCTATGTTACCCGAGCCAGTCTCAAACCCCAGAGCTCAACATGAGTCTCCTGCCTTGACCTCTCAAAGTCTTAGAATTACAGACATGAGCCACTGCACTCGGCTACAGGCATTTAATACAAAATTTGTAAGACTCAAAATATCTTCTTCTGTTGTTTAGCTAATTTTCCTGAGCAAGTGGTAGATAATCTTCCAGCTGATATATCCACTGGTATTTACTATGGTTGGGCCAGTGTTGGAAGTGGAGATGTCCATAAGATGGTGGTGAGCATAGGATGGAACCCATATTACAAGAATACGAAGAAGTCTATGGTAAGCATTATATTTTGCTCTGTAACTGAAAATGGTATGATGACTTAGAATAATATATTACAGTATTCGTTGCAGAAATAGCTTATCAGTGGTAATCACAACATAGTTCAAATACTGGAATTTTGGGCAATCTCTGCCTTTTAATTGGAGAGTTTAATTCATTTACATTTAAAGTAATTTCTGATAAGGAGGGACATCTACTGTTCTGCTATTTGTTTTTTATATGCCTTATAACTTTTATGTCCCTCATTTCCTCTATTACTGCCTTTTGTGGTAGTGTGCTTTTTGTTTTGTTTTGTTGTGACATTTTAATTCCTTTCTCATTGCTTTCTGTGTATTTCTATAGATACTGTCTTTGTGGTTACCATGGGGTTTATATTTAACATCCTGAAATTCTAAAAGTTTAATTTGAGTTTATACCAACTTAATTTCAATAGCATACAGAACTCACAAATTGCATTTTTTTTTTTTTTTTTTTTTTTTAAAGATGGGTCTCACTGTGTTGCCCAGACTGAAGTGCAGTAGCTGTTCACAGGCCAGGTTGTAGCACACTGTAGCTTCAAACTCATGGGCTCAAGTAATCCTCCTCCAGCCTCCAGAGAGCTGGGACTATAGGTGCATACCACTGCCTGCATCCGGCTCAGATTACATCCTTATACATTGTGCTACCCAATAACAAAGATTAATAATTGGTTTCCTTATGCATTTATTTTTAAAATTATGTAGAAAATAAAGAGTGGAGTTACAAACCAAAATTATAATACTGAGTTTGATAATTGCTGTCTGTGAAAGACTCACTTGACCAAAGATAAAAATGATTTAAAAGCCTGTTTCATAAAATTGAGCTTGCCACAATTAATGCACTTCATTCACCATTTACTTCATGCATCAATAACTTGGTCACCCTCTTAAGATAAAACAGGTTACTACATGGACGGTGGATGGAGGATGGTGCTTATTGATACAGTCCCACATTGGTGCTTTTCTCTTTCCTTTTTAAACCACCTGCGGGTATACTTTTCTGCCCTACTCTTTTTACAGGACCCCACAACTTCGGTGTTTTATCTGTTAGATTTGGCTGAATCTTTTGTCAGCTCAAATGTGTGGCAAAAACAAATTACAGTTAAGCTAAATTTTGTTCTGTGTGGAGTTAATAGAAGTGAAGTGTGTCGCTGCTGGAAAACTACAGAGCTAAATGCTGGCATAAGCAATAGTAATGACCCAGAAGTAGTTAACATTTTGCTCAGTATTTCAGTTATTTTTGAGTATGAATGATTTGAAAATTATTTTTTGGAGACAAGGAAAACAATCAAAAGATCACAAAATACCATTCTGTTGAATGAGGAAGGAAAAGAAGGGGAGGGGACAATAGCCCATAACTAATTTGTCTTTAGCTACTCAGATAACAAAAATGTTATTATACAGCCAGTTAAGGAATGCCTTTTGAGTGTTAGGAAAAATTGAATTTGAAACATAGGCATATCTTACCAGTGGAAAATTGAACTTTTGCTTGCCTTTGCCAGTAACACACATCTGTGAAGTGCCTGTGCCAGACCTTTGCCCTTTAAAAAAAAAAAAGCGTTATCTTATTGACCTTAAATAAGTTCTTAGTAACACATCTAGATCCACTTCCTTTGTTGGAACTGTGTATTGTTGTATTACAAATTTCTTTCATTGTGTGTGTGTGTGTGTGTGTGTGTGTGTGTTTTCTCAATGGTATGTTGAAGAACAGAGTTTTGTTTTGTTTTGTTTTTTCAGATAGGGTCTTGCTCTGTCACCCAGGCTGCAGTGCAGTGGTTCAATCTCAGCTCACTGCAGCTTCAACTTTCTGGGCTGAAGTGATCCTCCCATCACAGCCTCCTGAGTAGCTAGGACCACAGGCATGTGCCACCATGCTTGGCTATTTTTAAATTTTTTTATAGAGATGAGATTTCAGCATGTTACCCAGACTGGTCTCAAACTTTTGGGCTCAAGCAATCCTCCTGCCTCTGCCTCCCAAAGTGCCAGGATTACAGGCATGAGCATGGCACCCAGCTCACAGGTTCTTAATTTTAATACAATCCAGTTCAATTTTTTTTTTATAGTTAGTGCTTTATATAATGTTTCAGAAATCTTTGACTACTCCAAAGTCATGAAGATACTTGTCTGTGGTTTTTTTCTAAAAGTTTAATTGACTGACATATCTTCAAATTGACTTTTTTAGTATGGTATCTGGTAGGGATTTCAATTAATATTTTTTTCCATATGGATGTAGAATTGACCCAGCCTATTCATTGAAAATACCATCCTTTCACAACAGTGCTGTAGTGTCACCTGGGACATAAATCAAATGACCTTATATGTGTGTGAGTCCAAAAATTCACATACATACTTGGTTGGCTTGTCTTATCATAGGTCTTGATACCTAGTTGTATAAGCCCTCTAGTTTTGTTCTCAAGATTTTCTTGGATAATTTTGGTTTTTCCATATAAATTTTAGAATCACTTGTCAGTTTCTCCTATTTTAAAAAACCCGCTAGGATTTTGATTGGGGCAGCACTGAATTCGTAGATTACTTTGGGAAGTTTGCCATTTCTCTCAATAATGTCTTGTAATTGTCAGTGTCAGGGTCTTACATATTTTTTAAAATTATTTAAAAAATTTTTTTTGAGATGTAGTCTTGCCCTGTCGCCAAGGCTAGAGTGCTGGAGTGCAGTGGTGTGATCTTGGCTCACTGCAACCTCCGCCTCCTGGGTTTAAGCAATTCTGCCTCAGCCTCCTGAGTAGCTGGGACTATAGGCATGTGCCACCACGCCCAGCTAATTTTTGTGTTTTTAGTAGAGCACCGGGTTCCACCATGTTGGCCAAGCTGGTCTTGAACTCGACCTCAAGTGATCCTCCCGGTTCCACCTCCCAAAGTGCTGGGATTACAGGCATGAGCTACTGCACCCAACCAGTCTTAGATATCTTAGTTTCTTTTTTATTATTCAAATGTTTACTGAAAAGAAAGAATATATTGGTTCATAGCCCCAAAGCCATGGGGCACTTTATGTATCTTCTAACTCAAGCCGCCCCCCACCCATTACAGACGAGGAAACTGAGCCCTGCGGAAGCTAGTTATACAGTTAACCAAGTGTGGGAACCCAGACTTTTGACTCTAAGTCAGTGCTCTTAACTACGGTACTGCCCAGATGATTTAGCTGAACTAGATTCTGAGGCACTTTCTACCTCATGCAGCATTTTGCTTTAACGTGCTGTGTACCCTTTTGCCACTTCACTCCCTGATCAGGAAGCTGCATGGCTCTCCTGCCCCTTCAGTCCTCAGCTCTGCCAAACTCTGAAGTTGCCATACATGTTGTGTGTCAGAGGTGTGCAAATGCTGACTGACCTTAACAATTAGTTGTTTAGTAGTAACAACATTTAATACTTTGCTCATTCCCTCTTTGGCGTCCTGTTTTCTCACCTTGATGAGATACTTCCTTGGATACGTTTTGGTTTTTTTGTTATTGTTTGTTTGTTTGTTTTTAAGTAACAGCAAATCATGCCAGACACTGCCACCTCACTCAGTTATGTTTATAAGATCGGGGCACAAACAGGAGTGCTGGGAAAATTTAGGAAAAACTGCACTTAGGTTTTAACCTAAATCTTTAAAAGTTTAAGGAGTGTTGATTGTTTCATTTAAATTAACTCACCATAAACATGAAGATATATTTCAGATTTCAGTACACTGTAGTCTGATAGCACTCTTTGTAACATCTCTTGACTATAGGAAACACATATCATGCATACCTTCAAAGAGGACTTCTATGGGGAAATCCTCAATGTGGCCATTGTTGGCTACCTGAGACCAGAAAAGAACTTTGATTCTTTAGGTAAGTTCTTATTTTGATCTTCTTAAATATTACTACTGCTACCACAGGTACCTCTACCACTACTACCAGTAATAATGATGGCAGGACAGATAATATTTGAGCATTTAATATATGCCAGGCACCATTTTAAGTGCTTTACGTGAATTTATCTTCTTTCACCTGTGAGGGATTATTTTGCCTATTTCTCAGATGAGGAAATGGCATAGAGAGATTAAGTAACATTCTCAAAGTCACATAGTAAATAATGGAGTCTAGCTTTGAACCTAGCAGGCTGGCTGCTTCTCTCCAGCAGTATGAAGTTAATGAAATCTTTCAAAATGCGTGAAGTTTGAGATACAGTAAATCAGAGAACATTTGAAACAAATGTTATCAGGTATGTATTAGTGTAGTGTGATAGTTTTAACTCTGTTATAAAGTTTCTTTTACAAGTGTAAAAACCAACCAAAAAGAATAGTGAATGCTTTTTTCCTCCATTTGATATTTGCCGTGTACATTTATGCCTATGCCTTTCTCTTAAAGTATAAGATTAGGGCCATACCTTTTTTTGTTTGTTTGTTTGTTTGAGACGGAGTTTTGCTCTTTGTTACCCAGGCTGGAGTGCAGTGAAGCCCCCTCTCACTGCAACCTCCACCTCCCAGATTCAAGTGATTCTCCTGCCTCAGCCTCCCGAGTAGCTGGGATTACAGGCACCCACCATCACGCCCCGCTAATTTTTATAGTTTTAGTAGAGTCAGGTTTCACCATGCTGGCCAGGCTGGTCTCGAACTCCGGACTTCAGGTGATCTGCCCGCCTCAGCTTCCCAAAGTGCTGGGATTACAGGCGTGAGCCACTGCGCCCGGCCTAGGGACATATCTTTTGTGTACCATTGACTTAGGCCTGGAAGGAGTGATGGAACAAACATTTATTGGGTATCTACCCTGTGCAGAGATACTGCTAGCCTGTGAGTTTTTAGGATTGGCTAAACAGAGTAGTAGTAAAAAGTATGTTAATGGTTCTTCATCATTTTTACCTGGTATATTCTCTCTGCAGAGTCACTTATTTCAGCAATTCAAGGTGATATTGAAGAAGCTAAGAAACGACTAGAGTTACCAGAACATTTGAAAGTCAAAGAAGACAATTTCTTCCAGGTTTCTAAAAGCAAAATAATGAATGGCCACTGATGAAAAATTGCATTATGTATTCATTCACTGTTTTCTAGTGTTTCTGTGTTTATTACTGTCCAGCATCATCTTGGTTATATACTAAAAATCAAACACTTTACTACAGTTGTGAATTAGTTTAAACAGTACAATGTTGTTATCATATCATGCTTCATCTGTTAAATTAAGCCCATCATATCATAGCACTAAAAAGATTGAGTTAAAAATATGATTTAAAAAATATATATTGATTAAAATGTACCACTAGAAAGGTATTACATGTGTATAAGTATGGGTAAAAAGGCAAGTCACTAGTTTGAGATGAAAACTAAAATTTTCATGGTAAAATGCCAGCATGTATGTACTTGTGTAGTGTGTACTTATAAACAGAGAAGGCTTATAAAAGTAAATGCATTAAGGCCAAGTGCAGTGGCTCACACCAGTAATCCCAGCACTTTGGGAGGCCAAGGTGGGAGGATTGCTTGAGCTCGTGAGTTCAAGACCAGTCTGGGCAACATAGCGAGACCCCATCTCTATAAATTAAAAAAAAGGAAATGCATTAAATAGAAGGTTGATAGTTTATCATAAACCTGCAGGGAAGAAACTCAGACTTTCTATTTTTGATATTTTGTGCATTAATACATTACAAACATGAAGATGTTTGTAATGTTTTGTTTTAGTCATTTTCTTTGCAGTCACATCATTGTACCACCTTCATTATTATATAAGCTGCTTCAATTCTGAGTCCTCTGGACTTCCCCTGCCTATCTGTTTTTTGTTGTTGTTGAAGACAGTAAAATAAGTGTTTTCAAATCTATATGTCTCCTTTTTGTTGGATAATGTTTCTTCTTCTTAATGGTAAATATTCTTGTTCTTCAACATTTTTCTTTGGTTCTTTTTTCCTTTTTTAGGAAAAACAAAACAACAGACTTCATCCTTGGGTTTTCTCAAGATTTAAGTGAACACATTTACACGTATCAATTTCTTAAAGAACACAAAATGTTTCCTCCCTAGCAAAACTATTTAAGAGCCAATTAAACTATGAAATAGTTATAAAATTATTTTTAATATTTAAGGCCTTGAAATTATATTCCAAGGCAAATCTAAACAGATGTAGTTGTATATGCACGATGTAATTTAATGCTAAAGAGTACTTACAGCTTGAGGGAAAAGCATAAAGTTTTAGTTAAATAGCCTTCATACTGTGGATTTTTCCTCCTACTAACTAATATGTGGGAAATTAAGATTACAGATTGCTTTGGGCCCCCTCAAACAGTACATTGCATCGTTGTTCACTGTAGCAACAGATTTGGTGGTGATGGGGGGATAGAGGTAGAAGCAGATAGAAGGTAATTTTAAAGTTAATTTATTATGAATCATTTTCCCCTAATCTGCATAAATGAATTAGAACTGATTTTAATAAAAATATTTTGTATAAGAAGTACTCAGAAAAACATCTAAAGCTGTTGGAGAAGAGGGACTCATATAAATATAGTTGGATTGTGTTTTGCTTTTTATTTCTTTATAAAAATATGTCAAAAACAGTTTTTAATTTTAGAAATCTTATACTTGAAAGAAGCCTCAATTATCAGTGGCTTTATGAAGTAAAGTTAAAAACAAACATAGGAAATGTGAAAATATTTGTGTTTGTTTTGTCTGACTAGCTTGCTGCTAAATGCTCTCTTTAGGTGTGTGAAAGTTCTTTGATATGTTATTGTCCCTTTACATCTTGTTAAATAGCCATTGCTTTTGAGAATCAGATAGTGTGTTGTTTAGGGGTTAATTGTGTCTATATTTTTCAAAAACTTTTATATTATGTATTATAAGAAGTTACAGTAGTACCATTTTGATTAGTCTGAATGTTTTCAGGCCTTGAAATAAATTTTGACTAAGTGATATTTTTTCTTTCCCTGTGTCAGCTTGAATCTTACTTTATGTATTTCGAATTTGTTGGCTGATTGCTACTCTAAGTGTGTTAAGTTGCCTGAAGAGCAAGATATAGGTGGCAGGTGTAGTTCTACAACAAAGGGCCTTGCCTTCAGGATCCCCTGGGTTTTATGCCTGCAACACAGTGACTGAGGTTTATTAGGAGAGCATTCACAGGGCATCACTACTAAAGTCCACTTCCTGAGAGTAAGGGTTCCTGTTACATTTTGGAGATAGAAGAGCCGGAAGAGTATAGGTAGATCTGGGTTCCCTTGCATAACTCCTGCCCCAAAACAGAGTTCTGTAACCTTCTTGTCTTTTGCCACCAACCCCATAAGCAGCAACTTAGAACTCGCTTGCCTTTCTCTGTTGCATGCTGGTACTCTTTGAACACTCATCCCCAGAACTCTCATCTTCCTCAGCTATGGAGGCTTATAAACCTGCAGTTGGAGCTTACCATGAAACATGATTCTGATTGGGAGATGGAAGTGGAAGTCTGGTCTTCAGAGATGGAGCCAAGAAACAAACCTATTCTGCCAAAAAAGATGCCAGAAAAATTGTAAAATAAGCTCTACAGAGATGGCAGATCCAGGGTTATCAGATATAGAATTTGAAATGACTGTTTAATATGTGTAATGAAGTAAAAGAGTAACAAAAATGGTAAAATGGCAAGGTGTTGTATAAAAATTGGGCAGCTAGGTGCTGTGGCATGTGCCTATAATCCTAGCTATTTGGGAGGCTGAAGCAGGAGGATTACTTGAGGCCAGAAATTCAAGGCTGTAGTGTGCTGTTATGGGCACTTGTGACTAGCCACTGCACTCCAGCCTGGGCAACATCGTAAGATCCTGTCTCTATTAACATTTAAAGTAAAGTAAAAATTGGGTAGATAATGGAGAATTGTCCAAAATATATAGTTATAAAGAAAAATTGAAATTAAAAATTCAATGGATGGGTTAAATACATATTAAACAACAAGAGAATTGGTGAACTATGAGACTTAAGTCTGACTGTGCTGTCAGCTCCAAATTCACCATTGATACTCTGATGTCGCTGTGACTCTACATTTCTTTGACAATTGGCTTCCTTTTAGGTCAGGTCATAAATGGAATTTGAACCCCAGCTTGTCATTTCTCAGGCAGCTCAGTAAGTCCCTGGACCTACCCTGTGCTTATTTTTTGTTCCCACGTGTATATTTGAGATAGACATACTTGACTATTGACAGAATTTCCACTTAGCTTCCCTGACCAAGGGCCAAGTAGAAGCCAGAATAGTAAACCACAACAATGCTACATCTCCAGGAAAATTGGAGAGGTCATCATCAAAAATCCTGAAAGATTAGCTGGGTGTGGTGTTGTGGGCCTATGGTTCCAGCTATTCGGTAAACTGAGGTGGGAGAATTAGCTTGAGCTCCGGAGTTCGAGACTGCAGCATGCTCTAATCATGCCCATGAATAGCCACTGCACTCCAGTTTGGACAACAAAGGGAGACCCTGTCTCAAAAAAAAAAAAAAAAGCTGAAAGTTTGAGGATAGAGGCTGCTATTATATCTGTTTAGCCTGCACAGAAATTTGCTAAATCTTGGAGAATGACTGTTATCAGCTAATCAAGTGATGGTTTTAATTGCAGCTATTGTCTATGATATATAAAAGTATCAGCAAATGTCTAAGGACTGCTATAAAGAACATACTGAACACAATGCAATGGAGAAAGAAATTAGGCATAAAAATACAAAAATGTCACAATGTAAAGCTATTTTGTAATGAATGATAATATGTGACAAACATTTGCAGAATGCAGCTAACACTTAAAAGATTTATAGTTTTAAATACTAGTAGACAAAGAAGATTGAAGAAGAGTCATGATCTAAGCTTTCATCTCAAAAAGCTAGAAAAAGAACAGTAAAAGAAACCAGATGCCTCGCAAAAACACGTATGTGTATAAATTTCAAGAACAGGCAAAAGTCATCTACAGCTGGGGTCCCCAACCCCAGACCATGGATTGGTACCATGGCCACGGATTAGTACATTAGGAACTGGGCCATATAGCAGGAGGTAAGCCGTTGGCGAGTGAGCATTAACACCTGATCTGGTTAGGCTTTGTGTCCCCACCCAAATCTCATCTTGAATTATAATCCCCACGTGTCAAGGAAGAGAACAGGTGGAGGTGATTGAATCATGGGGGAAGCCACCAGCCATGTGGAACTGAGTCAATTAAACCTCTTTCCTTTATAAATTTCCCAGTCTCGGGCAGTTCTTTATAGCAGTGTGAGAACGGATTAATACACCACCTGAGCTCCGCCTCCTGTCACATCAGCGGAGGCATTAGATTCCCAGGAGCGTGAAGCCTATCGTGAACTATGCATGCGAGGGATCTAGGTTGCTCACTCCTTATAATAATCCAATGAAGTGGAAGAGTTTCATCTGGAAACCATCCCCACGACCTGTCCATGAAAAAATTGTCTTCCAGGAAACCGGTCCTTGGTGCCAAAAAGGTTGGGGACCACTGATCTACAGCAATAAAGGTCAGTTTGATTGTTTAGGACAGGGTTGACAGGAGGATCATAAGGGTGTTGGGAGCTTATGTTTTACTCTCCTATTTCTAGATTGGGGCAATGGTTGCCTAGTGTGCTCACTTTGAAAATTCATCAAGCTTTATCCTTGTGTACAGACAAATAACAATGTTCTATATAGGCCGGGCACTGTGGCTTACATCTATAATCCTAGCATTTTGGGAGGCTGAGGTGGGTGGATCACTTGAGGTCAGGAGTTCAAGACCAGCCTGGCCAACATGGTGAAACTCTGTCTCTACTAAAAATACAAAAATTAGCCAGGCGCAGTGGCTCACGCCTGTAATCCCAGCATTTTGGGAGGCCAAGGTGGGCGGATCACGAGGTCAAGAGATCGAGACCATCCTGGCTAACATGGTGAAACCCCGTCTCTACTAAAAATACAAAAAAAAAAAAAAATTAGCTGGGCGTGGTGGCCGGTGCCTGTAGTCCCAGCTACTGGGGAGGCTGAGGCGGGAGAATGGCGGGAACCCAGGAGGCGGAGCTTGCAGTGAGCCAAGATCGTGCCACTGCACTCCAGCCTGGGTGACAGAGCAAGACTCCCTCTCATAAATAAATAAATAATAAATAAAATAAAAATTATCTGAGTGTGGTGGCAGGCGTCTGTAATCCCAGCAACTCAAGAGGCTGAAGCAGGGGAATTGAACCTGGCTGAGATGGCGCCACTGCACTCCAGCCTGGGTGACAGAGTGAGAGTCCATCTCAAAAAAAAAAAAAAAGTTCTGTATAGCTCAGGTATGACTATCATTTACATGGTCATAGAATTATAGCACTGAATTTTTATGTAACAAAATGTTATGTATATTAACTGGAGGAGGAGGAAATGGGAAGTATGCAGGGGTGGCAACAGAAGGGAGGAATCTGGAGAAGAACTGCTCATCTTGCGTTAGTGGGAATGAGTAGATAGATGCCTAGCCTGGAAACAAGCAGCAATCTAAGCATCTCACAGTTAGGGAGATAGATCTTAAATAGCTGAAAGGGTTGAAGTCGGTTGCTTTTAAGAAATGGGAAGTGCGATGTGATGTTAATGACAGGTTAATGTTTCTTTTTCTTAATACAACTTGTAGAACAATTTGATTCTTCAAACTACATGCAGGTTTATCTTGATGAAAAGAAAAATTAGCCTTTAAAAAGTTAATTATGGGCCAGGAACAGTGGCTCACACATCTGTAATCCTAGTACTTTGGGAGGCCGAGGCAGTGGATCACTTGAGGCCAGGAGTTCAAGACCAGCTTGGCCAGCATGGCGAAACCACTGCCTCTACTAAAAATACAAAAATTAGCCAGGCATGGTGGTGCATGCCTGTAATCCCAGTTACTTAAGAGGCTGAGGCATGAGAATCTCTTGAATCTGGGAGGTGGAGGTTGCAGTGAGGCAAGATCGTGCTACTGCACTCCAGCCTAGGTGACAGAGTTTCAAAAAAAAAAAAAAAAACAGTTAATTATGTATTTCCAGAGTGTTCAGAAAGTTGGGAAACATGGGATGAACTTTTTTCTTTACATCTTTCATATGGTATATTCTTTTACTTAGTAGCAAAAGATCGAATGCTTTTTTTAACCTCATTTATTTGTGGGCAGAACACTTAAAATCTACTCTCTTAGCAACCAGGGTGAACTTTTTTTTTTTTTTAAGACGGAGTCTCGCTGTGTTGCCCAGGCTGGAATGCAATGGCGCAATCTCGGCTCACTGCAACCTCTGCCTCCTGGGTTCAGGCAATTCTTCTGCCTCAGCTTCCTGAATAGATGGGATTACAGGCACCCGCCACCACACCTGTCTAATTTTTGTATTTTTAGTAGAGACGGGGTTTCACCATGCTATCCAGGCTGGTCTCAAACTCCCGACCTCAGGGGATCCGCCTGCCTCGGCCTCCAAAAGTGTTGGGATTACAGGCGTAAACCACCGTGCTCGGCCAACTTATTTTTAAACAGGATACTGTATTTGTGAATTTCATACCCAGCATGTTTTCATTAGGTTTTTAGACATCTTTTTAGGTAAAGTGCTTCTAAATTTAATAAGCCCAACTATTAATGTGGAAAAAACCCCCACACATACTCTATAGAGCATTTCTTTACTTGCATCAATAAATACTTATAGAGCATTTCATCAATAAATACTGTAAATGCCACATGTGTCTAGTGGCCACTGTATTAGACAATACAACTATGAGGGTCTAAAAGTCTGGAAACAGAGGAGATAGTAAATAGTACTTTTTTTTTCAGATTAACAATTGGACTCACTGCTTTAATTTTGAGCAGCTTCATCTGAAAATGTATTGAGCATTTTACCTGAAAATATAACTACATTCTGACTAAAGTTTTTTTTTTTTTAATCTAAAGAAGAAGAGAAATGCAGTCCATAGTGTTTCTCTATCTTGATTGTAGGACTCTTAGGGCTAAATTAGTTCAGTCACAGTAACTATAATTACTTAGAACCATGATTTTCAAAACGTTCTCCAAAGAGCCCTGGGGCCTCACAGAAGTGTCTTGGTGATGAGCAAGCAAAGGGATCTCTGCCCCTTCCCAACCTTAAGACAGCAATATTTTTCATTTGTTCGTTTGTTTTAAATTTTTTTAGAGATGGGATCTCGCTCTGTTGCCCATACTGGTGTGCAGTGGCGTGATCATAGCTCACTGCAGCCTAGAAATCCTGGGCTCAAGGGATCCTACCGCCTTAGCCTTCCCAGTAGCTGGGACTACACGTACGTGCCACTGTGCTCAGCACTTTTTGTTGTTGTTGTTTTTTAAGAGTCAGGGTCTTGCTCTGTCACCCAGGCTGGAGTGCAGTGACATGATCATAGCTCATTGCAGCCTCAAATTCCTGGCATCAAGTGATCCTCCTGCCTCAGTCTCCCAAGGAGCTGAAATCACAGGCCTGGATCATTGTGCTTGGCTTGTGCAGCACTCTTAATTGTTTTATTTTTATTCATTTACTTACTCTCGCCCATGGACTCAGGTCACACTAATTGTTTTATATATGGATTCCTTAGAAGACTTCATTGCGTAAAAAGGCCTCCAATGCTAAGAAATACCAGGTAACTTCTGCTTGGTTTGATTATTTACACTTCCTTCCCCCTCCCTCAAGGTTCACATTCTCTATTTTCACATCAACAACATACACATAACAGGCAGCGCCTCAAGCACCTTTCTGGAAGCAGTCCATGTCAATCCTAGGAGTTACCACCTCTAGGGCACTGAGTGGATTCCCAGGTGTGTGTTCTGCTTGGCTCCAAGTAAACATATACCAGCTGCTAACCACAAGTCAGTCATGGGAATTTCAGGCTCATTTCAGAGTCCCTTTAGGTCTTTCTGAGCCTTCAAAATATTTTCTAGGGTTGCCCAGGGAGTTGTTTTGCTTACCGATTTGAGGATATTTCAAATTTATTAATGGCTCCTCATCTAGTACAGAATTTCTGTCAAATGAAGTTTTTGTTTTATTTTACATTTTATCTCCTGAAATCAACAAAACTTAATATTAAGATTCTGAGCTTCCCAGCATATTTCAAAACCAGACTTTTCCCCTGGCCCTTCATCTGACCAGCTGATTTATTCGGTTCTCTACTATTTTCTGTGGATTTGGTTTGAGTATGTTTTTGAAATTTTAGAAGATGGAAGGCAATGTTACCTTGGATTCTTTGCTCTTTTGGAAAGTTTATTTTCTTCCTTTTTAGACAGTTTTCCTTTTTAGACAGTCTTGCTTTGTTATTGCAACAGCTTAACTACATTGAAGATATCTCGTTCTTCGGAACATTTTAAAAGTTAAACAAAGATAACTAGATGCACATTGAACATTCAAAAGAAAAAAAATTTAAAAAAAAAGAAAAATGAGGCCAGCATGGTGGTTCTCGCCTATAGTCCCAGCATTTTGGGAGGCAGCGGTGGGAGGATCACTTGATCCTGGAGTTCAAGGACAGCCTGGGCAACATGGTGAAACCCTGTCTCAACAAAAAATAAAAAAATTAGCTGGGTGTGGCGGTGTGTGCCTGTGGTCCCAGCTACTCCAGAGGCTGAGGTGGGAGGATAGCTTCAGTCTAGGAGGTAGAGGCTGCAGTGAGCCATAATTGCATCACTGCATTCCAGACTCCAGACTGGGTGACAGAGTGTGACTCTGTCTCAAAAAAGAAAAAAAAAAAAAAAACAACAAAAAAATTAGGTCCCCATGTTTCACCGTAGAGATTCAACATGTGAGTGAGTATATTTTCTCCATTTCATCTACTGAACTGGTAAATTTCAGCAGTTGTAGCAGCAAGAATTTCAGCGTGCTTTTCTTTATATCACTTCATTGTTCATCACAATACGTCTGAACCATCTAGCTAGATGTCACTGTTACTGCACTTCAGAAGAAACTGAAAGTCAAAGATAAACTGACACCAACTCAAACGGTGTAGCCAATATACCTCAGAGCTAAGCGTCGAATCTTAGTCTTCAAGCTTAGATTCAGAGGGACATTATGTTAGTAGAATCAGGCTTAGCTGCCATGCCCTGGAGTTGTGAACATCTGGGACTCGGGTCCCTGTGAGCTGTGGATGCTGGAGGGTAACTGAGGATGATCTGCAGACCCACCAGTACAGCTTCTGTAGGACATGTCAGTTCATCCTTTGCTTGGCTCTTGCCGCTGCTAGCTGGATTGTTTCAGGCACCAGGATAAAGTTAGCAAAGTTGGAGATCAACCTTTTAGCAGAGGCAGCAAAAAGGCAGAAACTTCATAGACACATAAGCCCTAATCAACTTGATACACTGTGGACAGGAACAAAGTCTCTGAGCCTGGAGGAATTGGGATGTAACAAGGATCCAGAACACAGACTGGACCAGAATAGTCAACTAATGTCAGGAGAGAATAAGCTTAAATCTAAGCCCCTGGCAAACTTCTTGGCCTACCTGTTGTTATTCCTTTGACTCATAGCTATCTTTTGTTCCCTGTAGAGTTTTACCACACCTGGACTCTCCATAGCAAGCTCATGTTCCCTAGTAATCCCCACACTCTGATTGCTTATCCAGATTCCAAGCCTTTGCTCATTTCTTCCCATTCCCTCCACTTATGCCTACCCATCTGTAAGATGATGCAAAAATGGAGCCCTTCATTTCTTCATACTTTTGGAAGAGGCTGCCCAGGGTAAAATCTTTGTAATAGATGCAAATCGATACACATTTCAAGTCCTAGAAAATCCAGGTCATGCTAAAAGATTGTGAAACCCTTTTTGCCCATAACTAATTTCAATTTATAAGGGAGTGGAGTTGAAGAGGGGAGAGAGGAAGAATTCCTTTGGAGATATCAGTGTGCTCCGCCTATATCCCCTTTAAGTATCAATCAGGGAGCTTGACTTGTGTCCCCCTAGCTTAGGAGATGGGACATAAGAATTGTATGAGAAGTTGTGGCTGGATTGGCCTTAGAGAACAGAGCAGGAAGAGAGAAGGCAGCACTTTCACCCTCTCTGTAGGGGGTTGAGGGTGGACAAAGATGCATGCTTCCCATGGACCAGGTCTGCAGATATGACTGGAGTCATATTTGCAGAAGATTCCATTCAAGATGGCAGCCTGGAGAGGTAAAGTGACCCAGAAGAGGGGCAGAGGAAAGATTTCCAGAAGCTCAGGGTCTGAAATGCTTCTTGGAGGCAGTCTGCTAAAGGAGATATTGGGCATACTACAGACATTGCAATTGAGTTGCCCCAAAAGAGAAAGTTCAGAAAGAGAATATGTTTTCATCACAGCAAGCTTGGAGTCAGCCATGTAGGGTTGGGTTCTTTTCCCTAATCTAGAGTTTCTCAAACTATATACTGTGAAATCAAATTAGTGGATTTTGGTCATCTTTTAAAAAATAATAATAAACTAGAATGCGTTGGAAAATATATTGGTTGGATAAATATTGTTTCCCAAAACTTTTGCTTCAGTTTTATAAATAGGTGTTGGTATAAATTTTATTTTTTACTGTGAATGTGGTCCAAAAATGTGAAAGTTCCTGTTTTAATTTGTTCTCCCTTGCTTGGTTTTGGAGGGATTAGGCAGCTGCAATACGGGAGATCAAGATCAAGGCCTCTGGAGCCAGGCAAGTTATTTTACCTCTTTGTGGTTTAGTGTCTTATCCATAAAACCCGGATAACAATAGTGCTTACCTCATAGGGGTGTTAGGATGATTAAAAGGATAAAACTATTTGATCCATGCAAAGTGCTTCTAATGGTACCTAAAAAACAGTATGTGCTTCACAAATGCCAATTGTTTTTGTGGTGCTGGAGATTTTTTTTTTTATCGTGGCCAAAGATAACAATGTGATTTTAAAGACACAGTAAATTCTTCCCTAAATTATGTGCACAGTCCAGTTTTGTTCAGGTCAAGACAATGATGTCTGTGAGCAAATACATACTCCTTAAATAGTTATGGAGTAGCTATTGTATGCTGGCATTCTGCTATGTGCTAGGGGTACAGAGTGGAATAAAATAATATCCCTGACCTTGAAGAACATACAGTCTCCAAAAGAAATTCCAATTTATTTGACTTTATCTCCATCACCCCCACGTGGTGCCTGGCATATTGTAGGTCCCTAGGGAATAGACGTTTGTTTGTTTGTTTGTTTAGGAGACAAGGTCTTGCTCTGTCACCCAGGCTGGAGTGCAGTGGCAGCATCGTAGCTCACTACAGCCTCAAACTCCTGAACTCAAGTGATCCTCCCACCTCAGCCTCCCAAGTAGCTGGGACCACAGGTGTGCACCACCATGCTCAGCTAGTTTTAAATTTTTTTGTAAAGATGGGATCTCCCTATGTTACTCAGCTGGTTTCGAACACCTGGACTCAAGCGATCCTCCCAGCTCAGTCTCCCAAAGTGCTGGGATTACAGGTGTGAGCCACCACACCTGGCCTCTAGAAAATATATATTGAGTGCATTTTGTTGGAAGGAATCATTAGCTCTCTTTACCTCAGCCAGATGCAGTAAATAAGGGAACCTCTTATCATGTCATCTTTTCTTTTCTTTTTTTTTTGAGACGGAGTTTAGCTCTTGTTGCCCAAGCTGGAGTGCAATGGCACGATCTCAGCTCACCACAACCTCCGTCTCCCCGGTTCAAGCGATTCTCCTGCCTCAGCCTCCCGAGTAGCTGGGATTACAGGCACGCACCACCACGCCCACCTAATTTTTTGTATTTTTAGTACAGATGGGGTTTCTCCATGTTGGTCAGGCTGGTCTCGAACTCCCGACCTCAGGTGATCCACCCACTTTGGCCTTCCAAAGCATGTCATCTTTTCTAGTATCTTTGAGATGTGGAGGAAAGAACAGCAGCATCGGAGACTTTTTCTGTAAATGCCAAAGGTTTCCAAAAGTCTACATTTGAAGAAAGATGAATTTGCTCTTATAGACATCCTCTGGTGTCTCCTTTATACTGTTTATTGAAAAAAGTTTCTAGGGAAGGAAAAAGAAAGGAAACAGATGGCTCCAAATGATAGAGCAGAATCTTATGATTTCTTCTCTCTTTGCTGCTTGGAGCAGCTGAGAAGCCAGCAGGAAAGAAAAGCAGGGATGTTGTGTGTCCTCCTGAATCATTCATCACCTCCTTCCTCCACTCCAGCATTCCCAGTCCTTCAGCTATGTAAACAGAGCTCTGACGCCACAGCCCAGGGAGGTCAGGCAGGGTGAGTAGGGCCAACACTTCCTCCCACACCCTGCTGTTCAAAGCATCGCAGACTTCCAAGCAGGTTGCATGGGAAATTAACCAATTGACAGGGTGGTTTTGTTTTTGTTTTTGTTTTTGTTTTTTTTTAGCACAGAGGGAGTAAGAACCAGAAAAGAAATGGAAAAAAAAAAAAAAAAAAGGCTGATTTGTGATTTGGGACAATAAAGCCGTCCCTAACCTTGCTTTGGAAAGAGTATAGAGCTGTAGGCTGTAGAGTGACGACACTGGTGCGGCCCAGTGTCAGAATGTGGGCGCGTCTCCTAAAAGGGCCAAGAACTACCATTAGAAAGGGCAACAGTAAAAATTGACACTTAATTGTTGTGCGCGTTTACACGTTTATAACGCACAAAGCATACCCGTATATATTATGTCAAATGAGTTGGCCAGTATCATGTGGAGCTGAAATGGGAATGAAGATATCCTGGACTTGAAGACCAGCTTGCTTTTAATTAAGCTTTTCATGTCTGAAATTCTTCCCCTTCCATATAAAGCCATCTTCCTCAGTGCTTACATGATTTGTGGATCTTAAAGAGCTGTTCCCCTCCCCTCAAAGCTACCACAGCCCAGGGAGGTCAGGCAGGGTGAGTTTGGTTATCTAAATTCTTTGATCCACTTGTGGGTGGAGGTAGATGCAGTAGCTGATGCATTTTGCATGCTGATTAGTGCTGTGAGTATATCGAATATCAGGGTCAGCTCTGTGGGTGTGCCCTGTGGCCAATCAACAACACAGGGCCTTATGCTTATTTTTAGTTTTTGAGACAGGGTCTCACTTTGTCACCTAGGCTGGAGTGCAGTGGCACGATCTCAACTCACTGCAGCCTTGACCTCCTGGGCTCAAAGTACCCTCCCACCTCAGCCTTGCAAGTAGCTGGGGCTACAGGTGCCCACCATCCCATCCAGTTAATTTTTGTAGTTTTTGTAGAGACGGGATTTCACCATGTTGCCCAGGTTGGTCTTGAACTCCTGAGCTCAAGGGATCCGCCCAACTCAGCCTCCCAAAATGTTGGGACTACAGGTGTGCACCACCATGCCTGACCAGGGCCTGGTGCTTATATGGGCCCCATGTGCTGCTGCTGCCATCTTGAAATTTATAATAATTTTTACACTGGACCCCACAAATTATGTTGCCACTACCAATTGACTTCATTAGTTTTCTGAGAAGCCAAATCCAGATGGTTGGTCTGAGAATATTGTTTGATTTCTCCCAGTTTCTGCAGTATAAGTGGCGCATGCCTACCTAGGACAGATAACAGGTGAACAAGGAAATAATTACATTGGTGTAGCAACTTATAGTTTATGACAGACTTTCATGTGCATAATCTTTAACCCTCACGAACAAATGTCAGCAGGCAAGTCTATTTAAGGTAATCAGAAACCCATCTGTAGGAGATTAAATTGATTTCATAGGCAAACATCTCTTTAAAAGTGAAAATCAGAAAAACAGGACAAAAAATTATCCAGATGTTACACAGCTGTGCTGCAAAGGAAGTTACAAAGTCAATAAAGGACTCAGTGTGGAGTTTAGCCAAAGGGATCATGTGGAATAAAAATTCCAATCACAAGCCAAGGAAGAGAGAGACATTGTTCTTGGAGCAACTTAGAGCATCAGTCACAAAGATCCCTCATGGTTGCTCACAGCCCACGGATACACATCATAGAGTCCAGCTGAGAACTCCTTTGTCAAGGATTCTGCCTTTGACTCATCACTTCTTGATTAGCAGTTTGATTTGGTTTCTGTGTCCCTTTTTGTTTTTTTAAAGCAACAGATCAATACTGAAAACAGGGTTTAAGCCACCTTTATAAGCTTGTTGGCCTGAGACCTAGACTCTCAAATCCAGACCAAATACAACCTTTTGACAACCCGGCAACACCCAGTCTGTGGTTTCTGATTTGCTTCCACCTGGTTGTCTGACCTAATCTCCTGCCTCTGCCTGCCCCAGTTGCACAACTACGGTTCTGATCTGAAGTCTAAAGTCCAGGCTGCTGCTGCTTTTGGCAAGGCATTGACTGGCTGAATTTCCCTGTGGGAGCACAATCTATTGCAACTTTGTCCCTAACTCACAGCCATTTGAGGACAGAATGAGACAAAGAAGGATGCCTTCATGACTTTTCACCTCCATGGTGCAGATATGCTCACTTTTCCAACTCTTTTCTCAGGGCACTCTTCAAATCCTGCATCCTAAGGGGTTTTCTACATGCATTCAAAGTAAAATTGACCTAGAAGAAAGACTGGATCATTGTTCTCCTTCCTTTTCCAATGTCCTCAGCATACTCCTAAGATTACCGGTGGCATTGCAGCCAAACTCGAACATTCAAGTTTTCCACAACTTGGAGAGAAAGGAGAGGTTCATTGTAGAAGCATGCATTCTTTTGGATGATCAAGGTATAAATGGGATTTCTATCAAGAGACTATCCTGCTGAGATGCAGCTATGGTTGCTTTATGGAGAGTGAAAAGCTGTAGGGGAGATAAAAACATTTCACTAGAGGTCAAGTACTTGGCCAGTGTATTTATAGATCTTCTGGCCCTTTAATCAAAACTTGATGACTTGAGTCAAGAATGTACTTTATTTTTTCCTGGTTCAGAAGCAAATCACTTTGGGTTTCTGAAAGAGCAGTCTTTTTGTTTCTCTGTCTGCTGAGAAATCAAGTTAGAAAATCCAGTTAATGATCTAGTTACTTAAAACCACTCATTAGAGTGTAATTGCTTTTTGGAGGAAAAAAGGAAGGTCTTGTTAAAAAGAACTGAGTGAGTGTGTCTTTGGTTCCAGATTAAGTTTATAGGGAAGTCAAATCTGCTTTTCTCTCCCTTATGTAATCTTGCTTCACAAATCCTGTCAAAACAGATTCACAGAAGGAAGACTATTAACAAGCTGCACAGCTACTAAAATGATATGGGAGGGGTGAGGGGAAATTAGCAATTATTGAACCCCTTCTGCATACCAGGAGTATTGATGGTGGAATCTCATTCCTCACAGCAACATTGGGAGGTCAGGAATGCAAGTTTTCCACATGTAACAGAGAATCAGAAGTTTAGTAACTTGCCCAAGATTCCACATCAGCAAATGTCAGAACTGAAATTCCATCCTAGGAATCTTTGTCTCCCACCCAAACTCAAGATGTTTCTGTTATGCCAAGCCCTCTATATAAACATAAATACTGTATAGGAATGATAAATCTAATCATGGCATCACCTAGTGAGGTTTATCTCTTTTTGTTTTTAAGACAGAGTCTCACTTCCTTGCCTAGGCTGGAATGCAGTGGTATGATCTCAGCTCACTGCAACTTCCGCTTTCCAGGTTCAGGTGATTCTTATGCCTCAGCCACCCAAGTAGCTGGGATTACAGGCATGCACCACCATGCCCAGCTAAGTTTTGTATTTTTAGTAGACATGGGGTTTGACCATGTTAGCCAGGCTGGTCTTGAACTCCTGACCTCGAGTGATCCACCCACCGCAGCCTCCCAAAGTGCTGGGATTACAGGCGTAAGCCACTGTGCCCAGTCTTTTCTTTTATATATATATGTGTGTGTGTGTGTGTGTGTGTATGTATATATATGTTTGTGTGTGTATATATATGTGTGTATATATATATATATATACACACATATATATACACATTTTTTTTTTTTTAAAGACAGAGTCTCATTTCCTCGCCCAGCCTGGAATGCAGTGGTTAGGTCTCAGCTCACTGCAGCCTCTGGTTTCTGGGTTCAAGAGATTCTTATGCCTCAGCCACCTAAGTAGCTGGGATTACAGGTGTGCATCACCACGCCTGATTAAGTTTTGTATTTTAAGTAGACATGGGGTTTCACCATGTTGGCCCAGCTGGTCTTGAACTCCTGACATCAAGTGATCCACCCACCTCAGCCTCCTAAAGTGTTGGGATTACAGGTGTGAGACACTGCGCCCAGCCTTTTCTTTGATTTTTTTTTTCCTTTTCTTCTTTTTTTGAGATGGAGTCTCCTTCTGTCACCCAGACGGGAGTGCAGTGGTGCGATCTTGGCTCTCTGTAACCTCTACCTCCCAGGTTCAAGTGATTCTTATGCCTCAGCCTCCTGAGTAGCTGGGAATACAGGCATGCACTGCCACATTCAGCTAATTTTTGTATTTTTAGTAGACATGGGGTTTCACCATATTGGCCAGGCTGATCTTGAACTCCTGACCTCAAATGACCTGCCCACCTTGGCCTCCCAAAGTGCTGGGATTACAGGTGTGAGCCACCTTGCCTGGCCTTTTCTTTGATTTTTTTTAAAACAAAGCTGAGCTGAAAGACCACTGAGATTTAAAAAAGAGAAGAGCTTTGTACTTAGGAATAGTCTATGTTTGAACAGAATGGGATGTAATTATTGAAATCAAAGTGTGGGTATAGTTTGTTCAGCTGGCACTGGGCCAATGTCTTTGGACACTGGTGGAACTTTCCCACTTCTTAGGATCACTGGTTCCTTGGAAAACTATCACAAGAAAAGGAAAATTAGGTGGGAAGAGAAAATAGGGTCCATTGATGACATTACTTATGATTTTTGCCTTGCCTCTGCCAACTTCAAGGAGGTTGGGTTGGCTCAGGAACTAAAGTCCTTTAGCATGTTGAGTTGAAATTGACCTGTGATTTCAAGTTCACTTGAAAAGTGCTTGTCATTTCATAGACCACAGGAAAGTCAAGTTAGAGACTTGACGTCTATAGTTACTAAGCTCTGAAGATCCTTTTATTCTCCTAAACACTTTTCTCAACATTTCTTCCAAAAGAGCCTGCATATGAATAAATTAGCTTTTCCTAATCTTCCCTTTCTTTGTGTTCCAATGTTTTGTTTCCCCCCACCCTCTGAATTATTGCAATGCTCACATTCTCTCTCATATTGTGGCTATTTGTACACATATATGTTTTTCCACCTAATTACTAAGCTCTTTGAGGGCAGATCATATGTCTTGCTTATCTTTGCTTTCTACGGTTTAGCTAGCATAATCAACATAGGGCTTTATTTTTTTTAATTGCAAAAATACAGTGGAAATGGTTGTGTACATAATAAACTTTTATATCTTGCTTATTATATGTAACTATTATAGCATATTTTGTATAGTCTTTATAAACTTACTTTTAAAATGTTATGAAGTAGTTTTATATACAAAAATGAACATTTTGTGTGTGAAAGCTCTGGTTCTGCTTATAATATTTTTTAATGTGGAACTGGTGAATTCAAATAGAACAAACACTTAAAAGACTTTTGATTTTGCTAAATTGATTTCCAAAGGAGTTTTATTGGCTGTGGTAGGCCCCCAAGCTTCCCCACCCTAAAACCTGGGACTGAATATGATGAAGTGTCATGCCTGTGACTGTTACAGCCAAAGGGAAATGATCCAGGTGGGTCTAATCTAATCACACAGAGTTATCTCCAGCTGGTGGTGGAAGCAAAGTCAGAAAGATTCAGCATATGAAAAGGATTCTAAGCACAGTTGCAGGCTTTGAAGAGGAGGGAGCCAAGCACAAAACCAGGGAGCTACCTTTAGGAGCAGAAAGTGACCCCTGGCTGACAGCCAGAAAAGAAACCTCAGTCCTCTAACTGCCAGAAACAATCTGCCAGCTGCCTGAATACCTTGGAAAACAACTCACCTCCAGAGCCTTCAATAAGAGGCCAGCCTGGCTAACACCTTGATTTCACCCTGGAGTAGACCCAAGCCAAAAACCCAGGGGAGCCCACCTGGTCTTCTGACTTTGAGATAACAAATGAGTGTTGTTTAAAGTAGCTAAATTGTGGTGATTTTTAAGTGCAGCAATGGGAAATAAGGCCAGGCACAGTGGCTCATGCCTTAATCCCAGCACTTTGGGAGGCCGAGGCGGGGGGATCACCTGAGGTCAGGAGTTTGAGACTAGCCTGGCTAACATGGAGAAACCCGATCTCTACTAAAAATACAAAAATTAGCCAGGTGTGGTGACGGGTGCCTGTAGCCCCAACTACTTGGGAGGCTGAGGCAGGAGAATCACTTGAACCCGGGAGGTGGAGGTTGTGGTGAGCCAAGATCACGCCACTGCACTCCAGCCTGGGCAACAAGAGCAAAACTCCATCTCAAAAAAAAAGAAAGAAAATGAAGACATTCGCTTACTCTTTTACCAAGTAATGCATGAAATTGCCTATGTTCGTGCAGGTGGTGGTGGACAGAACTCCAGAATTGTGTACTGTAATTAAAACAGTGTTTGCTGGCCTGGTGTGGTGGCTCACACCTATAATCCCAGGCCAAGGCAGGCAGATCACCTGAGCTCAGTAGTTCAAGACCAGCCTGGCCAACATGGCAAAACCCCATCTCTACTAAAAATACAAAGTTTAGCTGGGTGCGGTGGTGTGCGCCTGTAATCTCAGCTACTGGGAAGCTGAGGCAGGAGAGTTGCTAAGACATTATTAAAAATTTAATATTGCCTTCTCGTAGCACTGGAGTGTGGGAATAAACGAGAAAAAAAGAGGAAATTCTGGATAAGAGATTTGATACTGAGAGAAAAATCACAGAGAAGATTCTACTTAGAAAAGAGTAGTATGTTCTAGACTTATGGAAAAATTATTATATTTTTAAGAGTAGTGTGTTGAAGCTGGCTTCTCTTACCTTACAAAAGCCAATTGTTAAGTTTTCAGGAATCTAGAGTTGCTTGTTATTTTATTTATTTATTTATCTTGACATGGAGTCTCGCTCTGTTGCCCAGGCAGGAGTGCAATGGGGCGATCTCAGCTCACTGCAACCTCCACCTTCCAGGTTCAAGCAATCCTTCTGCCTCAGCCCCCCGAGTAGCTGGGATCACAGGCGCCCGCCAGCACGCCCGGCTAATTTTTGTATTTTTTGTGGAGACGAGGTTCCACCATGTTGGCCAGGTTGGTCTCGAACTCCTGACCTCAAGTGATCCACCTGCCTCGGCCTCCCAAAGTGCGAGGGTTACAGGCGTAAACCACTGTGCCCATCCTGAGGGTCACTTGTTAGATACAGCTATCATTAAAAGTTAAGTTACAAAAACTTTCAACTAAAGAAGTTATATTAGTGGCCGGGCGCAGTGGCTCACGCCTGTAATCCCAGCACTTTGGGAGGCCAAGGCGGGCGGATCACGAGGTCAGGAGATCGAGATCATCCTGGCTAACATGGTGAAACCCCATCTCTACTAAAAATACAAAAAATAGCCGGGCGTGGTGGCGGGCGCCTGTAGTCCCAGCTACTCGGGAGGCTGAGGCAGGAGAATGGCGTGAACCCGGGAGGCGGAGCTTGCAGTGAGCAGAAATCACGCCACTGCACTCCAGCCTGGGCGACAGAGCGAGACACCATCTCAAAAAAAAAAAAAAAAAAAAAGAAGTTATATTAAAAACAGGTAAAAAATGCCCCCCCAACTCATCTTTCTTAAGTTTACATTTTATTATTGTCTATGCTCTTGAGATTATTTACATCTAATGCATTTGTATGGCAGAAATACTATATAATGGTTTGCTTTTTTCAATTTCTTTCTCACTCTGTATTAAGTGGTATGGGAGTTGAAGCTTGAAATTGGCCATGATGAGAGTACTTATACCATAGAAACAGACAAATGCCTTTTCTAAGCCAATGAGATACCAGGAAAGCTTTTCAGAGACTTGGATCAGAGCTAAGGCCTTTTTCCTATTGGATGTGGACTAAAGAGAATGCAAACTCCGGCACTGGCGGCAGCCATCTTGCCAGTGTTTAGGGAGACTCCAGTGAGAGTGGAGCCAACATAGCAAAAAGCAGGAGAGAGAGATGGAGACAGACCGGTACTGTGGTCATGGCTTGTTCATTTCCAGCAGTACCTGGTCCCACCCCTAACCCTACACTTTTTTTTTTTTTTTTTTTTTTTTTTTTTCAGTAAGAGACAGAGCTTCACTCTGTCCTCCAGGCTGGAGTTAAGTGGTGCAATCATAGTTCACTGAAGCCTCAAACTCTTGGGTTCAAGCAGTCCTCTAGCTTCAGCCTCCCTAGTCGCTGGGACGATAGGCTGTGCCACCATGTTCAGTTGTTTTTGTTTTTGTTTTGAGACAGGGTCTCGCAGTGTCGTCCAGGCTGGAATGCAGTAGTGTGATCATGGCTCACTGCAGTCTCAACCCTGTGGGCTCAAGCAATCCCCCCACCTCAGCCTCCCGAGAAGCTGGGATTACAGATGTGTGCCACCATACTGGCTAATTTTTGTATTTTTTGTAGAGATGGGGTTTCGGCCATGTTGCCCAGGCTGACCTCAAACTCCTGGGCTCAAGCAGTCCTCCCACCTGGGCCTCCCAAAGTGCTGGGATTACAGGGTGGGCCACCATGCCGGGCCCTTTACACTTTTTAATTGGGCCAATACATTTTTTTTTGTATTTAAGTCAGTTTGGGTTGAATTTTCTATCATTTACATTAAAATCAGATTAAATGACACAGCAACGTCTGCACCAGGTCCAAAATTACACTGCTAGCCCCCAAAGTGGCTTCACTTGGTAACAATAACTTAGTCAGAGGGATGGGAATTCTCCATCCTCAGTTGTGTTCTGATCTTATAATCCTCTCTTTCACAAACAGATGTTTGCTTCATCTAATAAGCCTTATATAATTTCCCTTGCAGGCTGGGATCAGTTCTCAGTAAACACTTTTGTTAGAGTGATATTCTTTTTTTTAAATTAAAAAAGATTTAAAAAAATAGAAACGGGATCTTGTGGATAGGATAGGTATTCTTAGCTGCTGGTGACCTAACAGTTACTCTGCCCTACCTTCCTCTTCCGTGATAATGAAAATCGATTTTTATTCAGAGCTGCAAAGCCCCAGAAGATGAGTCATGATTGTTCTAAGTCCATCATGGTCATCTCATTACCCTTTATCACATAATTGCTTTCCAGCCTTCCTTACAGCTAAGTTTGGCCATGGAACCCAGTTCCATGGCTTCTACTCTTAGAAGGCACACATACACAAGCATTTTCATGTCTGTAATCACTCAGCAAATATTTGCCTTGTACCATGTAGTGTGCTGGGCACTAGAACCACAGAGATGAACAAAACATCTGGTCATTAACTTTCTTCACCTTCATGACTTTTTTTTTTTTTGTCTATGTTTGAGAATAATACAAGGTGGCATTAGTGGCTTTAAAACCCCAAAATATTACCTCAAATTTTAATCTTGTTTGTTCATTCTCAGAGTGCCTTGCTAAGAATTACATCTAGTTAATGTGTGGTGATCAAGTTAGATTTAAAGTCTATA
Organism: Pongo abelii; assembly: GCF_028885655.2. NCBI lineage: Eukaryota > Metazoa > Chordata > Mammalia > Primates > Hominidae > Pongo > Pongo abelii. Next base: position 66,809,355 of record NC_071998.2, on the reverse strand, counting down.
TAGGCCAAACATGCATTGATAGAAATTCTATTTCTTTTTTGAAACAGTCTTATCTGTACTTCTTTTTTTTTTTTTTGGAGACAGTGTTTTGCTCTTTCGCCCAGGCTGGAGTGAAGTGGTGTAATCTCGGCTCACTGCAACCTCCGCCCCCTGGGTTTAAGTGATTCTCCTGCCTCAGCCTCCCAAGTAGCTGGGATTATAGGCACCCACCACCACATCTGGCTAATTTTAGTATTTTTAGGAGAGACAGGGTTTTGCCACATTGGCCAGGCTGGTCTTGAACTCCTGACCTCAGGTGATCCACCAGCCTTGGCCTCCCAAAGTGCTAGGATTACAAGCGTGAGCCACCGTGCCCAGCCTGTACTTCTTATATGACAGTGTAAAATGTATTTCAATTAATGGCATCTAAACTTGGTTCCTCACTTAGGTAGTACACGGAGTAGTTTCTTTTTTTGTGAATTCTAAAGCAAACCTTGTTAACGCTGAACAGATCTTGAGAGATCTAATGTCAGAAGTATGTATTAAGCACCTAAAGTCTTTACCTTCAGTTTTTCTAAATATTTTACCTCCAGTTCATGCCACCTCTGAATCCACATTTGGAAATTCATAATTCTTCAGGTATTTTTTCTTTTATGGGGTAGAACCTCTCATATTTTTTAGTGGGTTGAAACATAGTTACATAGGGTTAATATTTACAGTCACCTAAATTTGTTTCTTTCTTTACGGATCCTCATCTCTGTGCCTCTAGATGAGATTGTGCACCTGAACTGCAGGCTTCCTTTAGGACCTCACTGGCATTGCCTTGTGGTGACTCACCATTATAGTAAATTCCACCCAGCTCAAACTAATCCCAAAATAGGGTTCAGAGATTACGGACAAAGGCTGGGCTAATTCTTTGCATAACAGCCAAGTGGTAGAGCAGAAAAAACATGAATCAGAGAGTCCTAGATTCAAATCCCAGTTTGACCATTTGCAGACACTTTGACTTAGAGCACTTTGAGTATCAGCACCGAGCCTCCCTTCCTCATTTGTGAAGAGGGATCATATTACTCACCTTGTAGCATTTGTGTTGTAAGAAGTCAATAAGATCATCATACGAGTGAAGTGCCAAAGACCATGCCTGGCCCATAGATGTCATTAAAAATGGTATTTACAGTACTTTTTTCTCCCTAACTATAAAGCAGCATCATTGTCTGAGGTAAATACCCAAGGTTCGTCATCTCACGTCAGGGAAATCGGAGATGCGGACACATAAGAAGTGAGTTTAAGAGCAGAGGTTTTTTCTGTTGTGGGGTGAGGGGAGGGGGGAGGGATAGCATTAGGAAATATACCTAATGCTAAATGACGAGTTAATGGGTGCAGCACACCAGCATGGCACATGTATACATATGTAACTAACCTGCACATTGTGCACATGTACTCTAAAACTTAAAGTATAATAATAATAAAATAAAAAAGAGCAGAGGTTTAACAGAGGAAAGAGAAAAGAGAATAGCTCTCTCCGGGTGCCCGAGTGGGTCTTCCGGTTTCATGGTTAAATGCATGGGATTTTATAGAGGAGCCTGAGGAGGTGGTGTCTGATTTACATAGGGCCTGAGAGGTTGGTTGGACCAGGTGTGCCATTTGCATAGTATGCAAAGAAGATAGCTATCCTACCCTAATCTTTTATTATGCAGATGGGGTCTCTACCTGGCCGGTGCCACGTTGTCTGCTTTTTTACTGCACGTGTGGTGACGAAGAAAAGGAAAAAGATAACCTCCATGTTGAATATACCTGCCTTCCAGGTATCCCTTTTCTATTGGCACAGCTGCTGGCATTTACCTATGGAGGCTTTTAGCTTGCTTATCTATGCCTGCACCATGATTTTTTGGGCTGCTTTTTATTAAAAGGAAATCTTATCGAGGACTCTCTCATCCTTACTATCTGCCTAAATAGTTTCTTTCTAGCTCCTGTATCAACTAGATTGAAAGTTCCATGAGGCCTCAAATCTGATGGATCCCAGTTGCTGTTTTTCCAGTAACTAGAATAGTGCTGGGCACATGCTAGACACTTAACAAATACTTGGTAATTGATTGTTATAATTATTATCATAAAAGTCAGGTAAACTCCAGTGCCTTCTTCAAAGAATCCTGCCTCCATCCACTTTTTCAAATTAAGTCCAAGCACAAATCTTCCCATGAAGCCACATCTGTATGCTCTAATTTGTAGCTATTTCATGCTTAACTGGCACCACCTCCTCCCCTCCTTACCATTTACTGTCAGGATTAAACAGGAGTGCACTGCATATACAACATATGGCCTAGATCATTTCTCCATATCTTTGAGTCTTGTCTTCTTAAAATTCAATTCTACCAGTCATCCTTGATTGTTAAACAATTGCTGGGCACTGTGCTGGGTTCTAGAAAAGAAACAGTAGCTGCCTCTAGGAGTACCTAGTCTTTCGGTGGATACAGCTTTTTAATCTAACGATTACATCACAAGGTGATATGAAAAGCTATATGCACAGAGCATCTAGGTAGCAGAGATGGGAGAAAGTGATTATCTTTCTCAAAAATCAGGGAAGACTTCCTAGGGGAGGTTATAAGGAAATGTGACTTTTCAAGGAAGGTCAGGAATTTTCCAGCTGGTTAAGGTGGGAGAAGAATATTCCAAGGAGAGTAAACAGTATGTGCCCAAGGGCATGAGATAGCAGTATATTATCCTGGAGAGCCTAGAAGCAATTCAGTACTGTTGGAGCATAATGGAGAAGCTGGGAAATAAGGAGGGGGCCAGGAAATTGAGGGTGCTAAGTCCAGAGACAGAGCCAGTGGCCATATGTAACAAAGTTTTGAATGTCATAAACACTGTAGGTGACAGGGACCCTGGAATGGGATTATCTGAGGAACCTTGGAAATGACCTTTGATAGCAGGGTAGAAAATACGCCAGGAGAGAAAGAAAAAGAGATTAAAGCTGTGCAATACTTCAGGAAGAGGTATGAATGGTCTAGATGAGAAACACCGAGGGCCTGATTTGCAGCAGGACGAGCCGCAGACAAAACTACTCAGACACCGAGTTAAAGAAGGAAGCAGTTTATTCAGCCAGGAGCATCGGCAAGACTCCTGTCTCAAGAGCCGAGCTCCCCGAGTGAGCAATTCCTGTCCCTTTTAAGGGCTCACAACTCTAAGGGGGTCCAATGAGAGGGTCATGATTGATTGAGCAAGCAGGGGGTACGTGACTGGGGGCTGCATGCACCAGTTATCAGAACGAAACAGCACAGGACAGGGATTTTTACAATGCTCTTCCATACAATGTCTGGAATCTATAGATAACATAACCGGTTAGGTCAGGGGTCAATCTTTAACTGCCAGGCCCAGGGCGCAGCGCCGGGCTGTCTGCCTGTGGATTTCATTTCTGCCTTTTAGTTTTTACTTCTTCTTTCTTTGGAGGCAGAAATTGGGCATAAGATATTATGAGGGGTAGTCTCCTCCCTTAGATTGAGGCAGTGCTGATGAGGCAGAAAGACAAATTAAGCTGATTTTTAGGAGAGAAAATTCAGAATTGATAAAGCTAGCTTGGTCTTTGGGTGTAGGTAGATAAAAAGAAGAAAAAATAACACTCTTGTTGTGTATCTCTTACTTGGAAAATGTAATGCTAAGCACATAAAAATGCTCAGAAAGTTATTTAATAAGTAAGTCTCCATAGCATTATCTGGTCTTGATTTAATTTTATTTCCAATTTTAAAATTACTTTCTATTAACTGGAACCTCCCATGTTTTACCCAGCCTCTTGGTGTGTTTCCAGTCTACAAGGATTCTCTTAATATTTCCAAGTGATTTGCAAGCAGAAAACTAAAAGGTGACTTTGTTTTCCAATCGCATATTTATCTATTTAGATAGTCGTTAGCAAAGTATTCAAAAGCCATCTGAGAATGACTGCGTGACTGAAAACAAAGAAGGAAAGATGTCAAACCTCAATACACAAGCATGAGCCTTCTTTTCATTGCAGGCCACACAGAGGAACACCACAATTTTTCTTAGTATTGAAGTTCAGCTCAACCTCAACCAATCTTTAACTGTGTATCATAGAGATTTTTTTTTCATAGAAAACAATTTCCAGTTTACAGAAAGAAATGTCAGACTCAGTCTATCAGAGCTTTAGAATTAACAAGGAAGATGAACAACACAGTATAAGCAAAATTGCTCGTTTTTGTAAGCTAACTGCAACCACACAGATGAGAAAGTCTTCCATTGATATGATGGCTATCATGCATATAGTTTTATATGTTTCTAAGAATTGAAAGTAGAACTATCAGAACTTCAGATACATTTTGAAGAGATAATGTTATTTATTTATTTTGAGACAGGGTCTTGGCTCTGTCATTCAGGCTGAAGTGCAATAGCAAGATCACAGCTCACTGCAGCCTCGACCACCCGGGTTCAAGTGATCCTTCCACCTTAGCCTCCTGAGTAGCTGAGACTACAGACACTTGCCACGATGCCTGGCTAATTTTTAAATTTTTTGTAGACACGGGAGTCTCACTATGTTGCCCAAGGCTGATGTCGAACTCCTGGGCTCAAGCAATCCTCCTGCCTTAGCCTCCCAAAGTGCTGGGATAATAGGCATGAGCCACCACTCCTGGCAAGGAGATAATTTTATTTATTTATTTAGTTAGTTATTTAGTTAGTTAGTTAGTTATTTTTTGAGACGGAGTCTTGCTCTGTCACCCAGGCTGGAGTGCACTGGTGCCATCTCAGCTCACTGCAACCTCTGGCTCCCAGGCTCAAGTGATTTGCCTGCCTCAGCCTCCTGAGTAGCTGGGATTACAGGTGTGCACCAACATGCCCAGCTTTTTATTGTATTTTTAGTAGAGATGGGGTTTCAACATGTTGGCTAAGCTGGTCTCAAACTCCTGACCTCAGGTGATCTGCCTGCCTCAGTCTCCCAAAGTGCTGGGATTACAGGTATGAGCCACCATGCCTGGCCAAGGAGATAATTTTAAGTGATCAGAATTTTTGGAGGCATATCATACATGTACGCGTATGATCTCTGAAAACTGTTTTAAAGATAAAGTCAGCAAAGTACAGCCTGTTGGCCAAATCTGACCCACCACCTGTTCTTGTAATGCTGTGAACTAAGAATAGTTTTTGCATTTTTAAATTTTAAAAGGTTGAAAAAATCAAAAGAAGAATAAAATTTTATAATATGTGAAAATTATCTGAATTTCAAATGTCAGTGTCCATAAATAAGGTTTTATTGAAGCACAGCTCACCCATCCGTTATGTACCAGCTGCGTTCATGCTATAATAGCAGAGCTGAGTAGTTATGACAGAGACTTTCTGGCCAAGAAAGCCTAATGTACTTACTAGTTGGCTCTTTCCAGAGACTGTTTGTCAACCCTGTTTTAAGAGCTTTCCTCTAAAGAAACACAAGCCTTTAGTAAACTGAAAACTTCTTCATAAAGATTTTCTGTGTCAGTGATACATTATGTTAAGAAAAGAAAATGCATGAATTTAGTAAAGATAACATTGATATTATAGACTAAAACAATAGGCATGACTTTAATTATATTTAGGATGCTTATTTTCCCACCTTATTTCAGTAGCATAGTTATAAGAACACATGCTTTAGGGTGATCATTCTTTTTTCTTGAATTTTGTTGAGCTTTGCATGACCTTGGACTAGTTACCTAACCTCTTGTAAGCCTCAGGTTTCCTACAAGAACAGAATAATAGCAATACCAACCTCATGGGAGTGTGGTAAGTACCAAAATGGGTAAGTGGGGCATTTTTGGGGGGGAATTACTTAGCTTGTTATCTGGTAGTAGGTGTGCAATAGATTATAATTATCATCATTCTCTGAAAATGTCATTTTTGCTTTCTGGTGCTCCATTTCTAGTACTGCCTGTAAGGTCTATTTTGACAAGGAAATCTGTAAGAACCTGCCAACATCATTTTGCATAGCAAGAGCCCTTCTCTGTGTTACAATCTGGACAAAAACTGTCCTCAGTTGCATGAATCCAAGAATACACTTGACAGAAGAATGGAAAAAAGGAAGCCTAGGAAGTCTAGAAACAAAAATCATCGTGATGAGCAGTGCTGGAAGGCTGGTCAGCAGCCAGAGTACAGCTTGTGAGCAGCATATTGGGATTTTTTTTTTTTTTTTCCATGTTAGACTCTATTCCAACTCTTTCTATGGAGAGTCCACGGTTTTGTGATGGGTTGTTGATGAAGGAAAGCTCTGAATTTTTTAGAGTGGATGAAGTGTTTGTCATTTTATTCCATTTTATGTTAGGTTAACACTGCCATTTTTCTTTTATTATTCGATGTCTTAGCTGATGTCTCCCAGGCGAAAAGTACCCAGAAAATCATGAGAGTGCAGTTCCTGGAAACTCAGTGTTTTCTTTCTCGCTGGGCTTGCTCTGCCTTTAGAATTGTTGTGACTCTGGATTCCTGCAGAGGAACTAGGGCCTGGGGTGACCTCCTGGCTCCTCAGCTATGATGCACCTTCTCTTTTCTTCCCTTATCTCAAGTAGGTCCTGAGCAGCACAGCCCAGGTGGTCTCTTCTGCTCACCAGGGGTGGCCTGGAGTCAATTGATAAGAGCCCTCTTTTCTTGGCCCTTACAAAACAAATTTCTGCCTAAAGACAACTAAAGGGAAGAAAAACACCACCAAACCAACAACTCCTTTGTACTTCCATTATCCCCAAAATTAGATAAAGAAAAATTAGAATACCAGGAGGCAGCAGACACCTCCACAATGCAGCTTGGAAACAGAATTTCTATAGATCTGCTGTCCTTTTTTTTAAATCACATAGAAGAGTTTGTACAAATCTCATTTGTTTTCACTTACTTCATTTTTGTGTCTTGACACATTATTTTGAGGAAAATGCCTCTGAATTTTATCCTTGCTCTTCAATTACGGTTGAACAGGAACTGTTAATTGAGTTTAGCCACTCAAAAGAAGAACAAAGTATTTCATCATTCTTACATATTCTGGTTGGACTCATGGTTAAAGAAGACAAATAGAAACACTCACACATCAGCCTGGTGTGGGGATAAAACCAAAAACAGTGATGCTCACAGGCATGCCTGAGAGTGGAATGGTGGTGGTGGGGGGGTGCCTGTTTACTGGTAGTAGGAGTAACTCTCGTCATCATATTCTAGCTCATCTACGTCATCATCATCCAGCAGCCCATACTTAAATTTCCGGTAGACTGTGCCATCCTGGCCCATGTAGACGATGTCATCATCATCATCCTCATCATAGTCCCGATCCCTGTACTCAATCACCTGATCCTCTTCAAAGCTGGTGCTCTCTCGATAGCTGCTCTTATAGGAGGAGTAAGACTTGTTGGGGTCGGCCAGTTTTTCATAGCCGGCCCTTGCTGCTGGCTGGACTCGGCCGCGAGATTTCTTCCACACTACCACAGCTGCCCCGAGCAGAAGCACCAGCATCATGGAGGAGGTGATGAACAGAGCTGTCTTGAAATGCTCAGTTGCAGTCCTAACCTTGCTTGTTCGAAGGATGCATTCGTCTGTTGGAAGAAAACCCCAAAGGAAGAGGCAAGAGGGAAAGAGTGGAAGAAATAGAATAGAGAAAATTAGTTTCTGAGGTAAAGAATTTCACCTTTATTTTAAAAATTGCAAATGGTAGAATCACTGTCTCTGATTTTCCTCTGTTTTTAATTTTAATTTTAATTTTTTTGTAGAGACAGCATCTCACTATGTTGCCCTGGCTGGCCTCAAACTCTTGGGCTCAAGAGATCCTCCCACCTTGGTCTCCCAAAGTGCTGGGATTACAGACGTGAGCCACCGCACCCGGCCTGTCTCTGATTTTCCTAGTGATTTGCAAGCAGTATGCCTTCCTAGAAGGCATGCCATTGTATAAAATTGGAGTATGTACCCCGTGAGAATCCTAGCCTATGTCTGATGAAGCCAATAAATCCTTCTAGAAAGAAGGTCAGTTTGCCATCCAAAGGGAGTTCCCTTACCCCCATACCTCATAGGTCAGTCACCAGGTGTCCAACCTTATCAACTGATTCTTCTATTTCACTCCTAAGAAAATACTTCATCTTGGACCAAGCTTTAGTTATTGCTAAATGCTCTATTTTCTTTCCCAATTCCAACTTCTTTTCTAAGACTGAGTCCTCTCCCAAGGTACCCTTAAGTCTGGGCCAACATGACTGTCCCACCACTTAAGGGCAAGAGCAGAAAACTTATAAAACTACTGACTCTGACAGCCATGTGGGGCCTTAGAAATTACTTAGGCCAATTTGTTGTTTGACATTTGAGGAAACTAAAGCCCATCAAGAGGAAGCGAATTGTCACATTGTCAGAGACAAGACCTTATTTGTGGAGCAATCAGAATTCAAATCCAGGAATCCTAGCTCCATGCTACAGTCTAAAGACATTAGGACAAAAGGCTCTGACAACTGTTCTTTGGCTTCTTGGAGTTTTGTGCTCCTAGCCTGGCAGAAAAAGAAGTACCATCTTTAAATCCTATCAACTTGAATGATAGGGAATTTTTTTCTATCATTATTAAGAGTTTTTTTTTTTTTTTTGAGATGGAGTCTCACTCTGTCGCCCAGGCTGGAGTGCCGTAGCACAATAGCTCAGCTCACTGCAGCCTCTGTCTCCCAAGCTCAAGCAATTCTCTTGCCTTAGCCTCCTGTGTAGCTAGGACTACAGGTGCACAGCACCATGCCTGGCTAATTTTTGTATTTTTAATAGAGATGGGGTTTCACCATGTTGGCCAGGCTGGTCTTGAATTCCTGACCTCAGGTGATCCACCCTCGGCCTCCCAAAGTGCTGGGGCATGAGCCACCACATCCAGCCATTATTAAGAGTTTTGAAATCCAGAGCTCTGACCCCCGTCATCCATCAGCCTCTGTTTTGATGCCTTGATTGAGAATATGGAGTAACCAAAACAGTTTCATGGAAGGAAAGCTTCAACTCTAACTTTAGTGATGACAATGAGCTCATTTTTCTTACTTCTTATTCATTTATCCAGGTGGTATGATTTGGGTAGTATGTCGATTTTTTTTTCTATTCTTTAACCCACCACATGGGAGTATGAAAGAACCAGAGAAAAAACTATCAGGCCATGTTGGATGTACAAGCTGAGTTACACGGTAGGTTTTTCATAAATATTTGTTGAACCTCTTGGATCTCTCTTGTTCAGGGGATAATTTCATGAGCAATTCTAGGTACATTCTACACAGTAGATAAATGAATATAACACTGCTGCCAAGGTGCACTGATTTTTGCTTATTAAATATTGATCAATTAGATTTTAATTCATCATGACTATGTATTTCTCTTTCTTTTTTCTAGTGAGAAACAAGTTTTCTATTTTATCATAATTTTCATTCTCATGGGATTTTACCTATCAAGCCGAGTTTCTTCTTCTAAAGTAACAGCCCTATCATTATTACATTAATCATTAGCAAGTTCAGCATAGAATTTTTCCCTGGAGAAAACATTAAAGCATTGGAGAGATTGATAAGCAATCTGTGTGTGGTACTGTGAGATAAATACTGCCTGAAGCAGTAGAATCAATAAGAAAACCTTTCGAGGTTGTTTGAATTACTAGGGTGCCATATGCAGTTATGCCTTGCTTACTATTCTCCATCCCAGGTCTGCAGAGTCAGGGTTAGCCTTTGTGATATGGTTTCTTTGAAAGGGCAAAGTGTCTCTGTAAAGAAGGATCAGGTAATCAAGAGCATTTAGACTTTTGCAGATTGCTGCAGGTGGCTCTTCAAGAGCTGCAGGGGGACCAGGAAAGCTGACAAGATAGTTCTTAGTTGGAGGCTTTCAGAAACTCTGCATGCAACACGCACAAACTTCTGGTTTCATTTAAAGGCGTTAATGTTGTGAGGTTTATTATTCTTAGCTGACACAGAATGGATATTAGGCAATCAGACCCTGAATGTAGGTGTGTATGAAGAACAGGGAAAACCAGCTGCTCATGGGGGTGGGAAAGCTGAAAGATGGAAAACGTTTTTGGAAAGATGACACTTAAAACCCAATTGAAAATACTGATCAAGCCAGGCGCGGTGGCTCACGCCTATAATCCCAGCACTTTGGGAGGTTGAGGTGGGTGGATCACCTGAGGTCAGGAGGTCAAGACCACTCTGGCCAACATGGTGAAACCCCTTCTGTACTAAAAATACAAAAATTAGCCAGGTGTGGTGGTGGGCACCTGTAATCCAAGCTACTCTGGAGGCTGAGGTAGGAGAACAGCTTGAACCCAGGAGACAGAGGTTGCCGTGAGCCGAGATTGTGCCATTGCACTCCAGCCTGGGTGACAGAGCCAGACTCAGTAAAAAAAAAAAAAAAAAAAAAAAAAGAAAGAAAGAAAGAAAGAAAATGCTGATCAAAAATAAAGTAAAAAAGAAATGGCTGGTAGCAGTTATGGGTCTGGGATTTTCTTTACTTACAAATAGACCAACTCACAAATATGGCATCTCTTTTTGTCAGTGAATGTTACTTCTGAACCCCAAAGAAATTATCCACTTCTGGACTAGGGAGTGTATTTTAAGAATATATGTTTCTTTTTTTTCTTTTCTTTTTTTTTTTTTGAGATGGAGTCTCACTCTGTCACCCAGGCTGGAGTGCAGTGGCGTGATCTTGGCTCACTGCAAGCTCCGCCTCCCGGGTTTATGCCATTCTCTTGCCTCAGCCTTCTGAGTAGCTGGGACTACAGGTGCCCGCCACCACGCCCGGCTAGTTTTTTTTTATTTTTAGTAGAGACAGGGTTTCACTATGTTAGCCAGGATGTTCTCGATCTCCTGACCTTGTGATCCATCCTCCTTGGCTCCGCAAAGTGCTGAGATTACAGGCATGAGCCACCGCGCCCGGCCATGTTTCTTTTTTTAGAAGGAATCCCTCAGTTTGAGATCTTTCTAAGTTTGTGACCAATGAGAACCAAGTACCCACATGGATGGGGTTAGACATGAGGACAGCTGAAAGACTGGGAATTGGTAAAGGGGGTTTTACTTCTTAGCCTTCAATAAAAATTCATTTCTAAAATGTCATAAATCTCTAAGAGAGGCCTAGGTTTGGGCTGAATTTCATAGAATGATTCTTCAACAGAATCACGATAATATTGACATCAGCTTCCTTGATAGTTAATTCTTTTCTTTTTTTCCCAGGAGGGAAGAATAAAAAAAGCAACAAAATAAATTCATAAAGATAAAATGCTAGCTCTACTTGAGTTCTAGTCTTGGAGGCAAGCAGAAAATCTAATTCCAGATGAACCATTTTTTTAAAAAAAATTTAGACAGCATCTTGCTCTGTCACCCAGGCTGAAGTGCAGTGGTGCGATCTCGGCTCACTGCAATCTTTGCCTCCTGGGCTCAAGAGATCCTCTCACCTCAGCCTTCCGAGTAGCTGGGATTGCAGGCATGCACCACCACGCCCAGCTAATTTTTGTATTTTTAGTAGAGAAGGGATTTTGCCATGTTGCTCAGGCTGGTCTCAGGCTTCTAGACTCAAGCCATCTGTCTTCCTCACCCTCCCAAAGTGCTGGGATTACTTACAGGCATGAGCCACCACGCCTAGTCCCCAGATGAAACTTTTAATATTGGTGTGGACCTGGCATGCGAATCCAGCTCTTTGAGCCTCAGTCTCCTCATCTGTAAAATGGAACTGATAATCCCTACTTGTGAAGTGAGACAATGGACATGAAGTTTCAAGTACAGTAGGCCCATAGTAGGCACTCAATAAAAAGGTAGCCATATTGATTCTCCTGAACTTTCCATCCCCCCTCCTTCTGCTCCCATTGGCTTCCTGAGGACATGCCCTTCCTCTGCAGGCTGCTCTTGCTCTCCCCTCACCCGTGGTGTCCTGGCAGTCACAGCACTCCTGGGCACTGGGGGGATCGGAGGTGTTGCAGCAGTGGAGGCAGCGGCTGTCATCCATGTGCAGCACCAGGTTGGCAGGGCACAAGGTGCAGTTCTTGGCCCCTGGTCCCTTGCATTCCATGCAGCTCTCGTGGCATTTTTCACAGTTAAACTTCTCTCCCTGTTAAGAGCAATCAAGAGGTTCGTTTTGAGTGCAGAGGGATTAACAAGGCACTGGAGTTCCCAGATGGTATTTCATCTTGTCTTCATAAGGAGGGAAGTGTGTGGGGGACGGCAGAAGGGTGGTGTGTTCTGAATCCATTTTAACTGTGTTGGGTGAAAGAACCAACTGTCTGTGATGGGGTGGAATCATGGCTGGGCCCTGCCCTTTGAAATCTGCTAATAACAGTGGGAGAACAGTTGTCTAGAATAGTTTGGGTTAGAAGCTGACAGCTCCTGTGCTCAAGGACAGCTCAGGTCAAGGACTAGTTTTGTCTGGCCCACATTGTTGACTTTCAGTTTAAAATATTTTGCATTCATTTCCCACATCTCAAAAGTGGGATATTTCACATGTAAATTTGTTCCTAATTTCTCTTTAGAAACTAGAAGACCTGTCAACACTGGATTCATCATTCCCACATGGTAATGGCCCCCCTTTCCACTCTTCTATTTGACACAATCCCCAGCACTTGCTATTATGTCACCAGCATGTAGATGATACATCAATTTCCTCTTTCCTTCAAGCATCAAGCTTACACTGTGGTTTTCTTTGACCCATCATTTATGTTAGTGACCTGTTTGGCCTCTGTGGTTACTGGATTATTGTGGTCTGGCCCCAGAATAATAAAGGTTGTGGCTGTGTAGCTCAAGTAGTTAAATCTCTTTGGGAAGGGAGTGGAGAGATGAGAAGAAAGTGGCTTCTCTCCCGACAAGTTGCCTTCTTGACTGGTGCTGGAAACATGGGTTAGGGAAGATGCCTTCCTATTTTACTTCTGTAACTTTGGAAGTATGGTATGACGGAAAAAGAAGAAGGAATGGAAATTGCTTTTGTTGAGCACCTTGGCATGTTTCAGGCACTGACAAGGTGCTTTCTCAGCTGTTATTATCTCTTTGAATCCTGCATCTCACATATTATCTCATCCTTCAGGTTTAATCCCAGCTTTGTTACTTACCACTCATATAATTTTTTTTTTTTTTTGAGACGGGCTTACTTTTTTGCCCACACTGGAGTGCACTGGTGTGATCGGATTCAAGTGATCCTCCTGCTTCGGCCCCACAAATAGCTGGGACTACAGGCATGCGCCACCATGTCCAGCTTTTTTTTTTTTTTTTGTATTTTTTGTAGAGATGGGGTTTCACCATGTTGCCCAGGCTGTAATCTTTAACAAATTGTTTAACCTCTTTGAGCCTCAGTTTCTCTAAACTGTAATGAGGGCTGTTGCCAGATTTTAAAGAGTGCTCATATGTAAATATGTTAGTTTGTGTTAATTTCATCATGGGAAGATTTACTACTTTTCTAAAGTTTGAAAACATAATCAAGAAATTTGTGGTCTTGCCGGGCGCAGTGGCTCACACCTGTAATCCTAGCACTTTGGGAGGCTGAGGTGGGTGGATGGCTTGAGCCCAGGAGTTTGAGACCAGCCTGGGCAACATGGTGAGACCCCATCTCTACTAAAAATACAAAAAATTAGCTGGGCATCGTGGTCAGAGGCATTTGAACCACAGCAACTTCATCTTGAATAGGGGCTGGGTAAAATAAGGCTGAAACTTACTGAGCTACATTCCTAGATGGTTAGGCATTCTAAGTTACAGGATGAGATAGGAAGTTGGCACAAGATACAGATCATAAAGGCCTTGCTGATAAAACAGCTTGCAGTAAAGAGCCAGCCAAAACCCACCTAAACCAAGATGGCAATGAGAGTGACCTCTGATGGTTCTCACTGCTACACTCCCACCAGCGCCATGGCAGTTTACAAATGCCATGGCAACATCAGGAAGTTACCCTATATGGTCTAAAAAGGGAAGCCATGAATAATCCGTCCTTTGTTTAGCATATCATTAAGAAATAACCATAAAGATGGGCAAGCAGCAGCCCTCACAGCTGCTCTGTCTATGCAGTAGCCATTCTTTTATCCCTCTACTTTCTTAATAAACTTGTTTTCACTTTACTCTGTGGATTTGCCCCAAATTCTTTCTTGTGTGAGATCCAAGAACCCTCTTTTGGGGTCTGGACTGGGGACCCCTTTCCGGTAGCATCTTTCTGGTGACCACGGAAGTGACAATAGGGAGGAAACCCCCAACCCAAAGGCTAACTTTCGGTAAGTGGTGTAGACCAGTGACATGGTAGTCCCAGCTATTCAGGAGGCTGAGGTGGGAGGATCACCTGAGCCTAGGAGGTCAAAGCTGCAATGAGCTGTAATTGCACCACTGCACTCCAGCCTGAGTGACAGAGTGAGACCCTGTCTCAAAGAAAAAAAAAAAAATTCATGGTTTCAGAAAATCCATGGCAAATGAATCTCCTTGGCAAATGAATCTCCTTCCTTCCTCCCTCCCTCCCTCTTTCTCTTTCTTTCTTTTTTCTTTCTTTCTTTCACTCTCTTTCTTTCTTTTCTTTCTTCTCTCTTTCTTTCTCTCTCTCTCTTTCTCTTTTCTTCCTCCCTTCCCTTCCCTTCTCTCTGTCTCCTTTCTCTTTCTTTTCTTTCCTTCCTTCCTTCTTTTCTTTTCTCTCTCCTTCCTTCCTTCCTTCCCTCCCTCCCTCCCTCCCTCCCTCCCTCCTTTCTTTCTTTCTTTCTTTCTTTCACATGGGGGGTTTCCTGGTAGAAACCAGAAATTCTAAAGAGCTGTAACACTGCAAATGAATCCTTCTTAATACACTGTGAAGGGGTAAAGGAAACAAAAGACCAACATTAGCTGTGTGGTTCCCATGTTACTCACACGTTTCTGCTTAGACCAGAGAGAAGTAAGAGAGAAGGTAGTTTGTATTCCGACATGGTATTCTTATGTTGACTGAAACTTCTATGTTGATGAATAACAAATGTAGAATTCATTCCGAGGCCCTCACGACTTAACTTCCCCATTATTTTAGATCTTCTCAGTTCCTTTTGAGTAAAGCTAAGGCTATAGGTGGGTAGCACCATTATTCCATGATGCAATGGTAGAAGATTTTAAAATATTAAACATGCACTATTGCTATAGTAAGAGAATTTTGGGACATTTTGATTGCCCAGAATGACATGCAGGAAGTAAGCTCATGTTTCCCTCTAGAAAGAGCAGAAGGCCCAGGACCCCCAGCCCTCCATACCTCTCCCACTCTGTATTCCCCAACAAGACAATCCGAGGTGCAGATCCCTCCCATGAGGTGGTAACTCCACACACAGGATAAACAATTCAACGCTCCTTTTCCTGAAAGAGAAAACATTCTAAGTTATGAGATTGACCTTAGATTTCAACCTCTGTCTTTGTTCCGGAACACTTAGGAACAAGGAATATGTCAAGTAAATTGAAGCAGAAGGGTGAATTGATTGAGGACACGAAAAAGAAAAAAGTCTCCCACACAAAGTAGAAATTATACAGTTAGTTCAATCTATGTAGACTCTCAGTCTGAAAATTAAGGATTTGGGGATGACAGATCTTTTATTACAGCAAGAGGAAAGATTTTCAGAGAATGAGAAATCATGTAGAAAGTTTATAAAGCCTTTATTCGTTATTCTGCTTATTGTTTAACTAGTGTGGAGGATGTTACCAGGTGTTTGGAGGACTGCAGTACTCAGTGCATAAATCATGAAGAGACAGTTTCTAACTGAGAAACGGCACTAAACTTGGCACTTAAAATGCTAGGGCTAAAAGGACTCAGCAGATCATTTTGTTTGGTGGTTCTTACTTTTGGGGTGGTGATGATGGTGATAAATTTCTTTGAAATTCTCTTGAAAGCTGTAAGTTCTCTTCTCAGAAATTTGACATCTTATTTATTTCTCATTTCAAAAATATTGATAAATGAAAACTAAGGCCCAGACATGTAATGTCACCTATCCAGGGTTACATAGTGATGGTCAATATTCAAATTCAAGTTTGTTGACTCATAATCCATTGATCTGTCTTTCTTTCTTTTTTGTTTTGTTTTGTTTTTTTCAGATGGGGTCTTGCTATGTTGCCCAGGCTGATCTCAAATTCCTAGACTCAAGGGATCCTCTTGCCTCAGCCTCCAAGTAGCTGGGATTATAGATGCATGCAATTGCGCCTTGCTGAGGTGCTCTTTCTACCACACATCTGCCTTAGCTCATGAGCCACCAAATAGAAGACGTCTGAATCTGCAGCCTCTGTTTCCTGTGGAGACAATACTCTTATCTCCTAATTCAGACACCCCAAAAAGGACTGATCCAAACATTTCTTCTATGCAAGTATCAAGGGATAACTTCTGGAAAGTTTGGGGACAGGAGACCTAAATCTAGCTCATTCTGTTAGGAAGTCCTGGACATTTTTGCTGATAATTTTTAAATGGGAGCATAAGATTAATGGGCATAGAATGTGCCTGGTATTGTAAGTTGGAACTTGGTATAGGTCTTCCCATCAGAACAATCCTGTAAAGGGTGGTTTTTGAACTTGAAATAGAACCATGGATCTATCATTTACATTCACATAGTTAAATTGACGTTTCATGGCTGAACTGTGAGCTCAATCATTTATAATGTTTCTGAGGAAAAACAAATTCTGAGCTCCAAACAACAGCTTAGAGAATAAACACCTTTAGTACTGAACTGCTTCTTAGGTTGGAAGCTGCCTGTAGTGATATAAATTCAAAACCAATTTATTTTTATCTTAGCTCTAGCTTCATACAGAATTTCCCACATGTTCTGGAACGTTATTGTGGTCTCTGATGGAAGAATCAATCTTCTCCTATTTCCATTCTTTCTTTTTCCCATTCTACATTTTTCTTTCTTTTTTTTTTGAGACGGAGTCTGGCTCTGTCGCCCAGGCTGGAGTGCAATGGCGCCATCTCGGCTCACTGCAAGCTCCGCCTCCTGGGTTGACGCCATTCTCCTGCCTTAGCCTCCTGAGTAGCTGGGACTACAGGAGCCCGCCACCACGCCCGGCTACTTGTTTTTTTTTAATGTTTTTGGTAGAGACGGGGTTTCACCGTGTTAGCCAGGATGGTCTCGATCTCCTGACCTGGTGATCCACCCGCCTCGGCCTCCCAAAGTGCTGGGATTACAGGCGTGAGCCACCGCGCCCGGCCCATTCTACATTTTTCTAAAATATAGCTTAGATGTCTTACTTCAATTTTTAACATACAAGAGAGTTTTTTTAAATGAAGAAATTTTAACGTGGAATCTAAAACAACTGAACTCATAGAAGTAAAGAGTAGAATGGTGGTTACCAGAGGCTGGGGGCTGGGAGGCTGAGGGGACTGGGGAGATGCTGGTCAAAGGGTATAAAGTTCTAGTTAGACAGGAAGAACATGTTTTTGAGATCTAGTATATCTCATGGTGACTTTAATTAACAATAATGTACTTTCAAAATTGGTAAGAGAGTAAATTTCAGATGTTATTACCACAAAAATGATTAAGTATTTGAAGTGATGGACTTTTTTTTTTTTTTTTTTTTGAGGTGGAATCTTGCTCTGTTTCCCAGGCTATATTGCAATGGTGCAATCATGGCTTGGTGTAATTATGGCTCACTGCAGCCTCGACCTCCTGGGCTCAGGTGATCCTCCTACCTTAGCCTCCTGAGTAGCTGGGATTACAGGCGCATACCCCATACCCAACTAATATATATTCTTTAGTTTTATTTTAGACAGAGTCTTGCTTTGTCACCCAGGCTGGAGTGCAGTGGCGCAATCTCAGCTCACTGCAGGTTCAAGCAATTCTCCTGCCTCAGCCTCTTGAGTAGCTGGGACTACAGGCGTGCACCACCACACTTGCCTACTTTTTTTGTATTTTCAATAGAGATGAGGTTTCACCATGTTGGCTAGGCTGGTCTTGAACACCTAACTTCAAGTGATCTGCCTGCCTTGGCCTCCCAAAGTGCTGGGATTACAGGCATGAGCCACTGCACCTGACCAAATTTTGTTTATTTTTTTGTAGAGATGAGGTCTCATTATGTTGCCTAGGCTGGTCTCAAATTCCTGACCTCAAGTGATCCACCCACCTTGGCCTCCCAAAGTGCTGGGATTACAGGTGTGAGCCACTGTGCCTGGCTTGATGGACATGTTAATTAGCTTGATTTAATTATTCCACATTGTATACATATATCATGACATCCCTTTGTACCCTATAAATATCTATAATTATAATTTGTCAATTTATAATAAAATAAATTAAGAGTAGAAAACACTAAAAGAGGGGGAACAGTCCATAACTAGGTTAGATCACAAAATTCCTACCGTGAGGTTGGTTACATTTTCTTTCTTTTTTTTTTTCTTTTTATTTTTGGAGACGGAGTTTTACTCTTGTTAGTAGAGGTGGGGTTTCACCATGTTGGCCAGGCTTGTCTTGATCTCCTGACCTCAGGTGATCTGCCCGCCTTGGCCTCCCAAAGTGCTGGGATTACAGGCATGAACAACTGCACCTGGCCAAGTTTGGTTACATTTTCTAGAAGACCAACAATAAATTGTCTGAGGCCTAGATCCCAGGCAATACCCAAGGGCACTATATGTCAGCTTTGGGTGACAAATCAGACTTCATTTACATCTCCTACACCAATTTATTGCAAAACTTGCACACTTAGGGTACCCAGAATCTTTAGCAAAAGGCAGTTTGTTAATTTCCAGAAGGCTTTCTATTATTTTAAAGTTTAACACCTTACATCTATCATTGCTTCTAAGGTTCTGCAGGAGCTTTGGGACCTAAAAGACAGGCATTTTGTCATTTCTTTAAAACTCAGAGCAGCTCACCATCTGCTCTCCTTCAGACTGAACCCCATGGGATGAATTCAACAAATGCAGAGCAACTTCTGGGGTCTGTTCATGGGCCGCAGTCTGCACAGAAAGATGCAGCTTGGGAGAGTTAAGAGGCTTTGGTTACTCAGCCTGGGTTTTGATTCCAAACCATTTCATGAGGAGAAGAAACAATAACACAAAATCAAAAAACAAAAATGAAAAAAAAATAGAAAAAACAAAATTTTATGCAGAGGATAAGTAAAAAGTTAGGTGTGTGAAGGCAAGGAATGAGCTAATTACGGAGGTATCAGTTACAGAGAAAGGTACATATTAAGCCTGAGTATGCTATGTTTTCCTGCTCCACCCCTCCTTCCATGCTTTTACATATTTTTCTTTTTTAACATCCTAAAATTATTGGGCAGTCCAAAGTGAACAAAATATGATTTAGTTGGTAATTTCTTATGTAGGTTGCTAAATTTTTTCTGATTCTTTCATGCATCCTCATTTCTTACTATGAGAGCTAATGACTTAAAAAAGAAGGAATTCGTCTTTTTTTCTACCTAGTTTATATCCCATGAGAAAAACCTGTCTCCAGATTTTGTATCTGTATGTTGCAAAACCAGATGATAGCACAACATTTTCCTAACCAGCAAGGGACATATGTGCTGTAGTAAAGAAAGGACTGCTCACTACAAAGAATTATATGAACAAATAACATTAAATAAAAAATTAAAATTAAAAAAATAATGATAGCAGAAAAAATGAGCACCAAAGACAGAAAACTTCAACTGGGCAAGTTCACAGGTTGATGTCAAATACAGGAGGAAGAGGTACAAACACTCAGGACAGCTTCAAGATTTACCCACTAACTCCTAGTCATCCCTTGAATACAATCTCAAGGATACTATGTGGATGAACTTTTGAGACTGGGAATGCCCCAAATCATCCTTAATTCACCCAGGAAATCTCAAACCCAACTAAAGACATGTATAGTATTTCTATACTATAAGGCCACAGTAACCAAAATAGCATGGTACTGGTACAAAGACAGACACATAGACCAATGGAAAAGAATAGAGAACCCAGAAATAATGCCACACACCTACAACCATCTGATTTTTGACAAAGTCGGCAAAAATAAACAATGGGAAAAATAATCTCTGGTCAATAAATGGTGCTGGGATAGCTGGATAGCTATATGCAGAAGAATAAAACTGGATCCCTACCTGTCACCATATAGGTGATAACTCAAGATGGATTAAAGATTTAAATGTAAGACTTTGGCCAGGCATGATGATCCACGCCTGTAATCCCAGCACTTTGGGAGGCCAATGTGGGCTGATCATTTGAGACCAGGAATTTGAGACCAGCCTGGCCAACATGGTGAAACCCTGTCTCTACTAAAAATACAAAAATTAGCCAGGCGTGGTGGTGCACACCTGTAGTCCCAGCTACTCGGGAGGCTGAGACAGGAGAATTGCTTGAACCTGGGAGGCAGAGGTTGCAGTGAGCCGAGGTCACGCCACTGCACTCCAGCCTGGGCAACAAAGTGAGACTCTGTCTCAAAAAACAAACAAAACAGGCTGGGCGCGGTGGCTCACGCCTGTAATCCCAGCACTTTGGGAGGCTGAGGTGGGTGGATCACGAGTTCAGGAGATGGAGACCATCCAGTCTAACATGGTGAAACCCCGTCTCTACTAAAAATATAAAAAAAAAATTAGCCGGGCGTGGCAGCGGGCACCTGTAGTCTCAGCTACTTGGGAGGCTGAGGAAGGAGAATAGCGTGAACCCGGGATGGGGAGCTTGCCGTGAGCCAAGATCGTGCCACTGCACTCCAGCCTGGGTGACAGAGTGAGACTCCATCTCAAAGAACAAACAAACAAACAAAGAATACGAAAATAAGCCAGGGGTGGTAGCATGCACCTCTAGTTTCAGTTACTTGAGAGGCTGAGGCATGAATATCACTTGAACCCGGTAGGCGGAAACTGCAGTGAGCCAAGATTGTGTCACTGCACTTTAGCCTGGGTGACAGAACTTTAGCCTGGGCGACAGAGTGAGACTCTGTTTCAAAAATAAAATAAATAAAATAAAATAAATAAAATAAAATAAAATAAAGTAAAATAAAATAGATGGGAACAATAGACACTGGGGAATACAAGAGCAGGGAGAGAAGGAGTGGGGCAAGGGTTGAAAAACTACTTATTGGGTACTACTCTCACTACTTGGGTGACAGTTATTTATATTCCAAACTTCAGCATCATGCACTATACCTTTGTAACAAACCTGCACATATACCCCCAATTCTAAAATAAAAGTTGAAAAAAATGTATTGTTTTTCAAACTGTGCTTACAATATCATGAATAATTTCTCTAATCCCCACAATCATCTTCAAAGGCTGATGTTGTCCTGTTTTGATTGGTTGATGGTAAGAGACATTAGCTTACCTAATGATGATTGCCTAATGTTAATTAGGACCCAAGTGCCCCCACTGCACTGCGCCGCCAACTGCACAACACTAGTGGGCTGGAATTAGGGTTGTCAGATTTTGCAAATCAAATACAGTATTTTTGGGCAACCCTAGTTGGAATAAAGGTCCCACCCATCCAATAATGATGGTAACAGAGGTAAGTTCAACTTTTAAAAAAACCAAATAGAAAGCCAATATTTACCACCATATGGCCAATGATATCAGCTTTCCACCATTCCTATCCCACCCCCAATTCAGTGTATTTTCTCATCTGTTATCTAATTCCAGTTAGAAGTTTTAAGTGGTAACCATATATGTCTCTGGAATGAAAAAGAGATAACAGATTAATGATTAGTTAATGCAGTTTGTTTGGAAGGCTAATTCTTTCATGGGCTGGAGTCAGTTGTGAATGGGCACAGACTGGGAACCACGATATGGTAGAGTTTTTATGGAGTTGCTTTAGGGGCTTCCTGGGAATGGTGGTGAGGGGAGCATGGAGAGGCATCAGATGGGGTTCTGGGGTGGCTCCTCTGCTCACACCTGAGCAGCTGTGCCTGGATTGGTTTACCTAATAGGATTCAGCCTCAGATTTTGTCTGAGGAAGGTGGCCACTGCTAAAATATCATTTGAAACCATTGCTCTAGATTATTACTGTGGTGTCCAATACAGCAGCCACTAGCCACAGGTAGCCACTGAGCAGTTGAAATATGGCTAGTGCAACTTGAGTTGTGCTGTACATGTAAAATAAACATTGGACTTTCAAAGACAGTACAACACATGTAAAACATCTCAGTAATTTTATGTAGATTACATATTCAAATGATAATATTTTGGATAAATAAAGTGTATGATTGAAATTAATTATACTTGTTTTTTTTTTTAAACATGACTACTAAAAATTTTAAATCACATTTTATTTCTACTGGACAGTGCTGCTACACCACTAAGTACAATTACACAAATTAAATTAGCCTGGTCTGCGGGGACCTTGGCTGTCTTGTTCACAGTTGTAGAACATTGCGCCTTAAGTAAACGGATGAATGAAGACACAGAGTACTAAGGGAACATAGAATGAAGGGTCTGGGGAGGTTTTCTGGAGGAAGTGATGACTCTAATGGATCAGAAAGAGGTAGCCACGCAGAGCAGGCTGGAGGAACTATTCCAGAGAGAAGGAAAGTGGGTGAGGTTGGCTCAGGTTTATAGTAACTAATTATGCCCTGATTAGAGGATAGGAGAAGAGATGGTAAGAGATGAGGCTGAATATGAGAAGAGCTCTGTGTTGAAAGGCCTCATACGCAAACATACTAAATTAAAATTCTATCCTGGCCAGGCCTGGTGGCTCACACCTGCAATCCCAGCACTTTGGGAGGCTGAGGCAGGCAGATCACTTGAGGTCAGGAGTTCAAGATCAGCCTGGCCAACACGGTGAAACCCCATCTCTACTCAAAATACACACACACACACACATTACCCAGGTGTGGTGGTGTGTGCCTGTAATCCCAGTTACTTGGGAGGCTGGTTCAGGATAATCATTTGAACCCAGGAAGCAGAGGTCGCAGTGAGCCAAGATCATGCCACTGCATGCCAGCCTGGGTGACACAGTGAGGCTCTGTCTCAAAAAAAAAAAAAAAATTCTATCCTAAGGTCAGTGGAGACTCGTTTTTTAAGTGGAGATGTATCATTATATTTGTTGTGTAAAGAGATCAGTCTAAGAGCATACGGAAGACTGGTTTATTACAGGGTGACTAATGCTAAAGTTAGGAAGACCAATTAAATAAATAATTGGTAAACAATTCAGACAATGAATGATGAGTCTGAACTAAGGCAGTGACACTAGAATACCAAGAGAGGGGAGATGGAATTAGAAGATATTTAAGGGGTAGATTTGGCAGGATTTGGGGACAAATTGAATGTGGGGATTGAGAGAGGGGGAGGAGCAGAGGGTAATGGCCAGGTTACTGTCTCAGGCAACTGGGTGAATAGTGGGGCCATTTATCCAGATAGGGAGCACAGAATAAGTAGTTTGGGAGTGGGGTGAGGAGTTGGAGGTGTCTGTTGAACATCCAATTAGAGATACTCAGTCAGCAACTGGATGTATGGAACCGGAGCTCAGGAAAACCATTTGGGAAAAGAAGCAGATTTGGAGACACCACGGCATAGGTAATATTGGAAGCCACCTTAAACTTGGAGATGGCTATATTCACATGTACTTGGGAAGAAGTTATTTTAAAATATAATGTCATCAAGATACTTTTCAGGAATTTCAGCTCAGTGGCTAGACAGCAAACGTGCTGATGGTCTTCTCCCAGTGTGGGGGAATACCTGATTTCTCATCTTGTTTTCCCTAATTCTTGGCGTTTCTATATCATCAACATATTGCCTCAAGATGAATCATTTTGGAAGGGGAAAAAAAAAAAAAGAGGATTAGAGGCAGGCTCTAACAGGTTGGCCTTTGCTTATTTCATCCACAAGTCTTAAGTGTCCCTCCTGCCATCCCACCAGGCATTTGGATTAGTAGAGTGAGGCTGGGCAATAATTTAGGGTACAATCCTCTTCCAAGAATCTGATTATCCATTAGTAACACATATGCATTAAAATAATATTTTATAAGCTCGGGTTCTGACATCCCATTTACTTTAAACATAATGAAATTATAGAATAAATGTAAAGAGAGGAAAACAAAATAAAGATAGATGGCCTTACAAAGAAAATGAAATCTCTTTGGAACATAAAGGAAATATAAATGCAAAATGGTAGTCAGGTTCAAGCCATCCACCTTCTCTGCTCCAGGACTAGAAGTAGGCAATGGTGACGGTGAGCTCACCTTTTCTACCAAAATAGGAACTAAAAGTGTTTTACATAAGAGCAGAGCCAAAATCCAGGCTTAGCGCTTAAATCAGGAGTCATGTTGGGACTCTGCCTTCATATATACATCACCTCCTGACAAGATCTCTCCTGAGCTGCTGATTGAATTGCTGATGGCATCTGTGCTGTCATCAATATCACTTCCAGGAATACTGGAACATCTTGTTCTGGACTGAGTTTCAGGTTGAAGACAGGGATAGAGTTAATGGAAAAATTTCTAGACTGTGAGAAGTAAAGATAAGAGAGAGAGGGAGTAAAGAACCAAAACCAAAATATTTCATTTACAATGAGTTTAAGACCAGCATTCCAAAGTATATAGATAAAATGAATGCTAAGAAAGATGACAGGCCAGTGCAGTGGCTCACACCTGTAACCCCATCAATTTGGGTGGCCAAGATGGGAGGATTGCTTGAGCCCAGGAGTTCAAGATCAGCCTGGGCAACATGGCGAGACATCATCTCTATTGATTATAAAATAAAGTTTAAAAAAAGGATGACAAACATAATCAACAATTAGAACATGAATTTATATCAGATAATACTGATTTCATAGAAACATTTGACAAAGTCTTTAAAATTGGTGTGTTTAAGATGCTCATAAATAAATGAAGACATAGTATCCATAAATATGTTAAATTATAAGACACAAACAGAAAGATCTAAAATAAAAATGATGAGAAAAAGAAACAATTAGAAATCTTTTTTTTTTTTTTTTTTTTGAGGCATGGTCTCACTCTGTCACCCAGGCTGGAGTGCAGTGGCACAATCATGGTTCACTGCTGTTTTGACATCCGTTGCTCAAGTGATCTTCCCACCTCAGCCTCCTGAGTAGCTGGGATTACTGTTGTGTGCCACCATGCCTGAATAATTTTTGTATTTTTTTTTTGTAGAAACAGGATTTCACCAAGTTGCCCAGGCTGGTCTTGAACTCCTGGGCTCTAGTGATCCTTCCACCTCAGCCCTCCAAAGTGGTGGGATTACAGGTATTAGCCACTGCACCTGGCCAATTAGAACTCTCAAAAGTAAAAATGTAGTCACTTAAATTGAAAACAAAAAAAATAGATGGGTTGGATTTTAGACTGAATACAGTCTTAAGCAAGTCAGGGAATGAAATGGAGTGCTGAAGAATTAACCTAGTATAACTCACATAGAGTCAAAGAGGTAAAATATAAAAGAGTAGGTAGGATACAAAGGAAAGATCAGTAAACTCTAAATTGCATTTAATAGAAATTCCATAAAAGGAGATTGGAGGGGAGAGTGGAGAAACAATATTTGAAGATTATTTATTAATTTTTTTTGACAGACTCTCTCTGTTGCCAGGCTGGAGTGCAATGGCACAATCTCGGCTCACTGCAACCTCCGCCTCCAGGTTTCAAGTGATTCTCCCACCTCAGCCTCCCAAGTAGTTGAGATTACAGGCACCTGCCACTACACCCGGCTAATTTTAGTATTTTAGTAGAGATGGGGTTTCACCATGTTGGTCAGGCTGGTCTCGAACTCCTGACCTCAGGTGATCCGCCCACCTCAGCCTCCCAAAGTGCTGAGATTACAGGTGTGAGCCACCGCATCTGGCTATTTGAAGATCTTATAGCTGAACATTTTTTCATTTGCAAAAAGACATTAGGAATTTGTTTCCTATACAGTCATTCATTCAGTGAACAAACACTTAATGAAAACTTATGTTTTACACTCCAGAGTAGAAACAAGGGATACACAATGAATGTAGTATAATCCTTGCCTTTGCTTGAGGGGTTCACAATTAGTAGGAGGGATGGACTTGTTTAATTAAAATGTAAAATTTGTATGATAAAGCAGTGTATTACAGAATTAAGAAGGAGGAAGAATACTCCTGGGAGGACTAACAAAAGCTTCATGGAGGAGATGAGATGATACTCAAGCTGAATCTTTAAGTTGAGAGTTCCCTAGAGCGTTGAGTCAATAGAGGCATGAAAGAGCATGGCATATTTTGTGGCTGCTGAGTGGTTCTGGGTAGTTCTAGCTTCTAGAATACATGGAAGACAAGTCCTTAAGACATAAGTTAAGGGGACTGCTGGGAAAATCTTAATCGCCTTTTAAATATAAAAACATTTATTGGCTGGGTGCGGTGGCTCACACCTGTAATCCCAGCACTTTGGGAGGTTGAGGCAGGCAGATCATGAGGTCAGGAATTCGAGACCAGCCTGACCAATATAGTGAAACCCTGCCTCTACTAAAAATACAAAAATTAGCCGGGCGTGGTGGTGCGCGTCTGTAATCCCAGCTACTTAGGAGGCTGAGGCAGGAGAATTGCTTGATCCTGGGAGGCGGAGGTTGCAGTGAGCCAAGATCGCACCACTGCACTCCAGCCTGGGCGACAGAGTGAGACTCCATCTCAAAACAAACAAACAAACAAACAAACAAACAAACAAAAAAAACACTTATTAAAAGTTTATTGAAGTGTAATAAGTAAATGCATAGAATGGAGAGATATACCATTATACCATATTCATAAATATGATAACTCAGGATCATAAAGATGGGGTTTTCTCCAAAATAAATTCAATGCAATGCCCCTCAATATCCAAATACTTTTTAAAAATGAAAGATTTTTAAAAAATGAAACCTGACTGGTTACATATTTATATAAAAGAACTAAAAATAGCCAAGATAATTTTGAAAAGAACAGATATGTATCCTACCAGCTAATAAATTTTTCTAGAAAGTTTTAACAATTAAAATATAGAAGTATTTCTTTCTTAAATATTCAGAAGCATTCATGGTGCTCATATATTTATGGCAAGATGTAGAGAAAAATGAGAAATTTGAATTTTAAGGCAATCACTCTGGCATTAGTATACCAGATGACCTGGTGTGGGGGCAAGATTCAGAGTTGGGGTGACCTGCTGGCTGCTTCAAAAGGTGTGATACTAGATACTGAGAATGGAAGATGAGGGTAGTGAGAATGAAAAAGATCTCATTAGATAACTATTTGGGAAAGAGAACCAACAGATCTTGAAGTTTAGCTTTGTTGGAGGTGGGTGGGTTGGGCAGGCAACAGGGGAAGGAGAAGAGTCAAGGAGAACTTCAAAGTATCAGCCTGGGTTCCTGGGTAGATGGTGAGCCTTAAGGATCTCTGGGATAGACAACTAGGTTTCTGTAAAAGAGGCATGGAGCTTGGGAGAACTTGAGGCAGAAGTCTCAGGGAATAGTGGGAGTAATGAAAATAAACAAATTTCCCCAGACAGACTCATCAGGTAGAGTAGGAAAATGATGAGTGGACGAACAATACTTCCTCAAGGAGATGATGCCTGTCTCTGGGCCTTGAAGGATGGGGGATGGGCAGGAGCAGCCCAGGTTAGAGGGAAGATGTGGAAGTTAAGAGCGAACAGAGGGCGCTGATGCTGGAAAGGATCACACACGAGGTGGGGAAGCAAGAGGAACCTCCCAGGTGGTGACAAGAAAGAAAGGGGCAAAGAAGGAAGAAAACCTTTTCATTTTTCTACGCACACATGCAAAATGACAGGTAGACTCTCACCTTTGCATTGATCACAAGTTGGATGGCATCTCTCACAGGTCTGTGTGCTTTGCTCTACATAGTAATGGTCTGGGCAGGAGCGATGACACTCTCCTTTGGAGCGCAGCAGAAAGAAAAATCTATCGCAAGACAGGCAGTCTGTGGGCCGTGGGCCCTGGCACCCCTTGCAGCTCCTGTTGCACCTCTCACACCGGCCAGTGGAGTTGTCTGCGTAATATCTGAAGCCAAAGGAGAAGAAAAGATGGAATACGAAGCTTTGCTCCTGAATTGGGTGCGGTGGAAAAACATGGTAGTCAGATGTCATTTACAAGCTGAAATATTTAGCCTCTTTACCTCACTCATTAGATTAATTGCTAATAACACTAATGAATCCAATGATTTCCAGTGTTCTTACCTGTAAATTGGGCCAATCCCTCCCCTATTTTTGTAAAAATTAAATTGGGTAACACATATGAAAAGACCTAGTGCTTATCACACCTAGTAGCACCTCCATCGTTGCTAGCTACCATTGCCTTTTTCTACCATGTGCCTCTCCAAATTCATACTTTTAAGTTGTGGTTAGTAGCTGGCATCAGAGAATGGAAGGGTCTTTTTTTTTTTTTTTTTTAAATAGAGATGGGTGTCTCACTATGTTGGCCTGGCCATTCAGAGGTACATTTAAAAGATCCATCCAGGCCGGGTGCATTGGCTCACACCTGTAATTATAGCACTTTGGGAGGCCGAGGTGGGTGGATCACTTGAGGTCAGAAGTTTGAGACCAGCCTGGTCAATATGGTGAAACTCTGTCTCTACTAAAAATACAAAAATTAGCCAGACACGGTAGCATGTGCCTGTAATCTCAGCTACTTGGGAGGCTGAGGCAGGAGAATCGTTTGAACCTGGGAGGTGGAGGTTGCAGTGAGCCGAGATCATGCCACTGCACTCCAGCCTAGGCAATAATGTGAGACTCCGTCTCAAAAAAAGAGATCCATCTGGCCAGGCACAGTGGCTCACACTTGTAATCCCAGCACTTTGGGAGGCCAAGATGAGAGGATGGCTTGAGGCCAGGAGTTCAAGACCAGCCTGGTCAATCAACATGGTGAAACCTCATCTCTACTAAAAGTACAAACAAATAAACAAAAATAGCCAGATGTGGTGTGTAGTCCCAGCTACTTGGGTGGCTGAGTCATGAGAATTGTTTGAACCTAGGAGAGTGAGCTGAGAGCACACCACTGCACTCTAGCCTGGGTGACAGAGTGAGACTGTCATAAATAAAATAAAAGATAACATAAAATAAATAAATGTACCTCTGAATTATTCTTCTAATTTGTCAATTAAAAAACAAATTTTGAAAAGGAGGTGACAAGTGTGATATTGACGTTTACATAATAGATACATAATAGATATAACCTTGTTTGAAAAGATTTTTGGAGGTTAAATATAATAACTATAACCACTATTCATTAAGTTTGTACTAATATGCCTGATAGTATTCCAGGGACTTCATAAACATTATTTCAGCTTATTGAACCTGCAAATGAGACACTAGAGTGTGGTAGTTATTAGCACTTGCCCTCTGGAACAAGACTATAGTTTTAAATCCCAGCCATACCATGTGCAAGCTGTGTGACCTTGGGCCAGTCACTCAACATCTCTGTGCCTCAGCTTTCTCATCTATAAGATGGGGCTAATGTTAGTACCTACAATTAAACATGTGATTACTGAGAAAGGGGTGGGGACCATGATGGGCACATTATAAATAATTAATTTATATTAGTGATAATTATAAATTTTATGATTTATCCTCATAGCAAATCTTATGATTTAGGTATTATTATCCTTATTTTACAGAAGCAAACATTGAGGCTTAGAGAATTTAGACAACTTTCTTAAAGTCAGTTAGTGAAATGAGACAATATGATTTGAGCTTAACTGTTAAACGCTATAACAAAATAGTGCATTAATTGAAGGTAAACAAAGGTTTGCAAGCAAGACAAAAGAGGGTAACGAAATTCTTACTAAGGATGAACTTCTAAAGGTCATCTGATTCATCTCTGTATCTCTAGACATCAGCACCACTAAACCTATCCTAGAAACCTAAAGGTTCATCTTTGTTTTCTCTGGTGCAACACTACAGGTCCCAATAGGCTTTTTTTTAGACTAATTCAGCTCCATGAACTTGCTGAAAACTCACACCATGCCTAGGTTATGCTGAGCCTTGCTCTATTTAGCCACCTGTCACTGATCTGAGTGAGCACACTTGAACCTCAGTGGCCTAGCTTGTGGTAACTTGAGACTGGCTTCACTTTCTGCAGTTATGTGAAGAACAATGACTACTATGTGTTAATCTGTAAGACTGAGGCATCTGAGAGTCAAGGCGATGATGAGCTGAATGGTTGACAAAGCCCACATAAGACTCAAGAAAAGAAACCATCAAGGAAAAGCGAAATCTACACAGAGCAGAGGGAATACACAGGATTAGAGTCAGAAGATCGAACTTTTACTCCTGGCTCTGCCATGTATTAGTAGCTCTGTGACTTTGGGCAAGTCACTTAACCCCTCTGACCTCAGTTCCTTCATCTGTAAAATGGAGAGACTAATAGCAACCTCATAAGATTGTTGTAGAATCAAATCATAATCTAA
The DNA here is from genome assembly GCF_028885655.2 of Pongo abelii. Classification (NCBI taxonomy): domain Eukaryota; kingdom Metazoa; phylum Chordata; class Mammalia; order Primates; family Hominidae; genus Pongo; species Pongo abelii. The sequence continues at coordinate 66,779,191 of NC_071998.2, read as the reverse complement.
AGATACATTGTGAGTGGAAATACTTTGTAACTCTTAAGCAGCATACAAAAGTTTTTTTACCTAATGTTTTTATTATAGATTTTCATAAAGATGAAAAGCATCAGTGGAACTGTGGGAAAGAAATGTTATCAATTCCAAATAAGTTTTTAAAATTATCAAGGAGTAATGCTAAAAGAGATAATGAAGAGTTTATTGGATCAGATTAAAAGAGTACAACACCACTGCTTGCTCTGAGGACTCATCTTTTGAGCCTCCCAGCCTTGAAGAGCATAAGCACAAGCAGTAACCTAGGCTTTAAAGAAACTTCTCTGAGTTAAACACCAAAATAATTATGTGGGTTGGGATAGGGTGCAGAGAAGTCTATGCCTACTTTTCCAAGGCAGAGATTTAACATACGAGGCTTATGCCAAGCATGTGGAACACTGATTTTACAAAAGGAAGCATTCTCCTCTTATACCTCATGAATATTCCATTTCTTCTTTATTAGAGATCTATGGCAACCTGTGCCTCCCCACACCAGCCCTGGGGAACTTCACACGCTGTGGAACAATGGTCTTAATTCCATGGTCTGCATTCTACTTAGATCACAGGATGATCAAGCACCCTTTTTGTGCTTGAGAGTATTTACTGACTTGATTTGAGGAAGATGGGATCCAGATCTTTTCAGACACTTACTAGGGTGATGCAGAAGGGCTAAGCCAGGTAGCTTTATCCCTGTTTTGTTTTGTTTGTTTTTTGACAGAGTCTTGTTCTGTTGCCCAGGCTGGAGTGCAGTGGTGAGATCTTGGCTCACTGAAACCTTCACCTCCCAGGTTCAAACAATTCTTATGCCTCAGATTCTCGAGTAGCTGGGATCACAGGTGCCTGCCAACACATCCTGCTAATTTTTATATGGTTAGTAGAGACAGGGTCTCACCATGTTGGCAAGGCTGGTCTTGAACTCCTGGCCTCAAGTGATCTGCCCACCTCAGCCTCTGAAAGTGCTGGAATTACAGGCATGAGCCACCACGTCTGGCCATCCATCTCTGTTCTTGTCTGGCAGGGCCCTTTCTTCCTTGATCTATATGGCTGGTGTTTTTCTTTTTTTCTGAGACACAGTCTTGCTCTGTCACCCAGGCTGGAGTGCAGTGGTGTGATCTTGGCTCACTGCAACCTCAGCCTCCTGGGTTCAAGCAATTCTCCTGCCTCAGCCTCCCAAGTAGCTGGGATGACAGGCATGCGCCACCATGCCTGGCTAGTTGTTTTTGTATTTTTAGTAGAGACGGGGTTTCACCCTGTTGGCCAGGCTGGTCTCGAACTCCTAACCTCATGATCCACCCACCTCGGCCTCCCAAAATGCTGGGATTATAGGCATGAGCCACCCTGCCCGGCCTGGCTGGTGTTTTTCAAGAGCTGCTAATGTGTGGCTCTGTGCTGAGTGTTGTAGAAGCGAATGTAAGACATAAGAGGTGTTTTTCTTCCATGCGTTTATAATTTTCTTGGGAAGAGGCGTATAAAAATAAGAATAAACTCTTAAAGTCAGTGACATGGTTTGGCTCTGTGTCCCACCCAAATCTCATCTTGAATTGTACTCCCATAATTCCCATGTGTTGTGGGAGGGACCCTGTGGGAGATGGTTGGATTGTAGAGGTGGTTTCCCCCATGCTGTTCTTGCGGTAGTGAATAAGTCTTACGAGATCTGATGGTTTGATAAGGAGAAACCCATTTTGCCTGGCTCTCATTCTCTCTCTTTGCCTGCCGCTATCCACATAAGATGTGACTTGCTCCTACTTGCCTTCCGCCATGATTGTGAGGCCTCCTCAACCACATGGAACTGTAAGTCGAATTAAACCTCTTTAGTTGGTAAATTGCCCAGTCTTTGGGTATGTCTTTGTCAGCCGCGTGAAAACAAACACATTATTCTTTCTTTTACTCATCTTGTTTATACATACAAAGTACTCATCATGAAATGTGTTAAAAAAATAAGTGAACGAATGAGATAAATCAAAATGCAAGGCAGCATATAGCACTAAAATGAATGAAACAAGCAGTAACTGCTATAGGACTGAAGAGATGTGTCAATTTGGGTGAAAGCATTTGAGGAAGGTCTAAGGTTACAGCCCTTGATTTGGGTCTGGAAACTCCCAGTGCTCTAGGTTATTGATTGGGTAGAAAGAGTCAGCAACAGGCCTATCATCAATCTTTTACTCTTTACTGGGAATGCCCGGGGGGAGAAAAGGATATGCTGGCAATCAGACCTTCTGATAACACTAACAGTTCTTCCTAGCAGAAAAATAATTGAGTCTTTATCCGTGAAATGCTTTTAGAAGGATACATCAAGTGTGTGTGTCTAGGTTGTTTATGATAACAAAACCTGTAATTTGTGGATTTATAGGGGACATGACAGGTTGGGGAATTAATGGGGAATAAATGGAGATGTTAATGGAACTATTTCCTTTGTAAATCAATGTTCCACACTCACTGCTCTCCTCACATAAGCAGGTTGGGAGAAGGTGAGACCCTGAATTTTAAATCTGAATCAGAACAAGTCCTGAAGCTGAAGAAAAAGAACCTCCATTAATGGTCTTGGGCTTCTCTAAGGAAAGGATGCTTTGCTTCTGCCTTGTGATTGCTGAGACCCTTTGCCAAATTGTTTTAATTTTTAGAAACAAGGTCTTGCTCTGTCACTGAGGCTGGAGTGCAGTGGTGCAATCATAGCTTACTGCAGCCTCCAACTCCCGGGTTCAAGTGATCATCCCCTGACTCAGCTTCCATAGAAGCTGGGAATATAGCCTCATGGCACTATGCCCAGCTAATCTTATTTTAATATTTTACAGATGGGGTCTCACTATGTTGCCCATACTGGTTCAAACTCCTGCCTTAAGTGATCCTCCAGCCTCAACCTCCCACGTAGTTGGGATTACAGGCATGAGCCACAGCGCCCAGCTGCCAATATGCTTTGAATTATCAGTAAGGACTGTTGCTGAGGAAGATCAATTGCTCAGGTGAGTCTGGCTTGACAATCTGACCCTTTGTATTAACTCACTGGGTCACTCTGCCTCTCCTGTTTCTCTTCTGTTATTGTGAATTGGTTCATCTTTGCTCCTCACTAGCACTGAGACTTCAACCTGGTTTTATAAGTGTTCTGAATCTTAGTTTCCTCATTTGTAAAATGGGTTGATATCTGGTGTGGCTGTGGAATTACATGGGGGAAAATGTATTGAGCACTTACCCTTCCCTGCACTGGAGCAGGCACTCTTTTCCTAGCTGGAACCAGCCCGGTCGGCAGGAGTGGCACTGCCTGCTGTGTCTCCCTTCACATGTCCGGCAAGAACTGTGGCAGTGGGCACACCGGTGGCTGTCCTCATCGGCATAATAGCCCTCTGGGCAGTCCTTCACACAGGTTGTGTCTGTCATGGGAGAAAAAATATCTATTTGGACATCAAGCATGACACAAGTCTCCCCTGTATTTTCCCTCCTGTGTACCATGGCAGGAGGGAGGAGAGGGCTGCAGGAGGAATGGGACGATCCTGTGAGCTGATGGATATATTTGGGAACTAAGATTAGTGTCCAAGAAACAGAATTGCCCTAAGGCCGTGAGGAATACAAGGAAAACAGAAGTCAGTGATACGGTTTGGCTCTGTGTCCCACCCAAATCTCATCAGTGATCCCATCTCATCTCATCAGAGATCCAAATCTCATCTGTGTCCTACCCAAATCTCTCAGTGGATTAGCTGTGGTGGGTAGAACAGAAACTACAGTCCAGTGACTGTGGATGTTGGCAATGGCTCATTGTCCAGCTCATGTATCTGGTTAACTAGGGGGAAGCCCCAGCTTCTTGAAGGAAAAACACCGCTGTATTAGTCTCTTATTGCTGTTCTTACGAAGTATCCCCAACTTGGGGCCTTGAAACAACAATTTATTATCTTACTGTTCTGGAGGTCAGAAGTCCAAAATAGATCCACAAGGCTCTGTTCCTTTTAGAGGCTCTAGGAGGGAATCTGTTTCCTTTCCTTTTCCACTTGTTAGAGTCCACCTGCATGCCTTGGCTCATGGCCCCTTCCTCTGTCTTCAAAGGCAACAGTGCAGTAGCTTCTCTCTGTCCCTCTGCTTCTGATCACATCACCTTCTATTACTGACTGATCCCCCAGCATCTCTCTTTATTTTTTTTTTTTTGAGACAGAGTCTCACTGTGTTGCCCAGGCTGGAGTGCAGTGGTGCGATCTCGGCTCACTGCAAGCTCCGCCTCTCGGATTCACGCCATTCTCCTGCCTCAGCCTCCCGAGTAGCTGGGACTACAGGTGCCCACCACCACGCCCGGCTAATTTTTTGTATTTTTAGTAGAGACGAGTTTTCACCATTTTAGCCAGGATGGTCTCGATCTCCTGACCTTGTGAGCTGCCTGCCTCAGCCTCCCAAAGTGCTGGGATTACAGGCGTGAGCCACCGTGCCTGGCCCACCCCCAGCATCTCTCTTATCAGACCCTTGTGATGGCATTGGGTCTACGTGGATAATGCAGGATAATCTCTCTATGCCAAGATCCTTAATTAAATCACAGCCCCGAAGTCCTTTACCAAGTAGAGTAATACATTTACAGGATCTAGGGATCAGGATGTGACATCTTCAGGGGGCCATTATTCAGTCTACCACAACATCCAAAAAAAGTATCTAATTTATAAACAGCCTGACTCTGGTGGTGTGGTGGTGTGGGACACGGTAGAGGGAATGTGAGGAGACCAGGCTGAGCAAATCTGCACCCATTCCCCAGGGGGATTACAGCTCTGTGTCCTACACCAGCACTGAAGCCTCAACTCTAGTGTAATCTGCAGCCTCGGATGAGGGGAAGACCACTTTGTGGAGGCAAGGTGTCTTCTCCTCTGTATGAAGGCATCTGAGATGATTATTGGTGGCACTCTAGATTGGAAAGAAAAGAAGGTCCCACGGGGTGGGATTACATGGGAGACGTGGCTGGAGGAAATGCTTTTATGAAGTAGCAACTGCTGGGAAGGAGAGTCACAGAGATTTGTGGACCAGGAGCTAAGGTAGATGGATAGAGAAGACTGGTCTCTTTGAGTGTTTTCTATTGTGAAGTGATTAGGAATGGTATTGAGAATAGGTCTCCCTGTGTCTTAGCAGGGGGATGGTGTCCTTGCTCAATATGAAGAGGAAAAGCTTGCCACACATGTCTTTAAAACATTTTTCTTTTTTTAATGTTTAAAATTTTAAAATTTAAAATTTTTATTTTTTTCCATTTTTTGTAGAGATGAAGTCTCACTATGTTGCCTAGACTGGCCTTGAACTCCTGGGCTCAAGCAATCCTCCTGCCTCAACCTCCCAAAGTGCTGGGATTACAGGCATGAGCCACCGCACCCAGCCAACCACATGTGTCTATTTGGAGTTTCACGCTTCTCAGGTCTACTCTCCTGGTGGGGGGAGAAAAGTGCTCCTACTTCCTGGTCTTCACCATATTCATCTCTCTCTTCTGTCTCCTATGACTTCTTTTTTAGTTAAATTTTGTTTCATTTTCTTTCTCCCATGCTTGTTTTAAGCCTAGTCACAGTATCCCTGGGAACCTGAGGACATTGTTTCATATTAGCAATAACCTTCAAATCTGATCTGTGGGACATGGCCAACCTTGACCTGTGCCACATTTTGCTCAAGAGGGATTTCTTAATCAACCATGCTAAATGGAGGGGAAATTTTGACGAGGAGCTGAATATCCACATGTTCTTAAAGTGTAACCCCACAAGCTACTTATTAGTTACAAGGGAATAAATAGTAATTATGTAGTAGAGAAACTGAACATCTCGGCCAGGTGATCAACGTTAATATCACTGAGGAGAGGCATGTGGAGATCACGTTCCTCCAGGTGTGACTCTCGGAGGATACAACATCACTTCTGAAGTATGCTGGCCAAGCATGCACACTCTGCAACTGATCACGGGCAACTTCACACTCACCCAAAAGGAAAAATGAAGACTGTATTTTTCTTTTCTTTTCTTTTTTTTCTGAGATGGAGTCTTGCTCTGTTGCCTAGGCTGGAGTGTAGTGGCGCGATCTCAGATCACTGCAACCTCTGCCTCCCGGGTTCAAGCGATTCTCCTGCCTCAGCCTCCTGAGTAGCTGGGACTACAGGTGCCCACCACCACACCTGGCTAATTTTTATATTTTTAGTAGAGATGGGATTTCATCATGTTGGTCAGGCTGGTGTTGAACTCCTGACCTCATGATCTGCCTGCCTGGGCCTCCCAAAGTGCTGGGATTATAGGTGTGAGCCACTGTGCCCGGCCAAGACTGTATTTTTCTAAAGCATTGATATTGTAAAAGAAAAAGAAAGTCTGTGGAAACATTTCATATTAAAGGAGGCTAAAGGGACATGGAAGGGCCTGGCATAGTGGTTCATGCCTGTAATCCCAGCACTTTCGGAGACTGAGGCAGGAGAATAGCTAGAGCCCAGGAATTCAAGACCAGCCTGGGGAACACAGTGAGACCCTTGTCTCTAAAAAGAAAAAAAAAAATGGCTGGACATGACATGGAAGGACCAGGTATGGTGGTTCATGCCTGTAATCCCATCCCATCTACTTGGGAGGCTGAGGCAGGAGGATCTCTTGAGCCCGGGAGTTCAAGGCTGCAGTGAGCCATGATCATGCCACTGCACTCCAACAGCCTGGGTACTGCGCCTGGCCAACTTGTCTCTTAAAACAAAAAACAAACAAACAAAAAAGTGGCTGGGCGCAGTGGCTCACACCTGTAATCCCAGCACTTTGGGAGGCTGAGGAGGGCAGACTGCTTGAGGCCAGGAGTTCAAGACCAGCCTGGTCAACATGGTGAAACCCCATCTCTACCAAAAATACAAAAAAAAAAAAAAAATTAGCCGGGCGCGATGGTGCCCACCTGTAATCCCAGCTACTCAGGAGACTGAGGCATGACAATTGCTTGAACCCAGGAGTCAGAGATTTCAGTGAGCCGAGATCATACCACTGTACTCCACTCTGAGCCTGAGTGAGACTCCTTCCCAACAAACAAACAAACAAAAAAGGGACATGGAAGCTAAATGAAACAACTGACTCTAGCCTGAATCCTAAAGGGGCACTGAGAAAATTTTAATATGGATAGTATATTAAAGTATTGTATGAATGTACAATTTATTAGAGTTGATAACTATCTTGCGGTTATGTAAGAAAATATCACTAATCTGAGGAAATAGGCACTAAAATATTTATGGGAAAGGGGCCATGATGTACGCCTTCAAATGGCCTCGAAAAATATATATTGGGAATGATGTACATGTATACATTGAGAGAAAGACAGAAAGAGAGCGATAGACAGAGAGAGAACGAGTGAGAAGGGGGGAGAGAGCCCACAAACAAATGATAAAGCAAATGGGGTAGAAGATGAGTAATTTGCGAACTGGGTGAAGCACATCCGTGTGCTGTTCTTTCTACAGTTCTTACTCTTGCATCTTTTCTGCAGGTTTGAACATTTCCCAAACACAAAGCAAAAAATCAAAAAGAAAGAAGCCTATCTACTGGACAAGGCAGTTTCCCAGAGGGAAGGAAACACAAAGCTCTCCTCGGAGAAGTAACTCACTGAGAAGAAGGCTGTTCCTGGGGCATGTGTGACACTGGTCCTCCGCCGGCCCCATGCAGTGGAAGCACTTAGCATGGCAGGGCTTGCACCCGGGAGCATCCTCATCCCAGTACTCGGAGGGGGCGCATTTCTCGTTGGCCATGCAGCTCCCACGAGGGTTCATGATCAGGCCTTTCTGACATGAGGTGCAGGTCCCAGACAATGAGCAGGTCAAGCAGGACTTGTGGCAATCTGTGGGCATGGAGGGGCAGCAGACAGAGTGAGCGAGGGCCAGGGTGGCCCTCGTGGGAATGGCTTCCCCTGGAAAAGGGTCTTCACATTCCTTTCACATTTCTTCTGGAGATTTCCAGAGCTCTGGGCCAAGGGTATGGGGCCATGAGTTGAGTACAGCCCTTGAGCTCTGGGGTGGACCATTCTTTTGCAAAATGAGAGAAAATTATTGTTTTATTTTCTCTGTTGTATCCAGAGAGTGCTTTCCTGCAACAGCCACCTCAGAAATATTAGTAAGGCTCACTATAATTACCCAAACTGCAACAAAATAATAACAAGCCATTCGGTAATGGCACTGAATTTTCCACCGTCACAACACCTACTGTTATGGTCCTCCACTCACCTCCGGAGTACCTTGAGCTTATCACAAATACAGCAATTGTTGGAATGTATTTAATTGTCTGTCGACAAATAAAAGTCCCTTTTGCATGTATTTTTCAATACATGGTGCCTATGAGAGGGCCTGGCATGTAATAGGAATCGATACGTATTTGTTAAAAAAGAAAATAACAATTCTCTTCCGCCTCTAGGTTTTCATTTTCTGTATTTAACTAGAGACGGGGGCTGGGTGCAGCGGCTTACACCTGTAATCCTAGCACTTTGGGAGGCCAAGGTGGGTGGATTGCTTGAGCCCAGGAGTTCGAGACCAGCCTGAGCAACATGGCAAAACACTGTCTCTAGAAAAAACACAAAAATTAGCTGGGCATGGTGGTGGGTGCCTATAGTCCCAGCTACTCAGGAGGCTAAGGTGGAAGGATCTCCTGAGCCCAGGAGGTCAAGGCTGCAGTGAGCTGTGATCACACCACTGCACTCCAGCCTGGGTAACAGAGTGATACCCTGTCTCAGGAAAAAAAAAAAAAAAAAAAAAAGAGATGGGCCTTCACTTTGCTGCCCAGGCTGGTCCTGAACTCCTGGCCTCAAGTGATTTTCCTGCCTTGGCCTCCCAAAGGGCTGGGATTACAGGCATGAGCCACTGCACCAGGCCGACCATCTCTGGGATTTAGTAGTTGCCATTCTCTCTGCCTGCAATTCTCTTCTCCCAGAGGCATGCATGGTTTGCTTCCTCCCTTTCTCAATGAAATCTAAGACATCTCTCAAGTTTTATCTCCATCCTGCCTGTCTTCCTGTCCTGCCCCCTACCTTATTTTTGCTCTTGGCTTATGGTCGTTAGTACCTGTCTTCCCTAATAGAATGTGAGCTCCATGAAGGCAGGGACTCTGTCTCACTCCTTGCTGTTCCCCAGACCTGAAAGAGCACACAGCACATAGCAGGCCCCCCTGTAAGCATTCCCTGGGTGGATACATGCATGGTATTATTGTTGTTTATATTATCCTCTCATTTTATCTAAATCAGGAAATTGAGGCTGGAGATGCTAAGTCACTTACGCTAAGTAGTATCAGGAGTTGAGCCCAGGACCTTAGCAACTGCCTTGCTGCTTCTGCCCCAGTGCCTCAGGAAAGGTGTGGGACTTTTAGAGGTGTCTGTACTATCTATTACAGGATAATCTGGGTGATTGGAATGGATCCAAAGTCCTTGTGTTTCTTAGAGAAGATCCTGCTTACAGATTTTTTTTTTTTTTTTTTTTTTTTGCTATAGGTTCTTGCTCTGTCACCCAGGCTAGAGTGCAGTGATGTCATCATGGCTCACTGAAACATTGACCTCCCAGGCTAAAGTGATCCCCCCCATCTCAGCCTCTTGAGTAGCTGGGACTACAGGCACACACCGCCACATCTGGCTAATTTTTGTATTATTATTTTTGTTTTAGAAATAGGGTCTTTCTATGTTGCCCAGGCTGGTCTCAAATTCCTGGACTCAAGTGATCCTCCTGCCTTGGCCTCCCAAAGTGTTGTTGAGATTACAGATGTGAGCCACCATGTCCGGCTGAGATTGCTCCATTCTAAATGCTTCTCTACACTTCCCCAAATCTTAATTTTCAGATCAGGTTATTTGTATTATCTCTCTGGAAAGTTAGGTTGTCACTGTTTCTTCCAATACCACATTCCTTCCCCTCCCTTTGGTCTGGTAGAAAGTGCAATGGCGGCCAGGCACGGTGGCTCACGCCCATAATCCCAGCACTTTGGGAGGCTGAGACAGGCAGATCACCTAAGGTCAGGAGTTCGAGACCACCCTGACCAATATGGAGAAACCCCGTCTCTACTAAAAATACAAAATTAGCTGGGTGTGGTGGCACATGCCTGTAATCCCAGTCACTCGGGAAGCTGAACCAGGAGAATCGCTTGAATCAGGGAGGCGGAGGTTGCGGTGAGTCAAGATCGCGCCATTGCACTCCAGCCTGGGGGCAACTAGAGCGAAACTCCGTCTCAAAAAAAAAAAGAAAGAAAGAAAGAAAGTGCAATGTCATTGTAGGGAGACACCTGAAGTGAGTTTCCAACTCTGTCCTCACTAGTGGGGTCACATTGAGCAGGTGCTTAACTTCTCAAAGCATCTGTTTCCTTCTCAGAAAAATGGAGAAAATTGCCATTTACCTCAATGGCTCTCAACCCACACTAAGCATCAGAATTACTGGTGGTGGGAGAAGGAATTAGAATGTTGGGTGCAGGCATCTGTGGTTTTAAGAGCTGCCCAGGTGATTCTAATGGGCAACCAGGGGCCTATCTCAAGGAGATAATTAAATCAGATAAATTAAGAAAACGTACTCTGAGACCTGTAAAGCTCTCTGTATGGTAAATTACTTTCATTATTCAACACCAGAGAAAGGCCAGAAGTTGAACCTCAGTTCCTGCCCTCGCAGAGGCAAGATGGCGCTGGAGGCCTGCGGCTGAGTCTCTCACCTCCCAGAAGCCATTCCCAACTCCACAGCCTGCCTCCCACACGAACGCCCACCTCTTCTGCATGCGGACACAGCCTTGACATCCACGCTTTTTCACATATGGGCAGGTAGGACATTAACACTAAATAGTGCTTTATATAAAACACACAAAAAGGCATATCCACAGCACAAGGCTGGAGCAGAAAGCCTTCAGGACTGAGACACATCTTCATGTCCTACTAAAAACCTTCCCCTCAGTACGTCCTAGGGTGTGGGTGTCCCAGGGTTTCTCAGTGGAAGGTCACTCTCAGGATCTCACGGTTGTTAGGGGAATTGCCTCTGGACAGCTATCTCGTCGTGTTTGCTTGGGGGCGACATGTGGGGGTGAAGGACCTCAGGCTGCCTCATCGGAGTGAATCCTGGGCTCTAGAAAAGCCCCCTGCCCCACAACATTTCTCTCACTTTCTAGAGAATTCTAGAGTGCATAACTTTTTTTATTTTTCTGTTCCTTGATAATGAATAAGAGGCAAATGATTCATGCCAAGTTAAAACAACAGGAGGTATAAATAATAGCAGATCCTTTCTTGAACATGCAGGGACTGAGTGGGAGTGGAAATGGGGACCTTGGAGCAGGAATTGAAGGCTACGAAGAGGAAGGTGGGGAGCTTCCAGGGAGCAAACCATGAAGGGAGGCTGGGCGCAGTGGCTCACGCCTGTAATCCCAGCACTTTGGGAGGCCGGTGTGGGCGGATCACTTGAGATCAGGCATTTGGGACCAGCCTGGCCAACATGGTGAAACCCTGTCTCTACTAAAAATACAAAAATTAGCTAGGTGTAGTGGCAGCCGCCTATAATCCCAGCTACTCAGGAGGCTGAGGCAGGAGAACCACTTGAACCCGGGAGGTGGAGGCTGCGATGAGCTGAGATCATGCCACTGCACTCCAACCTGGGCAACAGAGTGAGACTCCATCTCAAGAACAACAACAACAAAACATGGACCGAGCGCCGTGGCTCACGCTTGTTATCCCAGCACTTTGGAAGGGCGAGGCAGGTGGATCACTTGAGGTCAGGAGTTCAAGACCAGCCTGGTCAACATGGTGAAACCCTGTCTCTACTAAAAATAGAAAAATTAGCCGGGCGTGGTGGCACACACCTGTAGTCCCAGTTACTCAGGAGCCTGAGGCAGGCAAATTGCTTGGACCCAGGAGGCGGAGGTTGTAGTAAGCCAAGATCGTGCCACCGCACTCTAGCCAACAGAGTGAGACTCTGTCTCAAAAAAAAAAAAAAAAAAAAAAAAAAAATCACCCATGAAGGGAGACAAGAGGCACCAAGAAAGTCCCTTATGGTGGCACAATTTGCTTGTATTATAAACTTTTAATGGCTTAACATTTCAAGAAAAGTCTCAGGTAGCTTTTGAAGGCTCCTCCTCTCTGCTGTAAATCTTTATATGATAACTTCTTTTGACCAGCTGTTCATAGCCACTGTTGTGAGGAAGGTCCACGTGATTTGTCACTAATAAAAGTTACCTGTACAAAGCTTATGAGCGATTCATTTAAAAATTATTTACAACCGGTTCAAAATATGCCTCCTTGAGTGAGATGGTAAAGGATGAGACGGACTGGTCATGGTGACTCACGACTGTAATCCTAGCACTTTGGGAGCCCAAGGCAGAGGATTGCTTGAAGCCAGGAGTTCAACACCAGCCTAGGCAACATTCTGAGACCTCATCTCTATGTTCCCAGCAACTCTGGAGGCTGAGGTGGGAGGATAACTTGAGCCCAGGAGGTGGAGACTTCAGTGAGCCATGTTCGTGCTACTGAACTTGAGCCTGGGCAACAGAGGGAGACCTTGTCCCAAAACAAAAACAAAACAAAACAAAAAAAAGATTGAGATGACAGCTCTGGCGCTGGGGCTGGGGCTGGAACTGTGCAAACCCCAGAGCCTATTTTGAATCCCAGAAGTCTTTACCTCTGCACTCCTTAATCTCCTTTTCATAATAGGTTCCTGCTGGACACTCCTCCAAGCACAGTCCATCATACAGGACCCAGGAACTCTCAAGACAGAGCTCGCAGTCGTCGGCTTTGGGGCCACTGCACTCCAGACAGTCTTTATGGCAGGGGACACAGTGGCGTGAGTCTGCATAGAAGCCACGGGGACAGGACTGGTGGCACATATCATCGTGCAGGAAGAACTCAGGCATGCACTCTGGGAAAAGGAGGAAGCAGCAAGTTATCTCTGGGGGATAGGAAAAAGGAATTCATTGTCTGCAGTGGGCTAGCTCCTTCCTCAGCACTTTGGTTGATTTGACCTGAGAGTATGCTTGCCCTTTCCCCACCCTGCCAGGGCATAGACTTGATGTCTAACAAGCCCTGCCTTGGGACAAGGAGGCCACACATGGTGACCATATTAGATGGTGCTGGACTTACACACTGAAATGATCTGCCCTTTGGAGGTGCAAAAATTTGCAATGCTGCAAAAGACAGGGATGGCTGAGAGGCTGGCGGTATTGTTTGAAAAACCCGAAGAGCATTAACAGATTTTAAAAATTGTATTGAGAACCTCACACTGTGTTCAATACAGAAAGCAGTTTAGGAATGGTTGGATTAGTTAACTTTTCATTCATTGATCAGGTACAACAATGAATAAAGGTTTGATCAGTGTGAAGAATACATTGCGGGTTTATTTTATTTATGTTCATTTTCTTACTTTGGGGGGAATCCTGGGAAACACTTGAGGTCACACCAAAAGAATACTTTGGATAGGACAGCACCAGTTAACTGAGTCTGTCTTATTCTGGAGAGAAAATTGAACAGCTTTTTGGGGGAGATAATTCCTGAGGGAAAAAAACAACAAAACTTGTTCACAGCCAGAGTGGTCATCTCAGTCATAGTTGCCCGAACTTTTCTTTCTTATCCTGTTTAACAGCTGCAGTTTTTTCTAGCTACCTCTGTGTTTTGTGGCTTACTATCAGTCTGTAAGATTTTGTGTTCCAAAAGATGGGAACAGCTGGGCGTGGTGCCTCACGCTTGTAATCCCAGCACTTTGGGAGGCTGAGGACGGTGGATCACCTGAGGTCAGGAGTTTGAGACCAGCCTGACCAACATGGAGAAACCTCGTCTCTACTAAAAATGTTAAAATTAGCTGGGCGTGGTGGCGCATGCCTGTAATCCCAGCTACTCTGGAGGCTGAGGCAGGAGAATCGCTTAAACATGGGAGGCAGAGTTTGCAGTGAGCTGAGATTGCGCCATTGCACTCCAGCCTGGGCAACAAGAGTGAAACTCCATCTCAAGGAAAAAAAAAAATATGAGAACATTGGGTTCTTCTCTGTACCTCTAGCACCTAGGATAGCGCTTGCACATCTGCTGTGTGTGTACATATGGGGGTGTGTGTAAGAAATCATGCATAAAGGGGCTCTTGCTTGTCTTAGCTTGCAGCATCCATAATGAAAAGGGTGTATCTCACCCTCAGTTTCTCTGATGACAGGCACAGAGACATACCTTTCAGGAATGGTAGGAAGACTGGTTCCCACAGCTCTTTGCCATCCACCCTCAAATAATCGGCCCCCACCTGGTGGCTCAGCAGAGCCTTGCTCTCCTGTGGGAAGCTCCTAGGTACCTTTGCATGTTTTCTCATGGATGCAGTCCTGACACATCTCTGGGCAATGCTTGCATACCCCCTCCACGGCCACGTGCCTCTTGGGGCAGTTTTCCTGGCACACTCCGTGGTGCAGGACGAGGCCTCCTTCACAAGAATGGCAGCTGGTGGCGTTTCCTTCACATGTTCTGCAAGGAGAGCTACAGAGTTCACATATGCCGTCTTCTGCATAAGAGCCCCTGTGGAAGGAAGACAGAGCGCAACTGGAGAAGCTGACCTGCTGGAGAAGTGATTCATTCCTGGCGAAAAGGAATTAGGGCTAAAAACAAAAGGGCTGCTGCTGTTGTCAGCTGAGAGGCATCCATGGGATTTATGAGGAAGTGAAAAGAACATTCAGAAAAACGGAAGGAAAAGGACAGGCATTATTCTTGTGAAAGGAAAATAAATCTTGGGACCCCAATATTACTAAGCCAAAGGGAAAAATCAAGCTGGGAACTGCTTAGGGTAAACCTGCCTCCCACGCTATTCCTTAAAAAGATAGCTACTGGCAGGGTGTGGTGGCTCACGCTTGTAATCCCAGCACTTTGGGAGGCCGAGGTGGGCAGGTCATGAAATCAGGAGATCGAGACCATTCTGGCCAACATGGTGAAACACTGTTTCTACTAAAAATACAAAAATTAGCTGGGCGTGGTGGTGCACGCCTATAGTCTCAGCTACTCAGGAGGCTGAGACAGGAGAATCACTTGAACCCGGGAGGCGGAGGCTGCAGTGAGCCGAGATTATGCCACTGCACTCCAACCTGGTGACAGAGCGAGACTCTGTCTTAAAAAACAAAAACAAAAACCAGATAGTTACTAAGATTTTAAAAAGCTACAATGGGTTGAGTAGGGTGGCTCATGCCTGTAATCCCAGCAATTTGGGAGGCTGAGGTGGGTGGATCACCTGAGATCGGGAGTTTGAGACCGGCTTGGCCAACATGGCAAAACCCAGTCTCTACTAAAAATACAAAAATTAGCCGGGTGTGATGGCTTGCGCCTGTAGTCCCAGCTACTCGGGAGGCTGAGACAGGAGAATTGCTTGAACCAGGAAGGCAGAGGTTGAGGTGAGCTGAGATTGTGCCACATCACTCCAGCTTAGATAACAGAGTGAGATTCTGTCTCAAAAAAAAAAAAAGAAGCTACAATGTACTTTTTTTTTTTTTTTTTTTTTTGAGACAGAGTCTTGCTCTGTCACCCAGGCTGGAGTGCATGGCACGATCTTGGCTCACCACAACCTCTGCCTCCCAGGTTCAAGCAATTCTCCTGCCTCAGCCTCCTGAGTAGCTGGGACTAGAGGTGCGTGCCACCATGCCTGGCTAATTGTGTATTTTTTTAGTAGATACAGGGTTTCACCGTGTTAGCCAAGATGGTCTTTAGGGTCCAGCCTACGGGGCTTAGCAGGTGTTCTCCCCGTGTGTGGAGACGAGAGATTGTAATAAATTAAGACACAAGACAGAGATAAAGAGAAAACAGCTGGGCTCGGGGGACCACTACCATCAAGATGTGGAGACCAGTAGTGGCCCCGAATGGCTGGGCATGCCGATATTTATTGCATACAAGACAAGTGGGCAGGGTAAGGAGGGTGAACCTTCTAAGTGATTGACAAGGTGAAGCAAGTCACATGATTACAGGATAGGGGGCCCTTCCCTTTTAGGTAGCCGAAGCAGAGAGAGAAGGCAGTGTACGTCAGCGTTTTCCTCTCTGCACTTATAAGAAAGATCAAAGATTTTAAGACTTTCACTATTTCTTCTACCACTATCTATTATGAAGTTCAAAGAGGAACCAGGAGTGCAGGAGGAGCATGAAAGTGGACAAGGAGCGTGACCACCGAAGCACAGCACCACAGGGAGGGGTTTAGGCCTCCGGATGACTGCGGGCAGGTCTGGATAATATCCAGCCTCCCACAAGAAGCTGGTGGAGCAGAGTGTTCCATGACTCCCCCAGGGAAAGGAGACTCCCTTTTGCAGTCTGCTAAGTAATGGGTGCCTTCTCAGACACTGGCGTCACCGCTTGACCAAGGAGCCCTCAAGTGGCCCTTATGCGGGCGTGACAGAGGGCTCACCTCTTGCCTTCTAGGTCACTTCTCACAATGTCCCTTCAGCACCTGACCCTATACCCGCTGGTTATTCCTGGGTTATATTAGTAATGCAACAAAGAGTAATATTAAAAGCTAATGATTAATAATGTTATAATAATGATTGATAATTGTCCATGATCATCTCTATATCTAATTTGTATTATGACTATTCTTATTCTAACTATTTTCTTTATTATACTGAAACAGTTTGTGCCTTCAGTCTCTTGCCTCGGCACCTAGGTAATCCTCCGCTCACAATGGTCTCGATCTCTTGACCTCGTGATCCGCCCACCTTGGCCTCCTAAAGTGCTGGGATTACAGGCATGAGCCACCGCGCCCGGCCTACAATGTACATCTTACATATATTGATTGATGTCTCATGTCTCCCTAAAAAGTATAAAACTAAGCTGTGCCCTGACCACCTTGGGCACATGTCATCAGGACCTCCTGAGGCTGTCATGGGCATGTGTCCTCAACTGTGGCAAAATAAACTTCCTAAATTGACTGAGACCTGCCTCAGATATTTGGGGTTCATATTCTTGTGAATTTGACTGGTTTGAGAACAATTGTTGTTAATTTGTGTATAGTTTAGTCATCTTCTCTTTTCCCTATATGACCCCCTAAGTTTTATTATTTTTTCTTTCTTTTTGTTAGAGCCTAACTTTAAAGTGGAAAATATTTTTTATTCAATTAATAAATTTTAAAAACATTTAATAAACAAAAAAAATTTCCAAAAGACTCAAAAGGGTTAATGCCCTGTAAGATTGGAACCACTGGATGCTGTCAACCAACCTCTGATGACTTTTTTCAAATGCATACATATGAACATTTGCACACAGCACTAAACATATTTTGAGTACCAGCGTGTTTGTGCAAATCACCTTCTTCCAGGCAGAATCTTATGTCTGTGTATGTAGAACCCCAGTGATTAAACTATCCCATTGTAGAAATCACTCACTGGTGGGGGAACATGGTAAAATATAAAACCCCAATCCTCTCACATATATTTGGGAGATGAGGGATGGATAGATGAGGTTTCTTTTTTTTCTTTTTTCCTTTTTTTTAATACTTTAAATTCTGCAGTACATGTGCAGAATGTGCAGGTTTGTTACACAGATATACATGTGCCATAGTGGTTTGCTGACCCAACTCGTCATCTATCTACATTAGGTATTTCTTCTAATGCTCTCCCTCCCGTTGCCCCCCACCCCCGACAGGCCCTGGTGTGTGATGTTCCCCTCCCTGTGTCCATGTGTTCTCATTGTTCAACTCCCACTTATGAGTGAGAACATGCAGTGTTTGATTTTCTGTTCCTGTGTTAGTTTGCTGAGAATGAAGGTTTCCAGCTTCATCCATGTCCCTGCAAAAGACATGAACTTAGATGAGGTTTCTTTGGTGGGAAAAGCTGAAGGGAAGAGCTGGAACTTGCAGAAGAGGAAGAACCATAAGCCAGCTTAGAGAAAATGGACTTCTGATGTCATAGGTACCTATTCCAATTGCTTTCTATCATGATGCATTAGTGAGTTAGTGCCATAATACTGCTGTGTCACAAACCATCCCAACCCAAAACTCAGTGGCTTAAAACAACAATCATTTACTTTCACTCGTGTGTGGGGAAGCAGATCTAGGCTGGGCTTGGCAGGCTTGACTCCAGGCTACACACTGGGTCCATGCCTTCACATTCCTCTATTTTCCCTGGCTACCGGGACTACCAGGGGACATTCTTCTCACAGCCATGACAAACGCGCAGAAGGGCAAATTCAATCGGGCACATTTTATGCCTCCACCTTTCTTCTGCTAACATGTCATTGGCCAAAACAAGTCACATAACCCAGCCAAAGTCAAGGGACAAGGAAGTCCATTTTGCCTCTAGTGGAGTTGGTGCAAAGTTGCAGGCAGTGGGCAAGAATACAAGGAGTGGCAAAGAACTGCAACAAATAACCCAGTCTACCAGAGACCTCTTTAAATCACAAGCCAGGAAGGGATCCGCTCCTACCCAGCATTTTTACTTGGTGTTTTAATTAATCAGTGCTCACATGTTTAATCATTCTTTCAGTTATTTCTTTACTGTATGCATTCAGTAAACAAAAATATATTGAGTGTTCCAGGAAGAAATAGGGCAGGGGTGAACAGAAGTCACATTTCTTTGTTTTGTTTTGTCTGAGACAGGGTCTTGCTCTGTCACCCAGGCTGAAGTGCAGTGATCTCAACTCACTGCAACCTCCACCTCCCGGGTTGAAGTGATTCTCCTGCCTCAGCCTCCTGAGTAGCTGGGACTACAGGCATGCACCACCATGCCTGGCTAATTTTTGTATTTTTTAGTAAAGATGGGGCTTTACCATGTTGGCCAGGCTGGTCTCGAACTCCTGACCTCAGGTGATCTGCCTGCCTTGGCCTCCCAGTTACATGTGTGAGCCACTGTGCCCAGCCAAAAAGTCATATTTCTGATATAGTTTCAGGTAAGAAAAATTGGAGAAGAAAGCAGTCTAGGTAGAAGAGAGAGAAAGAAATAGTGTCCAGATAAAAGCTAAGATCGGGCTTCCTCACACAGTAGTACCCTTAGCTTTTTTTTGACCATGACAGAGAACGCTTGAAGGAGAAAGACTCAGCTACTTTGCTCAAACAAAGTCTATCTCTTAAAAATGAATTGAACAAGACAGTGGATGGCAATGTGTTATATGCCCACCAGCAGTTTGATCAGATTTGAGAAATTTGAAATTAAGGAAATTTAGTGCATTCTTAAATAGATCACATTCTTTTTTTTTTTTTTTTTTGGTGAGACAAGGTCTGGCTCTGTTGCCCAGGCTAGAGTGCAGTGGTGCAATCATGGCTCACTGCAGCCTCGACTTGCTGGGCTCAAGTGATCCTCCCACTTTGGCCTCCTGAGTAGCTAGGACTACAGGTGTGTGCCGCCACACTGGGGTAATTTTTAAATTTTTATCTTTTTTTTTTTTTTTTGTAGAGATGGGGGTCTTACTATGTTACCCAAGCTGGTCTCAAACTCCTGGCCTCAAGCAGTGCGCCACCATGGCATCCCAAAGTGCTGGGATTACAGGTGCACCTTACCAATCACATCTTCTAATCGAATGAAAATTTGATGGATTCATTGTTCCTGTATGCATAGTAAAGAATCTGACCTCACCCAAAGAGAGGTCTGGTCTTTCTCTTCAGCTAACCTCAAAACCTTTTGAATTTCCTAAGAGTTAGGGGTGTCTTTGTTATTCATGATGGGCCTCTCTTGCCACACCTGAGAGTTGGTACTGGGATGACTCAGAGTGGGGCCAGCCACACCTTGTAAGCTTAAGGTGGGAACTGGCTTGCCACAGTTATCCACTCTGTGTTTAAAGGAGGGGAGCTTTGTAATATCAGGCCCACTTCCAGGGAATCTCAATGCTAGGCCTGGCCAAGACCTGCAGAGAATAGTTTCTGGACACTGAAGATGATGAATGCTAATACAGAGCTAAAAAGATGCAACACGAATAAATCTTTTTCAGATCCCTCTCAGAAGAGGGTCAGTGGATGTTGGATGAGATGCTGAAATGAAAGAAATGGATTCAAGCAAAAAGAAAGAAAAAAAAACCCTTGAAGTGGCTCATGCCTGTAATCCTAGCACTTTGGGAGGCCCAGATGGGCAGATCACCTGAGGTCAGGAATTCAAGACCAGCTTGGCCAACATGGCGAAATGCTGTCTCTACAAAAATACAAAAATTAGTCGAGCTTGATGGTGGGTGACTGTAATCCCAGCTACTCAGGAGGCTGAGGCAGGAGAATCGCTTGAACCTGGGAGGCAGAAATTGCAGTGAGCTGAGATTGCACCACTGCATTCCAGAGCAAGACTCTGTCTCAAAAAAAAAAAAAAAAAAAAAGTAGTCTTCTCCACACAGATCTGCCTGGGAGTTGGTTCTCCTTTCCTCTCTCTGCATTTATAAAACTGTTTTTCTTAGTGCTTTATTTCACAATTATTTTATTTAAGAAGACGAATATTTCTTTTGAAAAGAAATGGTTGCATGTACTAAATCGTTAAATTCAAAGTACTTTATGTTGAAGTCTTTCAGCTCAGATAAATCCATGTCCTGTGAAAGCTGTGTGGTCCTGGGCCTTCACCTCCATTTCACAGACACCAAGACAGTGACCAGCAGCACTTAAAGGAAGGCTGTTTTTCTTCAACAGAGCTTCAAATCTGTTCATGTTTGGTGAATGTGAGTCCACCTTAACTTTTCTGTTGCTTTTTAAACAACTACCGTAATGATATATGTTACTGGCACGGTGGCTCACGCCTGTAATCCCAGCACTTTGAAAGGCCAGGGTGGGTGGATCACCTGAGGTCAGGAGTTCAAGACCAGCCTGGCCAACGTGGTGAAACCCCATCTCTACTAAAAATACAAAAAATTAGCTGGGCATGGTGACGGATGCATGTAATCCCAGCTACTTGGGAGGCTGAGGCAGGAGAATTGCTTGAACCTGGGAGGTGGAGGTTGCAGTGAGTTGAGATGGCGCCATTGCCTGGGCAACAAGAGTGAAACTCCATCTCAAAAAAAAAAAAAAAAAGATAAATGTTACTGTTAAAACCTATTTTTGGCCTGGCGCTGTGGCTCATGCCTGTAATCCCAGCACTTTGGGAGGCCATGGTGGGCGGATCATGAGGTCAGGAGTTCGAGACCAGCCTGGCCAACATGGTGAAACCCTATCTCTACAAAAGATAGAAAAAAAAATAAAGCCAGGTGCGGTGGCATGCGCCTGTAATCCCAGCTACTCAGGAGGCTGAGGCAGGATGATTGCTTGAACCTGGGAGGCAGAGATTGCAGTGAGCTGAGATCGCGCCATTGCACTCCAGCCTGGGCAACAGGGCAAGACTCAGTCTCAAAAAAAAAAAAAAACCACTTTTTTTATCATGAACATATACTATATTTGAAAAAGCAGGGGCCACTAAATGCTAACTTATAAATAACTCTGAATATCTGGATGCTGTGTCATTGCAGGTTATGTTCCTGTTATAAATCTTATTGCTGTTCTAGGATGGGTCACACCCAAAAGGGTGATTTCTCAGAAACAGCAATAAAGCTTCCCAAGATAAACTGGATATTATATGTTCCTCAGACTCTGTGTCTTCTGTTGTTAGCTTTCTTTTGTGTGTGTGTGTAAACACAAAGATGAGGGATTCCACTATAATCAGATCACCCTACGCATAACAGGAGGGCATATGCTTGCAATTCTGTAGTCTGCAATATTCCTAGGCCATGCTGGTAGCTTTCCTACTGCTCAAGAAATACAGACTACCTTGACTGCTGCATGTCTGCGTAGTATCCCACTGCTCCATGAAAATGGTTCTACCCAGACTCGGAGGTAAAAAACATTGAGTGGTCAGCTAACTGGAGTAAAGCAAAATGCATCTCTTTCTTCCTTGTTTTAATGCGTTGTCAATTCCTGGAACACTCAAAGAATCCAAGAGAGAGTTGAAAAAGGTAATGATTAAATAAATAAGGCAATAATAATGACAACCAGTTCAATCCTACCACTGAGGAAGCAATGACTGACTCTGGTAAGCAAATCTCTTTCACCTTTGCTTTATTGTAACACTTGGCTGAGTTTGCTGGCGTGGAGCTCGGTTGATAGGGGAGGAGGACTGGGAGTTTCCAAACCTGCCTTCTCACCTGGGTTCTCTTACTCTGACCGTTTGCTACCCTTTGTCCACTCTCTGCTTGACAAAATCCTTCAAGAGCTAGTGACCATCAAGCCTTTTCTCAAATACCCAGCTGGGGATGAAGTTGGAAAACATTATGCTAAGTCAAAAAGTCTGTCACAAAAAAACATGTTTTGTCTTTTTCATTTTGTATGTTTTGTTTTTGTTTTCAGAGACAGGGTCTTGCTATGTTGCTCAGGCTGACCTTGAACTCCTGGGCTCAAGCAATTCTCCAGCCTTGGGCTCCTGATAGCTGGGACTAGAGGTGTGCACCATGGCCACCATGCTTGGCTCAAAGACCACATTTTATGTAATCCCATTTATAGGAAATGTCCAAGAATAGAAAATCTATAGGGACAGAAAGTAGACTAGTGGTTGCTTAGGGCTGGGGGAAATGAAAAAAGTAGGAATAACAGCTAAAAGCGTATAGGGTTTCTTTCTAGGTTGATGACAATGTTCTGAAATTGATTGTGGTAATGATTGCATAACTCTGGGAATATACTAAAAACCGTGAATTATACACTTTTAGGGGTGAATTGTATGGTATGTGAATTACATCTCAATAAAGTTGTGATTTAAAAAATACTCAATTGTACAAGAAGGCAGCACTGAGTGATAGTTAAGCACATGGACTTCAATGCCAGAGAGGTTTGGGTTCAAATTCTGGCCACACCATGTATTTGATGTGTAAAATTGAGCCTGCTATTCTTTTCCTCATCGGTCAAATGAGGGAAAATAATAGTAAGTGGATAAGAGAATTCTTGTGAGAATTAATGGGATCAAACATTTAAAGCCCTTAGCACAATACCTGGACATTGCAAGCATTCAAAAAATAGTGATTTAAAATGTTTTATTTTCTCTTGGAATCTCTTAGCCCTTTGTATATTAAGGCCCTGAGAAGTATGACGTTGACTGATGTAAACTTCCCTTAGTGGATTGTAAGCGTTTTGCAGACTTGGACTTCCTGGAGTTGGTCTTAACTTAGCTTTCCATATCAATGTCAATATCAACATCAATATCAATATCAATTGTTGGTAGAAGAATAGACTCCACTGAGCTACACATATACAATACAATATATTGATATTGTATCAGTATCAATTTTTACACCTAGTTGCTGCTAAATCTGTGTTGTTGAGCCGAATATGCTTGGCTTTCTACACTAGATTGGATGCTTTTTGAGGGTAAATACCTTATATTTATACTCTATATTTATACTCATAACTTATATTTATACTCTATAGAGTCTATCTCAGTAATGAAAACAAATAGGTCACTAGGAAATAGGTGCCAGTTTTGCTTTTTTGCTTTTTTTTTTTTTTTTTGAGATGGAGTTTCGCTCTTGTTGCCCAGGCTGGAATATAATGGCGTGATCTCAGCTCACCGCAACCTCCACATCCCGAGTTCAAACGAGTCTCCTGCTTCAGCCTCCTGAGTAGCTGGGATTACAGGCATATGACACCATTCCCGGCTAATTTTGTATTTTTAGTAGAGACGGAGTTTCTCCATGTTGGTTAGCCTGGTCTTGAACTCCTGACTTCAGGTGATACTCCCGCTTGGCCTCCCAAAATGCTGTGGTTACAGGCGTGAGCCACCATGCCCAGCCAGGAAATAGGCGTTGTTGTATCAAATTCTTTTAATAACAGGGCAAATGAAAATTCTAACTCCTTAAAGTAGACACTGTCAGTTACTTCCACACATTTATTTCCTGCCTCCCTCTCTCCATTCTTCCTGGCTGTCAGAGTCCTGAGTTGCTTGGATGTTCAGGCATGAATCTTGTTCAGCCTAAACCACTCCTATATTTCCATTCTTTTTGCCAGGGATTGATTTAGGGAGGTATCAGTGATGCATTCTTGCGACTGAGATTAGAATAAAAGTCTGAGGAAATTTTCTTTTCTTCAAGAAAAGGATAAACAAGGGGAAACATCCCCTTTCCTGGCCCTTTAGTGGCTGCATGGGGTGACCGTGTCTGGAGCTGAGGCACATAATGTGGGCTCAGCAGCGGTGCCAGTCAGAGAGGATGAGCTAAGGAAGGTACAAGAGCAAAACAGAAAAACCAGACTTTGTGATGACCTTGTTGGCCGCTCAAGTGACCGATACTGGACTTGCAACATTTTTGTTCTGTGAGATAATAAACCCTGTTATGTCTCAGTCATTTTACTTGGCATTTCTGTTGCTTATTGCTGAAAGTTTCTTGCTGTACTCTTGCATTTGCTATTCCTCACTTTCTTCCTAGGTAAATTCTGGAGGTGGGACTATTGGTAGGAAGAGTAAAGCAACTACAAACCAGGGGACCAAGGAAACCAGGAGGAATCAATAAATAACTAACCAGGTGTTATTTATTATCTATAATTCATGCCTCACCTATTTAAACCTTTAGAAGAGGTTCACATCACAGCCTTACTTTTGTAATGGAGGAAAAAAAAACATGACATCAGTTGATCATTAATATAAGGTGGGAAAATAACTTTTTTTTTTTTAAAAAAAGACAGGGTCCTGCTTTGTCATCCAGGCTGGAGTACAGTGGCGCAATCACAGCTCACTGCAATCTCCTGGGCTCAAGGAATCCTCCCGCCTCAGCCTCCCAAGTAGCTGGGACTACAGCACCCACTGGCTAATTTTTAAATATTTTGTAGGTGGAGTCTTGCTATGTTGCCTAGGCTGGTCTCAAATTCCTAGCAATCCTTCTGCCTTAGCCTCCCGAAGTGCTGGGATTACAGGTGTGAGCCACCACGCCGAGCCCCTGAACATATTTTTCATAAAAGTAAAAATATATACATAAAATAGTCACAAAGGAGAAGTGGGCATCTGGCCTCATGTAAGTTTTGGCTGCTGTGGCCCACACCCATGTCAGTCAACAGAGGACATTTATGTGGGCGCTCATAGAGCGGAGAAGAGTTTTTTGGTGAATAAGAAAGAATTGCTCCCAAAGTACCATAGGAGAGTGATTACAAGCAGGAAGTAAAATTAAAAAGGAAACTTACTCCGGGCACTTGGAGTAGCACCTGCCTTCATGGAGGAAGAGAGGGTGGCCTGGCTGCATCTGGCATTTTTTGCAAAGATCGGCTCCAGAGCAGATGGCACAGGCCTCCGTACAGTTCTCGCAGCTCCCGCTCCTTATGGAAGGCCATGTGCCTTGGGGACAGGAGGAAACACAGGCCTGAGCCAGAAGATATGCACCTAGAAATTCAGGGAAGAGGGAAGATAGGAATAGTCATCATGTGGTTTTCCATGCAGAGACATGGCTTTTTTAACCTTTCCAAAGACCAGAGTATCCAGGCACTTATTTCAGGCTTACCAAAATATTTGCTAGTGGTGCTAAGTCCTCCAGGATGAGTTACATTTCTAGAAGGCAATTGACAGCAAGAGGCTTTTGCCTGTTTCTTTCCTTTCCTACAGATATTAGGTATAGGTCATGATGGGGCTTCCCTTTGCCCAGTTGATCAGTCTTATTAACACACTCTCTATGTCTTCCTGGTGTAAGGCAGCTGTACATGCACAGCTTGATGGAATCTATTAATACTCTGCTTCCCCAAAGCCCATCTTGTTAGGACACTAACATAGTTGCAACTCTTTTTTTTTTTTTTTTGAGAAGGAGTCTTGCTCTGTCTCCCAGGCTGGAGTGCACTGGTGTGATCTTGGCTCACTGCAACCTCCGCCTCCCGGGTTCAAGCGATTCTCCTACTTCAGCCTTCCGAGCAGCTGGGACTACAGGTGTGCACCACCACACCTGGCTAATTTTTGTATTTTTAGTAGACACGGGGTTTCACCATGTTGGACAGGTGGGACTCAAACCCTGACCTCAGGTAATCTGCCCGCTTCGGCCTCCTAAAGTGCTGGGATTACAGGCTTGGCCCAGAGTTACAACTCTTCCACCCAACTCTCCCTTTAACAGAGGATCCATCTATTTTTTAATCGAAAAACAACAGATACTCATTAAGAAAACCAATTTTCAAATCACTCTCACACCCAAAATTCCAGGAAAATGCTTTAGCTTTTTGAGTGTAACCTTTTATATTTTATATGATTATAATCGTGGCTTGCCTATTATTGTAAATTTTTCTGCTTTTGCATCAGATTCCACTATTAACGTTGTACATTCCAACATGGACTTTATAATGATCATGTAAACATGTAAACGTTCTTTTTTTTTTTTTTTTGAGGCAGCGTCTTGCTCTGTCATCCAGGTTGAAGTGCACACTGCAAACTCTACCTCCCAGGTTCAAGTGATCTCATATCTCAGCCTCCCACGTAGCCTGGGATTACAGGCATGTGCCAACACATGTGGCTAATTTTTGTATTTTTAGTAGAGACGGGGATTTGCCATGTTGGCCAGGCTGGCCTCCAATTCCTGGCCTCAAGTGATCCTCCTGCTTCAGCCTCCCAAAGTGTTGGGATTATAGGCATGAGCCATCATGCCCAGCCCACTTAAACATTCTTTATGTCAGTGTACCATTTAAGTAAAATATTCCCCTAATTCAGGGAAGTTATGATATTTGTGATTTTTGTTTTTATAGATGAAGCAATTGATAAGTTATCAAGCTGTTATGTTGCTGCTCTTATTCCTTCCTCCCTCCCTCTTCATCATGCCTTTAGATTAAGAAACTTTTTTCTTTTTTAAGACAGGCTCTTGCTCTTTCACCCAGGCTGGAGCACAGTGGCATGATCATGGTTCACTGCAGCCTTGACCTCCTGGGGCCAAGCAATGCTTTCATTTCAGCCTCCCAAGTAGCTGGAACTACAGGGACATGCCACCATGCCCAGCTAATTTTTAAAATTTTTATAGAGATGGGGACTCACTATGTTGCCCAGGCTGATCTCAAACTCCTGGGCTCAAGAAATCCTCCTGCCTCAGCCTCTCAAAATGTGGGATTACAGGTGTGAACCACTGTACCCAACCACTTCTTTGTATTGTCCTTTGAAAGCCAGTTTTTATTATTGGTCAATGTTTGGGTCCCTGTGTGTCTCCCGAGTAGCCACTGTAATAGGAACATGTGATGGGAGTAGATCAAGGCCTTACAGACCTCCTTACACCAAGATGCCACTACATATGAGTTTCAATGACTTGGCTTGACTGCTGCCATCTTCTGTCACGTAACACACTAACCTTTGGGACATGAAGTGCACAGAGTTGCAGATCCATTGCAGGTATTACAAGAAGAATGACAAGGCTGGGATTTTCTCAAAATATCTATATGAGAAAGAAACAACAGTTCAGGCTTCTCCTTTGAACAGGCACATAGGATTCCAGTACTGAAAAAGATCTCATGGGTTACCTAGTCTCTTTTCCTGCCCCAAATGGAATCCTTTTGATTGTACATGAGCTGATTGTTGGCACTGGCTCATTGCCATCGTGTAGACTTCATTTATTTTTTTTTCTCTTACTCCGTTTGCAATTGATTATCAAGAAAGATACCACACGAATGTGTGGTACCACAAGGAATGTGGTATTCTACAAGATAGCCTCAAATACTGTGGGGATATCTGAACAAATAATTACTTCTTTTGTGTGTTAAAAATGGGAGTGAGTTTGTATTTGTGTGTATGCACTTGTGAGTGAGTTTATGAGTCAAAGGTAATCACTTCTATTGCCAAGATTGTTGGATGACCTTTTCTTTTCTTTTTTTGAGACAGAGTCTCGCTCTGTAGCCCAGGCTGGAGTATAGTGGTGTGATCTTGGCTCACTGCCACCTCTGCCTCCTAGGCTGAAGTGATTCTCCTGCCTCAGTCTCCCAAGTAGCTGGAATTACAGGTGCGCACTACCATGCCCAGCTAATTTTTGTATTTTTAGCAGAGACAGGGTTTTGCCATGTTGACCAGGCTGGTCTTGAACTCCTGACCTCAGGTGATCCACCCGCCTCAGCCTCCCAAAGTGCTGGGATTACAGGTGTGAGCCACCGCGCCTGGCTGGATGACCATTTCTCTTCACTCCAAGGTGATAATTGAGAATTCATTGTACCTCTTGTGGAGGAAACTCTTTTCTTTCTTTTTTTTTTTTTTCTGTTTTTGTTCTTTGAAAATCAGATTTTATTATTGGTCAATGTTTGGGTCACTGTGTTCTTCAGAGTAGCTACTGTGCTATGCAACCTAAATTTGTCTCATCTTAAGTTTGTCCCAAATCATTGTTAAACATCAAAATTATCCCCTACTCACAAGCTTTCTGGTTGGTCGGGCTATAAGTAGGTTGTCCCAGGTTAATATACCATTAACCAGGGAAACATTGGAAGTGTTCCCTTCTCCCTTTCCCTCCAACAGCATTTGATGGGCAGGCTTTCCCAGGAAGTCACCTCAGCAACTCCATGGGACAATTTCAAAGACAGAACAGCTTCAAGACATCACTCAATCAATACATATTGAGACCTTGACTAGAGCTCAGGGATTGCTCAGTAATCAGCATGGCTCACACAGGAAAACATTAGAAAACGAAGTTCTAGCTCAGAATGTGGGATTTCAATGACCCTGACCCTCAATCAATGTTGACATCTTACCATTTTCCTTCATTACCTCCTCCCTCCCTTTCTCCCTTCCTTCCTCTCTCGCCTTTCATCTTCTTTCTTCTCATCCTAATAGTCAGCCAGGTATAGATGGCTCTCTAGTCACACCTGCCTTCAGATCCCAGCTATGCCGCCGAAGGGTAGGGTAACCATGGATACAGTAATTGAACTCTCAGAGTCCTACTTTCCTTGTCTCTAAAATGAGAGAAAATAATTCTGCCCTTATAGAATTGTTGTGAAGACTAAATGAGACAATACGTGTCAAGTGCTTAACATAGTGGTGCAGTAAATGGTCGTTCCTTCAGCTTCCTGTTGATTCTCTCCTGCCACCATTCCACTCCATTTCTGAGGCTTGTTCTCCTCCCCTCTTCCTTCCCTCTGGTTTCATACCTGGGTGGCCTGCTCAGCTTCTATGATGACAGTCATGGATACAAAGCTGATGAGCCTTGCCATAGATGAAACTAGATTCAAATACAGATGATAGAAAGATACATACATAGGATGGATAGACACAGATATGCGGGTAGATGCAAATACAGGTGGAGATGGAGATGGAGATATAAATGATTAGGCTGCCAGGCTGGGTAGCTGGTTTTTTCCTAGCTTGGAGAGAAAAATTTACCCTGGCTTTCTTTTATTTTTTGAGACAGAGTCTCACTCCATCGCCCAGGCTGGAGCGCAGTGGTGCAATCTTGGCTCACTGCAACCTTCACCTCCCAGGTTCAAGCGATTCTCTGGTCTCAGCCTCCCTAGTAGCTGGGATTACAGGCGTCTGCCACCAAGCCTGGCTAATTTTTGTATTTTTAGTAAAGATGGGGTTTCACCATGTTGCCCAGTCTGGTCTTGAACTCCTGACCTCAGGTGATCCACCTGCCTTGGTCTCCCAAATTGCTGGGATTACAGGTGTGAGCCACTGTAGCCAGGCCCCTGGTTTTCCAATATACTAATTAAAGCTGATGATCGACTGGTGTATTCTCTCTGGGGCATCTGCTAAGGGCTGAATTTAGCCTTGTGCAGAGCCACCTTAGCCACAGGACTGTCACAAAGGTGTTCCGCATGCCTCTCAAAGTAACCGATTCTGTCCCCGAAGGCTTTTTAAACCTGCAGTATCACTCAGCCCCAAAGAGAAGGCAGCTGAAAGGCGAGCAACAATCCTGTTGCTAATAGTCAAATGCTCACTGAATGGCTGAGAGCAGTTGTTCAAAGAATAATAAGGCAACAATATTAATCAGACAGTGAACACCTTGCAAATCTTCAAAGTTCTACATCCAGGCTTCAGGCTGATTTTCCTTTGATGTTATCATGTATATACTAAAATATATTTATAAAGACATGAGTTTTCATCAATTTTCTCATATTTGTATAAGTTTTAATGTCTATATCTACAAATATGCACATATTTATAATTACATGTATCTCACATTCTGGCAATTTGGTATTTTACTGCATACACCTGGTATAAAATTCTGTACTGTCAGCCAAGCACGGTGGCTTATGTCTGTAATCGCAGCAATTTGGGAGGCTAAGGTGGGAGGATAGCTCGAAGCCAAGAGTTTGAGACCAGCCTGGACAACATAGTGAAACCTTGTCTCTTAAAAAATAATAACAAATAAAAATAAAATAAAATTCTGTAATGTCTTCATATGTCCACCAGAGGGAGATCTGTACAAGCAGTTAATTTAGCAATTAGGCCTGGGCAGGGCATAAAGTCCTCCCCAGCAAGAGTTCTTTATCATAAAAGATTGGGGACTTAATCTCAACAAGTAAATTTTAACCATGATCATAGTTTCTCTTTTTCAAACTTTGGAAATTCTAGACTGGACAGGACCGCAAAAAAAAAAAAAAAGAACCACTTTGACCCGAAAGTGCAGTGTCCATTCTTCAGAAATGACTGTAGCTAAACTATATAAAGCAAGAGGTTCATTTATTCTATTTATTTTTTATTTAATACATAATTCACACATGGTGCAAAATGGAGAAAAGGCATGTACTGTGATGTCTCCCTCCCAATCCCTTCTCCACCCTTTTTCATACAAGCTGTATCTATTCACATGGTTTATCACCTTGCTTGTAAAGTAAACAAGCAATATATTTGGAGATCATTCTTTATCAGTACAGAAAGAACCTCTTCCTTTTGGTGGCTCCATAGTATTCTATTGTATGAATACATCGACTTTATTTCTCTCATCTCCTACTGGTAACCACTTAGTTTTTTCCATTCTTTGTGATTTCAAACAATGCTGCGATGGCTGGGAAGGCAGAGGTGCTTCCTTAGCCTATTAAAGTTCTGCAAGGACAGAGGGTTTTCTTGATAGCCTCTGCCAGCCATGACCATCTAGCACGTCACGAATGTCCTTATCTGTTACAGAAATCTCCACTGCGGAACTTCTCACAGTCTTCCCTCTGAGTGCCCACTGATGTGTTGTGTCTATGGCCCCCTCCTCTCTCCATCTTTTTCTAATGACCTCTGCATCTCTGCACCCCGTTTGCATCTGGCCTCCCAGCTTCTTTGGGTGATTTCTCCACGGAGACCATCTCCAGAGACAGTCTCTGCTGCTGTGATTGTCTCCTCCCTATTTCCCTGTTACCTCTTTTGATTTGAACTTTCCACCTTCGTCGCTCCTGCAGCAGGCTCTTCACCACAGATAGGTTTGCAGTGGGCACAGCTTCTTTTTTATTAAAAAAAAAAGTGTTTAGTTTTTTTTTTAATGCAAAAAGGATAACGAAGATAAACTTCACCTATAATCCCACCACCCAGAAATGTCTGCTGTGTATACTGTGGTACATGGATGTCTCATCTTCATATTGGGTGTGTGAGTATAATTACATCTATGTATATGTGTGTCATCATTTATAGCTTCTGTATACATAAGACTGACCCTGAACACTGCATTTAACACTACAAATCTCGTAGGCATTTTCTCTTGTCATTAACATTCCTTGTAAACATCTTTTTTTTTTTTTTCCACGAGGAGTCTTGCTCTGTTTCCCAGGCCAGAGTGCAGTGGCGCCATCTCAGCTTGTTGCAGCCTCTGGCTCCCAGGTTCAAGCGATTCTCCTGCCTCAGCCTCCCAAGTAGCTGGGACTATAGGCAAGCACCACCATGCCTGGCTAATATTTTGTATTTTTAGTAGAGATGGGGTTTCACCATGTTGGCCAGGTTGGTCTCGAACTCCTGGCCTGAAGTGATCTGCCTGCCTTGGCCCCCCAAAGTGCTGGGATTATAGGCGTGAGCCACCGTGCCCAGCCGTAAACGTCATTTTCAATGGTTTGCATATTTATTTGTATGGACGGTAATTCAGTTAGCTTTTTTCTTTTGTTATATTTTTGAGATTGTTCCCTTCTCTTTTTAAAATCGTAAAGCTGCTCTCAACATCTTTGTGAGTATACATTCTTGGCTAAGTCAGGATTCTGCCTATTAGGTATCCCGACTTACCATTATCTGGTGCCTTTTTTCTGGGGCCATTTCCCTTAGACCCCTATTTATCTCTACACCCTCTCAAATGGCTTTCTTTCTTTTCTTTTTTTTTTTTTTTTGACAGAGTCGCGCTCTGTTGCCCAGGCTGGAGTGCAGTGGTGTGATCTCAGCTCACTGCAAGCTCCACTTCCCAGGTTCAAGTGATTCTAATGCCTCAGCCTCCCAAGTAGTTGAGACTACAGATGCGTGCCACCACACCTGGCTAGTTTTTGTATTTTTAGTAGACACAGGGTTTCACCATGTTGGCCAGGTTGGTCTTGAATCCTGGCCTCAACTGATCTGCCCACCTTGGCTTCCCAAAGTCCTGGGATTACAGGCGTGAGCCACTGCGCGTGGCCCCAAATATTGCTTTCTTTTGTGACTCAGGGAATGCCGCTTTGAAAGCAAACTAGTGTTTCAAGTGTTAAAACTGGACCAAGTCAAATAGGGAGTAGACTAGGCTTTATTGTGTCATATGTGTCCTGAGAGCTTTATATACATTTTCTCATTTAATTCTTAAAATGACTTTGTGTGAGGCAGTTTCATGTTTTCACTTTACAGACAAGGACACAGGCTCAGAGAGGATGAGTAACTCGCTGAAGTTCACACAGCTAGCAAAACACAGAGCCGGGATTTGAATTCATGTGTGCCGCGCCCTAAAGCCTGCATCTGCTAGAGGGTGTAGACATAGGCTTTAGAATTTTTCAGTAATAAATTTGAATTCTCAAGTAATTTGATGGAAGTCAAAATAATGGTGTGCTGGTAAGACAGGTCTCTAGAAAAATGAAAAATCAAAAACCTGATTTGTAGTGTTTCCAATTTCTGTGGTGTAAATACTCCCACCATAGCTAATTTCAAGCTGTCAATGGTTTCACAATCCACTTCCAGAACTCCTGAGTGTATAACGATCCAGGCAAGCTGATACAGATGCTTCCTTTGTCCTACTGGCCAAACAGTTAATTACTTACCCAGTGCCATGTGTTTTTTTGCACTCTGTGTTCTGGTAGGTTAAATAACTAAAAATGGTGTACTCATTTCTAAGTGAGACAGCTGTACACATCTATAAAGTCTCTCTAAAAATCAGATTTCCATGGCATCTTTGAAGTTTTCTAAAGTTCAGTGACTATTAGGCAACATATCTCCCCACTACTGAAGTCGATTTTTTTTTTCACATGTGATTGGCTTTCAGTGTTTGTGACTAACTCTGGGATTTCAGTCTTTCCCCAAGGATAAGAATTAAGATCAAGAGACAGGCTAGTGATAAATTGTTAGGATGTGGTCACAGACACAAAGCTAATTCACCATGTCTGTGTTCTGTAGATTAGACTATCACCAGAATATGTAATTAGAACCTGCTATAACATGGTTTTAATCAATGTTGGAAATATGAGGTAAGATAAATGTGCAGAAATTACTCCTGCACTACTGGGGGAAACCATTTAAGAAAATCCAAATGGTTTAACAGCAGCAGAGGAAAGTGCTTCCATTCCCAAAAGTGGCTTCAGGAAACCAGCTGAAGCCATCATCTTCCTTCAAAGCCCGTGGTCTGCCATACCTGAACCTTTCCACCAAGGTTGTGTGGTGCTTGGGTCACTGCTGAAGCCATTTGCAGCCTGTCGAATATTATATATTTTTGTTTGTTTGTTTGTTGTTGTTGTTGTTGTTTTAGACAGAGTCTCTCTGTTACCCAGGCTGGTGTGCCGTGACACAATCTCAGCTCACTGCAACCTCTGCCTCCCAGGTTCAAGTGATTCTCAAACCTCAGCCTCCTGAGTAGCTGGGATTACAGGCACTGACCACCACGCCCGGCTAATTTTTTTTGTATTTTTAGTAGAGATGAGGTTTCACCATGTTGGCCAGGTTGGTCTCGAACTCCTGACCTCAAGAGATCCACCCACCTCGGCCTCCCAAAGTGCTGGGATTATAGGCATGAGCTACCATGTCCGGCCTTGAATATTGGTTTTATTCCTGCC
Source organism: Pongo abelii (assembly GCF_028885655.2). NCBI lineage: Eukaryota > Metazoa > Chordata > Mammalia > Primates > Hominidae > Pongo > Pongo abelii. The sequence goes on along the minus strand of NC_071998.2, from coordinate 66,745,269 downwards.
ATTTAGGGACACTAAATAATTGTCACAATATACTAGTGACCAGGAGAGAGGGTCTAGGGATGATCTATACATTTGTGCAGTGACTTTTTGGTGGCTGAAAAAACAGAGAGTCGAGCGCAATCTTTGATTACTTAGTCTTGGCTGGAAGATTTGTCAGGCATTGTCTGATAGGTGGAGGAATCTGCATCCTTGGACTAGGTAGGAGGTATTCCCACTTTGTTGGCAGTTGGCAAAGAATGGTGGCTCTCTCACTGTAGTCATTCTCATTCTGATTAGCCACCTTATTAAAAGAGGAGTTCAGGGAACTCTAGCTGGACTTTTATTTCAAGGGTGTTTTCCCAGCCTGTGCTGATAGATGCTTATGGGGTTGGTTGTAGTCTTCAGACGCAAACAGGATCTTATTGTTTCCACTGGGGAGCAGCATGGGTGAAGGAATGGATTGAAGTGTGTGTCATCTTACCTTTCCTACCTGAATCTGAATCTGTGTTTGAAAAACAAAATAAAACAAAACCCAAAACGAAACAGAAAAACGTTCTGGTACCACCTAGGCAGCTATATCCTCTCAAAAACACTCTGTAATTTGCCTGGGTTTCCTCTGAATTGACCCAGGATGACTGCAATCTGCTTTCCATCATCTTAAAGGTGTGGCTAATTAGTGCTTGTTCTCTGGAACCCTCTACTCTCCTATTACACTCTCGATCCTGTTTTTTTTAAGAAAAAGAAGTCAGGAGTAGGCATTGGCTCAAATACTCCCAGGACTTTATGGAATGCATTTCCCATTTACTATCCATTTCAGTGCTTACACTATGCTGGGGGAAGCTGAGCTATAGCTTTACCTTGCTTAGTGAATAAATGGCTATTTCTCTGTGTTAATGGTCTGCATGTCTTATTTCATATATCATGGCAATGGGAAAGTACAGCTCTGTCGTTGACTTGATTGCTTTTGTCCAGCCATGAGAAACACTCTCATCTCTGTCCCCAGTCCCCTATTAGTGAAAAATCCCCAAATGCACTAATTCCTCCCTCTCCTCAAAAACATTACATTGTGATAGCAGAAAATGTGGAGGGGTGGGTGTGGTGCTTCGACAAAAGGGAACCACTGAAGCCTGGTTTCTGCTTGCAAAATGCGTAGTCCAGTTGAAGGGACGTGGAATCATTTGGGGAATCAAGCCTGCTCTAACTCTTGGCTCCCTGGACCGTGTCATCATCTGGATGCCAGATAAAATACAGATGTTCAGCTAGAAACACAGCACCAGACCATTTTCCTTTTGGCTTGCACTGCCTCTTAAATGCCTGAATGCCAGACAAATTCATTTTCAGCGTTTGCTTCAGCTATAACTCACAAAAGATAGCCCAATCTGGATTGAATAATCTTCTCGGCTCTGTCTCTGAAATAGGGCCCGTGTTCTCCGTGGCCTTTGGCTGCTGGGCTTTCCACGGTCTCTGAGCTGCTCTTCCTTGAAGTCACATGTGTAAAACTGCCGTAGTAGACAGCAGCCATGGACGTGCCTCCTCTCCAGCCCAGCAAAAACCACAGAGCTGTCACTCCCTCGAGCCCTTAGCACACTCCTCCTGTACAGCCCTCTCTTCGGCTGCCGTTGCCTTTGCAACGAAGTGACCCTTTTAACAAATTCTTGCCTCGAAATCAAACGAAGAGCAGCTCCTGTTTTTGTGACTGTCTCTGCATAGAACATGAGTCAGATTTTTCCAACAGGAAGAGGACTTTGTTTTTTAACCACCTCGGTCACGGAGGGGTCGCTGAAAGTTTGTAATTACCTTGCAAGGAAGCCTATAATTGAGGCTCAAGTGTGAGGAGGCGTGTTCTAAAGACTCAGGGAGGAATGAGCACCTGCAGGGCTTTGCTGTTGGATTCCAAGCTCCCACACCTGTCCCCTCTCCTCCCTCCTCAGAAGCTTCACGCTTTCCCTGTCGCGACTGGGAAGAGCAACTTTTAAGGGCAAGCTTGAATGACGGTGAGCTCTAATAACGCAGCCATAGAGACCAACTGTTTTTAGCATAAAATCTAATACATTCGAGCAGTCCTTGCTTGTCTAATCGGAAAAGCCTACCCTACAGGTAAAATTTTCCTTTACTGTAAAAATGATGTGTAATAAGGACATAGGACATGCCTGTGATAGAAGTGACTCCGAAATTTCCGAGAAAATGATACCGGGGCCATTTCCCTCCGTGACTCTCTTCACTTGCTTCTGGGCCTGCTTCACCCAGGTAGAAACTCAAGCAGGTAGACTAATCATAAATTGCCCTTTGGGCTCTCTCTGCTGGCTGAATGCCAACCTCAGCTTCCTACCCACTCCTACTACAAGCATCAGAGAGACTCGGGAACGATCCCAACTTGATTCTCACTCCCAACTCTTGTTTTTCTGCACAGCCTTTCTCTCCTGGATAACTAAAAAAACCAGTTGTAGAAGGAGGGAAGCAGAGTAGGTAGCTCGACCCCTGTGACCTCTTTTTGGGAGGCACATACCATTCCAGACTTTGCCCTCCTCTTGGGTCTTGGTGGCATGCACGCACACCCCACGCAGCAGCTGCAGTCCTTCCCGGCAGCTGCTGCACTCGTCATGACCAGGGCCTGTGCAGGTTTCGCACGCTCGGTGGCAGGACTCACATTCTCCCATTTCTCGGTCACCATAGAATCCAGGACCACATTTCCTCACGCAACTGCCACCTATGTGAGGACACAGAGAGAAAGCATGAAGGCTTTAGTGATCTTTGCAAGGCCAAGTTCTAAAGAGGCTGGAGGAAATTTTAGGGACATTTTTCTTTGCATTTGTTTTTATTATTTTTGAGATGGAGTCTCTCTCTGTTGCCCAGGCTAGAGTGCAGTGGCATGATCTCGGCTCACTGCATCCTCCACCTCCCGGGTTCAAGCAATTCTCCTGCCTCAGCCTCTTGAGTGGCCGGGACTACAGGTATGTGTCACCACGCACGGCTTATATATTTTTAGTAGAGATGGGGTTTCACCATGTTGGCCAGGCCACTGTGTCCGGCCTTTGCATTTGTTTTCAAAGAAACCAAGATGGCTTTAGCTTATGTCAACCAAGAAATGTGTTTTAATAAATCCAGGTCGGGCGAGGTGGCTCATACTTGTAATCCCAGCACTTTGGGAGGCTGAGGTGGGCGGATCACCTGAGGTCAGGTGTTCGAGACCAGCCTGGCCAACAGAGGTTGCAGTGAGCTGAGATTGCGCCACTGCACTCCAACCTGGGTGACAAGAGTGAGACTCTATCTAAAAAAAAAAAAATTCCAACACTTTACCTAAGTCCTTTTTCAACTGGGAATTTACATTGGCCATTAGAGGGTTAAGAGCATCGAATACAGAATCCTTGAGGCCTTGAAAAACTACAAATAAAATAAATCTCTGTGTAGAGAAACACTGAAGATCATTGTGGACTGTCCTTCTCATTCTTTCTCCCCCAAACACTCAAGTGCATTGGGCTACTATCCTCTTCAGCTGGAAGAGTCACACTGTATTTCTTTCCTAACTATCCATTTCCATCAGTCAGTGAGTTGACCAAAACCTAAGGCAAGGGATCTTGTTAGATTCTTACAGTGCACAGGGATATATAAGATGGATTAAGTCTCAAGACAAGGGTCAGAGCTCTCAATATGCCAGGTGACTTCAATGCCAAAACATTCATCTTCAGGTCCCCACTCTCTATCTCCATCCAATTCAGCCTTGTTTCCATCAGCTTGGAGATATTTGAGATTAATTAGTGGAACAGGAACCATGCTTCAGTAATAAAAGCAGAAGGAGGTGGTTTGGCTAATGTTTATTTCTAAACCAAATTAAAATTTCTCCTTGGGCCAGAGGTGCCCACACGCACAGACTCTGAAACCAATCACATGTGCACTCCTGTGGCCCCGACTGTGTGGAGCTCCAGTGCCTGGTTCTTACCTTGGAAGGTGCCATTTTCTAACTTACCCAAGAGAAAGAAGCCCTCTTCACACCAGTAACACCCATTCTGGTCACAGCTGCCACAGTTACTATCACATGCCTTGCATTCCACTTCCTCACTGTAGGTCTTCTCAGGACAGGTTTTATAACAATGGTGATCAAACCTAGAGGAAGAAGACATCATTTCTTTCATGACATATGTTGATGTATTTCTCTTCACCATAATTTAATCTCCTTATGTATGTCTATGCAGAGTTTTTTGTTTTGTTTTTTTTTTGTTTGAGATGGAGTTTTGCTCTTGTCGCCCAGGCTGGAGTGCAGTGGTCGATCTCGGCTCACTGCAACTTCTGTCTCCTGGGTTCAAGTGATTCTCTTGCCTCAGCCTCCCGAGTAGCTGGGATTACAGGTGCACACCACCATGCCTGGCTAATTTTTGTATTTTTTTCCAGAGAGGGGGTTTCGCCATGTTGCCCAGGCTGCTCTCAAACTCCTGGCCTCAGGGGATCTGCCCACCTCTGCCTCCCAAAGTGTTGGAATTACAGGCATGAGCCACCACGCCCAGCCTGTGCAGCATTTTCAACAGGAGTGGATAATTGAATTTCAGGCTTGGTCTGTTACGCCCCCCTCAACCCAAGTCACTAACCACCTCCTTCTGGACCTCCAAGGACTCTTTATCAGGGCAGCTGGGAGAAGGCTGGGGAGAAAGAAGGGGTACTGATACTTATTTATAGAGTACTGATTATGTGTCAAGTATTAGCTCATCTAAATCTCCATAAATCTCGTAGACATCATGTATCTTTAATTTCTAGATAAGGGAACTGGAGCTCAGGGTTAAGTGCTCAAAATCACACAGCTAGCTAACGGTGGGACTGGGATTTTAACCAAAGTCTGTGTGAAAAGGTTGCTTGTGTGATTTATCACATAGCAACTGGCACCGAGGCCTGAAATAGCTTGGTGTCGAGTCCAAGCAGCTTACTGAAATGTCTGTAACCAGATTATTAACAATAGTAGCAAAGTAGCTTAGCTTTTATTTATAAATATTTTTATGTATGTTATCTGTTATTCTCATTATACAGTAAAATGTTGTAATTCAGACTCCACTGAATTGCAGGCTTACCTGAAGGGGGAGTGGAGTGAAATTGACCCCTGCCTTTGATGAATTTCAAAGCATCAGCATGATATCAGGGGAAACCTTTGCATATCTTCCTTAACAACAGTTGTTTTTTTTTTTTTTGAGACTAAATCTCCCTGTCACTGAGGCTGGAGTGCAATGGCGTGATCTTGGCTCACTGCCACCTCCACCTCCTGGGTTTAAGCGATTCTCTTGCCTCAGCTTCCTGAGTAGCTGGAATTACAGATGCGTGCCACCACACTCGGCTAATTTTTGTATTTTTAGTAGAGATGGGGTTTCCCCATGTTGGCTAGGCTGGTCCCAAACTCCTGACCTCAGGTGATCCACCCACCTTGGCCTCCCAAAGTGTTGGGATTACAGGCGTGAGCCAACACATCCAGCAACAACGTCTATTGTAAGGCATTTCACTCGCTGTATTCAAAGTTTCTAAATGTTTTCAAAGATTATATATGTTTGTTTCTTGAAATAAATATCTCATGTTGTACCCTTAGTGATATTGGAGCATGTTCTTCCAGGGTATTTGTTTTTCAGAGGGTTTTATGAAACATGCTCATTAGCGGGTAGTGGTGAGCTGAAGAGGCGGCCAGGTTTGGCTCCAACATTTAACAGAGGATGTTTGACAAAGTTTAACAGAGCCTGGCCAACATGGCGAAACCCTGTCTCTGCTAAAAATACAAAAACTAGCCGGGCGTGGTGGTGTGCACCTATAATCCCAGCTACTAGGGAGGCTGAGCACAAGAATCACTTGAACTTGGGAGGCAGAGGTTGCAGTGAGTTGACATCGTGCCACTGCACTCCAGCCTGGGCCACAGAGTGAGACTGTCTTAAAAACAAACAAACAAAAAAAACCCAAAAAAACAAAGTGGGTCAGGAGTGCAGTGATGTGAGACATAGTCAATGTAGAGAATGGCAGGCTATTCTGGAAAAGTTAGATTAAAACCATAAGGCTAAGAACTGATAAGGTTAACTGATCATTTTTAGTATGTTTCAGCTTGTTGGGCTTCCCTTTCTCTCACATCCTCCTCGCTCCTTTTACTTTTTCTTACTTGTTACCACATTTCAAGTGTATTTGTTTTTGGACAGGTGGGTCGCCTCCTCTTGTCACCACATTGCTTTGTCCAATTCCATGGATGGAGGGAAAAGGCAATGTGGTGACAAGAGGAGGTGACCCGCCAAAGCCCAAATGTCACAAATGTAGACCTGTCACTAGCTGTGGTGCAACTGGAGTAAAACCTTGCCCCTCTCTGAGCTTCAGTTTTCTCTTCAGGAGATTAACATCCTCCTTGTGTCTCTGACAATCTCAATAAAATGATCGAGAGATGAAATAGTCGTGAGAGTTTGTATATCACAAAACTCCTGAGTTCTTAGGAGGACAGGGAGGGACTATGCAGCCCGTGCATTACCCACGGCCTTCCTTTCCTTTGCAGCTCCTTTCTCTTTAGTTTTCCTTCTAGGACAGTCAACAGTGTGTGCTGGAAGGGAGGCTAGACTAGGAAGAGGAGGCGATATTGAAACATGCCATTTTTGATTTTGTGATTGTTTTTAGAGTACATTGGGAGTGATGGTTACCTCTGTTTCATTTAACCTAGTGGTCTCTGTCTCTTGTTACCTAGGGGATGATTAAGAGCTAATATAGCACCTGGCTTCACCCTGGAGCCTTCGCTCTGGTTAAGGACAAGGTATCCATGCAGACGTTTGCAAACAGCTTACTTAGGACCAGGTATATTATTAAGGTCTGCCCAAGAACAGCAAGATCTGAATCTTGGTAACCCATGGCAGGATTCCTAGACACCAGTGTCAGGCTGGATGACTTCCAGGATCAAGAAAGAGATGGTCTCCTTTCGAGAAAAGGAAACAGCTGGGCTCTTATTGCTAAATCCAAGAATTGCTCATTAATAGCCTGACAGGACAGAGTTGCTTTGGGCTGCAGGGCCACTTTGCTTTAATCGCTGGATTGAGGATTATGTCAGTAATGCTTAAACTGCAGAAAAGTTAGTGCCATGAAAAGGAAGACCAGACTTACCTGTAATACCCCATAGCGCAGGATGTACATGTTCCTGGATCATCTGGAAAAAATTTAAAATAATAAAAAATAATAATCATGAGGAATTTGTCATTTGGAAAAATAGGGTCTGAAAGTTGTAGCTTGAGATAAACAATCCTGTGGGATAGTTTCATGAAATGTACTGTCCAGAAATAATATTTGAACAGATTGTACTGTTTTTAATTAGTAACAAGATGTACACTAGGATTTATCTTTATCAAAGGTAGTAAGAATTCTCATAAACACTTGGCCCTGACTTTCAAGGAGGAATAGGCTCAAGCTACTGGGTCTTCGAATTAAAGATCAACGAGCATCCACATTAAGAACCCCCGGCCTCTACTGAGATAGAGGGATCAAGCAACTCCACACACAAATATTTGGAAGGGGCTACAAGCTTCTGACCCTGAATAGAGGGTTTTCCATCAGTTACCCCAGAATCTTGCCAATGGAAGTGAGCATCATTTGGGACACTCCTTTGAAATCTGCACAATTATTTTTCTCAAGTATCCACTTCATGTTACGCCCTTCGCAACTTTCTTAAAAAAACTGTCCTGTTCTCATTAAGAGTAATGATTCAATGCATCCCTGCTGGCTCACAGAAGGGTTCTTTCCTGCAGCTTTCAGGGGACTTAAAGAGAGAGAAAAGATTTTGAGAGTCATCATCTCAGTCTATTTCTCTCCCTCCTAACACTTCCCAGAAGATGCAACTCTCAGATCTGGCTATTAAGAGAATTCGGTGACTTCCTCTGGCCTGCAGTTCTTGCACATAACAGAGCTACCTCTGGCAGGTTCTTTCTGTGATCTAACCTGCCCTCCAGTCTTGCTCTTTTTAATAGGAGATGAAATGCAACTGCTCCTCCTTAAAATGTTCCTCTTGGTATGTGAAAATTTTATGTCACCTTTAATTAACAAAATAAAACTATATCATTTGAACTTTGTGCATAGCTTTCCTTTCTAATCTATTCTGTCCTCTTCTGGTTTTTTCAGACTGCCCTTAGGAGGTAGACACAACCTCGCCCAAATCTTTAGTCACACATTCATCTTCGGTCCTAGGGAGGCTACCAAATGATATTCCTGTGTACTACACATAATACAACTAATGCAATGCACCAAATGTTAAGTGGGAAAATTTCTAGCAAAAGCTCTGCTAATTAAAGCAGGGATCTGCAGAACCTTCTGGAAATAGCTTGATGATGGTGCAGTGGAAAGAGTGCTGGCCTGGAAATTGAGCTTCCTGTTTGAAGTTTCAACTCAGGCTTAATTATCTTGTGAACTTGCACAAATGTCACTCTACTTTCTGGGTCCTGGTTTCTGCAGGTGTAAAATGAGCTGGTTGGACAAGATGGTTGTTAAGACTTCTGGAAAGTCACAGATTCTGAAGTTGAGCCTAGCAGGAGTTGGCAACTATGGCCCACTCCAGGACCTTGACCTTGCCATCTATTTATATGTATTGTGTAAGGATGCTTTCATGCTATATAACCAGAGTTGAGTAATTGCAAGAGACCAAAGATATTTACTCCCTGCCACTTCACAGAATTTGCCGTCCCCTGACTATAGCACTATTAGCTCATGACTTGGTCATGCTTATCTTTGCTAGGGGACACAGGTGTCTGTAATTGTCTTAACAGCTGGTTTCAGAGTTCCTCTTAGGAAAAGAACTGTCTATATTTAGGAAACTACCTTGTTAAGCTCCTTGGGGTAGAAGTTTAATTGGAAGAGTTGAACAAGAGCCAAGACAGCCAAAGAGATAGAAGGGGCCTTCTGCAGGAAGCTGTTATCTGCTCATGGGAAGGAAATGGTTTTTAATGTCTGGGTCAACATGGTTTGTAATACAGTGACTAAGACAGGACAGTGAAATGAACCAAAAACCAGGCTAATTAGGTGGAACCAGGAACTGAAGCTAGAGGTGACCATGGGAAAGAAAAGCTCCCTGGCATTCTTAGAAATCTTGGGGAAGGCCAATTCATAGGCTGGGGATCTGAACCCATTGTAAGGGCAAGCAGAGGCCCCAGTGAACACCAGCAGTTCCCCTGGACTAGTTCATTTTCCATTACGTGTCTATTTTTGCATCCATATTCTTTTCAGTTTCTAAATAACCTCCAACCACTCAGCTTGCATTTGGGCAGCTTACTTTACTCTGCCTCCCTGATGAACATATTTGACTCTAACGGTTTTGCTAATTTGGCAAGGGCTGGGGAAATTCTAATCCTGTTCTTTAATGTTCTGGTCATCCCTCCCATCTAGGAACTTAATGAGCTTGCTCTCTGCTCCTTTAAGCAGGTCACTGATGAAAATGTTAAACAGAACCAAGCCTCAGAAATGTGCACACCAATGCCATCTTGAGTTCAGGGACTTTTCCAGCCCAGTTGCACAGTGAATTTGGTACCTTTACAACAGTTTGCATAAATGAATAATGCATAGAACAGGAACTGTGCCTTATAACAACTTATGAATGCTCATTAGTTTTTCTCATTATTAGCAGTTGTTCTAAAGAATGGGAATTATTTAAAAAATTTTTTCCACCCCAGAAGATCCACAAGTCAGACATAAGCTAAATGGATTTAGCTTGACCACTGAGAGGCTGCTGTTATGAGATTAAGGAAGAAGGTAACAATCCCAAATCTAGAAGTTGACTCTAAGTCAGCTTGGCATTTAGATGGTGAGGAGGGGTGGCTTAAGGAGAAAGATCAATTTTCCTGGCTTCTAGTGTGTGTGTGTGTGTGTGCATGTGTGTGTGCGTGTGTGTGTGTGGTGAGAGGAATGGGAAGGGAGTCTAAACAAGCTACAATTGTTAGCTGTCTTGGAAGGTGTTATCCAAAGAAGGATGTTTAAATAGCTCGGGTGATTTGATCTTGTCAAACTTTTGAGCTGAGAGAGCATATTTTGGGGAGAGATGGGGAAAGTTCAGTCAGAATTCAGAGAGAGCCTCACACATTTGGAAAAAAGCATTCAGAAACAGTGGCTGGCTTCCAGCTGCTCATATCTTTCCTAAGGAGGACATGTGAGCAGATGCCTCGTCATGACGGGGATGCCGTCTTTCTGTCTTGAGAAAACTCATTTTTATGGTCTCATTTGTATGGGGTGGGGTGGGCAGGACTACAATGTCTGCTCTATCTTGAGAGCTCTTCATGATCCCCTGTGTCACCTTCCCACTGTGTCTTTGGGGATCATCCGTACTGTCACTCATCACGAACTCACTGTCCCATGGAGACATTGCCTCCTGCTTCAACATCACCTTCAGCAGCCAATTTACATTCTATGCCATTTTATTTTGTTCTCAGTAATAACGATCACCTTCACCATTGAATTTGGATGGATGAGGGCCACAGTGGCAGCTGTGCATATCATACCTATAAGATGTATTGGAAAGGAGATATTTTAAACGTGAACATCTAGAGAAGAAGAATTTATTTTTATGGTTTACATAAACTCGGTGTCCCATAATTCAGGATACATACAAGTGGAGGGTGAGCATAACCATGGCAACCCCACACAGACTGTGAAAGGGTCCTGGCCTCTTGCTGCTCTGTGAGAAATAAAATGTCGGCACAAGTCAGCAAGCTGGCATTTCATGAAGACAAAATGTCACAATTACAGGGTGAGACTGGCCGCCCTGGCCATGCTGGCTGTCTGAAGAGACCAGGTCTCCCTATAGTATCCAGGCTGATATCAAACTCCTGATCCCGAGTGATCCTTCTGCCTTGGCTTCCCAAAGTGCTGAGATTACAGGGAAGTTACTTTGTCACTGGATAAAGATACTTGTGAAGAAACTGGACTTCCAGCTTCCAGGTTATGTATCTCAGTATTCTAGCAGAAAAGCATGAATTTAAGATGGGGTCTCACTGTGTTGCCCTGGTGGTTTTGAACTCCTGACCTCAAGCAATCCTCCTGCCTCAGGCTACCAAAGCCCTGGTATTACAGGCCAGTCCTTGGAGAGACCAGGAAATCCAGAGTTTTCTCTAAGAATGGGGATTCCTGAGAAGTGAGTTTCACCTTGAATCAAGAAAGGAGAATCATATACTGTCAAAGGCAATTGCCCGGAGCATCAAGAACAGGGGAACAAAGAGAGCTAGGCTTGACAGGATCATGGTGGTTCTCTCTCCCACCTAAAACCTACCACTACCTTAAGACCCCCCTCAAGATGGTGACCTGTCTTGGTTTCAACACCTTAAGCAGGAAACACTGGGAAGATGCATACTTCTTCATTCCGTATCAGACATGTCTTAGAGGAAACCCATATATCTGAATGACCAAAGAAAAGTATGAGAAAAATGAGAAATCTGTGCCAGGCCATTCACAATGTTTTGCTGGTGCCCTGGGGCCCACATGCATTTCAAGAAAAATAAAGTGTGTCGAACCTGCAGAAGACTGAAGTATGTCTCTCAGACCTGCCTCTTAGACCTGGAGCATGGCCTGCCCACCTAGGTTTGTGATGCTGAGTTGTCTTTAAAAGAGGACATGCTGGCCGGGCACGGTGGCTCATGCCTGTAATCCCAGCACTTTGGGAGGCTGAGGCAGGCGGATCACAAGGTCAGGAGATTGAGACCAGCCTGGCTAACATGATGAAACCCCATCTCTACTAAAAATACAAAAAATTAGCTGGGTGTGGTGGTGGATGCCTGTAGTCCCAGCTACTCAGGAGGCTGAGGCAGGAGAATGGCGTGAACCCGGGAGGTGGAGCTTGCAGTGAGCTGAGATTGTGTCACTGCACTCCAGCCTGGGCAACAGAGCGAGACTCCATCTCAAAAAAAAAAAAAAAAAAAGATGACATGCCAAAGTCAGATGTTAGAGAAGAGAAGAGTACTACACACAGAACGTGGAGAGAGGGATTTCTAACTCGAATGGAAGACGGCCAGTTGGCCTGCTGGGGAAAGCCACATCCACCAGTGACATGCTAGACAAACTGGCCTGGACCATATCCTATTACCTAAAGAATAAGCCCCACATTTGCTCCTTCTGGGTGAAGGGAGAGCGTAAGAGTGGAGAGGAGTTTCGATAGAGACATGAGAAGCCTACAGGTCCACATGATTCCCTTGTTGATCAGATGTTAAAGACTGATATTATACAGTCAATGACCCTGTAGCAGATAAGCTTCTATAGTAGGCTTCAGCCATGCCTCATCTGGAACTCCCAGAGGACAAGACTATCCCCACACCAGATGCTGGTGATCCGGGTGATACCATTACTGAGACAGAGCTTAAGAAATAATCTCTACCTATTTAGAGAGATCTGGGCAATCCCTGTTGTGCAGAGACAATGGTGTGCTTTCATTCGGGTTTCCACAGGGCAGGCTGCACAAGTGGCTACAGAGAAGTCCTTTAATAAGTTAATCGTCAATGGCTGCAGACCAAGTGTAAAATGGGGAAGATCCCAGGCAGCCAGAGGAAAGGAAAATGACAGAACCCCAGACCTGGGGATCCAGCTAGAGCTGATTCCAGTACTGCCGGGAGCTCTTCCTCCTTCTGCAGCAGCAGATGCATCTGCCAATGACTTCAACCTACCTCCAAGTGCTCCTACAGCTGTGGTGAACATTGCCTGGCCATGTTCAACTGCTATTGCCGTATCCCCACCCCTGCTATTGCTCTGCCCCTACCTCCAGGATTTGAGACACACATGTTCCACTCAATGGGACCACCTTCCCCTTTCAAGAGGACTCCAGGATCCATCCACTGTCTTTCTCAGGACCCTCAGAGATGGAGCTCATGCCAGAAAACACAGCAGGCCCTAGCACATTATCACACCCCTTGCTGTATGAGAGAAAGGACACTTAAACATCCCAATCAATGAATCTTGGAATAAGTATTTTTTTTCTTCCTTTGTGGTTTCCATGGTATCTGAATGTGTTCAGATGTGGGCAGGTGAGAAACAATGGCCGTGGTTTTCTACACATATTCAAAGGATTGATGGACCTCAAATAAGCTACCATTAAAACATCTGGCTACTAATATCACATGACAAGTAAAATCTAATGCCTGTCTTCTTCATTTCTGTGGATGACAAGAAGCTGGGTGAATTGCAATACACAACAGAATTACCAACCCAATCATATGTTCACTTTGTCTCTGTTTATGGGGGGAAAAATTGACCTGTAGGAAAAAAACCTTTTGAACATGTTTATGTCCACTGGGTATATTGTATTTTATAATCTCCAAAAGGTTACTAGTACTAATTTTTGTAGTGGCGTAAGTGTGATTTAACTGTTTTAAATTCACATTATCAGAAAGACAAATAGAACCCAGTACTCATCACAGCCCAGATCTTTTCTTTCCTCTTTTTTTCTCATTTGTTACCAAAGAAATTTAATAGTTCACTATCTAAAAAAGACAAAAATGAAATGTCTTTGTATTCCATTCAAAAAAAGAGGAACATACTAGCTAAAATGCTTCTAACTTGGTTTTTTTTTTCTAATTTTATTATTCTTCTCGCATGTTTATTTTTCTTTTGAGGGAGACAGAAGAAACTCAGTGTCTTAAGGATAGCCTTTTATCATAGAATGTCTATATCTGCCACAACTGGCCGTGAAGTAGACACTATGTTTAGGCAGAATCAGCCCTCCGCAAAACTGGTGGTGGTGGGGGGTAATTTTAGGGTGCTCCTATCTTATCTTTGGCCATCTCATTCAAGCTTCTAGGACTTTCATTCATACCCCATGCAAGCCAGACTCCCCCCTACCACTCACCATTGAAACCTATCTATCCTGTGTCCTGTTACTGCAAGAACCTACTAGGTTACTGGCTAGGATGATAGACGAAGGGGCATGGCAAATATGTGCTCTTGGGAGACTCCTAGGCTCTCACCTCTCTCACTCTCTTCTCAAGTGTTCTAGACTCCTTAGGTTCCTTCCATTTTGACTTTCTTAGGCTACATCTGCAAATGCTCCATAAAACATTACCCATTTGATTGTAGTTTAGCACACCCTGGATACTTGCTTCTCCCAGACAATCTCAATCTCTTGGCCCAGTCACCTTTTCTGTTCTAATCATCTATATCTTATGCTCTACCAAACTAGGGAGGGGCTCCATTCACCTTCCCAGGATTCAGCTTGGCCAATATCTCCCACACTTAGGCCAAGTATTAGACCAAAGTCATGCTCCAGCCATACTTCATAGAACTTCCAGCTCCAGCCACTCTCCAATCTCAATCAACAACACAAATCTAAAGTTCTGATCTCCATACTGTTTTGATTAATCACTCATTGGCTTAAAAAATTAGTATGTTAGAAAATATAACATTTATACACGTTATGCTCACCCTCCACTTGCATGCTAATATATGTGTGTATATAAATTATTATTCATTATTATTTATTATGTACTAGTGCATGAATGTATTAGTGCATTTTCATCCTGCTAGGACGAAATACCCAAGACTGGGTAATTTAAAAGAAAAAGAGGTTTTGCCAGGCGCGGTGGCTCAAGCCTGTAATCCCAGCACTTTGGGAAGCTGAGGCCGGTGGATCACCTGAGGTCGGGAGTTTGAGACCAGCCTGACCAACATGGAGAAACTCTGTCTCTACTAAAAATACAAAATTAGCTGGGCATGCTGGTGCATGCCTGTAATCCCAGCTACTTGGGAGGTTGAGGCAGGAGAACCACTTGAACCCAGGAGGCGGAGGTTGCAGTGAGCTGAGATCATGCCATTGCACTCCAGCCTGGGCAAGAAGAGCGAAACTCTGCCACAAAAAAAAAAAAAAGACAAAAAAACCCAGAAAGGTTTAATGGACTCACAGTTCCATGTGGCTGAGGAGGCCTCACAATCATGGTGGAAGGTGAAGGAGGAGCAAAGACATGTCTTACATGGTGGCAGGCAAGAGAGTGTGTGTGGGGTATCTGTCCTTTATAAAACCATCAGATCTCATGAAACTTATTCACTATCATGAGAACAGCATGGGAAAAACCTGCCCCCATGATTCAATTACCTCCCACCAGGTCCCTCCCTTGACATGTGGGGATTATGGGAGCTACAATTCAAGATGAGATTTGGGTGAGGACACAGCCAAACCATATCAATGAATATTTCACATACATTAAAAAGATGTGCTAGAGTAGAAAATTTAAGATTTAAGAGGTTAACATAAAAATCATGAACATAAGTTCTTTTTTTTTTTTTTTTGCAGCCTAAATAAATTATTTTTCCTACCTCTTTCTGGAGACCAGTGACCCAGGCCACACCTAACCAAATGCTACATCTGAGCTAATAAATTCATATTTAACCTTGTCAAAACATGTTGAGTTTTGTTCCTTAAGATTGTAACTAGAAGAAATGGCTCTCTGATGGGGTCACTCACTTGCATGTACATAAGGAATCCCCTGCACTTGGCTTCCAGCCCTTCTTTATAGACGGACTATTTGATTCTAATTAACTTGTTTACCTAGCATTTTTGGGTCAGGAAATAAGTGGAAATATAGATGTGAATGAAAATGTTTGAATGATATGATTAGATTCCACTTTTTCCACCTCTTCACCACCTTCTGTAGCTTTAATACATAAATTTATTCCCCAGAGCAAACTTTCTAGATCAAAATAATCAATGGTTATGCCTTGATAAAAAAAGCAACCTGAAAATTCGTCTGTTGGGAATATATTTAAAATAGTATAGTACAGGCATGCCTCAGAGATATTATGGGTTCGGTTCCAGACCACCTCAATGAAGTAAGTGTTACAATAAAGCAGGTCACACAAACTCTTTTGTTTCCCAGTACATATAAAAGTAATATACGATACTGTAGTCTATTAAGTAAGCAATAACATTATGTCTAAAAAATGTACACACCTTAATTAGGAAATACTTTATTGCTAAAAAATGCTAATGATCATCTGAGCATTCAGATCTTTTTGCCTCGATATTGATGGCTGCTTGACTGATCAGAGTGGTGGGATTTGAAGGTTAGGGTGGCTGTGGCAATTTTTTGAAACAATGAAGTTTGCCACATTGATTGACCCTCCTTTACATGAAAGATTTCTCTGTAGCATGTGATGCTGTTTGATAGCATTTTACCCACAGTAGAACTTCTTTGAAAATTCGAGTCAATCCTCTCAAATTCTGCTGCTACTTTATCAACTAAATTTATGTAATATTCTAAATCGTCTGTTTTCATTTCAACAATGTTCACAGCATCTTCACCAGGAGAAGTTTCCATCTTGAAAAACCACTTTCTTTGCTCAACCATAGGAACCAATTTCTTGTCTGTTCAAATTTTATCATGAGATTGTAGCAATTCAGTCACATCTTCAGGTTCCGCTTCTAATTCTAGTTTTCTTACCATTTCCATCACCTCTGCAGTCACTTCCTCCACTGAAGTCTTGAACCTTCCCAGTCATTCATGAGGGTTAGAATCAACTTCTTCCAAACTGTTAATGTTACTGTCTTGACCTCCTCCCATGAGTCACAAATGATGTCAAGAATGGTGAATCCCATGGACATGAAGATGAGAACAGACACTGGGGACTACTATGAGAGACGGGCAATGGCTGAAAAACTACCTATTGGGTACTATGCTCACTACCTGGGTGATGGGATCATTCATACCCCAAACCTTGGCATCACACAGTATACCCATGTAATAAATCTGCACATGTACCCACTAAATCAAAATAAAAGTTGAAATTATAAAAACATAAGATGGGTGCAGTGGCTCATACCTGTAATCCCAACACTTTGGGAGGCTGAGATGGGAGGACCACTTGAGCCCAGGAGTTTGAGATCAGCCTGAGCAACATAGAGATACTCTATTTCTACAAAAAATAGATATTAGCTGGGCATATTGGTGTGTGCTTGTAGTCGCAGCTACTCAGGAGGCTGAGGTGGGAGGATTGCGTTAGCCTCAGAGGTCGAGGCTGCAGTGAGTCAAGATTGCAAAAACCCTGTCTCAAATAAAAAGAAAGAAAGAAAGAAAGAAAAACAGGAAATAGAATAAAAAATTGGCCAGGCCCGGTGGCACACACCTGTAGTCCTAGCTAGTTAGGAGGATGAGGTGGGAGGATCGCTTGAGCCCAGGAGTTTGAGGCTGCAGTGAGCTATGATCACACCACTGTGCTCCAGCCTGGGCAACAGAGAGAGAAAAAAAAAAAAAAAGTAAAGAAAAGAATGGTGCACTCCAGCCTGGGCAACAAAGTGGGGGGGGGAAAAAAGAAAGAAAAAAATGGTGCATCCTTTCCAGGAAGTTTCAATTTACATTGCCCAGATACATCAGAGGAATCTCTATGGCAGCTATTGCCATACACAATGTCTTTCTCAATAAGACTTAGGCCGGGTGCAACAGCACAAGCCTGTAATACCAGCACTTTGGGAGGCTGAGGTGATTGGATTAGTTGAGCTCAGGAGTTCAAGACCAGCCTGGGCAACATGGCAAAACCCCATCTCTATAAAAAATATGAAAATTAGCTTAGTGTGGTGGCATACACCTGTAGTTCTAGAAACCCAGGAGGCTGAGGTGGAGGAATTGCTTGAGCCCAGGAGGCGGAGGTTGCAGTGAGCCAAGAGTGTGCCACTGTACTCCAGCCTGGGTGACAGAGTGAGATCCTGTTTCAAAATAATAATAAGACTTGAAATTTGAAATTACTCTTCAATCCATGGGCTGCAGAATGAATGTCCTGTTAGCAGGTATGAAAACAACATTAATCTCCTTGCACATCTCCATTGGAACTCTTAGGTGACCAGGTACATTGTCAATGAGCAGTAATAGTTTGAAAAGTCTTTTTGTCTGAGCAGTAGGTCTCCACCGTGGGCTTAAAATATTCAGTAACCATTCTGTAAAGAGATGAGCTGACCCCGGCCTTTTTTCATTTATGGACCACAGGCAGAATAGATTTGTCATAATTCTTAAGGGCCTAGGATTTTCAGAATGATAAGTGAACATTGGTTTTAACTTAAAGTCACCAGCTGCATTAGTCCCTAATAAGAGAGTCAGCCTGTCCTTTGAGACTTTGAAGCCAGGCATTGACTTCTCCTCTCTAGCTATGAAAGTCCTAGATGGCATGTTTTCCCAATGGAAGGCTTTTCCACCTAAACTGGAAATCTGTTGTTTGGTATAGTAACCTCCATCAATGATCTTGGCTGAACCATTTGCTGCAGCTTCTGCATCATTACTTGCTGCTTCACCTTCACTTTTATGTTATGGAGACAGCTTCTTTCTTTAAGCCTCATGAACTAACCTCTGCTAGCTTCCAACATTTCTTCTGTAGCTTCCTTACCTCTCTCAGCTTACATAAAATTGAAGAGAGTTAGGTCCTTGCTCTGAATTAGGCTTTGGCTTAAGGAAGTGTTGTGGTTTGATTTTCTATCCAGACCACAAAAACTTTCTCCATATCAGCACTAAGGCTGTTTCTCTTTTTTATCATTTGTGTATTTGCTGGAGTAGCACTTTTAATTTCCTTCAAGAACTTTTGCTTTGCATTCACAACTTGGCTGTTTGGTGCAAGAGACTTAGATTTCAGCCTATCTTTTTGTTTGGTTATTGTTTTTTTGAGACAGAGTCTGGCTCTGTCACTCAGGCTGGAGTGCAGTGGTGTGATCATGGCTTACTGTAGCCTGGTACTCCTGGGATCAAGCAATCCTCCCACCTCAGCCCACCATGTAGCTGGGACTACAGGCCACCACATCTGGCTAATTGTTGTATTTTTAGTAGAGACGGGTTTTCACCATGTTGCCCAGGCTGGTCTCTAATTCCTGGGCTCAAGCAATCCTCCTGCCTTGGCCTCCCAGAGTGCTGGGATTATAGCCGTGAGCCACCGTGTCCAGCCCTATCTTTGTTTTTGACTTGCCTTCCTCACTAAGCTTAATCAATTTTAAGCTTTTGATTTAAAGTGAGAGACTTGCAACTCTTCCTTTCATTTGAGCATGTAGGTGCCACTGTAAAAGTATTAACTGGCCTAATTTCCATATTGTTATATCTCAGGGAAGGTCTGATGAGAGGAAGAGATATGGGGAAATGCTGTCAGTGGAAAAGGCAGAACACACACATTTGTCAACTAAGTTCCGTCTCACATGGTGGGGTTCATGGTGCCCCAAAACAATTATAATTGATCACTGATCACTGTGATCACCATAACAGATAAAATAATGATGAAAAGTTCAAAATATTGTGAGAATTACAAAAATGTGACACAGAGACACAAAGTGAGGATGTGCTATTGGAGGAGTGGTATAGACAGGCTTGTGGCAGGGTTGCCACAAACCTGTAATTTGTAAAAAATGCAATATGTGCAATGTACAATAAAGCAAAATGCAGTAAAATGAGATATGCCTGTTCATTTATATAAGATGGGCTAATAGACATTGAAATTTTGTTTCTGAAGAGTATTTAATGACACAGAAACATTTCATGATAGGCTATGTAAAAAATGATGATAATCCATATCTATGTATATGGTAGGTAGATACCTACCTTTGTGGATGGATGGATGGATGGATGGATGGATGGATAGATAGATAGACAGAGATGGCTTTATTGAAAATCAGAAGGCAAAAAGCTAAACTATTAACAATAATCTTTGGTTTACATATACATATATATGTTTCTATGCTTTTAAAATAAATGTGTGTTACAGAATTGATTAAAACAAAAATGTTATTAAGGGGGAAAAAAAAGCTCAGGTCCTGAGTTCTAGACATCATTTGGGTCATGTGTTTGAAAACAGCTCCTCCCACAGATCTCCCGTGAGGGAGCTTGTCGTTTGGCTAAGATCTTTACTTTTTTGTTCCTTTCTTTCCTGCCCACTCCTATTTCTCATCTTCCCATTTTGTCTCCTGGCATTTCCTAATTCCACACCACCAGGACAGGACTGATGTTCTTCTGTGGGGTGTGGCTAAAATGATGGCAGATGTTTGTATAATCTCCTTGAAGAAGATTCACTTTTAAAATGAATTGTTTTCCTGATACAATTTTGCAAAGGAGGCCAATGAATAGGAGATGGGTTATTCTTGGCTCTCCCAGGACTCATGGCTTTCACTGGGGCCAAGCATTCTTAAACAACTCCCTATATGAGCACCTGCAGCCTTGTTGGATTAGCAGCAGAATGTCCACCCCTGTTGAGATGTCCTACTACACCCTTTGAGGAGAAAGACAGCATTATAAGCAGCCAATACTTGAATTGTTTTGAGAGATAATTAAGTAAATTGTCAATAATGCATATTCTCCCAGGGTAAATATATACTTACTTACTGAGCAATGCTGTACAAATTTGCAGGAGAGTCACTGACGTTTTTCAGTCCACCCAAAGATAATGAACTGGGTAAAACATTTATATTCCCAAAGAGTGCAACTAATTATAAGCCCCAAATAACACTAAAAAGTACATAATTCAAATAGGTCTTGCACTTAGAATTGCCTCAAATAATTAACACTCGAATACAAAATGGATCTTCTGACAGTTTTGCCAAAGCTGATTTTTCTGGAAGGTTCAATGGTGCTGGGATACAAAGTATTTGGTTGGGGGTTTGCTAGTGATTTTCAATCATGTTGTCCTCATCGGTGCCCAGGGACAATGAATAAATGTTTGAATTGGCAGTAATGCAAATGGTGCAGCTGACAGTGGGGCACAACTCCCTGGAGGGACAGGGTGGTAGAAGAGACTAGAATAAGTAATTGAAATTATTGTCTACAAATGTTGGCTAAAGAGGGTTCAGTCTTCTATTGGACTCTAGTCTTTATCGTGTTCTCTAATTCCAGCGATGGAATATTATAATAGGCAAGCTCTTTGTGGATTTCCATGCTTCTCCAGACTGACTAGCAGGTAGAAGTGATGGATGAAAATATGCAGCAATTCCTATAGGGATCGCTCACTAATGCTGTACATTCATTCACGTATTCATTTATTCTGAAGCCTTCATTTTTTGGGGGGAAGACATAATAAAAAGAAAAAATTAGATTATTATTATTATTATTGTTTTTGAGACGGAGTCTCACTCTGTCGCCCAGGCTGGAGGGCAGTGGTATGATCTCACTGCAACCTCCGGCTCCCAGATTCAGGCGATTCTCCTGCCTTAGACTCCCTAGTAGCTGGGACTACAGGTGTGTGCCACCACACCCACTAATTTTTTTGTATTTTTCGTAGAGACAGGGTTTCACCATGTCGGCCAGGTTGGTCTCGAACTCCTGACCTCAGGTGATCCACCCGCCTTGGCCTCCCACAATGCTGGGATTATAGGAGTGAGCCACTGCACCCAGCCTAGATAATTATTAGAATGAAAACAAAGCATAAATTTTTGTTCAATAAATGCATGAAGCAAACAGTAAAACGCAAGCTTCATGAAGACAGGTTGTTCTGTTTTGTTTTCCTGTATCTCCAGTGCCAAGAACTGCTACTATATAGCAGATGCTCTAGAAATATGCATTGGGTGAAGAAAACACATAAGTAAGTACATAAATTCAGATAAAGGGTTAGAGAGTGATGAGACTGGGGTGGAGAGGAGAGGCCCTAATTTAGATGGGCTAGCGAGGCAGTGTCTTGCAAGAATTGACATCTGAGTAGATATTCGAATGATAACAAAGAGCTAGCATGGGAGGTTCTGAGGGCAGGTGTTCCAGACAGAGGCCAGGGAAAGCTTGTCCCCTTCAAGGAACATCAAGAAGGCCAGTGGGGCTGGAAGAGATGGAGAGAAAGGGAGAGAGTCAGGAGGTGATGCCAGGGTCATAGGCAGGACAAGATCATATAGGATCTTATAGGCCAGGACAGGAGGTTTACATTCTAATCGAAGAGTAATGGGGAGGCATGAGAAGCTTCAGTAAAAATGACCTATGTGATCTGATTTACTTAAAATGATGACTGTGTCTACTGTGTGGTAATGGCTTATTTAACTGCAGAAACAGATACATCTATTAAATCTTGCTCAACTAGATTCTATGTAACATACTCAAGAAACTTTAATTTAATGTAATTTATTTATTTATACATTTTTAGGAATATCCGAGAGGAGAAATGATTAGGGATAAACTAAGACTGTGAGTACAGTAACAGCAAAACTCAGATTTGAGAGAAAGTAAAGAAATAAAATTGAGAATATTAAATGATAAGATGTGTGGGGTGAGGGAATGGGATTACTCCCTGGCCTTGCCCAAGCACCTGGATGGATGGGAGAAGAGGAGCACCCAGCAGTGAAGTGGACTTAGAAGTAATAAACACTTAATTGATCCCACACTACAGTCCATCCACTGTTTTGGATACTGTAAGGAGTATAGATGAGAAAGGCAGTCCCTACATCAAGGAATTTGCAAATTGGTGAAGGGACAGTAATTGACAAAGCTAATTAGAGAGAAACCACAGTGTGGCGAATGACAGAATGGAGAAACCTCTAATCTAGTGTACCACAGAAATATTTTTTCAGGCTGAAAGAAGCCAAGTTATGATTCTTTCTCTTCTGTCTTCCCATATAATTAGGATTTCATCAGCCAGGCACAGTGGCTAATGCCTGGAATCCCAACACTTTGGGAGGCCGAGGCAGGTGGATCACTTAAGATCAGGAGTTTGAGACCAGCCTGGCCAACATGGTGAAACCCTGTCTCTACTAAAAATACAAAAATTAGCCAGGTGTGGTGGTGCAGGCCTGTAATCCTAGCTACTCAGGAGGCTGAGGAGGAGAATCACTTGAACCCAAGAGGCAGAGGTTGCAGTGAGCCAAGATCATGCCACTGCACTCCAGCCTGGGTAACAGAAAGAGACTCCATCTTAAAAACAAACAAACAAACAAAAAAACCCCCAAAAAACAAACAAGCAAAAAAACAAAAAATAGGCTTTTATTTATCTTGCTTAATGGGCAAATTCAGAGCATTCTTATTATAGTTAGGGTTGTCAGAGAAAATGCAGGGCTGGGATAGGAACACATGGATTGCAGTCTTAGTGAAGGATGGATGAAAAATAAACTTTTTAGGAGGAAGAGACGGGAAAAAATTATCTTGGTCTCATCCTTAGCATTGAGTAGTTCTATTTGACCCTCCAAACCTCATGTTAAAATTTTATCTCCTCCCATTCAAATAGGTATAAAAACAATATTTTTTTTAAAAGGATAAATTTTTTTTAATCTCCAATGTTAGGGGCAGGACCTAATGGGAGGTGTTTGGGATCCATATGGGTGGATCCTTCATGCATGGGGTGGTGCTGTCCTCTTGGGAATGAGTGAGTTCTTGCTTTACTAATTCCTGTGAGAGTTCCTATGAGAGCTGCTTGTTCAAAAGAGCCTGGCGCCTCCCCTCCCCTTGCTTTCTCCCCCTTCCACCATGAGTGGAAGCAGCCTGGAGCCCTCGCTAGAAGCAGATGCTGGAGCCATGCTCTTGTACAGCCTGCAGACGCATGAGCCAGATAAACCTCTATTCTTTCTACATCTCCTGGCCTCGGGCATTCTTTTATAGCAATACAAATGGACTAAGACAGGTAGATACAACAAAATAAAACAACAAAAAAAAACCCTTTGAGAATGTGTAACCCTAAGCTAGATATCACATAGGTTTATAGTCATAATTCATGTTACCTGTGTGTTCTAGAACATCTCAAAAGGAAAATTCAATTTCAAGTAGTTCCAGGTAAGTAATGCCTTAAGATAATTGATAGAAGGAAATGCAAATCTTCTCTTAAAAAATATAATCTTAACCCAGACCTTAAAGTATTTTCACGGGTAAATTTTCAAGGAAAATGGTCACAGTTTAAAAACACAGACCACATGAGGAAATCAGTCACCATGAGAGAAAGTCAGCAGAAATAACACCAGAATCAAACCCATAGAGACTACAGATCTTGAAAGTAGCTGGTACAAAATATAAAGTAACAAATATTTAACATTTTTAAAGAAATAAAAAGAACATCTTGAAAATATGAAATAACCAAGTGGTTTGTAAAACAACTACATGTAACTTCTGTAAGTGATAGACATAAAAATTAGAATCTAAAGCTCAGTGGATAGATTAAACAGTAGATTAGGCATAGCAGAAAAAGAATTAGGTAAACTCAAAGATAGGTACAAAGAAAAGATAGAAGCTTCAACCCATAGAGACAATAAAAGCTAAAAAACAGGAATGGGTAGTTAAGAAATGTGGAGGTTAAAATGAGAAGGGCTAAAAAATGTCAAAGTTCCAAAAAGTGATAACTGAGAGAATGGGAAAGAGACAATATTCGATAATAATAAAATCCTTGAAAATTTTCCAGAATTGTTGAAAAAATAAAAAAAAGACCCACCAATCTGGCTGGGCACAGTGGCTCATGCTGGCAATCCCAGCACTTTGTGAGGCCAAAGCAAGAGGTGCTTGAGCCTGGGAGTTTGAGGCCAGCCTAGGCAATATAGCAAGAAGCTGTCTCTACAAAAAAAAAAGAAAAAAAAAATTAAAAATTAGCCATGTATGATAGTGTGCACCTGTAATCCCAGCTACTCGGGAGACTGAGGCAAGAGGATTGCTAGAGCCCAGGAGTTCCAGGCTATAGTGAGCTATGATCGCACCACTGCACTCCAGCCTGGGTGACAGAGATATACTGTCTGTAATGATGATAATAATAATAATAATAATAATAATAATAAATCCCCATGATTAATTTCAAGAAGCAGCACAAATATATATATTACTATTTTGTTAATCTACAAGAAGACTCATCACAGTGAAACTACAGAATAACCAAGGAAGCAAACAGCTGTTAGCCCAGGGAGAATGATAAAGAGACATAGTATGTAAGAAGAAATACCTTAAGAAGGGGCATTGAAATTTGGTGGATGAAAGAAGGAGGCTATGAAGGAGACTAATTTCTAGTACAATATTTAGCTCAGAGTCAGGGGGAATGAAGCAAGTAGAAAGATATCACAATGAATGCTGTGTTTTCAGTATTGCTAAGAGGATTCTGAACAATTTGCTAAGAAAATAAAGTGATACCTAAATTAGAGCACGTGTGTATGTGTGTAGGGAGAGCCTTCAAATAATGGTTTCTTGAGGAAGCAAAAGCTTAGGTGAGACCTGAAAGATGAATTAGAGGGAGTGGTACAGACAGAAGGCAGAAAAGGAAAGAAAGGCATTCATGTAGAGAGAGCTGAATCTATAGAGATGATTCCTTTAGTGAAAGGATTTATTCATTTCCCCTTGAGGGAACTGTAGAGCGAGTGACAAGACCTCAAAATATAGCATAGTTGCCCCCGTCTTAAAAACATGCAGGTTTTCAATAATAGGATGGGGAAAGTACCAAGGTGGATTGCAAAGAGTTTGGTGTAGCTAGAGTAAGAAGTAGAAATGCTTGGAGAAGCAAGAAGAGGCAGGAGAGGAAAGGCTGGACAGATCAGTGGCTGAAGATCAATGATAATGAAGAAGGTTTTATGGCATTCTTGGGAGTGTGAATTTTTTTTTTTTTTTTTTTTTTTTTTTGAGATAGAGTCTCACTCTGTCACCAGGCTGGAGTGTAGTGGCATGATCTCGGCTCACTGCAATCTCTGCCTCCCATGTTCAAGCAATTCCTCTGCCTCAGCCTCCCAAGTAGCTAGGACTACAGGCACGCACCACCACGCCCAGCTAATTTTTTTGTATTTTAGTAGAGATGGGGTTTCACTATGTTGGCCAGGATGGTCTCGATCTCCTGACCTCGTGATCCGCCCCCTCAGCCTCCCAAAGTGCTGGGATTACAGGCATGAGCCACTGCGCCCGGCTGGGAGTATGAACTTTATCCATGGCCATGGGAAGTCATTTTAGATTTGTAGGCAGTTGTCACCATCAGGTTTATATTTTAAAAAGAAGGCCATTATTAGAGTAGAGAGTGGATTTTTGAGAATGAGAGAATAGAAGAAGACTGGAATCAGAGAGACTAGTTAGAAGACTGATGCGGTATCTAGGGGAATGGTGTCTGTGGCCTGAACTAAAGTATAGTTGTTGAGATGGGTAGAAGTAGACAGAGTGAAAAATATTTAGGAAGTAGAAAAGACTTGTTCAACCATTGTGAGTTGAATTATGTTTTCCAAAATGGTATGTCCAAACATTAATATCTACTACCTACCTATGAATGTGTACTCTACGTACACACTCATAGTACTCTAAGTACATAGTATACATAGTAATACTCATAGTACTCTAAGTACATAGTACACATTCAAATACTCTATGTACTTGGCAATAGGGTCTTTGCAGATGTAATCAGGTTACTAAGATGAGGTCACATTACATTAAGGTGGGCCCTAAGCTAAATCAAATGACTCAATTCTGTATAAATGTGAAGACACAGACACACAGACATAGAAGGGAGAAGGCCATGAGACTATGTGGCAGAGATGAGAGTTATGCAGCTGCAAGATAAAGAATGCCAAGGACTGCCAGCAGCCACAAGGAGCCAGAAAGAGGCAAGAAAGAATTTGCCCTCAGAGCCTCCAGAAGAAGCCAGCCTTGCCAATTCCTTGATTTTGGACTTCCAGCCTCCAGAACTGTGAGAGAATACGTTTCTGTTGTTGTAAGCCATCCATTTTTAATTTTTTTTTTTTAGAAATGGGGTCTTGCTATGTTGCCCAGGCTGGTCTCGATCTCCTGGCTTCAAGCGATCCTCCTGCCCTGGCCTTCCAAAGTGCTGAGATTACAGGTGTCAGCCACCTGCCAGCCTAAGCCACTCATTTTATAGTATTTTGTGGCAGCAGCTCTGGGAAACTAAAATGTAACTTACATTTAGGGGCACCATGTGCTCCTGCCTTGATCTTTAAAATATTCGAAAGAGAGCTGCCAGTTCTTTCAAATTCACCTACTTCTTTTTAGTGAAAAGAGGAATGCTTTATCATGTGTGAATTTGTGAGTTTGGGAGAAGGAACTCATATGCCCAGACGAGCGAGATGGGAAGGTTAACGCAGAGGGGAGTGGTTAGGAAGTTTGCAGTTCAGAGATCTAATTCGTATTTTCCCTTTTGGCCTTATGAGGAATAAAGCTGATGCTTTGATTTTTTTTCTGTATAATCTCCTTTCTCCCTTAATGCTCATTTGATTCTGAATTGTGGGAGAGGTGTAATTATTACCTTTTTATTTCAACGAAGCCCAAGGAAAGGGGGAGGAATGATGGGTTTCCTGGAGTTTTGGCTTGAGCAGCTGAACAGTGCTGTATTTGGATCCCTGGGACTCAGGAGTGGGATCTGGGGATATGGGCGGAAGATGATAGCACACAGCAGGCACTTAATATGTTTGCTGACTTTAAAGTGGTCTAACTTCCTCATTTTAGGGGTAATTAAACTGAGCCCCAAGAAACCTCAGTTACTTGTCCAAGATCACACAGAGCAGGTGCAGGTTTGGGAACTTCTCTTCCTATGATTTTCAAGTGATTTCCCTACTCCCCTGTGAACTACCTTTATTTAAAATTACATATCCTTTAATAAAAATATTCACACACCCACTTTAAAAGACCATACTACACAGGCTTAGGATGCTGTTCAAGATCACTGACCCCTCTGCTGGTTAGCAAAAGCCCACATCACATTTTCAGCTAGAGAATGTCTCTCCAGGCTGCAGGCCTTGGGACACTTCAGCTGGGACCTTGTGCCAACAGTTTACCCAAATCATTCAAGTAAGAGTACTCCATCCCCCACAGAAGGGGTCCCCAGGATATTTAATCACTGCAGTTTTTATTTCAAGACCTTGCCTTGAATGTCCTCTATTCAGGATACTGTGCCAAGGCTGAACTGCCTGGAGCAAAACAGAACAATCCTTTGGAGATTGTGGGGCCAGGCTGGAGAGCCAAAGGGAGTGGGCATTCAGTCCCACCAAAATAATATTTTTTATTACCTCTCCATTCAGACAGATAATGGAAGGTTTCAGCAAACACAACCTTCCATTTCCTGATTGCTTAGGTACATTTCACATTCTCAGCATCCGAGGAAACTCCCCAAATAAATATATTGCTGGAAAAAAGGAAAACCAAGACAACATACACTTATCTCCCTTGCTGCTCAAACAGAAACAAAACTGCTGAAAAACAAAACTTATTCTCCAACAGACATATTTTCTGATCATTAATTTTTGCCCAAATTGCTGGTTCATGTAAACAAACTAGGGCTTGTGTAAACAAGTCCTGTTATCTGAAAAAAAAGAAGAAAGAAAGAAATCTCAGAGACATCCTGTGTGATTCACTTTAAAGAAAAAAAAAAAGAGTTGCTCATATTTTTAAAAAAATATTTTGAAAGAATCTGCCTATTCATCATCAGGCATATTTTAAAGAAGTGATGTTTTCTTTTGTGTATCTTCAAGTCGCTATAGCAACTGGATCACTTTCTATTCATTAATCAGGAGGCACCAGCCAGAGAATCTATCCTTTCCCTCTAGGTTTGGAGCCTTGGCCTATTGCTCTACCTTTTTAAAACTTCACAGATTTTGGAAATAGTTTTCTTCAGAAATGTTTCTCTTGATCTGAGAGTTTTGCTATGTTCCATGTGTTATTTATTGCTACACATTTTTGTCCTCTGTGTTATGTGGTGGCTTCTATGGAATACTAGGTATGTTTTGGTTACTTCTCTCTACTTCTGTGCTTTTATTGCTTACAGCTATAGGAGGTTTAGCTGAATCTCCAGAGTTGTGTAGCAAATTATACAGAAGCGCTTCCACTTGTTCTTTCTTTTGTATACTGCCGGCTGGAAATGCTGTCTAGTTACAAATGGAGCTTTGTTTTCTTTAATACCCTTTTTAAGCTTCTCCTCCTTCTCAAAAGTCAGCAATCCATCTCAATTTTTACTAGTAACACTTGGACCTGCTGAAACTGTGACGAGTGATCGGCGCAATTCTTAATCACTTGGTAGCCTGAGGAATATCGTGATCATCTTTCCTGGGTTGTATTCACTCCCCTGAACACTTAGATTGGATGTCAATTGCTGGATGGTTCTAAACATCACACAAAGAGGGAAGGAGAGACTTGAGAGTGCCAGGAGTCTAGAAGTGGTGGACTGGAACATACTTTGCAGAAATGATTTGTTCGGCCAGCACAAACAATGTTTAAACTATATTTAAGGAAATCAAAAGATTTTTCATAAAAGTCTGAATTACCTCGAGTTCTGCACGCAGCAATTGGTTGGGGCTGAGGAGCAAATGACTCCTCTAGATGGGGATGCCCTGTGGCCTCAGTCCCCAGCTGGCCCACTTGACCGTGGTACCTGCCTGGCACTTGTAGATATGAATTTCACCCCTTTCCAAATTTTACAGATCAAGAAACTGAGACTAGAAATTTTTAGGGACTTGGCCAAAGCCAAACAGTTAATTAGTGGCAGCTTGAGGACTAAATCCAGTTTTACTGATCACTAGCCTGGTGCTTGTAGTTTTGTTTTTGTTTTGTTTTGATTCTGAGACAGAGCCTTGCTCTGTCACCCAGACTGGAGTGCAGTGGGATGGTCACAGCTCACTGCAGCCTTGACCTCCTGGGCTCAAGTGATCCTCCCTCCTCAGCCTCCCGAGTAAATAGGACTACAAGTGTGCACCACTACATCTGGCTAGTTTTTGTATTTTTTTGTAGAGATGGGGTGTCACTATGTTGCCCAGGCTGGTCTCAAATTCCTGGGCTCAAGTGATCTGTCCACCTCAGCCTCCCAAAGTGTTGGGATTATAGGCATGAGCCACTGCACCCAGCTGCTTCTAGTTTTTGAAGATTAAAACTGTTATCTTCTAGTTTCTCCTTATACTACAGACTGGGGTACACACCAGGTAATGAGGAAATATGTTTTAGACTGATTATGACTGAGAACTATACAAATCCACGTGGGCCACCACCAGGCAACAAACAAAGCAACAACTCTTATCACTGTGGGCTTTAAAAAAACACTTGGTGCTATTTAGAAAAAGAAGTGAATTATGATTCAGGTATAGAGAAACGCATTACCAGCTGACAAGCACGTGTATGTGTGTATGTGTGGGGTGAGTGGGGAAGAAAAGGAAAAACACCCTCTCAGCTCATTCTTCTCCAAAAGTGGCAGCTTTTCAGGATTTTTCAAAGGCAATCTGAGAGCTAGGAATTATGAACAAGATGAAAGAAACTTAGAAGCAGCACTAGGAACACAAAGCTGATTTGTCTAGAGAAGCTAGTGAAAGAGAAAACATATTTTTACATTATTTGCTGTCCCACCAATTAATGGCAGATGTCTTAAGTCTGTGGCACAAGTCAGCCTATCCACCTCTCCAGTCCCACGTTAGAACATTTTGAAGGAAGGCAGACCCACAAATGTGTGTGTGTGTGTGTGTGTATATACCCACAAGCATGTGTGTGCGTTTTGGGAGGGTAGGCAGTGCATTACTGAATAAAAAGGCAATGCTCTTCAACTTTGGGAGACTTTTCTCCTTGTATCCATTCTTAAAGAGAACAAAAATTTATAAATAAATCCTTGTTGTTTTGATGCCACAGTAAATTAAGAGAAGAAGTTGGCCATAAGTGAAGACTCAGACCGTGGTCATACTTCATCTAAATGGTTCATGGGGAAACAGTCATTATAATAATAAAAATAAAAGCTTAGCACCTGCCAATGGGGCAGGCTACCACTGAGATATTATGTCTTGCTCGGCTGGGAGATACTCTGCTTTAGTGTCTACAATGGTCTTAACACAGAGCTTTGTGATAACGAAGAAAAGATTCCTGTGAACAGCCAAATACCCAGTCTCTACAAAGCCAAGCTCTTCTTCCTAATGAACCTCATGTGACCACTTTAACAACATTCCCGGGGCACTGAGGTCTGAAGACAAGAGGGATTTTGCAGTATGATTAAGTTTACACAATCACACATAAAGTAGAAAGCAGGCTGACAATTATCTGCTGAATGTGGAGAGAGCTTTGCCCCACCGTGAAATACCTTAAATTGGCCGCTTATCTAAGATATGATTCTTTGGGATAATTGCTGGCTTTCTCTCCCCTGCATTTCTACTTTTATGGGCCTGATTGTTTTATGAAAGCACTTCTATTTTCCTTCTCTCTGGCATGGGAACAGCCCAGAACCAGTTTGCAGGGTTTACTGAGAATAAGAGCTCCATTTTAGAAGGCTGGTGGCCCTTTAGCCTTGCACTGGGATGCCTCTCTCAGACACTGCAGGTTCTGATTCCAAGGCCATTGTTCTTTGTGGCATTTCACAGCTCTCCAGGGGCCTTCATTCAGATTGGCAGGTGATAAGCTATTTTCAAGTCATGGGTAATCATAGTAATTCAGCATTTTTCCTTATTAGCACCTCTGAATGGGGAAGGTGCACCGAAACTGCTCATCTGTGCAGTCTATTTTTTTTTCCAGGTTTACAGCTTTTGTGCTCCAGATGGGCTATGTTGTTAGTCCAAAGGGTCTCAATGAAAGAGCATCTACCAATCTTTCTAATGGCCACAAATTACATGGATGACAATGCTCAGCATTGTTTCCTTTGCTTCCAGAGAAGCAACCGGCTGGTAGGAAAGCCATTGATACATCACTTCCAGTATCTTGAGGCTTTATTCAATGATAGATGCACAAGTGGCTGCTTAAGTCTGTGAGTGTTTATTCTTGGTGATGAGGCAATTTGCCAAAGCATTGATCCATTTTAGAAATCTTCAGTATTTCTAAGAAGTTTGGCACTGATGGGAGAGACGAGCTTGACCACAGAAGGCTCATAGATTTTGGCACGTGCATGGAGGGGAACAGGGCTCAGTTTCCATAAAAACACCGCTGTGAACATCAACGTTTTTTTATCAGTGTTACGAAAGATGAAAGGGCTTATTTTGCAACGGGAATTAAATAGGCACACATTTAGAAACATTTGGAGACCCCTGTGATTGACCCAAGCTGCCATGATCCCTCCTTTTGGCCCATTATTGCCAATTATGTCTACATATAGTAAGTACCATGTAATTATTTTTTACAATGGACTATTTACTTCATTCATCTAGCTGTTTAGCTGACAGCTTTGCCACTTTTTTGAAGCGATATATAGCTTACCAGAAATAATTTATCCTATTAGATGAATATTTCCAGGAACTATGCTGATGCTTCAGTATCTAAGAACTTAGCATGTAAAACCAGTGGATTACATGAAAATTGTATTTTCTTTAACCAGTGCTTACTTTTAATGCACCTAAAGGGAAGTTTGAAGAAGCTTTCTGTCTTTATACTAATTTTGAAAGCTCTACATTGTGAAAGTCTTAAAAATGGGCAGGCATAATAACATAGGTATCAGATGCAATTATAAATCAAAAGAAAAACTGTGGTTTAAATGGGCACCAAGAGCTAACATTTCCTTCTCTTTACAGGATTGCAAAGAGAATTGGGCAATATTTAAAACTCTTTATTTGAAAATAACTTCAAAATTACAGAAAACTTGCAGAATAAAATATTAACCCTTTACCTAGATTTCACCTACTGTTAACATTCTGCCACATTTGCTTTAGAAGGTGGTCACCCACTTGTTTTATATATTATACATACATTTTTTTGGAACTATTTGAAACTAAGATGGATATTTGTGGTCTTTTATCCATAAACATTTCAGTGTGTATTTCCTAAGAATAAGTATGTTCTGTCATGTAACCACAATAGAGTCATACTTCAGAAAGTTTCAACTCAGGAAATTTAATATTAAATACATTTATCTACTCTCCTACCTATATTCCAATTATTTCAATTGACCCAATAATGTTCAATAGAGATCTATTCTAGGATCATGCATTGCATTTAGTCATCTCATTTGTTTAGTTTCCTCTAATCTGGAACAATTTCTTGGGTTTTCTTTGACTTTGGTGATATTGATATTTTTAAAAGGCAATTTTTTTTTACCTTTTTTCAGCTTTTATTTTAAATTCAGGTGGTGTATGTGCAGATTTGTTACCTGAGTATATCGAGTGACACTGTGGTTTAGGGTATAACTGATACTGAACTTAGTACCCAGTAGTTAGTTTTTCAACCCTCCTCCCCCTCCCTCCCTTTCCTCTTCAGTAGTCCCCATTTTCTATTGCTGTCATCTTTATGTCCATGAGTACCCCATGTTTAGTTCCCTTTTATAAATGAGAACAGGCAGTATTTGGTTTTCTATTCCTGTGTTAATTTGCTTAGGATAATGGCCTCCATCTGCATCCATGTTGCTACAAAGGACATAATTTTGTTCTTTTTTATGGCTTCATAGTA
Source organism: Pongo abelii (assembly GCF_028885655.2). NCBI lineage: Eukaryota > Metazoa > Chordata > Mammalia > Primates > Hominidae > Pongo > Pongo abelii. Next base: position 66,712,144 of record NC_071998.2, on the reverse strand, counting down.
TTCCATAGTATATATGTACTACATTTTCTTTATTCAGCCCACCATTGATGGACACCTAGGTTGATTCCATATGTTTGCTATTGTGAATAGTGCTGTGATAAACATATGAGTGCAGGTGTCTTTTTGTCAGAAGGATTTCTTTTCTTTTGGGTATATATAAATATACTGGATATATTTGGGTATATACCCAGTAGTGGAATTGTTGGGTCAAACAGTAGTTCTGTTTTAAGATCTTTGAGAAATCTCCAAAGTGCCTTCCACAGTGGCTGAACTACTTTACATTCACACCAACAGGGTATAAGCATTCTCTTTTCTCCACAGGCTTGCCAGCATCTGTTGTTTTTTGACTTGTTGATAATAGCCACCCTGACTGGTATGAGATGTTACCTTTTTGTTTTGATTTGCATTTCTCTGATGTTAGTGATGTGGATAATTGTTTCATGTTTGTTGTCTGCTTGTGTTTCTTCTTTTGAGAAGTGTCTGTCTCTGTCTTTTGCTCATTTTTTAAGGTTTTTTTTTGTTTTTTGTTTTTTTTTTTGCTTGTTGAATTAAGTTCTTTGTAGATTCTGGATGTGAAACCTTTGTCAGATGTTTGTTTACTCTGTTGATAGTTTCTTGTGCTGTGCAGAAGCTCTTGAGTTTAATTAGGTCTCACTTGTCAATTTTGTTTTTGCTGCAATTGCTTTTGATGACTTAGTCATAAATTCCTTCCCAAGACCCATATCCAGAATGTTGTTCCCTAGGTTTTCTTCTAGGATTTTTATAGTTTGAAGTCTAACACTTAAATCTTTAAACCATCTTGAGTTAATTTTTGTATATGGTGAAATACAGGGGTATAGTTTTATTCTTCTGCACATGGCTAGCCAGCTATCCCAGCACCATTTATCAAATAGGAAGTGCTTTCCCCATTGCTTATTTTCGTCAATTTTGTTGCAGAGCAGATGGCTGTAGGTGTATGAATTTATTTCTGGATTCTCTACCCTGTTTCATTGAGCCATATGTTTGTTTCTGTACAAATACCATGCTGTTTTGGTTACTGTGGCTTTAAAGTATAGCTTGAAATTGAGTAATGTAATGCCTCCAGCTTTCTTCTTTTTGCTTAGGATGACTTTGGCCTATTCAGGCTCTTTTTTGGTTCCAAATAAACTTTAGAATAGTTTTTGCTACTTCTGTGAAATTGACATTGGCAGCTTGATAGGAATAGCACTGAATCTCATAGCTTTGAGCACTATGGCCACTTTAATGATATTGATTCTTCCAATCCATGAGCATGGGATATTTTTCCATTTGTTTGTGTCATCTCTGATTTCTTTTAACAGTGTTTTGTAGTTCTCATAGAGATTTTTTTATCTCCTTGGTTAGATATAGTCCTACATATTTGTGAGGGCAGGAAGGGGGTTATTGTGAATGGGACTGCATTCTTGATTTGGCCCTCAGCTTGAACATTATTGGTGTATAAAAATGCTACTGATTTTTGTACATTGATTTTCTATCCTGCAGCTTTACCAGAGTCATTTTTCAGTTCTAGGAGCCTTTTGGCAGTGTCTTTAGGGTTTTCTAGGTATAGAATCATATCATCCACAAAGAGAGATACTTTGACTTCTTCTTTTCCTATTTGGAGAAAAGCAATGGTTTATTTTTAATAAAGTTTTTCATTTGGGATTGTCCTGATGTTTCCTCCTGTGTAAACTCAAGTTAGGCATCTGCAGCCAAACTACTACATGGGTCGTGTTGTGCCTTTCTTAAGACATCACCCCAGGAAGCACCCAGTGTCCATCTGTTCCTCTTTAGTGTTGTTAATCTGTACACTTGGTTTTGCATCTCAGAAATTTCCTCTAATTGCTATCCAGCACAACACCTGGACCTTGAAGGTGGTGAATAATTCTTGTAAGGCAACTAAGAGTAAACGTCTTCAGGATAGGCATGAAATGGAGTTTCAGAATTCAAAGCTCAGCATCAAGGCAGGAAGAGGTTATTGATATAATATAATGATATTAATAAATACCCCATTAATAATATTTGTAAGAAATGCTCACATTTATTGAGCCCTTCCCATGTGCCAAGTACTTTATTACATAGTTTAAATGTAATAGTTAAATAGTTTTCTATTGCTGCCATAACAAATTTCCATAAATTTAGCAGCTTAAAACATAAAAGTTTATTATGTCACAGTCCTGTAGGTTAGAAGTCTGGTAGAGATCTCAGTGGGCTAAAAGCAGAGTGGCAGCAGGGCTGGGTTCCTTCTGAAGGCTCTGGGAAAGGATCCATTTCCTCATTCAATCGGGCTGTTGACAGAGTTCTGTTCTTTGCAGTTGTAGGCCTGAGATATCCATTTCCTTGCTAGCTATCAGCTGAGGGTTGTATCTGGCTTTTAGATGCTACCTGTATTTTTTGGCTTGGGCCGTCTCTTCTGCCAACTTCACGGCTATCAGTGATGGTCTCTGTCCTGTCTCATCTGTCTTTCTGATTGCAGTTGGAAAGGTTCTCCACTTTAAAGACTCATGAGTTCAGATTGAGTCCACTTAGCTAATTCAGAATAATCTCCCCATCTCAAAATCTTTAACCTTAATCTCATCTTCAAAGTCCTCTTGCTATGTAGGGTTACATATTCACAGGCTCTGAGGATATGAGCATGGACATCTTTTGGGGCCTATTATTCTGCCTACTACAGATGGGTTATCTCATTTAATACTCCCACCAATACTGTGAGACAGATATGGAAATTATCCTCCATTTACATGAGGAATCTGAGGCTGAAGTGAATTTCCCCAAAGCACACAACTAGCCTCTTACAGCTGAGCCAGGATTAATTTCTAACAGAAGGATTTATCTAAGCTGGGAGATTTAAAATTTTACTTTGGCAGCAGAATCCTTTACCAAATGAAAACTTACAAAAAATCAAATAACCTAACAAGATGAAAGCAAAGCTGTCCTGGCTAAATAGGGAGAAGTGGATGGTGAGGAAGAGAAAGGGCTTCACAGAAGAGAGGTGGCAAGCTGCTGATTTGGGCCACTGGTCCAGCCCAGCCCCCCCTGCTTCCAGATGAGGGAGGGAGACCCAGAGACTGGGTTGAAATGACTCACCTGAGGTGAGCCCTGAGGCTGAAGTATGGCTCTTCTATGCTCCACAAGGGCCCTTTCAAATCATTCACCATAGATTTACATGTGAGGATGCTGACATTGACTTGGTTGAACATTATGGATTACCACCTGCATGTGGTAAGCATGATTCAAGGAGCTGATGAAACAACAGTAAATAGAACCGATCAAGTCTCTGCCTGCCTGGAAGTTACATTTTAAGTGAGGGAAGAAATACAACATACAGATATTAAAAGTCAATAAAACATCAAAATATCAGATACTTATATCTGATCTGCTAGAATTAAAGTAGGATGACTGAAGTGAGTGTGTGTGTGTGTGTAGTGTAGACAGAGAGGGAGGGAGGCTGAATTGGGTGCTGAGGATAAGCCTCTTAGGAGCTGACATTTAAACTGAGATGTGATGACAGGAAGGAGCCAGCCACATTGGTATCTTGGGAAAAACATTCCAAGTAGAGGGAATAGCTAGTGCAGGGCCCTGGGGCAAGAATGGGCTACAGCAATCATGACTAGGGCCCTGCAGTGTAGCTGGAGTGTGAGGTGAGGAACAAGAGGTAGACACTGAGGCCAGAGATGTGCAGGAGACTAAAGTTAATAAGGCTCTTTTGAATAAAGTACACATCTGTCAGTCACCAAGCATTATCTACTAGTTCTAGCTTCAGACAGATGTATTATAGAATTCCCAAGTAAAGGATCACTGGCTTCTTGGCAGAGTAAAAGCATCATGCGCCATCATATGAGGTGTTTGTTAATTGGGCATAGCTCTGATGCTCTCCCTGGTTGCTTGCTAGGGTCCCAAGTGGCCCATCCTATTAATGCACATTTGGGCACATGATGTGACAGTTGGACAATAGCTTTGGGTAACTGTCATTAGCCATGTGCACCATGGCGAAGTGAAGTTGTTACTGACTTCTTGGTTCAGATTTGCATTTCAACATTCAAGGGAGTAAATGACCGTACTCAGTCTTAAGGAATAATTGACATAATTTATCTTTAAAATCTCAGTAGGTCAATCTTGCCATTTGTAAAACTTTCCAGTTGCTCCTTTGCTGAGCACACAAAACGAATTTACTTCTGAGCTGAGTCCTTGCATGCCAAATTTTTACAGCCTTAAATAGTATTTTTATCACTACTATAAATAGTTCTTGACTTACCTCCCACAGACCCTTTAGGGCTGAAGGCAAGAGGCCTCCCTAATTCACTTGTTTCAATTCATGTAAGATTTCTAAGTTGAAGCCAGGTCATTTGGATAATATTTCAAATGTACAGGCTGTATTTCTGCTAAACACAATAAATCTGAAATTTTACAATTAGCTTGGGCAGCTAGCATGGTTGCACTGGGCTTTCCAATAAGCACCCCTTCAAAAGAACTTTCCTTCTGTCTCAAGACTCACCTCCAAACCTGACCCAAAGGCTCAATGTCGTCACTCAAATGCTGGGGTCATGGTAATGTGGAGTCTATATTTTTGGGTTGATTTTATTTTTCCAGTGGAAGATCCAGGTTACTAGCAATTATGGGAGGGCATAGAATTCTACCATGATGGTAAATCAGGCTGTCAGCTCTTTCTGGTCCATAACAGAGGTTGGAGAGACTGATAAACTTTTCTATTCTAATATTCTACCACCTACCCCTCTGGAGATAATGCCATGTCTGTGCTCTTGCCCTGGTGATCTGATTGAGTGGGGACTGTTCTCCCAGTGTCCCCAGGGCCCTCCCTGTCCCTGGGAGCTGTGGAATAAGGACCTGAGAGGTAGACATCCTTGGGTTACCTGCCTGGTTCATACAAAACGTTATTCACTTGTCTCACCTAATAATGGATAGTTTATAGCTAGTCAGAACACACTGTCTTTATGGAAAACATATACATATAGGAAAACATATATACATAAAGGAAAGTTGGTTGCTACAGATGGCCACAGGCACAGCTGCGAGGAAAAAAGTTTTGGTTCACCCAGTCACATCATCAGTGAGAACATGACTAAGGTTTGGAGAGGTCAGCCTGGATACCCCTTGCCTTCCACTGCTTCAATTTGGGGTACTTGGCCAAAGGGTGATCAGTGAGGCATGGCCCTGTCCAGATCCTGCCCCTGGACCTGGTCCTTCTCCAGCTTGCTGCAGCGTTTGGTCCCTGTTCTGCTTCTGACGGCCCCGGCTGGCCCACTGTGCTGGAAGCTGAACTGGAGGCTGCGGGGAGGACTGGAGCCAAATTTTCCCTGGTGGGAGGTGCAGAGAGACTTTGTGGAAAGGATGAGTCTGGATGCCTACCAAATTACCCTCCTGTTGACTTTTGGAAAGCAGGAATTTCAGGCTCTAGAGGTGCAGAGGCAATTTACTGACACTCATCATTGGCCCAACTCTCAGTTGGAGACCAGCCTGTTGAGCAGCTGGGTATCAACATGCAGATGCTCCTGCCTCATCCACACACAGCATCTCTCTATTCTGGTGTCTGCTCTGTGACTTAAACCAATTTTTTTTTTTCTCCTCAACCAGTGGAGCTTGAAGCTCTTCCTACCATCTGGTAAAGGACTATGAAATAGCAGTTTGGTTGTGGCATAGGGAGGTGGAGAGTTGGGGGGTGAGATGAGGACAGCTAATAACAGGCACAGAAGTCACAGATAGTTACTGAGTGCCTCCCTGTTGACAGGCACTGTGTTAAGTGCTGTGACACAGTGGTGCATGTCAGACATGTGGCTTCAGATACACCAACAGGTTTCTCAGAAAAAGGGTGAACGTGGAGAGAAAGCAAATTAAATTTTGTTTTGATATTCACAATAAAGCCTCTTGGTTCCTCTCTCTTGAAGAACTCAAGATATGAGCACCTTTCTAGTTTTCATCATAATCTCTAGGGACGTATTAGGAGGTACAAGGAAGGCAATTTATGTGATGCTTTCCTTTATAAAACAGGATAGAATTAAGAAACAAAAAATGTAAAGGGCTTGCTCAAGATTTTCACTGTGTTAGGGGAAGGATGGACATGAATAGAGACTAAGATTTCTGACTCAATTTTCCACACTCTTGCAAAACTAAATGAGACCTAACCATCTGAAGTTCTAGTCACTACTGCCAGACTCATTTTTATTTTTCTTTAAGCTTGGTGAACAGACATGAGCTGGGGTCTTGATTGCCTAAGGATTTCAGAAAAATCGAAGATATTTCACTAAAAGGAAGTAATTTGGCAATGGTTTTCCAGGTTATTATTCCTAATCATGCAGAATCATTCTCACTAGTTTCCAGATTCATCTGTAAAGGTGAATCCATCCCTCCAGCTCAACTGCCCTTGGACGTTTAATGTCACAGACCCCACATTGCTTTCGAGACTGGCAGACGGTCTTCTGAACCCTTCACCCTGTGTGTCCGGCTCGACCACACTCCGCTTTTGTTTAACGAGGTTTGTTTTGGAAGTACTTGGCTCAGTTCTCTCTGCAAGCTTACGTGATCCAGACAGACTTGGCTCACAGCTCCACTTCGCAGGTCAGTTACACAACAAGTAGGAGGAACTTTGATTATACCCGGCTCCGGGGGAAATAGCGTAATAGCATGAAGAGCCAAGATGATGAGCTAATTGCTCTAGAATTGAACTTAAGATACCTCGCCACTATGTTCTTCTCTCCCATAACTCTAAGAATGTGAGATTGAATGTTGGAGAAGGAGCAAAGGAAATGTCAGGAGACACAACTAAGGAACAGAGAATGTAATCAAGAATGAAACAAATGCAGCAGACCGACCTTTGCACAACTTTCATTTATGTTCTTTAGGAAAATAGTGTATGAGTGCAGTCTACTTTGGAAAAAGAGCAACTATTTGGTTGGTCTGTGGGTTTGGAGCCAGGCAGTCCTAAGTCTGAATTTGGCTCTAACACTTGCTAGCTGTGTAACTTTGGGCAAATGACATAAGCTCCCTGGGCATTGGTTTTCTCATCTATAAAATGAGGATAAGGAATTTTTTTCTTCTTTTTGAGACAGGAACTATTTCCACTGCCCACGCTGGAGTGCCATGGTGCCATCATAGTTCACTGCAGCCTCAGCCTTCCGGGATCAGACAATCCTCCTGCCTCAGCCTTCTAAGTAGCTGGGACTATGGGTGCGTGTCACCACACCAGGCTAACTTAAAAAAAAATTTTATTTGTAGAAATGGGGCCTTGATGTGTTGGCCAGGCTGGTTTTGAACTCCTGACTTCAAGTGATTCCCCTCACCTGCAACACTGACCGCCCAAAGTGCTAGGATTACAGGTGTAAGCCACTGAGCCCAGCCTATCATAAGGATTTTGAGCAGAGAGAATTACATTGAAGATTAGAGGTCATGTTTGTAAAATGTCCACCTAGCTGAACAATACATTCTAATATAATGTATCTGCCTCTCTTTCAGCTTCCATTCTCAACACAGTATCTTAAACAGATGTTGAAGTTATCTGTTTCTATATCTATCTTAATCAGTGGCTTTCAACTCTGATTGCACATTAGAATTAGTCAGGGAGTTTTTAAAAATTATTATTTTTATTTTTTTGAGAGAGAGTCTCTTTCTGTTGCCCAGGCTGGAGTGCAGTGGCATGATCACAGCTCACTGAAACCTCAATTTCCCAGGCTCAGGCAATCATCCCACCTCAGCCTCCCTAGTAGCTGGGACTACAGGTCTGTACCACCACACTCAATTAATTTTTGTATTTTTAGTAGAGATGGGGTTTCACCATGTTGCCCAGGCTGATCTCAAACTCCTGGCCTCAAGTGATCCACCTACCTCAGTCTCCCAAGGTGTTGGGATTACAGGCATGAGCCACCATGCCTGGCCAGGGCATTTTTTAAAAATACTGATGTCCACACCTCATTCTAGACTAATTAAATCAGAAACATTGGGAATAGGTGTCAGCACCTGCATTTTACAGCTCCCCAGGATCCTAGTGTGTACCCAGAGCTGAGAACCTCTGGCCTATCGCATTTGCATGTGAGCCACTTAGGAGCAAAGAACAAGTTTTATTCATCTTTATATCCCCATGCCTAGCCTGATGTAGATGCTCAGGAAATATTTCTTGAATCTAACTCAAAAACTGAAAGATGCTGTTCAGATTTCCAAGACGTGTCTTATATGGGCTAATACATTTTTTAGGCAGCAAACAAAGGCAAGAGACAGCAGCACTTGCTATTGTCACAGTAGGCATTTGAAAAATGACACTAAAGAAGGGTCAAGGTCCTTTTAGCTGACAGCCTACTTATTGACTATAAGGCATTGACCACTGGTCCTCTTCTTGACTCATCAGTTGCCAGAGATAAAAGAAGTGAGGTAACAGAATACTTGGGGAAATTTCATCTCTTTTTTTTTTTTGAAATAGTGACTTCTTCAAAAGAATTGCTTTGAGAGAAGAAAAAAGTTAGATATTTCCAAGGTAAGACAATGGACAAGTTCAGAGGAGCAGAAGAGAAATCATTTATTGAAGCATATCAGGCACACATTTGGGACTATTTCATGTGCAAACACACAATGTGAAAGCTCAGAATATGCCAGCAACAGTCCCATGACCAATAGTCATTCCCCTGTGAGACTGTCACCATTACACACAATCATTATTTTCTCTCTTTTCTGCAGGCACATGGTAAGATTGCACCTCTCCACTCTCTGATCCCAGGCGTAATCATGTAACTTGCTTTAGCCAAAAATACGTAAGCAGGAGGTACAAGTGCCACATCCTGGAGAAACCTCTAAGAGCCAGTGTCTGCTTTGCCTCTGCCATGGCAAGATAGTGGCTGCTCTATCAACCTGGTGCTGAATTAAGGATCACGCAGAGCAGAGTTCTCAGCTCACCCATGATGAAGATGTAACATGAGAGAGAAATAAACCTGTGTTGTTTGAAGTCACCGAGATGTGGGAAATACAACCCTGTATATCCTAGTGTTTACTTATAACAAAGAGCTTCTAAGCCAACTACTTCCTTTGTGAAGACAGGGAGCAAAGTTAGGCACAAGGTTGCTCCAAACAAACTGCTTCTGAACTACTCTGTCATTTCCCATATGCATAAAATTGGTCACATTTCAACATTTCTCTAACACTCAGTTTCCCCATATGTAAAAATTGTTGGGTTGCAGATGTGAAAACACATCACGTACATTAAGTGTGTAGCCTGGTGATGCTTGATAAATATTAGGCTATACAGTCCTATTATATGTGGAATAAACAGAACAAGTGATAGGAAAGCAGAAAGCACAAAAGTACATAATAAATATGCACCAAATGAATCAATGAAGAAAGCCTGGATGAGTAAGGGACAATGAAACTGCACAATGTCTGCAAGTTCTTCCAACTTTGTGTTCTCTTTTTTAAAGGTTTTATGTCTTCTTAGTACCCACCTGTGAAATGAGGTATCATTTAGACAATGAGGGAGCAGGGAGGCTCTAATGAATACAAAATAGAAACAATCAGTTTATAATTTTTTTAAAGACAGAACTGTCTAATGGAGCTTGTTTCTCTTATCTTCAGAAACTATTGACATTGCATTTATATTCTAAACCTTCCTCTGAAGCTGGCTCTGAGTATGGCCTTAAAAAAAAAAAAGAAGAAGAAGAGGCATCCTGAATGTCCCTTCCCCATCTGCCCATGGAGACGATAGTCAGTAACTCCCTGGGTCATGCACTAAGGTTGGCTACACAGTGGATGATGCACTAGGTCCCTGAAAAGACGATGCTTTATGAATGCTGAGTAGCAGTTTTACAATCAGCCACTTCCTTCCAATTTAAAGGAGACACACTGCTAGTATATATTTTATTCTGCAATATATTTGGTTTGGAAGGTACCAAAATGGTTTGACACCGTTCTTGTGCCTCTGAAAGTATGTGGAAATGTTCCAGTGAGAGATCTGAGTAAAAGTGAAATAGATAGCAATCAATGTCCACAGTATTTAATTTGAAAACCTTGCATATCTGCTGCATTAGCAAATTAAAGAGTGAACTTCATGTCTTCCATATCGCCAATACTTTTTCTATGAACTAGGGTCTCACTTCTTATGGAAAGATGGAGTAGTAAGAGTAAATGAGGTTGGTTCTCTAAGTCCTAGATTTGAAGCTTGAATTTAATGTGGGTTGAGATGAAAAGGGTTAGGGTGTCTCCTGCCAATCACACACTTATAATAGAACCCACTTTCCATAGAGCACGAAGGTCCTTTGTAGAGGTAAACGAAACTGAAGGAAGGTAAAGTGATGGGGAGGATGCCACGGCTAACTGAAAATATGCTCACTGACTCTCTCAGTCTTGCTGCTGTAGAGCTCGCCCCTGTGTGCTCAATCCCATCTCAGAACCTTCCAGATGTAGGCCCTGAAGGCTGACAGCTCTAGATGAGCAGTGAACCCAAATTAATTTGCATGACTATGAAGAACAGTGTCACTGTTTGACTGGTTGAGTCAGTTATGTTATTGGGCATGAAGCTGCAGCCAAAACTAAGTATGATGGCTTTAGTATGAAGGACTGAGGAAAGGGGTAGAAAAGAAGGCTTTCTTTTATCTTATTTTTATTATTATTATTATTTTTTTCCGAGACAGAGTCTCGCTTCTGTCACACAGGCTGGAGTGCAATGGCGCGCGATTGCGGCTCACTGCAAGCTCCGCCTCCCAGGTTCACGCCTTTCTCCTGACTCAGCCTCCCGAGTAGCTGGGACTACAGGCATCCGCCACCATGCTCGGCTAGTTTTTTGTATTTTTAGTAGAGACGGGGTTTCACCATGTTAGCCAGGATGGTCTCGATCTCCTGACCTTGAGATCTGCCCACCTCAGCCTCCCAAAGTGCTGGGATTACAGGTGTGAGCCACCGCGCCTGGCCTCTTTTATCTTTTTATAATTGCAAAAAAGCATAATATCCTGCTCTAGAATCAGAAGGGAAGAACATTAGCTGGTATGATTAGAATGTAATAAAATACATGAGTTTTGGTCTGGGGCTATTCAGGGTCAAGTCCTGATTCTACTAGTTACCAGCCTAGTGAACTTATCCACATTTCTAAATGTTCTGACCTTTATGTCTTCAGCTGAAAAATGAGAACAATAATTATTATATCTATTCCATAGAGTTAAGTCAGGTAATATATTTAAAAAACTTAGTACAGCACCTGGCACATTAGTAAGTATTCAATAAATGCTAGCAATTCAGTTACTATATTATACAGAATCAGCAAAGAGAACATTAATGGAATCATTCTAATGTTGAAGTACTTTTCTTTTCTTTTTTTTTTTTTTTGAGACAGAGTCTCGCTCTGTCACCCAGGCTGGAGTGCAGTGGCACAATCTCGGCTCACTGCAAGCTCCGCCCCTCCAGATTTAAGCAATTCTCCGTCTCAGCCTCCGGAGTAGCTGGGATTACAGGCGTGTGCCACCATGCCCGGCTAATTTTTTTGTATTTTTAATAGAGACGGGGTTTCACCATCTTGGCCAGGCTGGTCTTGAACGCCTGACCTCGTGATCCACCCGCCTCGGCCTCCCAAAGTGCTGGGATTACAGGCGTGAGCCACCGCGCCTGGCCTTCTTTCTTTCTTTAGAGTTGGGGTCTAACTCAGTCACCCAGGCTAGAGTGCAGTGGCTTGATCATAGCTCACTGCAGCTTTTAACTCCTGGGCTTAAGTGTTCCTCCCACCTCAGTATCCCAAGCAGCTGGAACTAGAGCCATGCACACCACACCTTGACAATTTTTAAATTTTGTGTACAAATGGTGTCTGGCTATGTTGCCCAGGCTGGTCTCGAACTCCTGGCCTGAAGCCATCCTCCTGTCTTGGCCTCCCAAAGTGCTGGGATTACAGGTCTGAGCTACCATGCTTGGACTACTTTTCAAGTCAGATTGATTAAAATACAATTTTCATAGTGTAACTTTTGCCCTTTTTATGTGTACAGTTCTATAAATTTTGACAAACGCTTATAGTCATGCAATCACTCCAACAATCAAGATATAGGACATTTCTAAAACCCCAAATAGCTCTATCAGGCCCTTTATTTTTATTATAATGTGGTTATTACTAAGGTAAAGTTCGTAATTTATTCAGCTTTCTTTAGTTTTTACCTAGTGTCTTTTCTCTGTTTCAGAATCCCACCCGAGATGCCACATTACATTTACTCATCATATCTCCTTAGGCTCCTTTCGGCTGTGACAGTTTCTCAGACTTGATTTGTTTAATGAACTGGACAGTTTTGAGTATTAATCGGGTATTTTACAAAATGTCCCTCCATTGGGATTTGTCTGATATTTTCTTCACTACTAGACTGGGGTCATGGTTTTTTGGCAGAAAGACTACAGAGGTAAAGTGGTTCTCATTACATTGTATCAAAAGTACATTCAATACATATGATTTATCCCTGGTGATGTTTCCCTTAATCACATGTATGACGTAGTGTTTGTCAGCTTTCTACACAGTAAAGTCCTTCTTCCCCTGCCCTTTCCAAACTGTGCTCTTGGATGAAAGTCACAGTTAAGAAGTAGTAGGGAGTGATGCTCCACTTTCTTTCTTTCTTTTTTTGAGACAGAGTCTCACTGTCACCAGGCTGAAGAGCAGCAGTGCCATCTCGGCTCACTGCAACTTCTGCCTCCCAAGTTCAAGTGATTCTCCTGGCTCACCCTCCTGAGTAGCTGGGACTACAAGCACGCACCACCACGCCCAGCTAATTTTTGTATTTTTAGAGACAGGGTTTCACCATGTTGGCCAGGATGGTCTCGATCTCTTGACCTTATGATCTGCCTGCCTCAGCCTCCTAAAGTGCTGGGATTACAGGTGTGAGCCACCGTGCCTGGCCTTCACTTTCTTAAAAAAGGAATATTTAAATAAGTTATTTGGTATTCTTTTGCATGAAAGATTTGTCGCCTCCTTCCTATTTACTTATCCACCATTTATTTATGTTTGTATGAACTCGTGGATACTTATTTTATTCTTTGAGTTATAATCTAATACCATTCTATCTATATTATTGGCCAAATTGTTCCAGCTTAGGCCAGTGAGAGCTCTTCAGTTGGCTCTTGTGTCCCTTTGACATATTTCCATCATTGTGGATTTTTTCCTTTGAGCACCTCCTTACTTTCTGCAGTCAAATGCTTTACCTCTGAGCTATACCCCTTTCTATCCTCCTATATTCTGTCATTACAAGATGCTGCAGGCTCATCCTGTTTATTTCCTTTCCCAGTCGCCAAATCAGCCAATTCTCTAAGGAGCCTTGGTATTGTTTATTGGAGAATGGTATTAGAAACCACAATCAAGGCATTTGTGTTTACTGCTGCTGGGGTATTGTAGCTTTTAAGTCCTTTCTGCTGATAGAGCACTTCAGACATAGAGCACTGTCTCAAAATAAAATAAAAATACTTATGCATTTTCTTGATTGTTTTATCTCTTTATTCTTTTTTTAATTCCGTAATGTTCACTTTTCCCCCAAAATATTGAATTTTCTTTCCAAGTACAGGCCAACTGTCTTATAGATACCCCACATTCTTGATTTATCTTGTGATTATCTTGAGGCTAAATAAGACTTTTCTTGACCTCAGCATCATTGACATTTTGGACTGGGTATTTCTTTATTGTGGGGGAGCAGTCCTGCGCGTCATAGAATATTTAGTAGCATCCTTAACCTCTATCCACCAGATGCAAGTAACAACCTTCCAGTCACGACAATCAAAACTGTCTGAAACATCGACAAGTATTTCATGGAAGCATAATTGCCTCCAGTTGAAAATGAGTGATCTAGACATTTTTGTCAATACGAGGTGGGGGCTGGGTACGGTGGCTCACACCTGTAATCCCAGCACTTTGGGAGGCCAAGGTGGGAGGATTGCTTGAGGCCAGGAGTTTGAAACTAGCCTGGGCAACATAGCTAGACCCCACCTCTACAAAAAATAAATTAGTCCAGGCTAATAGTGCATGCCTGTAGTCCCAGGAACTTGGGAGTCTGAGGGGGGAGGATCACTTGAGCTCAGGAGCCATGATCAAGCCACTGCACTCAAACCTGGATGACAGGGGGACCCTGTCTCAAAACAAAACAACAAAACAAAAAGAATATGAGGTGATATTATCTACTCGAGTATCACATCAGGAGACATACGATGTCAGGTTTACGGAACTGATAATAGTGATGTTATGTATAATAACTTGTTTCAGTTGGTAGCCAGCAAATCTCTTCATTGTAATTAACTATTAATTGTGGTAGTACTTTGAGTCTGTATGATGATCTTGTTCCATAGCAATTTTCCACCCAGTGTGTTTAAAGCTACTTATGATTTGATGATTCTCCTTTGGGTTCATATACTAGGGGATGCAAAATGATGATTTCCTAATTCTTTCCTGAAATACATGACAGCTGAACTTTTTCTGTAAAGAAGAGCTTTCCCTTTTATTCTATTCCCCTCTCTCTTCCTTTTTCTTCACTATTGATGCATGGATTTAAAATATTAATTGAGTTGGAATTATCACCCATTTAAAAAAAATGCTCTAATTGTCCTACATTTGGCTAGCGGGAGTCCATTCACACTACTTACTATGTCACTTGTTATGAATATGTAAAATATTTATCTGGTTCAAATCAAAACTAAAAAGATACAGCAAGGTTGGGTGTGGTAGATCATGCCTGTAATCCTAGCACTTTGTGAGGCCGAAATGGGAGGATTGCTTGAGGCCAGGAGTTCAAGACCAGCCTGGTCAATATAGTGCAACCCCATCTCTTAAAAAAAATTAAAAAAAAAAAAAGATTAAGGTCAGGAGCGGTGGCTCGTGCCTGTAATCCCAGCAATTTGGGAGGCTGAGGCTGGCGGATCACGATGTCAGGAGTTCAAGACCAGCCTGGCCAACATAGTGAAACCCTGTCTCTACTAAAAATACAAAAAATTAGTCAGGTGTGGTGGCAGGTGCCTGTAATCCCAGCTACTTGGGAGGCTGAGGCAGGAGAATTGCTTGAACCTGAGAGGCGGAGGTTGCAGTGAGCCAAGATCGTGCCATTGCACTCCAGCCTGGGCGACAGGGCGAGACTCTGTCTCAAAAAAAAAAAATAAATAAAATAAATAAATAAATAAATAAAAAGATATAGCTAGTGAAGTCCTGCCCATCTCCTTTACCTTTCTCTATAGGTAAACACTTTCATTAGTTTCTTAGTTATCTTTTTTCTCTTTGCAGAAGTAAATAAAAATGTAAATACACTCATACATTTTATCTCACCATTTTCTTACCACAAAGGTAGCGAGAGACAGGACTAGCTGGATTTCCTAGGCTGACTAAGAATCCCTAAGCCTAGCTGGGAAGGTGACTTCATCCACCTTTAAACATGGGGCTTGCAACTTAGCTCACACCCGACCAATCAGAGAGCTCACTAAAATGCTAATTAGGCAAAAACAGGAGGTAAAGAAATAGCCAATCATCTATCCCCTGAGAGCACAGTGGGAGGGACAATGATCGGGATATAAACCCAGGCATTCAAGCCAGCAACGGCTACCCTCTTTGGGTCCGCTCCCTTTGTATGGGAGCTCTGTTTCCACTCTATTTCACTCTATTAAATCTTGCAAGTGCAGTCTTCTGGTCCGTGTTTGTTATGGCTCAAGCTGAGGTTTTGCTCACGTCCACCACTGCTGTTTGCCGCTGTCGCAGCGTCTACCACTGCTGTTTGCCGCTGTCGCAGCGTCCACCACTGCTGTTTGCCGCTGTCGCAGACCTGCTGCTGACCTCCATCCCTCTAGATCAGGCAGGGTGTCCACTGTGCTCCTGATCCAGCGAGGTGCCTATTGCCACTCCTGATCTGGCTAAAGGCTTGCCATTGTTCCTGCATGGCTAAGTGCCTAGGTTCATCCTAATCGAGCTGAACACTAGTCACTGGGTTCCACGGTTCTCTTCCACGACCCACAGCTTCTAATAGAGCTATAACACTCACCTCATGGCCCAAGATTCCATTCCGTGGAATCCGTGAGGCCAAGAACCCCAGGTCAGAGAACATGAGGCTTGCCACCATTTTGGAAGCGGCCTGCCGCCATTTTGGAAGCCACCTGCCACCATCTTAGGAGCTCTGGGAGCAAGGACCCCTGGTAACAGTAGCATACTATGTGTACTTTTGCGCCTTGCCTACCGTGTAACAGTGTGTCATGAAATCACCATCAGTTCATACAGATCGTCTTTGCTCTTTTGGTAGCTGCAGAGTGCTCTATTGTGTATATGTACCCCATTCATTCAACCAATTTTCCATGGACAAGCATTTAGGTTGTTTCTGATAGTTTACTACTACAAGTAACACCACAATAAATAGCATGGTGAATATGCTGTTTTGAATCCGAGGATGTATGTCACCAGGGTAAATTCCTAGACGGGGTGTTGTGGGGTCAAAGGGTAAATGCATATGGAGTTGTGTTACACTGCCAAATTTCCTTCAACAGCCATTGTACCATTTTGTCTTCCCACCAGGAGGCAATAACAGTGGTGTTTGCTTTCCTACAACCTTGCCTATAGAACTTATAAGCTTTTGAATTTTTGCCAGTCTGATAAATTAGAAATGGTATCTCACGGTAGTTTGTTTTTTTTTTTTTGAGACGGAATCTTGCTCTGTTGCCCAGGGTGGAGGGCAGTGGCGCAATCTCGGCTCACTGCAACTTCTGTCTCCTGAGTTCAAGTGATTCTCCTGCCTCAGCCTCCCAAGTATTTGGGACTACATGTGTGCACCATCATGTTCAGCTAATTTTTGTATTTTTAGTAGAGACGGGGGTTTCACCATGTTGGCCAGGATGGTCTCAAACTCCTGAACTCAAGTGATCTGCCCGCCTCGGCCTCCCAAAGTACAAAGTGCTGGGATTACAGGCGTGAGCCACTGCGCTGGGCCTCTCACAGTTTTAATTTGCATTTCCCATACAATGAACAAGCATCTTTTTCTTATGCTTGAAGGCCATTTGTTTCATGTGATTTTTTAAAACATCTCTCCCTCTGTCCTCATAATTTCCTGGCTATCACTTTAGATTTGTCTGCTTTATTTTATATCTGGATTTCTGAAATAGTCTTCTGGCTGGTTTATCTACTAAAGCCTCTCTCCCTTTAATTATCCTGAACACAGTTAACGCAATAACCAAATTAACCTCTTAATACCCCCTTCAAGACACACACTCTCTCACTTCTGTTTTTAAAAGAACCTTCAATGATTCTCTTTTAGTCACAGAATACTTTTAACCTCATTAGTCTGGAATTCAAGATTTTGTTTTCAACCACTTCCCCAAACTTCTCTTTGCCTATTTCCTTAGATTTCCTCATTCCTTCTGCAAAATTAGTATACCTGGTGTCTCAAAATCCATAGCAGAAGCCTTTTTTTCCTGCTATTGTCCAAATATAAAGACCCCCTATAGTGCAGCTCTTCTCTCTTATCTGTCTAAATTCTATGTAAACACTAATGTTCACCTCAACTCCTATCTTCTTAAAAGCCTTCCTTGAACACTTCAGTGCCCACAAGTTCTCTTTTTTTAAAAAATCCTTTTGGTGCATATATTTGTCCCCTTATTTGGCAGTGACTTTTTACAGCCTTTCTCTTTTTTTTGCAATTCCTTAAAATTTTTAAATTTGGATATGTTTTATCCCAAGAGTGGAGACTAAGCCATTTCAATCTGCAAATACTGATACGTTTTCATGATCTCTAAGTTAAAACAAGGGCACATTAACCACTATATTTATTGATGAGGTAGAAAAGTAAGAACAACTTATGTAATTTGATTAAAATCAATCATCAAGTCAATGGTATATAATCAAGATGTCTGGATCTCAGGTTATAGTTAGGTGTCATAGCTATTGCTACATTCCCTAAATTAAAACAAACAAACAAACAAAAAATGTGCCTCAAAACATTAGGTAAAATTACTCCATTTACTTCTATCCTCAGCTAGTGAAGAAATATAATTTAAAACTCTTAGATTTATCTTAGTAGTTAAAATTTCCATTCAGGATACTGGTTAGAAAGAGAAAGAATTGACATCAAATATTCTCAGAACAAAATAGTATTATATAAAATGTTATCTATTTGTTTACAACTTGATAAAGAAGAGAAATTGAATCTCATAATTTAAAAAATCCTTATTTCATCTCAAAGTATCTAATTCAACACTTTCCTCCAGACGAAACAATCATTTTTGGTCATGAGTTTAGTTTTCTGCCTCCTTTTTGGTAATCTTTCCTTGGAATGACAGATAGCTAGCTCCACCCAGGAAATAGATGAGATTCCAGTTAATCTGGAATTTGAGGGTTTTTTTAAATTAGGTATAAAAGATAGATATTAATGCTCACTAAATAGCTGGAAAGGAATACAAAGCTAAAAAAGAAAAAAACCCAGGATTTTCAACAGCTAATTATTACATAATGTAGATGAAATGTCTCACAATGACTGATTTCACTTTTCTCTGACTCCCCTAGAGATCATCTAGACCTGGCCCAGAGATGAATCTACATTATTAAAATGGAATAAAGTTAAGTTCTCACCAAAGGTTGATGTCCCTTCTCACAGGAAGAATCTTGGGGAAATCTATAGTAAATTATTCAGATTTTTCAAGTTTGTATTTATCTGTTTAAAATTATAAAACTTAATAAACCATGGTCTGATCAAAGCTTCCTTACAGTTCTAATAGTTCATGAAAAATCATTTTTTAATTTTAAATATTTATTTATTTAGAGAAAGGATCTTGCTCTGTTGTCCAGGCTGGAGTGCAGTGGCATGAATACGGCTCACTGCAGCCTTGACTTCCCAGGCTCAGGTGATCCTCCCACCTCAACCTCCTGAGTAGCTGGGACCACAGGTGCATGCCACCACATTTGGCTAGTTTTTTGTATTTTGTTGTAGAGACAGGGTTTCACCATGTTTCCCAGACTGGTCTCAAACTCTTGGGCTCAAGTGATCTGCCCACCTTGGCCTTCCAAAGTGCTGGAATTATAGGCGTGAGCCATTGCACTTGGCCAAAATCATTTATTTTTGTATTATATGGTTTATTTTTTCTTCTTCTTGGTTCATAAACAAAGTTTGATTAGAGAAAACAGCAAATCTAAGACCCTGCGTATCCTAAGCCATTCATCTCTGCTTTGAATTTGGACAATTCTAAAATTCAATTCAACAAACATTCATGCATTAATTGCACATTTATTATGTCCTGGGCACTCTGCTAGTTCAGAGCATATAAGTCAAAGAGCTTGTTCTCAGGTAGTTTAGTGTCCAGGCAGAAAGGTGTATACATAGCAAATATTACACTAGTCACCTCTAAAAGGTATTCTCACTGGCCTAACAAAGGGAAACTAGAAAAGGGAGAATTTATTCTATTGGAGAGATCAACAAAGGGTTCAGAAATAAGGTGACAATTGGGTTCAGCCAAGTCAATCCAAGAATAAACGAGGCCCAATACGTAGAGATATTATAAATTAAGGGACATTTTAGAATTTAAAACGAGAAATTAGAGGTATTTAGAATGGTCTTGTCACCCTTTCTGGTGGTGTCACTGCACTTTATACCTGTCTCTACTCTGGCAGATTGTCTTCTAAGAGATTTCATTCCAGGTGTATCACTTGGGACAGATCCTGCTATCCCTTATAGTAGGATCACAGCCATATCACCCTTGAAATTCTCCCCACCAAGGCGAGCACTCAGCACACAGTAGACAAAGTTTCTTAAGTAATGAATGAACTGAAGAGCTTAATAGCATTTTGTAAAGTAAATCAAGTAAATCAAACTTTCTAATCTATCTCTTTTTGTGAGGTGAGTCTTTTGGATTTTGAATCCCCAGAGGGTCAGTGTCTGCTGTGGAGTCCATTTCCAGTGGCTTCCCCTTGGTCTCATCTTTAGCTGGGTCGGCTAAGTGGAGGATGAGGCCAATGCAAACACCCAGTGACCATGGTTTTCTTGTCACTGTTCCCACCTCCATGCTAAGATCCTCACTGATCCTGAAGGAGTTCACACACATTCATACATTCCTCTCAAGGTGTCTTGAAGCTATGGAAGGAAGATCTTCTTTTCTCTATGTGTATCTTGCTGGGTAGGCTTGCCCCACTGTCATCACTGAGCAGAGCCAAGAGAGCCCAAACCTCAGATTTTAGATTACACACAACCCGCCTCCAAGACACACAAAAGATGCTAGTATGGGCACACAACACACAACAGCAAAGATGCCAGAGAAGACCACAGAAATTAGCTGGGGTGTGAAACTTAACGGGAAAATATATCTGAAATGGGCAAACAGTGAAATCAAGATAACCAAAACATTCATCATTGCTCTGTACAAACTCACCTTCTATCACTTCACATGAGACAGCCACTGGAATTTGCTTATAGTTTTTTACTTCAGTACGTTTATTATTTATGCCTAGGTTTATTTTTTGCTTCCCAGGTAATTAGCATTTTGCCCTTAAATATCTGACTCTAAATTTTATCTTCTTCTTAAATGTTTATTAACTTTATTATGAGATTTTATTATCCAGTAATATAAGCATCATTTTATAGTGGACGATAATGGGGGAATGGTATTTAAGCTTCCAGAAACTGTATTTTCTAGTTACAGATATTATAGTATATGTATCTTTTCCATTTAAGGCAAAGAGTGGTGGTGATAGCCACAATATAAATTATAATTCATGTACAATATTTAAGTATTAGTTTCAAATTAGCTCAAAGAGAAGATTTAGAATATTCCTAGCACAACGAAATGTTAAATGTGTGAGGTGATGATATACCAGTTAACCTGACTTGATCATCACACATCATATGCAAATATCAAAGTATCACATGTATCCCCTAAATATGTAAAACTATTATGTATTAGTAAGAAAAAAATTAAGAAAATCCACTGGGTAAGGGAAATAAAAAGTCTGCTTTATTCTGGCACAATCTTACCCCTAGCAACTTCATGAGTGTTCTATAGAACAGCATTGGCCTCACTGGGCAACTTGTCAGAAACACAAATTCTCAGGCCCACCTTAGACCAGTGAATCAGAATCTGCATTTCAACAAATTCCCCAGGTGATTTGTGCCCACCTTGAAGTTTTAGAAGCTTCAGTGGTTGATTAGTCAACCAATCCCAGGGCTTCATGGAAGTTCCATGAAGAAAAATTATTCCATGAACTTTTCAGCTGAGTTTCCTTTCAAAGATCACATATGCTAATTATTTTTTATATGTTGCCTAAATGTACATTAAGAAACAATCCTGGAATTCAGTAACCTCCCTATTTTTCTTTTTTTTTTTTCTTTATCACCAATGCAATGGTGCCATGTGTTAACAAACTGTCTGCATCACCTCCTGCAGGCATGTGAAAAGGGAAGAAAGAAGGAGCCACTGACTTGAATTAAAGAGTTATATGTGAGAGTGACAAGTACTTTGCATTGCATGATGGGGAATTCAACTCCACTGTTACCACGATGCTTGATTCTCTAAGGGTTGTTTTAGGCTCCAAGCAACAGAGTCATTTTTATTTTCATTTTTATTGTTTTGAGATGGAGTCTGGCTCTGTCCCCCAGGCTGGAGTGCAATGGCACCATCTCGGCTCACTGCAACCTCCGCCTCCTGGGTTCAAGCAATTCTCCTGCCTCAGCCTCCCGAATAGCTGGGATTACAGGTGCCTGCTCTCACATCCAGCTAGTTTTTGTATTTTTAGTAGAGATGGGTTTTCACCATGTTGGACAGGCTGGTCTCGAACTCCTGATCTCAGGTGATCCACCCACCTTGGCCTCCCAAAGTGCTGGGATTACAGGCATGAGCCACCGTGCCCAGCCCAACAGAGTCATTTTTATAAAGGAAAACCCCCCTCCCTCTACCCACAAACTTTTGTGTTTTACACACCAAGTGAGTTACAGGAATTAGGCATTTCTTTGCTTGAGTTCATTCACTGTTAATCTTCCAAATGTGTCACCTTGAGAAGCTAAGGAGAGGCTGAGTCTTAGGCACCTGAAATGCGGTTGCTGGTCAGTAAGCTCCAACAACTCATTGACAACCAGAGGAAAAGGTGCCATGGCCTCCTTTTCTAAACTTGAGTTTCATAAAGACAAGAAACCCATTCATTGCTTCAAAAGCAAGTATTTCCTCACAGTGATCCTGTTTGTGTTGAAGAGAGCATACTTAAGACGTTGATGGTGACACTGAGGCTGACAGCAATGACAAGAGTGCCTGCTGGGGCAATGACAGGATGAAGATGTGTGGAAAAGGACTCAGCTATTTCAACTCTTTAGGTGACAAAGGAAGAGGACATACCCAAGCTGCATCCCAGACATCCTTCTTCACAAGGGACACATTCTTCATAGTCTGGGTCTTGGACTTCACCTACACAGACAGAGAAGTGAAAAACACAACTCATTTCCATTGAGTGGAGACAAGTTAATTGCTATAAAAATATGTTCGTGTGTAGCTTATTTTAAAGTAAATCATAGAACAATTATGAAGCCCAAAACCATCCTCGAGGATATATGTGGTTTCTACTTTTTAATCGCCTTCTATTAATTGAATAGATTGAATCAGCTTGATTGGGTACAAAGAGAACCAGGTTGGACCATATGCCATGCAGCTCATTTTGAAGTCAAGCTCATTGATTTTATTTATTAAAGAAGCCAGCTCTGCTTCTGGGAAAATGGAATTGGGTATGTAAATGAACAGGTTCTTTTTCTCTTTCTATCTGTGCTACTAAACACTTTTTTAAAAAGTTTAAAATCTTTTACTACATTCATAAACATTAAGGAGAAACAGACTTGAGTGTCTTAATTATTCTAAAAATGTCTTGGAGCTCTCTTCAGCACCAGACCAGGCATAATTCTTATACAGAGCAGGGCAATAACAGTCCATGGCATTCTTACATAGGAGAGAGCTGAAATTATAAGTGTTGTTTTTTAATTTCCTTCTTCACATAAAAGATAAGAAACTGGGCAATAACAACACATATGATTCACAGAACATTTTAATATTTTCAAGTAGTTTTAGGCTGGTCCTCACTGGCTTCTCAAAGCCACTCTGTCTTGATGCTGTGCTCTTCCTTTGACAGATGAAGACACCAAGGCATGGGCAAATTAGATGAGTTTTGCCTAGGGTCTCATGTATAGTAATTGGGAAGGAGAAAACTGTTGACCTGGACTTTTGGATTCTAATTTTATTTTCTCTCGCCTATATCCTATCCACAATCCCCCCACCCACCAAGATCATTTTCTTTTTCTTTCTTTCTTTTTTTTTTTTTTGAGATGGAGTCTTGCTCTGTCTCCTAGGCTGGAGTGCAGTGGTGTGATCTCGGATCACTGCAACCTCTGCCTCCTGTGTTCAAGCCATTCTCCTGCCTCAACCTCCTGTGTAGCTGGGATTATAGGCATGCAATACCATGCCTGGCTAATTTTTGTATATTTAGTAGAGACAGAGTTTCACCATGTTTCCCAGGCTGGTCTCAAACTCCTGGCCTCAAGTGATCCACCTGCCTCAGCCTCCCAAAGTGCTGGGATTAGAGGCATGAGCCACTGCACCTGGCCAATTTTCTATACACTTAGGTGCATTCCTATGACCTTGGATTATATCTGAGGAAACCCAGAGAAAGGGTGTGTGAACAGAGAGGGAGAGAGAAAGTTACCTCTCTCCCCACTAGGATATGGAGTCACCCAAAATTATCCCAAGTGCTGACATGCAAGCCAGGAAGGCAATTCAAGTCTCCAGGACATCCAGGGTGCAGCCCCTCCTCCCATGTTCGGGTGCTGGGCAAGGGCCCAGGAGCAGGCTTACCTTGTCCACACTCCAACTTCTGGCACGTGTGGTTGGTGGGCGCTATGAAGTAGCCCTTCATGCATCTTGTGCAGACATGCACGCTGTGGCAAAGCTCACAGTTGTCTGGACAGGGCAGGCAGGTGTTCCCTTTAGTGGCATAGTGGCCCTCTGGGCAGCTATCTCGACACTCTCCCTGGTACAGGAAGTGCTCTCTGCCATAGTTGTCTGATCAGTTACAGGGGCAATGAAAAGAGGGAAAATGTACAAAGTTAGCCATGAAGCTATTATAATGTAAGATATTATATTTTAAAAAGATGCGACTGATCATGGTGGATAAGCTTTTTGATGTGCTGCTGGATTCTGTTTGCCAGTATTTTATTGAGGATTTTTGCATCAATGTTCATCAAGGATATTGGTCTAAAATTCTCTTTTTTTGTTGTGTCTCTGCCAGGCTTTGGTATCAGGATGATGCTGGCCTCATAAAATGAGTTAGGGAGGATTCCCTCTTTTTCTATTGATTGGAATAGTTTCAGAAGGAATGGTACCAGCTCCTCCTTGTACCTCCGGTAGAATTCGGCTGTGAACCCATCTGGTCCTGGACTTTTTTTGGTTGGTAAGCTATTGATTATTGC
The DNA here is from genome assembly GCF_028885655.2 of Pongo abelii. Taxonomy (NCBI): domain Eukaryota; kingdom Metazoa; phylum Chordata; class Mammalia; order Primates; family Hominidae; genus Pongo; species Pongo abelii. Next base: position 66,687,764 of record NC_071998.2, on the reverse strand, counting down.
CACAATTTCAGCTCCTGTTATTGGTCTATTCAGAGATTCAACTTCTTCCTAGTTTAGTCTTGGGAGGGTGTATGTGTTGAGGAATTTATCAATTTCTTCTAGATTTTCTAGTTTATTTGCGTAGAGGTGTTTGTAATATTCTCTGATGGTAGTTTGTATTTCTGTGGGATCGGTGGTGATATCCCCTTTATCATTTTTTATTGCATCTATTTGATTCTTATCTCTTTTTTTCTTTATTAATCTTGCTAGCAGTCTATCAATTTTGTTGATCCTTTCAAAAAACCAGCTCCTGGATTCATTTATTTTTTGAAGGGTTTTTTGTATCTCTATTTCCTTCAGTTCTGCTCTGATTTTAGTTATTTCTTGCCTTCTGCTAGCTTTTGAATGTGTTTGCTCTTGCTTTTCTAGTTCTTTTAATTGTGATGTTAGGGTGTCAATTTTGGATCTTTCCTGCTTTCTCTTGTGGGCATTTAGTGCTATAAATTTCCCTCTACACACTGCTTTGAATGCATCCCAGAGATTCTGGTATGTTGTGTCTTGGTTCTCATTGGTTTCAAAGAACATCTTTATTTCTGCCTTCATTTCGTTATGTACCCAGTAGTCATTCAGGAGCAGGTTGTTCAGTTTCCATGTAGTTGAGCAGTTTTGAGTGAGATTCTTAATCCTGAGTTCTAGCTTGATTGCACTGTGATCTGAGAGATGCAAGGCTGGTTCAATATATGCAAATCAATAAATGTAATCCAGCATATAAACAGAACCAAAGACAAAAACCACATGATTATCTCAATAGATGCAGAAAAGGCCTTTGACAAAATTCAACAACCCTTCATGCTAAAAACTCTCAATAAATTAGGTATTGATGGGACATATCTCAAAATAATAAGAGCTATCTATGACAAACCCACAGCCAATATCATACTGAATGGGCAAAAACTGGAAGCATTCCCTTTGAAAACTGGCACAAGACAGGGATGCCCTCTCTCACCACTTCTATTCAACATAGTGTTGGAAGTTCTGGCCAGGGCAATTAGGCAGGAGAAGGAAATCAAGGGTGTTCAATTAGGAAAAGAGGACGTCAAATTGTCCCTGTTTGCAGATGACATGATAGTATATCTAGAAAACCCCATTGTCTCAGCCCAAAATCTCCTTAAGCTGATAAGCAACTTCAGCAAAGTCTCAGGATACAAAATCAATGCACAAAAATCACAAGCATTCTTATACACCAATAACAGAGAAACAGAGAGCCAAATCATGAGTGAACTCCCATTCACAATTGCTTCAAAGAGAATAAAATACCTAGGAATCCAACTTACAAGGGATGTGAAGGACCTCTTCAAGGAGAACTACAAACCACTGCTCAAGGAAATAAAAGAGGATACAAACAAATGGAAGAACATTCCATGCTCATGGGTAGGAAGAATCAATATCGTGAAAATGGCCATTCTTCCCAAGGTAATTTACAGATTCAATGCCATCCCCATCAAACTACCAATGACTTTCTTCACAGAATTGGAAAAAAACTATTTTAAAGTTCATATGGAACCAAAAAAGAGCCCGCATCACCAAGTCAATCCTAAGCCAAAAGAACAAAGCTGGAGGCATCACACTACCTGACTTCAAACTATACTACAAGGCTACAGTAACCAAAACAGCATGGTACTGGTACCAAAACAGAGATATAGATCAATGGAACACAACAGAGCCGTCAGAAATAATGCCACATATCTACAACTATCTGATCTTTGACAAACCTGACAAAAACAAGCAATGGGGAAAGGATTCCCTGTTTAATAAATGGTGCTGGGAAAACTGGCTAGCCATATGTAGAAAGCTGAAACTGGATCCCTTCCTTACACCTTATACAAAAATCAATTCAAGATGGATTAAAGACTTAAATGTTAGACCTAAAACCATAAAAACCGTAGAAGAAAACCTAGGCATTACCATTCAGGACATAGGCATGGGCAAGGACTTCATGTCTAAAACACCAAAAGCAATGGCAACAAAAGCCAAAATTGACAAATGGGATCTAATTAAACTAAAGAGCTTCTGCACAGCAAAGGAAACTACCAGCAGAGTGAACAGGCAACCTACAAAATGGGAGAAAATTTTCGCAACCTACTCATCTGACAAAGGGCTAATATCCAGAATCTACAATGAACTCCAACAAATTTACAAGAAAAAAACAAACAACCCCATCAAAAAGTGGGTGAAGGACATGAACAGACACTTCTCAAAAGAAGACATTTATGCAGCCAAAAAACACATGAAAAAATGCTCATCATCACTGGCCATCAGAGAAATGCAAATCAAAACCACAATGAGATACCATCTCACACCAGTTAGAATGGCAATCATGAAAAAGTTAGGAAACAACAGGTGCTGGAGAGGATGTGGAGAAATAGGAACACTTTTACACTGTTGGTGGGACTGTAAACTAGTTCAACCCTTGTGGAAGTCAGTGTGGTGATTCCTCAGGGATCTAGAACTAGAAATTCCATTTGACCCAGCCATCCCATTACTGGGTATATACCCAAAGGACTATAAATCATGCTGCTCTAAAGACACATGCACACGTATGTTTATTGCGGCATTATTCACAATAGCAAAGACTTGGAACCAACCCAAATGTCCAACAATGATAGACTGGATTAAGAAAATGTGGCACATATACACCATGGAATACTATGCAGCCATAAAAAATGATGAGTTCATGTCCTTTGTAGGGACATGGATGAAATTGGAAATCATCATTCTCAGTAAACTATCGCAAGAACAAAGAACCAAACACCTCATATTCTCATAGGTGGGAATTGAACAATGAGAACACATGGACACAGGAAGGGGAACATCACACTTCGGGGACTGTTGTGGGGTAGGGGGAGGGGGGAGGGATAGCATTGGGAGATATACCTAATGCTAGATGACGAGTTAGTGGGTGCAGCGCACCAGCATGGCACATGTATACATAAGTAACTTACCTGCACCTTGCGCACATGTACCATAAAACCTAAAGTATAATAATAATAATAATAATAATAATAATAAAAAGATGTCACTGAGTGCTTTTTTTCCTAGTGGATGAGGGGTGTAAGGATGGATTTAATGAAAAGTGCAATAGCTACATCCTTGTAGTTGAGAAGTTTTCCTTGCAGGGAATTATTTTCCAATATTTTATGTATTTCAGTGAACAGCGACTACTATCTGGGATGTCATTGCGAAACGATGCTCTGTGAATAACTACAATTCAAAATGTGTTTAACTTTCCCAAAGGCTCCTTTTGGTATCTGTGAAAGCTCTCAGAGTTGGGGGCTATAGAGAGCCCATGAGAATAAACACATGCGTAATGATCGACACTTTTTATGAAAGTGCAATCTTTTAAAATGATTTTGAATTGTTATCGGTCACATGCTTGCGTTAACTATCTAAGGTCTGAATTTCTGCAGAGCTGCCAATGCCTATAATGACAAGCTTATTGAAGCACTAGACCAAGCACACTTCTTTGATTCTTTTACGTGCGTTCCTGAGGGTTCCTGACTTCTGTCAACATTGGATTCTATAAGGAAAGAATCAGCAGTGCCCACAGCCTAACAGACCATGGGAATTTGTTCCTGGAGGGAATGAAAAAGCCTAACTAGTTACAAAGCATCACAATTAGTTACAAAGGATTCTAATCAGTTACAAATACAAAAACAACAATAAGATGAATACTGATGCATCTAGAGGTCTCCTGCTCCCACCCTCCTGGAGTTTTTGTGCTGAGTATGCTGGGGGTATCCATCTTCTCTGAATCAGATTTCCCATATGTCCCTGCCTCTGAAGAGCAGCTGATCTGTGTTACTCAGAATAACTGGGGTCTAGGGTTCGTTCATCATGTGATCTACCACATGGAGATCCAAAATCATCGATCTTCAAGATGCAAGGCTGCTGAATTTGTGGATAAAGATAGCACTAACCCCATGTTGCAAGTGCAGGAACTGAAAGTCAGTATAATGTTAAATTGACCCACGTGAAGTTGCTGATATTTGACTATTTTTTAATTGTGAGCATGGCACTTTCACATCATTTATCATAATATTTCTTATTTATTCAAAGCCATAGTTGAAATACATTTTCTTTTTTTTTTGAGACAGGGTCTCACTCTGTTGTCCAGGCTGGAATGCAGTGGCGTGATCTCAGTTTACTGCAACCTCCTCCTCCTGGGCTCAAGTGATCCCCCCGCCTCAGCCTTTCAAGTAGCTAGAACTACAGGTGCGTGCCACCATGGCCAACTGTTTTTTTTGTTTTTTGTTTTGTATGTTTTGTAGAGATAGGGTTTCACCATGTTGCCCAAGCTGGTCTTGAACTCCTGGACTCAAGTGATCTGCCTGGCTTGGCCTCCCAATGTTCTGGGATTACAGGCATGAGCCACCGTGCCTCGCCTGAAATGCAATTTTTAAAACATGCTTTTGGATTATGGGCTCTCAAGCTACCTTTTTTGCTGATTGTGATTTTATACTAGAAGGCTACTGGTTCCCATAGGACCAAGAAAATAAAAAGGGCTTCTACAGAGGTGGTGGAAGAAAATATTCTACTGTTTCTAAATTAGACATAGAATAGATTATCCTCTAAGGAAAGAAGAGGGTTTGGAAGGACTAATGTGCATTTGGTGATTCTACAGCTATCGATCAACATTGTGGAGCACAAAACTCTGATCTGGTGGAACCCGGAATCTCTGAAGATCACAAGAGGGTCATCCTTCCAAGTTATGTTCTCAGCCACTTTATGAAACCGTAGCAAATGCCATTTCCATCCACTATGACTCATTCAGAAAAAAATCTTTTTTTCAGAGTTCCCCAATTTCTCTGGTGTAGGTAGGAAGATTTGAGGGAGAGCAGTGAGGAACTCTACCTCTTCTCCATCCCTTGCGCCTTCACATGACATCAACTCAGGATCCAGATGCTTAGAGGGAGTCTAAGGCTCTAAATATGTATTTGTGGAATTTGGCAATATTCAATTTTTCCCCTATATCCAACTGGATCATCCATCTTAAAAATTAGCAACGACGGGCCCAGATTTAGAAGGAAGTGTTCTTCAATTCCATTTTTATTGTTTGGGCATGGCTTTATTGAGGCGCCTCTTTGGGTGTTATAATTTGGGTTTAAAGAACAGAGATTTGAGGGGGTCTCAGTGTTTAAAATACATAGACCTGCAAAGGGAGGTCACTTAGATGCCTTGGCCATGACCAGCTTTTCCCATAGGTTTGGTCCAGGACTATGTCAAGATTTGGTCAGATGTCGAGTAGCCCTGCTCAATTAGTTATGGATGATAATTTGGATAGCTCAGAAATTTAAATACCATGCACAACTTTTTGGCTACTTGCCCAGGGTCTTCAACTTTAAATTATTATAATAGTATGTAGATGAAGCTATTTGCAGTGGTAGAAGTGCTGATACTTTTGTTAGGCACCAAAAACTTTCCTGGGAAAACAGGCAACAAGAGTTCAAATGGGATAATAGGGGACAAGAGTTTGGATTAGCTTTTGTTTATTCTGGAGAGTAATTCACTTTTACCAGAGCATTTCTTGGCAGCTGATTCTGTTAGGTGAGAAGGTGGACCAGCATGATGATATTGGGTGTCCATAGAAGAAAAAGAAGGGTGAGGGTTGAAGGCATGAGGCGAAAAGGACTGCTGGAAAGGATAAAAGAAAGGTGCAGGGATTCTGAAAATAAACTTGATGAAGTTGACTACCACATTTTGCTTACTGTAGCTGTTGTGTGATTGATGGAATTTAGCTTTGGGTCATTTGGTAGTGAATAAATCTGGAAGAGAACTGGAGTGAATCCTCAGCAATATAGCTGGAGATGTGCACTTCCAAAAGGCATCATACCTAAACCTTAATGAAGTCACAATTAAACAAGGGATGCAGTCTCTACAAATTGGTGGGAGGGGCTTATGAAGGTTGATGGGACACCCCGGCTGGAGGATTTTTAGCCTTTTATCAAAGCTTCCATTTATGGATATGGAACTTCTTCAATTAAATCATCCATCTTCTTCAGCACTGTGTTATCAAGGTCTCTGCTACACTTGCTTCACTAATGCTTCACTAATGCTTCTTAAGGACATCACACTCTCAAGTAAGCAGAGCTACCTCAGGGCTTGGTAAACAACACCCCACCTTGAGGAAGCCTTCTCTGCTCATTACAGCTGGAAGTGATGCTGCTTCTCTGATCTGGGGTAGGATTTCTACCATGCATTTGGTCTTCATCTATTATTTTCTTGTTTTGTAACATATAAGGACAAACCTCCTTGTTAGACTGTAACTCCTTGAAGGTGAGTATCATGCTATCATTTATCTCATTTTCTCTGGCATTCAGTGCATAGTAACTTGTAAATAGAAGGGATGCAATAAATGTTTAAGATAATGGATTAAACACAATTTCAAATAGAAAAAAAAATAGAAGAAATGTCAGCGCATTTATAGGTAGATTGGTCCAAGTAGTTGTAGGATGCTTAGAAGACTAGACATTTGTTTGGTATCTAAACTTCTTTCTAATTTTGTGCTGTATATGGAGATGTGAAAGTGATTTTGGATGCCATCTTGTACTTTCTCTTCTTTTTTTTTGTTGCAAATAAGAAGAGGCATAAAGAGGTGAAGTGACTGGTTTAGTACCTTCTCGTCAGTAACAAAGGCGGGACTTGAACCCACATTTTCTGACTGCTGGTCTTAACATTCCTTCCATTGAACCATTCATTTATTAATTCATTCAGTTATTTATTGTGAACCTTCCATATACCAGACACTGTGCTGGTGCTTAAAATACAGCAGAAGCAAGGTAGAAACCATGCCATGCTCTTATGGGGCATAGAGACTTATGGACCAAATAGACATCAAATGTGTTGAGGCTCGTGAAGGGGGATGTGCAGTGTTCCCAGGTTGCTGATGTGAAGGCCTCATCTAGGCAAGGAGGTTAGGGCAGCCCTCACTGAGGAAATGATGTTGAAACTAAGATGGAATAGGAAGACATCAGCCAGACAACAAGTGGAAACATCTCAAATGAAGTCTTAGGAGCAAGAGAAACTCAAATGCTCAAAAGAGTAAGCAGCTACAAACAATAACAGTAATAATAATAAAAATAAGAATAGTTAATATTCCAAGTGCTCACCATGTGGCTAGCCCTGTTCTAAATGCTTTATTGTTTTATCTCATTTCATGTCATTTAATTTTCATAAAAACTCTTAAAGAAGTAAGCATTATCATCATCTTGTAGATGATGAAGGAAACAGAATAATGCAGTCTAGAAGTAAAATATGACAGATATTTGTCATATTTTGACACATGAAACACAAAGCAATACTTTTAATTTATATACAGAAATGTGTTATCTCCTGATCTCCTGCAAATGCCTGGTACTCTCAATGTGTTCTTCATTTTTCTTGGTTTATTGCAAAGAAGAATAAAGATCAGTAATTCTCTTCCACCAGAAAAATGATGTAAGGATGATGATGCTGGTAACTGACAGCCTCAGGATCAGTGAGACAACTGGGAATGGTGGGGACTGGGGAGAGATGGAGAGCAGCCTCTTTTGGACTCCAGGTAATGATTTGGGAAACGCAGGTCCAGTGTTGGCAGATCTTTTGAATTTTCAACAGACATTAAACCCCCAGGTTTTTATTTGCAATGTCCCAATTTTTAAATTTGGCTCAAATTTAAAAAGTAGTATATAGAAAAAAATAAAATATGAATCTGGCCCACATGAGGTCAGTAGGGGACAGGCATATGAGTTGTGGCTGGAAAGGAGTCAAGGGTCAGAGTGCGGAGAACCCTTGAGAGCATGAAATAGAATCCAATGACAGCAGGAAACTTTTAGTGCAGGTAAATCTGGGACACAAAAGGTCACATTTGTAATCATTCGAAATGATGATCTTGCTCTGCCGAGCTCTGGCAACTTATAAGTGGCATACTTTCCTTAAAGACAGAACGTGTCTTTCTTAATTCCCTAGCTTTTCACTTTTACCTCCACAAATCTTAGCTTCACTGTCTATCTCATGTCTCACCTCATGCTTCTATGTCCTTCTCTCTCCTTCTCTGGAAAGGCATCTCTTAGCTGCTTTCTCATCTTTTCAAGGGCACCGAGTCTACACCCAAATAAGGTGAACAAGTTTTTTGTGTCCTGACAACAAGCAGAAAGTTCAAGGTTGTACAGGCTCTCCAGTGAACAGCTGTCTGATCTTAACCCTCAACCCCAGACACAAGGCTTTTGGGTCAAACCAAAAAGCGTCTTCTGATGGCCATCAGAAGAGGAACAGGTTTGGGGTCAGGAAGATGGAGGAGCAGCAGTCCTCTCACCTGCTCCACAGGAGGTGCAGTGGGTAGGGCCACTTCCTTGGCATCTCTGGCAGGTGTGGTGGCATGGATGGCATTGGTTCTCAAATTCAAATTTCCATGAGGGACAGTTCGAAACACAGCGGCCATCATCAAAAATCCTAGAGGAAAAGCAGACTTTTAGAATTCTTCAGGGTGACTTTCCAGAGTGGCCCTAAGTATCAGAACATGTTGTGGTATTCATGTTTGCTGGACAGATTTGACTTCATTGTTCCAGAAACAAGGGGGATGCCTGGGAGTGATCATCTTAGAACATGTGAAATATTAGTCACGTACCCAACCTTGGCCCAAGATTTGGACCTAACAGCCAGCATGCCAGAAACTGGCTGGGAAAACAATCCCGAATCTGCTTCCAAACAAGCTAACTGGTGCCCACAGGGACTAAATCCAGATTATAGGCCCCAACCAAACCCAGCCAAAAGTCAGATGGAGGTCTCTAAACTTTCCACACACTCAGTGGGCCTCTGAGAGAGGCCTTGGAGAAAATATTCTTCCTTTATCTATCAGCATGCTCATGCTTTGCAAGGGAAATGTCAGCTCCAAGCGCTCTTGACGAGTAAAACAAAACACTGCTTTGTAGCTCGGGTGCTACTTAGAAGCCTGGCCTGTGTATATTGCAAGTAATCAATGAACTCTGATTTTGAGTGTCATGTTTTGCAAACATTTCCTGAGATGTGGAGTACTGCAGTCTCCTTTTCTGACCATGAACACCTACTGTGAACACCTACAAAGGGCATTACAGATGCGTTAGTATATGGGCTTCTAAAACTTTGGTTTTACGTATATACAATATATATCCTAATGTCATTGTTAATATTTTTATAGTTTTGCTTCATTATTCTTTGCAAACTAATCATAAGAGCAAATGTGATTAAGTAAATTGTATCCAAGTATTCTGTTCAGAAAAATACAATATGTTTATCAAGTGCAAGAGTCAGATAGGTAATATGAATAGATGAAGTGAGCTGGGGGCTGCACACCCAGAGTTCCTAATTTAGTGGGTCTTAAGGAGAGGCCGCTGAGAATTTGCATTTCTGACATTCCAGATGATGCCAGTGCTGCTGGTCTAGTGAGCACTCTGAGATCCGCTGCTCAGTGACAGTCTGGATTACTGTGGAATTCACTAAATGATTCCTATGTAATACAGGTGACATCAAATTGGCATCTCTTACAGCTCCCTTAGAATAACAGTTATTGTATCAATTGTGAGGTTCACTGAGCACATAGCATACGCAAGCTTCCGTGGGCATAATGCTGCCATCCAGGCCTGGGACATCTGAGTGGGCCTGCGAAGGAAGGGAAGGATGTCTTTTTCTCTCTACTACTCCTCTCCACTTATGATGGACACCACACGAAAGGTCAGGTGTAGGCCTCAAGCAACTTGTTCCTGTATTGGCACTGGCTTGTTTAAACTTCACTGTTTCCAGAGCTAGAACCAACCCTGAACTGGGGGGTGGGCCATTTCAATCCCAGGTTTGGAAGAAGGTTGGGTGGGGCAAGGCATCCTGAATAGTATGTCACTTGCAGTCTTCCATCTCATTCATTCCCACACCCTGAAAGTCTGTGTCATTTGCATCTGTTTGGAGGCAGAATGGGATTCAAGCCAACAACCTAAGACAGAAGTCCACCTCTTTCTTGGATTCCCAGGCCTTCATGTTCTGTTAACCATCCACAGCACCATTGAATGAACAATCCTTTTGGTCCACTGCAGAGTATGAGTCCCAGTCCTAAACAGACACTCACACACATCTGGCTGTCCATGTCAAAACAGATCCCCTGCACCATAGCATAGAATGAGATGCCTGTGCTCCCAGCCCAGATTTTTAGTGGATGGCACTAATGCCAAAGGGGAATATCCCAGCCCCACCCTGGCACCAGTTACTGAGCTAGAAGACTTTTCAAGGAATAGTCTGGATATGGCTAGTTTAAAATGAACAAACAAACAAACAAAAAAAACCCAAAATCTTTCTGTAAGAAAAACTGTGGAAGAGCTTTCTGAGGATTTTAAGCAAGGAAGCTCTTCAATATTCTGCTGAAAAGGAGAATGGGGCAAGTTTATTCTGGGGGTTTATTTTCTTGCTAAAATCAATTGAGAAAGGGATGTGAAGTACATCATCATTTTATCTCTTATAGCAGTGGTCCCCAGCCTTTTTGGCACTAGGCACTGTCATTTGATTTGGCTGTATCCCCACCCAAAATCTCATCTTGAATTATAGTTCTCATGATCTCGAGTCGTGGGAGGGACCCAGTGGGATGTAACTGAATCATGGGGGCGGTTATCCTCATGCTGTTCTCGTGATAGTGAGTGAGCTCTCACGAGAGCTCATGGTTTTATAAAGGGATTTTCCCCCTTTGCTCAGCACTTCTCCTTCCTACCACCCTGTGAAGAAGGAGCCTTTCTTCCCCTTCGCCTTCTGCCATGATTGTAAGATTCCTGAGGCCTTCCCAGTCATGCAGAACTATGAGCCAACTAAACCTCTTTTCTTTATGAATTACCCAGTCTCAAGTATTTCTTCATAGCAGCATGAGAACAATCTAGTACAGACCAGTTTCATGGAAGGCAATTTTTCTCCAAATGGGGGGCAGAGGATGGTTTTGGGATGATTCAAGTGCATTACATTTATTGTGCACTTCATTTCTATTATTATTACATTGTGATATATAATGAAATAATTATGCAACTAACCATAATGCAGAATCAGTGGGAGCCCTGAGCTTGTTTTCCTGGTCTCATCTGGGGATGACGGGAGGCAGTGACAGATCATCAGGCATTAGATTCTCATAATGAGCATGCAACCTAGATTCCTCACATGGGCAGTGCACAATATGGTTCACATTCCTATGAGAATCTAATGCTGCTGCTGATGTGACAGGAGGTGGAGCTCAGGCAGTAATGTGAGCAACGGGGAGTGGCTATAAATAAAGACGAGGCTTCACTTGCTCACTTGCTGCTCACCTGCTGCTGTGCAGCCCAGCTCCTAATAGGCCATGAACCAATATCAGTTCATGGCCTGGAGTATGCGGACCCTTGTCCAAGATGAGATGACAGATTGGTTTGGGGGGAAATCATTTGTCTTGGGAGAAGTAATCTCCCATTAATGGGAACCACTAAAAACCACTCAGAAATAGGAGAGGAAGCAGATATAGAACGCTTCCATGTTTACGTAGGAAAGGGGCTGTCTTTTTGACTTGATTTTAGGAACATACCAATCACATAATTATGTTTTAAACCATTCCCTCCATGTCCACCCTAACAAAAGCATAGGTGAGATCTCCAGTTTTTGTAAGAGAATGATTATTTCTAAAGATAGAAAGATAGGGAAGACAGTTATGCTTAAGTGAAGGCACTGAATTATGTCACCACGACCCACCCCACATTCTCCAACCTCCCCCCAAAATATTGCTAAGAAACTTGAAGAAAAATCCCATTTCAAATGGCCACAGTTTTCAACAGATACCAAGAAATTTTCCCTAGTGGAAGAGAATAGATATTTTGCTCTATAAAAGTAGAAAATGGAGCTGATAAAAATTTTCCTTAAAGCCAACTCAAGGCATCTCTGGGACCACCAGTCATACAATTCATGGATTCCTGAGATGCCCAGGCAAGCTCATCTCTGCAGGGGAAGAGCTTCTCTCCCCAACTCATGCCAGCTCTTGACCTTTTCATAGGAAGTGAACCATTCCAGACGGAACAGGGCTGAAAGAAAGGGAGAATGCAGTGGAACCAAGTGCTAAACAGCTGGGCAGAGATGATCTTAACACTGGCGCTGAGTATTCCAGAAGGCCCCCGGATGTGTGTGTGACATGAACTGTAATGAAAGAGATGGCATGTCAGGGTTAGCTGGTCCTCTTTGCTGATTGTTGACTTGGCCTAATTAAAGCCATTAAAACGGCACTTAGTGTAATTTCTTGGTGCTTTAATATTCTAAAAGAATGAAATCTAGTAAAAAGATTTTTTTCTCTGAATTCATTGAAATAGATCAAATAAAATGTTTGAGCATGGGTCAGAACAGAGGGAACTTTGAAATATTTTTAATTAGTTCACTGACTCTGTAACTCCTTCAGGACTGGGCAGGCAAATTAGGTTGGGCAATGAGGATCCTAGCATCACAGAGCTTTGCATGTTAAATACAGTGGCAAAGAGGGCACTTGCTTTCTCCAGGTTTTTAATTGTCTTTAAGAAGCTAAACCCAATGGTTTATAAAATTGTAAAGGAAGGGTGGTAGCTGCCTTATTAAACAAATGTTAAAATATACCCCTAGTTCAAAAGACATCCAAACATGCTTTGGAATTTGATTGTTGGTATGGTGGGGAGTTGGAGAAAAAACAGAACCTCATTTTGAGAATGCTATCTGTATCTTAGAGTAAGTCCTGATGCTTCTTTAAAGCAAATTCAATATTTAGAGGCATAGTTATTTTATTTTATTTTTTAATTTTTAAACGAGATTTTTTTTATTTTTTATTTTTTTATTATTATACTTTAAGTTTTAGGGTACATGTGTACAATGTGCAGGTTAGTTACATATGTATACATGTGCCATGCTGGTGGGTTGCACCCATTAACTCGTCATTTAGCATTAGGTATATCTCCTAATGCTATCCCTCCCCCCTCCCCCCACCCCACAACAGTCCCCAGAGTGTGATGTTCCCCTTCCTGTGTCCATGTGTTCTCATTGTTCAATTCCCACCTATGAGTGAGAACAGATGCACAGTTATTTTAAAGAGACACTTGGAAAAATATGCTCATGGTTAGCATTAAAAATTGTTAAAACTGTTCCTTTGTGTCTTCTTCGGTCCTTTCTCCTTCCTTCTTTCCTCTTTTCCTTCTTTTATTCATTCTTTCCTTTCTTCCTTCCTCTTTCTGAGGGAGCTATTTGGAGAGCCAAACCTATGATATTGATTACATACTTCATCAAGTTCAATAAAGCGCATTTATTGAACTATGTGTTGATCACTGTGGGGAATAAAGGAAGAAACACACCACAGCACCCACTTGCAAGAATGTTATAGTCCTGCAGAAGCAGGACAAAATGACGATTATGCAAAGCAGAGGGCATGTCCATCCCAGAGATGCGAAGTGCCTGCCACTGGAGCAGCCTCATCTCCCTTGCCTGCGAGAGACCTGCTTCCTTTGCATTGGGCAGGGCAGTGATTAGGCCACTCACTGAAACACTCAGCAGCCAAAAAACATTCAGTGCTAGGCTCAGAGGAGCATTGACTGAAAATACAACAGGCCTCCAGCTTTCTTTATTAGAAATTCCCAGTGTATTAGCAAACATGCTCATTCCATTTGCATACTTGCTATTCCCTCATTAACTCAGTTAGCAAACATTACTGAGTGCCTGCTATTATCCCCGAACTGTGGTAGGTACTAGAGATCAAAAATGAGTATCTCAAGTGGCTTACAGTCTAATGAAGAGATAGCTTTGTAAATGAAAACCTTCAAAGGCTACAGCTGCTCTTATGGAAGCTTATAGAGAGCAAAGGGACATAAAAATGGTTAATTTTTATGGGAAGAGATTATTTTTACTGGGAAGAGGTCAGAAATGCCTTTAAAAACAGTTCACCCCTTGTAATCCCAGCACTTTGGGAGGCCGAGGCGGGCAGATCACCTGAGGTCAGGAGGTCAAGACCACTCAGGAATAGGAGAGGAAGCAGACATAGAACCCACCATGGCCAACATGGTGAAACCCCGTCTCTACTAAATAACACAAAAGTTAGCCAGGCTTGGTGTTGGGCGCCTATAATCCCAGCTTCTAGGAAGGCTGAGGCAGGAGAATTGCTTGAACCCAGGAGGCGGAGGTTGCCATGAGCAGAGATTGCACCACTGCACTCCAACTTGGGTGACAGAGCAAGACTCTGTCTCAAAAAAAAAAAAAAAAAAAAAAAAAGAACAGTTCACTTTTTAACTGACTCTAGAAATAAGTGGATATTTGACCAGCAGACGGAAATGATGATTGAGGGATGGCTGTGCAGAAAAGGATGAGATTTCAGGCATCAAAAGTGGCATCAAAGGCACCCTAGTCATTGATGAAGAAATCTGTTCCATGTCCAGGGAACTGGTCCTTGTGGTGGGGACTGGGCATCACGGGGAGAGGATACGACAGAGCTAGGCTGTGCCCAGACCAAGGAGAATATCTGTGGAGTGGGAAAGAGTTTGCTTCTTTTTCACTGCAGGCCCATGGGGTGCCGCTAAGGTGGTGAGCACCTCCTCTCTCCACCCTGCAATCCATGAGCTCACACCACCAGGAGATCCTGAGAAGCCACTTACCTTGTCATGGGGCAGGTAGTGCAGTCTTCCTGGGTTGGTCCCTGGCACTTGGCACATGAGGCCTCACAGGTCTGGCAGTGGCCATGCTCATCAACATATTCTCCTGGGGAACAAAATCTAGTTGTTTATTTCATTTCTACATGGCAAGGCTGCCTGGGCTGTCAGTCTGAAAGCAGCCAGATCTCTGTGGCTGCCTGAAAGCAATGCAGACAACACAGAGAGGAGAGGCCCTGAATGGCTTCAGCTGCTAGTCCCAAATCCTGACCTTATCATAACAACTGCTCCTTTCCCGGGGGCCACAGAAGTTGGAACCTCAAAAAGTTATGAGGCAATGACATATTTCTGAATCTAGTCAACATGTGTTACAGATTTTATAAGTAGGGAAGGCCAAGCAGGGCTTCCCACCAGACCCCTTTACTGAACTCTTACTGACTTTTCCATTAAAAGCTGAGGTCTCCTGGTCCACAGAGGGCCCTATAGTCTTGGTTCAAGTGAAGCAACGAGCAGGACCCACCTAGATCTTGTCTTACCACCCCATGGGGTAGAGGTGCAGGAATCATGGTTACTAGTCAAGAATGGGTGCTGAGTCTTGGCTGACATTGGGTGATTGTAAGCTACATCTCACTCTGAAAGAGTAATAGTGAAGAAATAGCCAGGGAATTCTTCCTTTAATTGGAAACTTTATCTTTCCCAAGGAAAAACACATATGGGGCCCTGCAACAGAAGCAAATCCAGCCTCATAAGGTTCTTGGAAACATTTTAAGAAATTACTCCCACAGCAAAGGTGGCAGAGGGAGGCCAATCTCATGGAAAGTAAATCTCATGGATTGAAAGATGGGCCTCTACTCACTGAATCCAACCCTCATTGCGCTCATCCTAACCTGCTATTGTCTTTAAAAAAATTGACAGGCTTCTTTGGTCAGATCCACAGAGCCACTTTTTCTGGTTTAGAGACTGGTCATGCTCAGAAAATATGGTTTCAGATTTTGGCAGAGACATAACCTCCACTGGACCTCAACCCCCTCCAACTCTGACAGCCCCCATAAGCCATGTCTGAACACTGTCAATCTGAGATCCAGCTGGTGGGGTGAGATAGCAGGACCCGCCCAGGGTTTAATCAAGTTGTCTTACTGCAACTCCAAGATTCACTGCCTGATTTAGCATAGTTGCATTGAAAAGAACCCTGGAAAACCTAGACTTGACTGGTGAGGAAATGAGGGAAATTCATCCCTTTTTCTTTCCCCCATCGCTTTACTGGACTGTTACAGCTAGCATGTAAGTAAATCTTATATATGTAAATTTTGCACTTGCAAGCACTAAACCCCAAAGACAAATGTGAAGAGACAACTAGAGTTTGCCTTTATGTAGCAGAAAAAGTCTTTCATGTAGGGTTATTCTATTCATTTTGTTAACTGAAGGGAAAAGTGCATGTTCAGAGTGATGCAAACATCTAATCACAGCACACCCTGCACACCCTGGGCTCTGTTCCTCTATATCTCCTCATTGTTACCAAGGTACAGTTTGGACTGGGAAACTTATATACAACTTTTAGAATGGGAATGGGACTGTGATTCTTACTTCAGGACTGACTAGGAAACTTCCCAGGAGAACTAGGCCCAAAAGAGTGCATAACCAGCAGGGGCAAAGGCATACCAACAGGTATGCAGGTTGTTCACTGCACAAGGTGCCTACCTACCCGAATGGTCCAGTGGAGGCTGACATCCAGCCCATTTGCTTCACCATGCCAGGCACTCTGGTGTAGGCTGCCCCTGCCTCTGTAGAGGGACACCTTTTATTAACTCATTCAAATGTGTTGACTGGACTGGTTACATTCTTGGTAACCAGTAGTCCTGAGACAGAAAAAAGCTGTGACCTCCATCTAGCAGGAGTGGTGATTTCAAGCTGAGACTGTGTCACTGACTACAGGCATCATCATAGTTATGCAGCCTCCTTTTTATTTATTCAGGCTCCTCCACTTCACCTCTTGTTTATGGCTTCCACTATTGTTGTAGGAGGCACAATCAATTGAGCAGGGTGATTATCAGTCCAGGTACCAACAAAATTAAGAGCAGAGGACCCAGGGCAGACTCAGTGGGAAGAAGCAGACCTTGCCTACAGGGGCCAGTGCAAACGATTTGTGTTTACAGTTAGATGATATCTGTGTATCTTTCAAAAAAATGTGCTGAGTGGAACAAGAATGGAGGAGGTTCATAGAAGCTGAAAACCCCACAAAAATCATATTCTAGAGAAATGTGGACTCAGAGAGCACAGCTTATCCATTCATTCATTTTATGGATATATTTTTTAACACTACATACATGCCAGCTACTAAGGGAGATGTAGAGACATACAAATTAAAAAGACCCTACTCGTGGGTTCTCAAAGATTTTATGAGAATGATTTATAAAGAGATAGTTATAAAGCAATTACTAGCTAAGGGACTTCTACTTCCTCAGACAGGCCAGATTAAAAACCAGAACAGAAGAGCAAGGGTGTACACAGGACTCTGCTAGACCCAGAGGCAAAGACAATTACTTTGCCTTGACATCAGTGCCTATAGGAATGGACAGAACTCCTTACATTCATCTATCCTCATTTCCATGATATATCAGACCCAATGCTAGGATAGGATTTTAAACTAAAACACCTTGCTCTGCTAAATCAAATGCTGCTTAGAAGGTTCTCAGAGTTATATCATGTCTGCGCCCAAAGTCTTTATCATACAGATGAGGCATCATTAGGTTAGTCGAGGGTTATTAAGATATAACTGTGAAAATTTTAAATTTTCTTCTGTATCTCTTGTTTGCCTTCTCATCGGCTTTCATAAACCAGTAGGTGGCTTTAATACCCTGGCTTTGCACGTCTTCAATCTACTCAACTATAATGGCCTCTGTTGGCACTCACAATGTGCTGCCTTAGATATAATGACCACAAAAGATTACCCCATCTCCAAGATTTTAAATACATCCTCCAGACACACCTTTTGATGCCACACTATAAATCTACATCATCCCAGGTGACTCCCTGTCACTGTGCGATTATCCCTTCATTCATCTCTTCCAATCTCTGGCTTGCATCCCCCACTTGGGGTAGGCCAAGCCATCCCAAAGCCCAAGTTCCACCCATTCTTCTGCAAAAGGAGACATCACCTCCTCATTTGCAATAAGATGTCTGAGTTCCCTTGGCTTTTTTTTTTCTCGATGTCAAAAGTCATCTCTGTCTTCTCGTTGGCTTTTTACTTATCTTCTGTCTCCAAGAAAGGTCTGCCACTCTTCCTGGCTATTGTCAATTCCCCATCTACTGTTATAATCTTCTTTCCTCAGAATATTTCTCTGCCAGTTCCTCTATGTTTAATCTCTTCCTCACATCTCCCATCCTTGTCTGATCTACAAAAGTTTTCTGCTAATTTAAACCTTCCCAAGCCCTTTCCCTCCCTGATAAGGGACTCGTAAAACTTGTTTTTTCCTCCTACTATTTGGAAACAAAATGGTGAAAACTTCATGACCTTGAAGCTTATGTAAGAGAGTCAGTGTAAGACAGCTAAACTGTGCCTGTCTCTCAAGTCTGCATGCCTCTTCACGTTAGACAGCTGATAAGAATAGAGGAGGCTTCTCCCATTCTCACATTTATGTAGATGTTTAATTAGTTACATAAACAACTGCCCCCAGCTCTTACAGGCACAAGTTTTCACTGCATGTTTGGAACTGAAGAAACCGGATTCCAAGGACACAGAGAAGTTGCTTTTTTTGTTGTTGTTTTTGGAGCAGCAAATTCTTGTCATCTGTCTTCATTGCACAGTGAAGCTGAATGTTTATGACAGGCATGATATACAAAATTCTTACACAAAGTCAACTTTTAACAGAGCCTTCAGGAGCCAGTATTTTGTTTTCCACCTCATCCTACAAGCTCTTCATTCTGGCATCTTCATCCATTGTTATGATTTCCAGATCATCTTTCTCCTGTGATCAAAAAATGTTCCATTCCCCCTTTAGTTTCTTTCTCATCCAATGCTATAATGGTTCAAAGGACACTGAGGAAGTGTAGTCACTTGGAGAGGAATGCTACCTCAAAAGTTGAAGACACAGCTTAAAAATTAATACTTATAAATTTTAAAAAGTTACAAGTGGCTTGCCGTGCTTATTTCATCTCTTGATAACACTGTAGAATACTATCAACAAGTCCAGATTCTAAGTAAACATTATAAAGTCTTCCAGAATAACTGAACATGTATCATAGCATCCAAAGTTACAAAATATGATTGAAGTATAATCCTTTTTTAGGTTTACATGGCCAGAAGAGCCTCATTTCTCCTGAACAAATGCTACGCTTTCTTTTATACCTCATATTTCTTTATTGATTACAGCTAAATTTATTGTAGAATTCTAGCAAATAAATATGTACACTGAATAAATTAATCGATACATAAATATGATATTTTGCGATGTGAGTTTAAAAACTTTTTAGCAAGATGATTAGTAAGAGAGGATGGGAGGAATTTGATGAGAATTCAGCTGCTTGGTTTTTGATCTGGTTATTTCAGTGAGTAACCTTGGGGTATGAAATTATCTGTAGACTTCCCTGTGAGGCCTATTTATGTGCCTTGTCACTCAGATGCCAGAAATCATAGAGTATGAGTGATTCTACCATCACAAGTGTTAATCAAATAATACTATTTCTTTGCAAGAATGCCAACATATAGTTTCCAACTTAAGATACCATTTTGTGAAGATAATTTTTATTAAAAACATCTATATGTTTTTTTCGCCAGCTATAATAAATACTCAGCAACACTTTCAGCTACTTATGTGCTAATGGAATCAGTTGGTTTTCAAAGCCTTGTTAAGCATAAAGTTTTATAGCAAGGCTCAAACTATGAGGCCATCAACTGAGACTGCAACATCTTTAAGTCAACACAATCATTTGGCCTTAAAAAGAAAGGAAATTCCGACAAACTCTACAACATGGATGAACCTTGAAGACACTATGCTAAATGAAATAAGCCAGTCACAAAAGCACGAATATTGTATTATTTCACTTATATGAGGTACCTGGAGTAGTAAAAGTGATACAGACAAGGTAGAATTGTAGTTTCCAGGGCCTAAGGGTAGGGGGAAGAAAGGGTTATTTAATGGGTACAGAGTTTCAGTGGAAGAAGATGATGAAGGTCTGGAGATGGATGGTGGTAATGGTTGCAGAGCAATGTGAATGTACTTAATGCCACAGAACTACACACTAAAAATAGTTAAAATGGTAAATATATATTATGAATATTTTACCATAATTAAAAAAAAAAAAGTCTACACAAAGAGTTTGTGTCTTAGCAGGCCAATATTCCATTTTAGCCAAAAAAAAAAAATCAGTATTGCCTGTCTTTTGGGGATGGGTCCAAAGGGTATCAACCAATCCACCATCTTGGGAAGCCAGTCTGTTGAAGTGAGGCTTGGGAGACCTCCTGTGATAATGGAAATAAATTGATATATGAATAAAACTTGGGATAAGGGAGACATCTGGCAGATGGAAAACTCTGTCTTCTTCCTTTCCTCAAGGATGCACTAAAGACAGAATGAACATTAGGCAGCTAGAAAGAGGGTTCTACATCCCTACTCTGAAGGTGTCTGGAGGAAACCTCTTCTCTATCCCATCATCTCAAGGACAACTTGCCCTTGTCCTTCCTGCATATTCTGTTTTTGATTGACAAGACTTATCCTTCCTGGTCCCATTGCTTTTTCATTCTCAGGCAGGCACTGGCATTGATCTGTGGGGTTTGTGCAGATGCTCTGAAATGCTACTCTGGCAACCTCATGGGTTGGCACTCCTGCATAAAGATGGATCGTAAATTGTGGATCCAACACACACACACAAATATTTAGTTTCCTTCAGCCTACACGTTGTTCAAAGGGCAGAATTAAGAGTTGATCTTTCTAGTTTCCACCGTCGTTTGGCCCTTGACCACAGTCAGGCAGTTAAAAAAGTGTATCCAAAGTGAAGTCTTGTCTGACGCACCTGAATGTAGTGGTGATGTAGCAATCATACAAGCTCCTATTCATGGACGCCTACTGTATTACAAGTGCTGTTCTATGTAATATTTAGTCCAGACAAAAACCTCTTTTATAAACAAGAAACTGAGGCTCAGGGAGATTAAAAAATCTTGCATAAGTTCATTCAACTAGGTAAGTGGCAGAGCTGGGCTGTGACCCAGGTGTATCTGAGACTGAGCCCATGCTCTTTGTATGATATTTGCTGGTATGAATTCATTTCCCCCTTTAGTGTTCCAAGTAGCTTTGCTATTTGTAAAAAGAAAGAACTGAGTACATGCCTCATCTCAACTACTTGATGAGGTAAGGGCATCAAAAAGGAATTTACTGTGAAACAAACAAACTTTGAGCAGACATGTTTCACAAAGCAGATTTACTCAATGATTGATTATACCCTCCAAATTTATTTTCTCTGTTAAAATGGCCACCATTCTTTAAAAGGCAATTCCATGTATCAAGTAAACAGATTTTACAAGCAGTTTGTTGTGCCCGTTAGGCAGTAAGTTCCTAAGAGGAACTCAGAAATATTTTTTTGAATGAATTAACTTGGTTGAGGGTCTGGACAGGGAGTTTCTATGTTGTTTAATTCTATTCAAAACAAACTGGCTTCTCAGAAATAGCTTACAACCACAATTATGGTAACAGCTCTCTGTGGTGGTGGGGAAGACTGGGGGGATTTTGATCAAAGGATACAACATTTCAGTTAGGAGGAATAAGTTCGAGAGATTTATGGTACAACATGGTGACTAGAGTTGATAACAATGTATCATGTACTCGAAAAATCATTAAGAGTAGATTTTAAGTGTTCTCATCATGCACAAAAAATAAGTATGTGAGGTAATGCATATATTAACTTAATTTAGCCATTCCATAATGTATACATATTTCAAAACATTTTGCTGTACACCATAAATGCACACAACTTTTATGTGTCAATTTTTTTTTTTAAGTTTCTAAACAGCTGGTTGCAAGACCAGACCCAAAGTGTGGGGTTTGAGGGTGGGGTGGAGGTAAAAGGCCTGAGTGTGATTTTTTTTTTTTTGAGACAGAGTCTTGCTCGGTCGCCCAGGCTGGAGTGCAGTGACGCATTTTCAGCTCACTGCAACGTCTGCCGCCCATATTCAAGCCATTCTCCTTCCTCAGCCTCCCGAGTAGCTGGGACTACAGGTGCCCACCACCACGCCCAGCTGATTTTTGTATTTTTAGTAGAGACAGAGTTTCACCAAGTTGGCCAGGCTGGTTTTGAACTCCTGACCTCAGGTGATCCGCCCACCTCAGCCTCCCAAAGTGCTGGGATTACAGGTGTGAGCCACCATGTCCAGCCCTGAGAGTGATTATTGTCTGCAATTAAACAAAATAAATTTACAAAGCTTCTCATTGAACCTGTGGATGAGGAAAATCATGAAAAACATTGTTGGTGGATGGGAATCCATTTATTGCTCATGTTAGGTGTGAAATATTTCTTGACAGTCTCTTTATTTAGTGGGCTGTCTTTTGCTATTCCTGTGAGCCTAGAATTTCTACAGGTTTGCTAGTGCACTCAGTCTCTCTATTCATCAGTTGTGATTTTATCCCCAACTGTCTCCTCTATTTGTGGCTGCAGAGGGCCCACCCTAGTGGTGAGAACAGTACAGTATCTGATGCATTCACGGTGAGGCGATATCTAAGTTTTAATACATGTTGACAGAAATAAGTGAGCATAATTTGACAGAATAACTTATTTATCTTTCAGAAAGCAGCGGTGACAACCTGATGCAAGTCACCCTTGGGAGACACTGAGAAAGTGAATGACTTGAAAGGGCTGAGGGCCGGGAGAAAGGGGGCCTCTCTCCGCATGAGATGCAAGCCCACAGCAGGAGAGGGGACCCCGCTGCTGAGAGTGCTTCCCATGAGTGAGCACGACGCTGCCAGGCCTTAAGGGATGTGCCATTTCCTTTCTCTTTGGAGCGATGAAGATGGCAGGTGAAATTTTCAGGAGCGTGGCCCACAGAGCCTTCATGAGGTTCTGAACTACATACAGGTGCTAGTGCCCTGAGAGTTAAAGCCCCAAGTCCTTTCCACAGAGCTTAATACCACCCAAATGTTCCTTGTTACGGCTTTTAAGTCCTGAAACACCGACACATGGATGAGACTTGTTATCATCCTCTTTCATTTCTTTAGCAACCCAGTGAACCTCCCTCATGGCTTTTATAACTTGCTCTTAAACCCCTTGAAAATACCGCTGCAGTGTGGCTTTCTCTGCTCCATTGCCCTATGGGAAGGAACATCCTCAAATTACCCTCTTTCTCTTTCTCTGTGTCAACACATAGAAAGTACTGGCTCATCATTCCTCTCCCACACTCCTTTCCTATTTCTTTATGCCCTGACTTCAAGTGCTCAAACATTTCAGCCAAATCTCTAATTAAGAGAAAAGAGAAGCCCCTGGAAAGAGGAGTAGCTGCATACCAAGGCCTGGGGCTCTAGCTGCATGATAGCTGGTCGCAGCTTTGTAACTGACAGTTTAGTCTTTCACCGGTTCTCATTAACACTGTCTAAGAGATCCGCAGGTTTGCCCAGTGACAGGTCTGTATGGAATGCGGCACCCAGGATGCCTCTGTCCCTTGGTGACTGAAGAAGCATTTGATTAGTTGGGCTGCCCAATGATTTATTGGGAGTGACCAAATTGTGCTTTCAAAAAGACGAAGTGTGGAAATAAAGGAATCAAGGTTTGCTCTGTGCCTACTGCGGGTCAGCATCGTAAGAAGCACTACATTGGGTAAGGACACACATTTTGGAGTCATCCCGTCCTGGGTTACATTTTTGGATCCCTTCCTTCTCCAGCTGTGTGAAATTAATCAAATCACATATTTCCCGGACATTCCTCTTCTGTAAATGTGGATAATACTCTCTCTTTCTCTCATAGGACGTGGTGGGGGTCAAATGAGAAAACAGACCTACAGCACCAGAAGAATGGATGACAGAGGTTAGTTATGATTGTTTGTGTTATCTCGTTAAATATTAGATCATAATGTAGGGTAGTTAGGGGTCTCAGCTCCATTTGATCAAACAAGGAATTTAAGCACCAGAATGTTAACCCTGTGTGAACATCATCTAAACCCTGGTCAGACTGGATCCCAAATTGTGCTTTTTCTCCTGCCCCTGAGGAATGTATTGGTTGCATATGTGGGTGGCAATGAGGCAGCTAAAATTAATGACCCTCCGGACCAAGCACAATGACCTCGCAAAGCAATTGGGCTTCAGATGCAACCTACACACGTTCTTTTTTTATTATTAGCATCCCCTGGAGACAGCCTCCCTATACCAGCACAAAGCCAGCTTTTCCTGCACTGTGCTGTGGAAAATTCCAGAGCCATGGCTGTGCCCTCACTTAGGCTGCTGAGGTCAAAGTCGGTCAGAAATAGGTGAATCTCTATCAGATGGGGCTTTTCCCCAGCAGAGTTTCATCAAGTCAGGTTCAGAACTTGGGATCCTTGGTCCCCCTATGGACTGCTCACTGCACTTGGGCTGTACCTGCTTCTTCACTGGGTGGGTAGGGGCTCCCCTACTTGGCAGGTATCAGGACACATTGTACAGTCCTCTCCACCTCATTGAGGTGGAGCACATAAACAGATGAGAAAGTGAGGGCAGTGGCGTTTGTATGGATGGGGGTGGGGAATGTGGTGTGGAGGGGCAGGAGGCTTCTAAATCCAGGTGTCAGAGAGCTCAGGTGTTTCCTTGCCTACCAACGTCCTTCCCCGTGGTTTGCATCCTATCAGAGCTTTAGGCTGTCCAGAGTGTGGAATCCAGGACTAGCACCTCACTGGTTCCACAGTAGAGAGGATGGCTCTTTCTCCTTTTTGAGATTCCTCTCATTCCCACTGTGTGCTCGGATGACGATGAGCTATCTTCTCCCCACTTGGAAGCATGCCTTCCCCCAAGAAGTGGGAAACTGAAGTGCCTGTATCTGGAACCAGGTGTCTTAAATGTGAACCTCAGCCCTGTCTTGGCTAGATGTGTAACCTTGGGCAAGTTCTATAACCTCTCTGAGCCTCAGTCAGCTCATCTGTAAAATGGTGATAATCACAGCTAAGAAAATGGCCAGATGGATTAAATTAGTTAACACATGAAATGTGCTTTGAAACATACTGGCACACTAGTAAGCACTCAATAACATTCAGCTGTTGCTACTCCGGTGAGTAAAACTGGGTCCCTCAGATAAGCAACACCAGAGAGCAAACACCAGAGAGACCTTTAGAAACACTCAACGCTCAACTCACTTATTGTCTGGTGGCTTTGAATAATGTACTTAATCTTTCTTCAGCTTTATAAAATGAGTTCAATTGCTCCAAACTTTGCTAGTTCCTGTTTGTCTCCTGCCTAATATCAGGTAATATTATTCCTTCTCATACTGTGGTTGATTTAGAAGTGCATAGTAATGGCTGGGTAATAGTAATGGTGGTGGCTCATGCCTGTAACCCCAGCACTTTGGGAGGCTGAGGCAGGTGGATCTGAGACCAGTCTGGCCAACATGGTGAAACTCCATCTCTACTAAATACAAAAAATTAGCCAGGAGTGGTGGCGCATGCCTGTAGTCCCAGCTTTGGGAGGCTGAGGCAGTCGAATCGCTTGAACCCGGGAGGCGGAGGTTGCAGTGAGCCAAAATTGCACCATTGCACTCCAGCCTGGGTGACAGCGAGACTCCATCTCAAAAACAAAAAAAAAGAAATGCATA
The DNA here is from genome assembly GCF_028885655.2 of Pongo abelii. Lineage (NCBI taxonomy): Eukaryota > Metazoa > Chordata > Mammalia > Primates > Hominidae > Pongo > Pongo abelii. The sequence goes on along the minus strand of NC_071998.2, from coordinate 66,662,382 downwards.
GTAAGTATACACAAAATATTTCAAAAGGATTTCTTTTCTCCACAACTCTTCAGGGACCCCTTAAGAAAACAGACTCCAATTTTATTAACCATTGTATTACTTTTAGGAAGTCAACCAGGCATGGTTCTGTTTGGCACCAAAGTTCTATTCAGGAAATGGCAGCCCCCTTCCCTTTGACCCCCAATACTAAATCTACATTTCTAGTACAATTCACTCACTAAAAAATTGTGGGCAACTTAAACCAATATTGGACAGAAAGGCAGGTCAGCTATTCCTCTATTGCTTAATATTATCCCTCTTGTTGCCTTATGGAGGAAGCTCTTGAGAGTAATATAACATTGTTTGTGACACTCACTGATCTTCACCCAGCTCTTAGCACAGTGGTCAGGAATTGGTTGTGAGCTAACTTGTGCAACCTCAATATAAACCCAAGGAATTGTTTCTTTGACATTAATAACATCATGAGAGGTTGCTTGATTCATCAAAACATTTCAGAGTAGTATGACTCAATGCATTCTTGCTCTTTTTTCCTTTCCTGAATGCCTTGATATCTCCTTTCAAGGCTCTACATGCCTCTCTCTACCCCATCTACGCTGTAGAGAGCCTGGTTCCACCAGTGACATCGTAGCCTCTGTCTCCCTCCACCATATGGACCTGAGAACTTGCCTTCTCAGCCTAGTCCTACAGAGAAGTCCTGCGGAGTCATGTAGAGGACAGAGGAGGAGCTTGCAAAAAACCTCTGACTTCACTAGAAACATTGCAGCTCTAGAAAGTCTATGTGGCCTCTAGAACAATTCAGTCCCTCTGGTAGAAGAGCCGATTGCAGTGCCTTCAAACTCTCCCCGCTGGAGTCTGACTCCACTCCCCATTTTTTTTTTTTAATTTTGAATTTTTTTAGACAGAATCATGCTTTGTCACCCAGGCTGGAGTGCAGTGGCGTGATCTTGGTTCACTGCAACCTCTGCCTCCCAGGTTCAAGCGATTCTCCTGCCTCAGCCTCTGAGTAGCTGGGACTACAGGTGTGTGCTACCACACCCAGCTAATTTTTGTATTTTTGATAGAGACCAGGTTTCACCATGTTAATCAGGTTGGTCTTGAACTCCTGACCTCAGGTGATCCTTATAGAGAACGATCGCCCGCCCGCGTTGGTCTCCCAAAGTGCTGGGATTACAGGTGTGAGCCACCACACCTGGCCTCCACTCTCCATTATTATCAAGCCCACCCCAAGCAGGCCCTCAGCGTCTCCCTTGGAGGCCACCGCACCTTCCTGAATTACTTAAGTAACTTTCCCCTTGGTGGCCTCTTTAGCAGCATCTCTAGGGAACAAGCAACCAGGGAAACAAGTCTGGGCCCCATTTGGGGGGTCCTGGGCCATCAAAGCCTAGCCCATGGCTTAGGTCTGCAGCTACCAGGCAGGCTTAGCATCCACGGCTCAGGAAGCCTGCCTTTCCCTGGAAACTCGATTCTAGTGAGCATCTCAGGCAGAGCTGGTGACTCAGGCCCTCCTCCCCTTCCCAAACTCCCTCCGGCTGCTGTCTGACCTGCTATGACTTCTTTTTGCTTTCAAGGCTGCTCTTGATATTTATCTTAACCAGATTTTACATGGTATGATGTGCCTGGGGCCCCAAATTTTCCTGGGGAGGGCCAATTCCTCTCTCTGCTGTTCACAGTTTGCCAAAATGGGCAGGGATGGGCTGTGGAAAAGCTGCCTGTGGGCTTGGGGAACTTGAACAGTCTTTGGCTTATGCAATTGTCTAGTGTCATTTAGGTTATAATTTTCTAAAGATGAATTTGTCAGAGGCCAACATTTTCTATGGAATAAAAACAACCGGCTTACAATAGTAGCATGAATGATAGACTTGCAAAATGGCTAAAGAAGTAGGGAGAGGAGAAAGTTGTAGTTCTGTTGTTTGGGGAGTGTAAGTCCAGGCATTGGGTCAAAGATAAGGGAAGCTTTTCTAGAAAAGCTTTCTCTATATTTTCACACTTAATTCTCAGAGCCAGCTTATGGAGGTGAGCATTGCTCTCATCTTACAGATGAGGAAACCAAGGCTCAGGAAATGTAAGCAGTCTGTCCAAGGTCACTGAATTAGTAATAATAAGAACAGCTAACACTTATTTCATGATTAGCATATGCTAGGAATTGTTCGGAGTGCTCCACAAATACTAACTAACTTGATCCTTACAATAACTTGACCCTGTTGGGAAAAAGGCATTGTATACTGCTTGTTTTTTATATCATCTCCAAGGCCTGCTTTTTGTTGTTGTTGTTGAGAAAGTTGAGGCAATGAGACATTAGTGGCCTGTTAAGGTCACCTAGCTGTTGCCAGAGCTGGGACTTAAACCAAGAAGTCAGACTCCAAACTCTCCTCTTTTAACCAGAGTTTTGCTATACATACCCTTTTCCAAGAAAGTAGTAGAGATGAGATTTTATGTTTAAATGGCACCCCCCTTCCAATATGCTAGAAATTCAAAACACTGGTGGGCTGCGTGCACACACACATATGTGTGTGTGTGTGTGCACGTGTGTGTGTGAGTGAATGTGGGGAAAAAGTCAAACATGCAATCCTAGACTCCTCAATCATGTAATCTGGAACTATTTGCTTGCCTACCATTTTCTTGCATGGGGCGTGGGGTGTTGGAAGAAGGCTCACTTTCTATCCTTTGTGGGATAGAATCAGCTGACATCAACTATCAAGAAAACTAGCCAATGTAGAATCAAGTGTTCAAATCTAAGTCTTGTCCAGAGCAGCTGGTTCTGATTGTACTCTTCCCCGAGGACAGGGCCATCTCTTGCTTATTTTGGGGTCTCTGTGGCCTCACTGTATGAGTGGAAGATTGTTCCTAAGTGTGAGGAATTCATTCCGTTTTTTTGTTTGTTGAACTGAAAATAAGATTGCCTTGGGCATGAAAGAATGGAGGAAGTGGTTAAGTGGGCAGGAGGGAAAGTGGAGAATGTTTCAGAGAGAGACAAGGAAAGAAAAGGGTTGAAGGTAGAATAAGTCTGATGTCTCTGGGAGCAGGCAAATGCTTGGGTTGACTGAAGTAGAAACTGAGTTTGAGAGAAATAAAAAATGACCTTGGATAGAGGATGTAGACAGATAACGGAACATCAATTTGAGGGGTATCAACTGGGTACAGCTGGTCAAAGGGAACCACTGAAGATTTAGAAAGAGATAAAGTCTATGCTGGGCACAACTTTGGTGAAGATCACCCTGGTCAAGGGAGACTAAATGAATTGAAAGACAACGTCCAGAAAATCAACCAGGAGATGGCTGCAGTAAGCCAGGGTGAGGGAGCGGAACCACTACAACCAAAATGGTGAGGACAGAGTGGTCCCCAGAAAATTGAGCCATCAGATCTCAGGGAGAGATGGCCTTTAGAACTCATCTACTCTAGCTGCCTTTATTTACCCTGCCCCAGGGAATGGGTTGAATTCCCTCAATGATTTTCTAGCCCAGCCAGTGACTGCTCAGTGTTTGAATGAATACTGAAAAGGAAGAAGAACTCACTACCTCTTCTTCCATTTTTGGAAAACTTCAACTATCTGAAATACCTTTGTAGTAGGCTAAATCTGGCCTCCCATGAAATTTTATACATTGGTCATTACAGAAGAATCAGCTTCTCTGAACAAAAAGAATGATATTTATGGGAATAATGAAAAGAGAGAAGATCTGAGTCCAAGGCATGGACACATGGTTTTGAGTAGGTCGGTGAAACCCCGTGGGGCTTAGTCACTTCTGTGGAAACGACAATGATACATGTCCTGCCTAGTTCTTTGCTCCACTTGGAGGATCAAATGATACGCTTTGTGACAATGCTTTGGAAACTTCAAAGTGTCACATACAGGAGGGGCAGATAAGATCATTAATGCTCTGCAGGAGGGACTATGGTGCATAAGTGGCTGGGAAAGCCAGATCCATATTCCAGCTCTGCCACTTTCTAGCTGTGTGATGTTTTAGGCTTGCTACTTAACTTTTCTAACCCTCGTTTCCATAAGTGCAAAAAAATATAAAAATAACCCTACCTCAGAAAGTTGTTGTAATGACTAAATTTGATAACATATTTAAAGGCACTTAGCACAGGGTTTGTCTGGAATATAATAAACGGTGAATAAATGTTATTATGACTGATAAATGATGACAGCCTGCATATAGGAAATGAGTGGAAAAAAAGGAGTCAAGTTGATGGACTTAAACTTGAGTGAGTAAGGAAATGGTGGTAGCATTGCCAGAGCCTGGGAATGTAGGAAAGCTGGTTGGAATGATCTAGCAGATGTATTGAAACTGAGCGACTCCTGGCGTAGCACTGTGTGTTTAACCACATGCCACAGGCAGTACTTTGTCAGTGGCAGTATTTTGTCAGTGGCAGTATTTTCAGCCTGCTCAACGCTGGGTGGCTGTGTTCTTTCTCTAACACACAACTCTTGTGCTATCAACAAGACACACAACTCTTGTTATCTCTCCTGCTATATCAACCCATATAACAAGAGTTGATGGAGCAAAATATAGTGCAGATGTTCACAGCCCATTCCCCCTACAACCATGCCATAAGCAATCAGGAGTGCCTTTCATTGTTGCCAGATAGAGTGTCATGTTTAGGTACCAAAATGATGAAAGAAATGTCATCACCTACACATTCCTTCAGAGGGGCCATCCTGCCCTTGGCCAGCAGAACTGGCGGAAGAGTTGCACATCCGTAGATACTTGGCATAAAACTCACGCGAAGAGAAGGTAAGTTGTTACAAAGGGCTTTTCTCACAGTGGTCTCAGTGGCTGGGATTTTGGGACCATTCTAAATGGTCCCAAGCATAGCTGCTATTCAATCAATTATGAAGTGCTAGGTAAAAGATGAACCAGCATTAGCAGGTAAAAGGTGCAGTGCTTGCAGGGGTTGAATGCTCATGGCGGGTGCAGTGAGGAGCATCTTGTACCAACCCACCTAAGTGCCTCGTAGGGCAAGAGCATGACTTTGATTTTTTTTTTGAGACAGGGTCTCATTGTCTCACCCAGGCTGGAGTGCAAAGGCACAATCACAGCTGACTGCAGCCTCAAGCTCCCAGGCTTACGCACTCATCTAGCCTCAGGCTCCTGAGTAGCTGGGACCACAGGCATGCACCACCATGCCTAATTGTTTTATTTTTGTAGACATAGCATTTCCCTATGTTGTCCATGTTAGTCTTGAACTTTTTGGCCTCCAGTGATCCTCCCACCTCAGCCTCTCGAAGTGCTGGGATTACAGGGGTGAGCCACCATGCCCAGACTTAAGATCTTTTGAGGTCAGGAGAGGGAGAAAGCTTTGGAAAGCCTCTCAAGAAAGTTTCTTCAATTGACTATCAGACAAACCGGTCTCCACTTATGGGATCCCCATTTTACAGATGAAGAAGCTAATAATTAGAGTTTCTACAGCTTGCCCCAAATCACACAATTTGTCTTGTTCCCTCTCCAAATCCAGCTAGGCTGAGGGAAAGAAATAATAATTTTGGGAAGATGCAGAGAGAAATAAAGGCAAAGCAATACCCAGGGATGATAGGTGCCAGGTCATCTCTAGCTTAGCAAAGGACTTCATACGAATGGATGTTGATAGTAACATTCAATTAACTCATCCCACATGGCAAACTTTCAGTTATGTATCCTGGAATTTCTTCTGTTTCTCTGCCCTTGAATTTCTTCCATAAAGTAGTGGTTTCTAAACAATTCTTCTCAGTCCAGATCTTTCTCCTGAGTTCAGTAATCCTGCATCCATTGCCCACTGGATTCTCCACCTGGATACTTTACAGGTATCTCCAACTTACCATGTTCAACAAGCCTTACCACTTTAGCCCAGCACTGATACCCCTCCTGTGCTTCCCATCTAGGTGAGTGCCACCATCATCCAATCAGGGGAGCCTGCGCCAGGGAGTCATCCCCGATCCCTCCTCACATCTAATCCCTCACAATTTCAGTCTGTTCTATCTCCCGAACAGCTCTCCATTCCATCTGCTCATCCCCATCTCCAGCACCAGCCCATGTCTTTTAGCTCAATCATTTCTATACCATATGGTGGATTTATCTTCCCAATTGGTCTCCTGGACTCGATATTCTCCACCCCCCATGCCAATTCTGTCATTCATTCTGTAGCCAGAATGTTCTCTCTGAAATTCAAATCTTATCAGACCACTCTCCTACCTAAAATCTTGCAATGCTGCTCCCTCAATACAGAATAAAGCTCGAAGAAATGACATACAAGAGCCTTAAAAATTTGGCCCTTGCTGCAATTTTACCCTCATCCTCCATTGCTCGCCTTACAAACTGTAGCAGACTCTTTTGGTGCCCTGCACACACCCTTTGGCCTCATCACATCCATATGCAGAAACCAACTTACAGGGGAGAGTGTTGCTTTGTACTTCCTTGAGGCCTGTGCTCTGTCAGGCACATGTGGCAGGCCAGAAGAGGGAGCGAACTGACCCCCAGGAGTTGTCCTCAACCAATGACAGGGATTTAGTATATGAAAAGCACAGCTCCATTGCCTCATCAGTGGGGTAACTCTGAGGCCTATGTTATATACCATTTTCCAGAGTTTCCCCATGACGTTGAACTCCAGTTGCCCCTCTGGTAGCTTACAGTAGCTGGCTTGATGACATTACCTTCATTGGCTGCGTTCCCTTCCCTATCTGACTCTCCTGCTTCACCACTGGCGTTTTCTTTGAACTCCCCTAAAAAACTCTTGGACTTGAATCTTTGTCTCAAGGTCAGCTGCTGTTGAGGTCAACTAAGACACATCCTCATGCTCTGGCATTTCCAAGAGACTTCCAGTCCCCCAAGCCCATGATACACTCTCCCACTTAGAACTGCCATTTGAAGTGTGCCTACTCCTTTCTTTCTTCTTCCAGCAAACTTCTACTCATTCTCTGCAACTCAAAGTAGCCGCCTCTGTGAAGAATTATCTGAATCTTTCCTACCACATCATTATGCAGCTGAATTAATTCTTTCTGTGCTTGGTTGTGCTTTGTACGTATTTTAATTTATAATTTAATATATACTTAAATTGATAATTTATATTTTAATTTATAATTTTATTTATTTATAATTATGTATATCAACTGGTGATTCTGCACGTATGTGTCTTCTTGACAGGGACTAGTTGCTGTTTAAGGTCAAGAATAATTTTCCGTGATCTAGACCACAACTTGCCATGTGACGAAGTGATCGAAACATTTTGGTAAATAAATAAGTTGACTATTGGACATTAGGGATGCGAAAAGCAGTGACACGATAGTTAAAAGCTCCATGAAAAGGCATTCAGTAATTCATTCATCATCTAATTATTGAGCACCTACTACATGTCAGGTACTATTCCAGGCATCTGAGATACAGTAGTAGGCAAAACACAGATCTCCTTCCTGGTGGAGTTTACATCATAACACAGGAGATATAAAGTAAACTGTAAACACAGTAAAGTAGCAAATTTTGCATGGTTAGTATGGTTAGAAGCTACTAAATTCTATGAACCAAAAAGCTGAACAGGGCAAGCAAATCAGGGAGTGCTGGTAAGGGGTAGCGATGGGAACGCAGGTTGCAAGTAGAATGTAATGGGGATCCAGAAATCACAACAATATAACTCAAAAGAAGGGTGTGTGCATTACGCTGGAGTTGTTCTGAAAGTTAGTTGACAAGGTAAATTACCAACATGCAGTGCAGTAATTTTGCTTTGAGTAGGCTAGACATTTGTGACTTCAGAGCACACCAGCCCTATTCTATCTAGGCTTGAAATATCCTTAGTTAAAAATGACTGCTTTCTTAGACATGTGGTCCCCAGGCAGATTGCCTGCTGTGAATCCAGTTTTTAATGCAAAATGTCTTTCCAGCACAGAAGTTCACTGCCAATTTATTGAAGTTCATGGAGAGAATGATATCAGTTGACAAAAATATATTAGAGAGGGGTGCTAAGTTTCGGGAGGTAAAGTGAAGGGATAAAATAGACCAAGGACTATGCATCCAGGAAAGCAAACATTTTCAACTAAATTCACATCACAGTTACCATCAATCCACTTCTTAGCAAAACCACCCAGGTTGGAAAAAAGTACTGCATGAGCAATCAGAATTATTCTTCTCTGCCTAATGGTTAATATGGTGAATTTACCTTTTGAACATTCTCATATAAAAAGAACTGCAAAGATTGGAGAGTTAAATGGGATCCAGGGGTATAAGAATATTTTTAAGAACAGGTGACTTATAAATTAGATTGACAGAGATTCTAAGGGAGATGATGGCTCACTGTAATGGGAGGCTCTAAAAATAAAATTCTGGAACTGTAAATCATAAAAGGTCCCAATGAGGAAGAAAGACAAAGGCAAGAGGCACTTAAGGAAACCACTATCACTTCACAGACAATTCTGTGAATTCGGTATTTTAATATTTATAAGGAGGACAGAGCTTTCAGGGTTTCCTGCCAGGAGCCCTGGATCCCTGCAGAGGATGGAATACTGAGAAGGGCCTCTTTAAACTTTCCAGTGGCTCCTGGAGAACATAACATGACCCAGATTTCTTTACATGGCACCCGGGGTCATTGCATTCAGACCCTTGGCAGCATTGTTAGCTCATCTCTCTCCCACTGTGCCTCAGTCCTTGGGACCTGCTACGGTTTGAATGTCTCCTCCAAAACTCATGTTGAAATTTAATTGCCATTGTGACAATATCAAGAGGAGAGACCTTTAAGAGGTGATTAAGTCATGGGGGCTCTGCCTTCATAAATGGACTATGCCATCACTGTGAAAGTGGGTTCGTTATGGTGAGAGAGGGCTCCTGATAAAAAGATGAAGTTTGGCTCCCATTTCTCTCTGACACATGTACACTCTCTCGCCACGTCATGCTTTCCACCATGTTATGATATAGCAAGAAGGCTCTCACCAAATGCAGCTGCTTGATCTTAGACTTTCCAGCCTCCAGGACCATGAGCCAAATAAACTTCTATTTTTTATTAACTACCCAGTTTGTGGTATTCTGTTATAGCAGCAGGAAGCAGACTAAGACAGCCCCAAGGCTCCATCAGGGAGAAATTCCTGGCACTTTCCAGGTGCTCACACCTCCCTGTCCCTTTCCAGCCTCCTATCTACAGCTCTATCCTTCCACTACTACCTCCTGCCCAGGGTACTGACAACCCATTCCGTAGACCATATCCTCTCCAATTTATTTTCATAACACATGTTAACACATCAGGGCATTTGCTCCCTCACTTAGATCCCTTTATTACAGTATAAAATCTGTAAAGGGAGGAAATGTATTCTATTATATCCTTATATACCCTTATATTATATCCCCTATGCCCAGCGCAGTACTTAACACATAGTAAGTGTTTAATAAAAGTTAGATGAGTAAATAGTTACCGAATTAATGCAAGATACACACAAAAGAGTATTGCAGGAAACATTCAACAATCCAGCAGACATTTATTCAGTGAGTTAGTGTGTACCACATGGTAATGTTCTCATGAGGATATATTATTATTTCCACTGCACTGAAGTAAAAATGGTGGCTCAGAGAGTTAGACAAAAAATCCAAGTGTGGGAGGCCGTATAGTGGCCCCAAAAGATATCCAAGTCCTCATGCTTGGGACCTGTGAGTATTACCTTGTACAGCAAAAGGGATTTCTCAGATGTGATTAAGTTAAAGATCTTGAAATGGGGAGATTATCCTGGATTATCAGGGTGGCACCAATATAATCACAAGTGATCTTAGAAGAATAAAACAGAAGGAGATTTTACTACAGAAGAAGGTGATCTAATCTCTCTCACTGCAGAGTGAGAGATTTAACGAGGCTACTGCTGGCTTTGAAGATAGAGGAAGGGGCCATGAGCACAAGAATGTCAGGAATGCAGCTCTAGAAGCTGAAAAAAACAATGAAATGGATTCTCCCCTGGACCCTCTGGTAGGGTGGCCCTACTGAAACCCTGATTGCTGACTACTGACCTCCAGAAGTGTGAGGGAATAAATATGTATTGTTTTATGGTACCAAATTGTAGTTATCTGTTAGAGCAGCCATACGAAATTAATACAGCAAGATTACAAATGCAGTTCAGTATAGGCGAGTCAGCAGGTGCATTGTCCTAACTCTGGAGCTCTGCCATTATTAGCTGTGTGGTTTTGGATGAATTACTTTATCTCTTAGTGTCAGGGCAAAAAGCTATGTGAAACACCATTCTTGCAGAAGCATCAGACAATAGCCTTGTTTGCGCTCTGTGAGGTGGGCTGATGCTCATCTTAGCATTGCCCTTGTGGACAGGACACCACTGGACAGAGGCAAGTGGAGACAATTAGCTGTGCCCTGCCCACTGCTCAAATGTTCCTATAGCAGCCCTGTTAAGGAGAGTTGCACCAGCAGCCTGGGGAGAGCAGGGGCTGGGTGTGGTGCAGGGAAAGGGGCTCTGTCTTCTGGGGTGGATGTTTCGTATGCTTCCAGATGCATCACCCATTTAATCCTCAGCATTGCTGCTGTTAATACTTTCTTGTTATAGATGAGGAAAGTGAGAATTTGAGAGATTTAATACTTTATCCAAAGTTACATGCTAAGTGGCTGAGCTGGGACTTGAACCCACATCTTTCTAGTATCATTACTAAGACTATGTAGTTAACACCAGTGTTGGTGGTTCTCAAGGTGGGACCAGCAGCATCAGCATCAATTGGGAATTTATTAGAAATATAAATTCTCAGATTCCACCTCGGATCTACTGAATTACAAATTCTGAGGTGGGGGTGGCAGATAGGAATCTGTGTTTGAACAGGCTGTCTGGGTGATTCTGATGGCCACTGAAGTCTGAGAGCCATTGCTCTACGCTCATTGCCTTAGAGTCCTTTGGAAGGACTGTCGCCATCTCAACCCAGGCTTAGGCTGCTTACTACTCTGAGTTATTGCTTAGCACCAGCAGTAGAAAGCGGCCAATGTGCACAGTGCAAGCATACTTCCAGACTTGCCATCCGGAAGAGTGGGTATGGTGTATGTCCTCTTGGTAGAGGGTTTAGGAGGGAGGTGAAGGAGGGATCCAGCACAGAGTCAGAAATTCTGCCGACTACCTGGAGAGTGAGTTTGATTTGAATCATTCAGTAAGACATGGCTAAACATCATCTTTATTCTATTTCTGAATTGTCCAATAATTAGCCTGAGACAACAAAAGGAGGCTGATGTTGTCTCGTTGACAACCATTTGATTAAGCTACAGGTTTAAAGCACCTGCCTGTATCTGGAATTCTCCATGTTAGACACGGTCCCTACATTCCTTGGAGCTTATAAGACAGGGAGACGGAACTTCAATGATGGAAGCCCAGAGAATACATATCACAGAATGGTGGGGTGTGAGTTAGATTCTGGAGGAGGGTTTCAGGCCTCCACGTTCTGCTAGCCTCATGAAGAGTTTGTGAACTTGGACATTCCTGAATGATGTATCTGTTCATCAGTTTTTTTTCTGGCACAGACATCTGAGGTCAAGTTGCCCCAGCCCCACATGAGGGCCCTCTATGGTCTGCAAATGTCTCGCCACCTCCTCACGCTGTGTTCTGTGTGGGAACAGCATAGGCGGGTCTTCATTCTCCAGCTCTGGATCATCGTGTTTTACACCTACAGAGCTGGAAGCGGGAGGTGGAGGCTTGAATACGGAAAGGGACAGTGAGGGCTAACCTAGTATTGAGATAGCTGCAAACTGAGGCTTATGTATTTTGGTGGGGGAAAAAATATCTGACAATGAGATCTTTCTAGGCAGCAAACCTAAAGAAATGATAGATATGGTGAGAGTGTGGAAAGACAATTTTTCAGCTTTTGGTAGTTATATAACCCCTTAGACTTGTAGCATATTTTGAGATGACCCCTTTGCTGAACCAATTTCTGGTTTCTCCTCCTGTGCTCAGCTACTTCCAACATAGTCTGTGACACACTCGCAAAGGTTGCAGTAACTCAACAGTGATCCAGCCAGCGAATTGATGTTTTCGATCTGACATAATTTAATTCTTGCCCTCCCTGCACCCAAGTAGGAGTCAAACCAAAAGAAGCACCAACATCTTATTTGTCCTGCCTCTTCAACTGTGCCACAGTATTTTTATTCATTCATTTGTTCATTAAAAAACTGTTTACTGAGCCAGTATTTGTGCCAGCAGCTGTGCTAAGTATGGGGTATGCAACGATGAGAAAAAGCAAATGCGCTCCTGCCCTCATGCTTAGAGTCTGGAGTGGGACTCATACACCCAACAAATAAGAACAAACACAATTGTGGACCTGTGATTCCAGCACTCTAGACTTAGGGAAGCATGTCTGCAAAGGGTCCAGTGCGGGGAGGCTTGGCCACCGGGACAGGCTAAAGGAAGGCCAGAGAAGCGGGGAGAGAGAAGAGGAGAGAAAGAGAGAGAGAGAGGAGAGGAGAGGGAAGAGAGAGAAAGAAAGAAAAAGAAAGAAACGAAATTGAGATGGGTGTAGGGGCATCAGACTTTGCAGGACATGTTAATGGATCCTGTATTTACCCCAGTAGCCACAGGTTTTAGCAGGAGAGCATTGTGATTAGATTTGCGTCTTGAAAAGTCACTTTAGCTTCTTTGCGGAACTGGAGAAGATTCAGAGTGCTTCTGGGAAGTGATGATGATAGCCAACCTAGGACAGTCATGGTGGGGATAGAGGGAAGAGGACAGATTCAAGAGAAACTCAAGAGGTAAATTAACTAGCTGGGTGATGGACTGGATATTAGTGGAGAGAGAGGGATCAACAATGAATAAAAAAATTCTGGTTTAAGTAATATTAGTAACCAACATGTTTTTGCCTAATACATATAGGCACTGTCCTAAGTACTTTTATGGGTTGTCATTTAATCCTCAGAATGTTCCTGGAAGAGAGGTAGGATTACCGTCCTCCAAATGGGAAAGCAGGGGCACAGAGAAGTTAAATGTGTTCCCTAAGATCACACAGCTAGTAAGTGACAGAGCCAGGATTTGAACCCAGGCAGCCTCCCTTCAGATTCTGTGATAGTAACTATGACATTGAACCATGTCTTGAAAAGATCAACTTGGGATCTGGCAAAAGGACATATTGTGATTGAGCAGGTATGGTCTCATTGTGCTAGTTTTCACTGCTGCCATCACAAGTTACTATAAATTTTGTAGCTTAAAAAAGCACTCCTTCACTAACTCACAGTTCCGTAGGTAAGACATCTGGGTACGGTGCAGCTCAGCTGCTTCTCTGCTCTGGGTTTTACCAGATTGAAATCAAGGTGTTATCAGGCTGCGTTCTTTCTGGAGGCTCTGAGCCTGGGTCTGTTGCAAGTTCCTTGGCTGTGGGTCAAGTCCATCTCACACCTTGAATCTCTCTAACTTCCCCTTCTGCCTTCTGCCTGTTTTGCCTTCTTCTACCACACCTCTCTGATCGCCTCTACCTTAGGCCCATCTGGACAATTCAGGCTGATCTCTCTATTTTAAGTTCATTGGATATTAACCTTTAATTTCTCTTGCAAAGTCCCTTGTCAATAGTGAGTACCCAGGGAATGAGAATGCAAGTTTAGAAATCTGCTGTCACACTAGACAATTCCTGGCTGCTATTGCTGCTGCTGGTCCACACTTTTAGTGGCAGGGTCCTAAAGCATTGGCTTTAATGGGTTTGTGCCCATGGTTTTGCGTGTGTTTTAGGACCAGTGACAGAAACTCTGTGAAGTCTCCTGCTATTTTCTCTTTACGTGGAACAGAATGGCTGGAAGGTTCACAGGGATGATGCTGAAGAAGGGGAAACTGAGGTGTAGACACATAGAGAGCTATGCTGAAGTTTTACAGAATTCAGGCTAGAACTTAGTTGTCCAAGTGTTGGATCAGAGCTATTCCTTTCCTGTCATTTGCTCAATTTTTCATTTAATTATTCATTCATTCATTTTTTTTCCAACTACCCATAACAGTTATCAAGCACCTTCTCTACGAGACATTTTACCAGGTTCACGACATATAAGGCATTTACAGACTTTGCCTCCATCAGACAAACTATGTAGTGAGAATTACATACATTAAACAAATATTCCTACAAGTAACTAGACATTTATCATAAAATTAATATAAAAGAAATGTAGAGGCTTCCTAGAAAGCTTATACAGGAGATCTAACCTTGTCTGTTAAGGATCAGGAATCAAAGAGGTGACATTTAAACTGAGGCCCAGATGATAGATGATTCAGGTGAGACAACATTAAAGGAGGGGGAGTGATGTGTGGGGGTGTTCTAGGGTGCAGGGCAGAATGGAAGAATCAGGGAAAGTAAATGTGGCAGGAAAATACTTGGGGAAGAAGAGAATGTCGTGAGCTAAGTTTAGAGAGGAGAGGTGGGTCAGATTGACCCTGGCCTTCAAGGCCATGGAAAGGAATTTCAATTTTATCCTAGGGAAATGGGAAGTCACAGGGGAGTAGAGTCTCATGCTGAGCTTTGAATTTTTAAAAAGAGCATTCTGGCTGTTGAGGAAAATGGAATAGGAGATGAAGATGAAGACACGTGACTGTGGACAGATGGGGTGTGTTCAGGGAGGCTAATGAGGAGATATTGCAATAGCCCAGGTGAGAAGTAGCTTGATCCAAGGTGTTAGACTAGGATAGGGACAGAAGAGGTGAAGAACAGAAAGTGGATCTGGGAGATTTGGGAGGTAGAACTATCTTGACTTGGTGTTGGATCAGATGTGGGAGTGACGAAGGAGATGGTCAAGATGACTTCTGGTTTCTGCCATATTTGTGGCTTTTCTGATAACATAGAACAATTAGACATTATATTCTTATATATAATAAAAAGCCTTACTTTTTTAGTAGTTTAGCTTTTATTATATTGTAACCACTGTGATTTTGGTGGCAAGAAATCCTGTTTAATATCACCTGGAAAGAATTTGTTTCACCAGATTTGTCAAAGGAGCTCACAGAATTTGTATTATGTATTTGTATTAACTTTCAGCGTGCTAATATTTCTTCTAATGTTCCCAATAACTCCATTTTAGTTCTTCTTCATTTCAACTTGGGCTAGAGAATGCAAACAATAGCCTCTTTACAAAGAAATTATGAAAGGAAGTGTCATGTCATCATATCCCCATTTCTTTGTAACAGCCACTGCCTCATTTACCGTAGGTCCATTTTGATTTTGTCCATATGGCCCATTGGTTGTTACTAACTTTAATGATCAAATATTGACTCCTGCCTTGTTCACACAAAGCATGATGTAGCCACAGTGTGTACTCCTGGGTGGACATTAATAACATGCACCTGGGACCTGACAGCACCAGCTAAAATATAGAAACCCGTCGCACACTCCACAATCATAGCTTGAAGCTTGTTTTGATGGAATCCTCCTTGGCTCTTGTATTTCTCCTTGTGGGTGCTCTGATATCAGATTGTCTGGGTTTAAATTAATCCCAGACCTTCTATCTACCACTGGAGTACCTTAGGCATTTACCTCATCTGTTTCCTTATTTGTAAAAAGGAGATAGAATCAGGCTATTGGAAGTATTGAATTAAATAACCTATATGAAGCCTTTAGCTCAGCATATAGGAAGTACTCCGCATATGGGGGTTACTGTTTTCATTGTTAGGGAAGGGAAGAGCTAGCACATCATGTTTTTTCATTTTGTTCTTCTCTGGTGATGACAGTTTAGAGGGCTAGGGGGTCTTCTCTTAGGAGAAAAAGTTGGTACTGAGCAGGCTTATGGTCCCAAGTCCAGTTTTGCAAACAGGCCTTGCCAAATTGTTGCTCTGACTGTGTACATCAGAGTGAGCAGAAGCTGTGGGCTGCTGCCTCTCATGTGAGCTTGCACCCTGTTCTTTCATTCAACTGGCTCAATACAGCCATCAGTGCCTGGGGACTGAGCATTTCTGGCCGCCTCAGCATTCTGTCTGAGTGAATGCTTCTCAACTGTTGGCAGGAGGCCAAGAGTTGACTTGATGGGGTCCTTGGGCATATCAATTAGCCTCTCTGAAAAGAGGGTTGATGACACTGAAGACAAGAGGGTGGAGGAAGGGCAACAGTCCAGCGAAGGTTCTTTACCGGTTGACCCCACTCATCTCTCCATCCTTTCTCCCAAGCTGCCTGCCCTGCTCATCCCCTGCCTGGGCCTTCATGTGATCACCGTCCACAAGACCCTTTCAATGGCTTTATGCCTTTGCTCAGGTTCTCTCTCTCGAATATCCTTCTTAAACATCATAACCTTCTTTGATTTGTAATTTCTTGCTTATCCTTCAAGGCCCAGGTCAAATGTCACTTCTCTCAGATGTTTTCTTGTTCATTTATTCCACAAATATTTCTTAAGCAAGGCATGTGCTGGACATATAAGACACAGCTGTGAACAAGACAGATGAAGCACCAGTTCTCAGGGGGCTGGCTGACAATAAGTAACGAACCATAAAATGTCACGTGGTAAGTGCTATGGAAAGTCAAAACGAAGTGGGCAGGTGTGGGGTCAGTGGTGGAAGGAACTGCTCAGAGGAAGTTATTTCTGAACTGAGACCTGCGGGATGAGAAGAAGCCAGCCATGTGAAGAGCAAGGGTCCTGGGTCCCAAACAAGCTGGTTTTGTTTGAAGGATGAAAAGAAAGTTGGCATGACTAGAACATGTGAGGGCATGGGGGATGGTGGTGTGAGGTGACAGCACAAAGACCTCAGGTAAGGAGTTCAGATTTTATGCTCAGTAAACAGATGAAATCTGATTTTCCATTTGTAATGGCACTATGCTGTGCAGAGAACTGATTAGGGAAAGGAGAGAAGAGAGGAGAGGGAGAAGTCTGGGAGCTGGTTCGGAGGCTGTTGCAGTAGTCTGGGATGGCAACAATGGTGGTTTGGCCACAGTTACAGCTATGGAGTGGGCAGAAGTAGACCATTTAGAGATATATTTGGAAATACAGTGAATGCCATTTACTGAGGTGGGAGAGATTTGGTGGTAAAGATGATCAGGGGGTTGGGGTGTCTGAAGTCTATTTTGGACATGTTAATTTTGAGATGCCTATTAGACAGCTGAAGGGAAATGTCAAGTAGTTAATTGAATCTACAGGTGTGAATCTTGAGGGAAGAGATCAGGAATCTATATATATTTTAAGAGTCATCAGCATATAGATGGTATTTAAAACCATGAGATTGATAAAGATCTCCTTGGAGAGAGTGTAGAAGGCACAGGGAAGAAGAGAGGATGATATTCAGGAAGACATCCACATATTGCAGTCCTGTACACTGCCCTTCCACGCCCCACCCCAGTGACCTCCCTGACCACCACCTAGGATAGGACATATCTCTCTCTCCTCTTTTCTATTCCCTAGAGGATGAATAGTGACTTCCTCCCTCCTTTGCAGGGCTATTAAGATTCTCAAGATCCTAGATTCTCCAATCTCTGCAGGTCTAACATCATATCAAGCACATTAAAATTCACCTTTATTCTACATTAAAATTAATTATAGTCACGTACCATATAATGACATTTCGGTCAATAACAGACTGTATATATGACAGTGGTCCCATAAGATTATACAAGATTATATTTACCATACCTTTTCTATGTTTAGACACACAAATACTTACCATTTTGTTACAGTTGCATGCAGTATTCAGTACGGTAACATGCTGTACAGCTTTGTGGCCTAGAAGCAATAAGCCATCCCATATAGCTTAGGTGGGTGGTAGGCTATGCCATCTAGGTTTGTGTAAGTGTGCTCTATGATGTTTGCATGATGACAAAATCACCTAAGGATGCGTTTCTCAGACATATCCCTGCCGTCAAGTGACAATGGCTGTAAGTATAATTCCTTAGTTGCAGTGGACTAGTTTGACATGATCCACTTTGTAGATATTTAATAAAGATATCATTTGATTTTGATCTTTGCAGTTTTATTTGTACATTTTACAGTCAACTCCATTTTTAAGGTTTCATGCTATTTTTGGAAGTCCTTGGGAAGCTTGTAGTGCAAGGGCGTGGAAACTTAGCATGTGATTAGTGAAGTGAGCTTGCTCCTTTGAATCCTGACAGTATTTTATACCTTTAAAGGCACTTAAACTGATTCACCTTGTAACCATGTGTTTTATGTATAAGTGTCTGTTTCCCTCAGACTATAAGTTTGAAGAGGGCAAGAGAAACCTCAGAACCTAGTTTGTGGCAGGGACTCAATAATATTTATTTGTGGAAGCAACTCTTTTGGAATGAGAAAAAGTCAAGCCCAGGGACACAGTGTGCTTTCTATCTTCACTTGAGAAAAGGCTGTTATCCCCTTGCCTTGCAACATATGTGATGTGGACTTGCTTTTCTCCAGCACTCTTAAAAAGGAATCAGTGTTGTACAGAATGTTGAAGCTGTGGGCTTGAGTCCCAGCCACACCCCTTACTAGCTGTGCCTCTTGCATCAGAAAATGAATGTCTATCGGCCTGATTTTTGTGTGGGCCAAATTAAATAAATCCATTTTAGTAAAACTCTGTGAAGCTTAAAACACTGTATTTTTAAAATAATGTACTGTTTTCTAAAATGAAAAAAAAAAAAGTAAAAGATCCTAAAACTCATGCCTCAGGGAATGTTTCTGGAATTTTCTAGAAAGTGGGATACAAAATATCTTTTGTTGCCTGACACCTGGCCCTAAAAAAACCACAACTGGATCCAAACAATGGTCCTTTAGAGAAGAGAACTTGTAAGAAAGTCCTTTGGTAATAAACCAGTCAAACTGTCCTTGTAAGTCCCTTGGAGGTAGAGAATGGGAAGGAGTGCTGGCCATCCCAGGTCACATTCTGGTCCGCTGAAACGTAGTGATGCTGCATAACTGTATCTTTATTGCTCAATAAGTGAATCTGGACCTGATCTTCACCTCTTGTGATGAAGAGGAGACAGGATTATACAGATTAGCCCCATTTCTAGGTGACAAGTAGTTCTAATGAGCTACAGTGAAATTAAGTCCACCTTGGCTATGCCCTGCTAAATATGTCAAAGGCTCTAAAGTATTTCTGTTCGAGAACTTCAGATTTCATGAGTCTGCAACAAACATAACATTTAGAAAGGGATGTTGACCAGAGAAGAGAAGAAGATCTGTGCTGTCATCTACACATATTGGGCGCAGGGCCCAGCCTGGGCTGGGTGGGGTCACACTGCAGCTGTCCTCTGTTCCACCTCTACCATCTTGTGGCTGGGGACAGAAGGAGGGGGTATTAAATTGGCTGGGCCATAGTTTAAAATTGCCTCCAATATGCAATTTCTGTTTAACACGTTGCCGTCTGCCATTGCTCTCTCTGTGCAAGGCTGAATGATAATATGGAAGCTGTTAAGAATGAATGTCTATTTTATATTTTAGCGGCATGACATTCTTTTTACATGAGGGGGATAAGATGTTATGTATTTATTTCCATACTCAGATATGTTGCAAGTATTGATCACTTTGATTGAGAAACTTTAGTAGTTACTATAGCAATCACTTCCCCTTCTTTACCAAGTACTCAGTTTGTAAGTTCTTTAAAAATGAAGTGTAGCTTATTCAGTGGAAAATAATGAATCTGGTAGAAGAGATCAGCAGTGTGACAAGCCTCTGGTAACTGGAGTGGAAAGTGAGTGATAATTAGCAGTCTTCCATGGATGTGGGGATTCAGAATGGGCACACTATCCTTCTTCTACAAAGTGTACAAATGTAGATTTTTCTGGACTAAACCACCAAATTTTGAATCACTGTTCTTTGTAGCAATAGATAATTAGATTAAAACCATGAAAACATCTTACTTCCCTAAGCATCTTGTATGCAGCAAGTTCACTGGTAACTGGAGCAAGATCATTGGTAACGTTCTTCCTGCTCTCTTCCTGTCTGCCCAGGTAAGACTCATCCATGCTTGAGGGACCAATTTTAGCTCTATCTGCTTTAGGGAACTGACCAGTCCAATTCAAAGGAATCTCTGCCTGTACTGAACTTAAGAACTCAGTGTACCACTCATTTGAGATTTGGCATGTACTACTTGCTGTTAATTGTCTTAATGTTAAATTGTATTATTATTATGAATCTGGATATGGAATCTCAATCAATTTGTTTCAAGTCTATGTGGCTCAGTTTCTCATGTGTAAATGGAGGATAATACATTCACCTCTAGAGTCCTTCTGAAAATTGAGAGAGAACATATCCACATCAGTATGTATATACATACTCTATATTCTCACATTGTGTAGTACATAGTAAGTGATCAATAAAATTAATTTCTCTCCATCCCCATAATGGGACTTCAAAGCAGTAGAGGCTCTTTCTCATACCTGGTTATCTCCAGATCTTTAAACCTAGTTGGAGCTCCATTTGTTTGTGGCTTTGGCTGGTTTATAATTTCTTTTCCCCAAAAAGCAGAGCACCGAACCTTTAAGACTGGTAATTGCATCTCAGGCATGGTTCAAAAAGATCTATACTCCACTGCTGTTTTTAGCTAGCTTGTTCAGTACCACCCCCCCCCCCGCCCCGGTATGTACCGGAGATTTATTTTAGACAAAAATCATCTTCTAGACATCCAGCCAATGTCGACTTTATGCAAGATGTCAGCAAATTGAACAAAGCCACCTTCCTCTTTAACAGCTTTTACACTGCCTACCTCCTTGCCCCCAGCCATGGCTCCCAACCCTACAGACACATACTAGTGGGTGTGCTGCGCACTAGAGGAAGAATGGGACCAGGTGGGCCCTATTCTGGGGGCCAGCATCTGTACAATCTGATAGAAACAATACCAAGCCTTTATAGATTTTTTTTCCACAGCCTTGCTTTCTAAAGATGGGATTTAACATATATTCATGATCAAATCTAACCCATTCCTTTCTTACATTGCTGTTTCTCACTCCTTCTCAATTCCCTCCTCTGCTCACTCTTTCTTTTCCAACTTTATTTAGATATTTCATGCGTCTCCACCCTTTCCTTCATATTCAGCTTCTATGTAGAAACAGGGAAGTTTCTCATGACCTTACCCTTTCAGAGAAGTTTATACGTGGGTATGAACAGATCAAATAAACAGGAACTTAGGTTAATTTAATAGAAAAAATAAAATATGGAATAACATTGATTTTGGCCAGTATCAATTACAACCGTTCTACTATATTTTACAAAAAAACAACTGAACATTTTACACATGTACAGTATTTTTCAGTAAAAGTGGATTTGGATTTAACAATGGGTCACTAATTGAAAATAAAAAGACAAAAGAAAACAGAAATAGGACTTTTGTCTCTGGAAGGTTAGAGCATTTGTTGAGTCTCCAAACTTTGTACTATCCATTACATATATCTCATTATGAATATATATATTTATACATAATATATAACATTAACTTAAACTTTGAAAGCATTATGTTCTAGTTAATAATGTTATGTAGATAAATGAGGCAGTAACACACTAGTAGTTAAACCAGTATTTCCGCGACGTGCACCTGCATGGTCAGTGGGAAATGGAATGCACGCTGGTAGACCCCAATGAATTTTGTTGTCATGTTGATGGTTATTCGTCTAAAAAAAACAGACATCATTTTTATCTTTCCTATCACAGTAACCTCGTGCCTCAAATATTATGGGCTGATTCAGTTAAATAGATTTCTTTGCAGGCAAATTCGGTTTTGCCATCTGCTTGACCTTGCTTTAGGCTTGTGCTTGCATTTGTCCATGTAAGACTGTGCCTTTAAATGTAAAACTGTATGCTGTACCCAGGATTAACTTTCATTTTTGTGTGTGTCAGAAGGGCCTGTGGTATTATAAGGGGAAGACTGCTTAGCAAAATCAGTTGGTTCCCTAGTTACTTATGAATCATTATGTGATTCAATAAAATTGCAATGCTATTAAGAGGGTCATCAGACTATTTACTTATTATTCACTTTGGGTTGTAAGTTATCTTTGATGTCTAGAAATATTTTCAAGGCAGGCTTTTTCCTAGCTTGCTGTTTGGATGGGGACCTCAGCATCTACTTCCCAGCTCTTTCCCAGGATAGTCCATATTGATAGTATTCCTCTCCTCAGCTGTGACTCCAGCAGCATCTTCTAAGTAAGGCTCTCAGAAGCATGAAGCCTGCAAGATGGCTGGTCACTTGTAAAGCAAATGAGGTCACCAATGAAACTTTCATATGAAGAAACTTGATATCAGTCTAGGCTCCCCTAAACAGAGAAACTGTCAAAAGATCTATAAGATTTCATCGTTTCTGGCCACTAATCCAAATAGTTTCCTCATAATTCAGTCTTCTAGTTTCGATGAAGTGTTTTAGAGAGTCATAGAAAACCAGTGAAAATATTTCTTAAAAAAACCCAAAAAACAGATCATCTCAACATTCAGTGGACCGGCATATAATAGTATGGTATAGTTATAGAGGGACAGAGGAGTGGGAAAATAAGAGAACTAAAAGGGTACAATCATGCCACCCATATTCAATATCCAGTTTTATTTTCTTAAAATGACAAGATGAAAAAACTTCTAATAAGCACCATTGAAAAAAGTTGCCTGGCCAATATGGGCACAAGCTTAAATATTATTTAAATAAATTCCATTTCTTAAAAATACAGGACCTCTTAGGAACTTTTCACTCCAGGAAGAAATTTCCTGCATCGTATCCAAAATGCTTCCCACCATGACAAATGGAATTTCAGATGGCCTTTAAAAAAAATGGGGGTAATGGCTAGATAGCACCAAGAGATTGTGCAGGGTCTACAAAGTTAACACTCCGAATTTCAGGGGAGCTGGATCAGCCTCAGCTCATCTATGTACCTCTGCATTCTGTCCATCTGTCCATCACCAATTTGACTATACAGAGCAATCCCATTTGGCGAACTGTGTGTAAAATAACCCAATCTACAATGGAAAAGCCAGTAGCAGCAAGTCTATCTGATGAAACCAGTGGAGCAGACTTATCAAGTGAGTAAAATGCAAAAACCAGTACATAATGCATGAAGTAAATGATGTGTGGAGAGTATCCATGTTTCACTGTGAAATACCATGGCAAACGACACTAAACACAACTCTGTAGGATGTTCCTAATGCCCTCAGGTCCAGTTTTCTGTCATTTTCCCCCAATGGTGGACTCAAGCATGCAAGAGCTTTCTATTTCATTTTTGTCTATGTATGCTCTCGCGATGTTTTGGAAAGGTATTTTTAGGTGTTTCAAAAGGGAAACAAGCAAGTCAATGCAAAAGGGGAAAAATGGACCTTCAAAACCAGGGCAGGAAATCAAATCATTACTTTAACGTCAAATTTTGGCATCAAATGCTTTGGTCATACAATAGTGTCTCTGTGGTTCTGGCTGTTTAGCACTAAACACCCAGTTATAAAAGGTAGGCTTGTTGTAGTTTTATTTTTTTTTTCCATTTAAGTTCTGACAAAACAGTTCACCATCTCCCTGCACAAACTTGAGAGAGAGAGAAAGAAAAAGAGAGCAAGAAAGAGAGAGGTGGCTTGCTTTTTTTTTTCTTTTTGGCTTTTTTTTTTTCTTTTTAATAATATGGAATAATCTATAAGTCTACAGGAACAAAGAAATCTAAGATGGCTGCTCAGCCTTGAAATGTACATGTTTTGCAGCAAAGTTGTTGAAGAACCTTCCGTTGGCACAGATTGTTCTTTTTCACAAGCATACAGAAGCCTCCTTCCGCCCAGGACTCTTCCGTTGCTTTTCCAGAAGTCAGCAAGAGAGAAGGGGAGTTGAAGACGAGAGCAGCATGATGTACACACACGGAAGAAGGTTGTGATTGGCCAGAGAGGCAGATTTGGGGAATTGGAAGAGATCATTCAGGAGTAGTCAACAGGAGGAAATTTGGTCCACCCAAAGTGATTTCAGTCAACCGCATTGTTTTTCAAGGAGAGACATTGCAGTCCAATGGTAAATGTATTGTGAAAAAAAAAAAAAGATTAGAAAAAGAATAAATTAGAAATCAATTAATAACACAAGCAAGAAATTTGTCTTCTTTGAGATACCTAGAGCAGAGAGTATACAGTCATTTATACCATATTTCATTGAATCTAAGACACAAGATTTAAGATGCACCATCATTTTAAGTAACACAAAGGAAAAGATGCTTCATATTAAACGGTGACACAATATTCTCTTATCAATTAGAATTTTAATTTTAGACTTATTAAAAGTATTTGTTATACTTATGTAACATTGTTTTGTTTCCATGCTTATGCAAGAACCTTTCCTTTGAATATTGAACAATAGTTTAATTTTCAAACCTCTTTAGAACTGCAATTAAATTCAACACAAGAAGTAGTAGTCATGTGCCTAACTCGGTTGAACAGATGTCTCTGCATCCAACCTGGGCAGTAACACTGATATCACATCAGTTTTCTGGTCAAAAGCAGTTGTAAACTGCCACAAATTATAAGATGCATCTGATTTCCGAGATGATAAAATGTAAAAAATATATGTCTTAGAATCACAGAAATATGACAGTTGAAAGAGAATAAATAACACATCCTTAAGTGCAGCTGCCATGTGATTTCAAAAGCCTGGTGAGCCATCAATATTCTCATTTTGTAACTGACCTGAAAATGGGCTCACTGCAGATACGATTCTTCTTTTCCCACTTCGGCCCACAATCCTGACACTCCACTAATCCTGACACTCCGCTTTTAGCGAAGTGCCATTTGACATAACTTATCCGGTGCTCACCATGGTTTAGGGAAAGCGGTACCAGGCATTTCAAGAGTTGTAATGCTTTAACTAAGTACTACTGGTGAACATTTCAAGTTACAATGGCTTTCCTGCATCAATCATTTTTTTTTTTTTTTTTTTGAGACAGTCTTGCTCTGTTGCCTAGGCTAGACATGATCTCCGCGCTCTGCAACCTCCACCTCCAGGGTTCAAGTGATTCTCACGCTTCAGCTACCCGAGAAGCTGGGATTACAGGTACATGCTACCATGCCTGGCCAATATTTGTATTTTTAGTAGAGATAGGGTTTCACCATGTTGCTCAGGCTGGTCTCACTTTCATCTTCCTCAATTTTCTGTTACTAACTTACCAAAAATTCTGGTCATATTCAGAAATAGGGGAACCATGTTTTTAAGTAAAGTAAAGCAGGCACTTGCTGGTAACTAAAAAATGATACTTACATGGCCCCTGGGGTGCCACCACCCCAAGCCTCTATCACCCCAGTGTGCTATAGTAGAATCAGCCCTGGCGAGAAAACCTCAGAACACAGGAACTGACTGTGTTGGGCCCATGCCTGCCAGACCAATCACATACTGGAAAAACGATGGAGATGCAAAGTCACCTACGATGCTCCAAAGAAGTAAGACCACAAATGATGTCCTATCAGTGCTATTAATCATGTGCTCAGTTCTTTCTGACACCTTTTTGAGATTCTGTGGAATAACCAGATGAGGTCAGTAGTATTATCTTCTTCATTTTTTACAGATGGTGGAAATGAGGCCCAGAGAAGTTCATAACCTGCCCAAGGCCTGGAGACCAGATATGAATGACAGCATTCTGACTTCCAAGTCCACATTCTCCTGACAATGGTACTGTTTTTCCTTTCATGAAATTTCCAGAAGGGAAAACATTCAAAAGCAGGGAAAGAATAAACCTAGGGCAGTGATCATGTCAGTCAGATTGTTCCAACTGCATATTTTTTGTTTTCTTTCTATTTTTATAACAATCCAAAGATGTTTTGAACAACAATAGTTTAAACAATTTCTACATCATTGATATGTAATAGCTGCATAAATTTAGGAGTAAATTTTAGGGTCCCTTCAGCATAAGTTATTTCAAGAGTCAAAAAAGTTCACAAAGTGTTGGAGTTGGAATAATTTAAATTCATTCATTTTACAGATGGGGAAACTGAGGCTAGAGAGGTGAGGAAACTTGGTATTAGCTAAATTGTTAGGGAGAATTGGATGTACAGTGGTTCTCAAACCTGGCTGCAGATTAGAAACACTTGGGAAGTTAAACCTATGATCATGGGCTGCACCCCAGATCAATTCAATCAGAATATCTGGGGATGGTGCTGCATCCTGGTTCAGGATCATTGGTGCAAAGAAGAACAGACCAACATTTTGAAATATTAAGTTCTATACTTAGGTCTATCATTTCCTAGCTCTACACCTTGGGTTTTCCCTTCTGTAAGATGAAGATATTACTTCCTAGCCTCACAGGCTTAATGAAAGATTCAGATACCATTTAATTACTGTTTATACATCAAAATTATAAACAATCCAAATAATAGGAGATTGGCTAAAAACTATAGCATCTTCACATGATTGATTGAATTTTATGCTGCTATTAAAAATAAAGTTTCCTAAAACTTTGTAAAAACATAGGATAATGTTTATGCCTAATGTTTAGTGCAAAAAGCAAGATACAAAACTATGTGCATGGTATTTTAAAAAATCTGGTGAAAAGTGCATATGGTAAAAACTGGAAAGAAATACAACAACAATTAGCTAGAAAAGGCTACATATTGTATAATTCCAATTATATAGATTCTGGAAAAGGCAAATCTAGGGAGACTTGCCTTTTCCAAAATCAGTAGGGGGAGGGAGAGATGAGTAGGTAATTCACAGAGGAGTTTCAGGGCAGTAAAACTACTTTGCATGGCACTATAAAGTTGCATACATGTTGTTATACATTTGTCCAAACCCACAAAATGTACAACCAAGAGCGAGCCCTAATGTGAATTGTGGACTTTGGGTGATAAGGATGTGTCTCTGTAGGTTTATCAACTGTAACAAATGTATTCCTCTAGTGCTTGATGTTGATAGTGATGCTGATAGTGGTGATAGGGGGGAAGCTATGCCTGTGTGGGGAAAAGGGGGTATATGGGAAATTTCTGAACTTTCTGTTCAATTTTGCTTATGAATCTAAAACTGCTCTCAAAAAATAAAGTTTATTAATTAAAAAAATTAACTTGAGCCATATTGGCCAGTGCCACTATAGCTGATTTATTTCTTCTTGCAATTCAAACAAATCCATTAAGGGCATAAGTTCAAGATGAATGAATGCCACCAAAATATTGAGCATGTCATATCAATATTGGGCATGTCATATCTGATGCATGCTGTGAGTTTCTTTTTTAAGTGGAAAAATATTAGTCCTGAAAGTAGAAAGATCATACTTTGCTCATAAGATCGATATGGGCAGTTGTACTCACCATCCTTGCAAATGGCTCCCATTTGACACATTCCTAAGTCTAAGAGATACCCACTGGGGCAGCTTGTACAGTTCTTGAATCCTGGGCCATTGCACGTCAAACAACTGATATCACATCTATGAGAAAAATGTACAATTTTTTAATCCATTCACACATGCACAGGGGAAGGTGTGTTTACTAGCAACCTCATAATGTCTTACATTTAATTATCCCTCTGAAGATTACTCAAAAATCTTTCCTCACAAAAATTGCTAGGTTAGGTGACACAGGTAGACACTGTGATTTTAAAGGGTATGGAACATGTCCTTGAAATTGAAATATTAAAGGTTTTAAGGTGCCCCTGAGGCAAAGGAATAAAAATATCAAAGATAAGCTGGGTTAAAGCTTCAGAACAGTGTCCACAGGTACATGTTTAAACCTAGTGTTATCATTACAAATTCTAAGTTTTCTTCTTTTCTTATGAAGATAGTCATCAAAAGAACTTAGGTCTAAATGCTAGGGCCTAGGGGGCAGATCCACTTACTTTTTGCAGGATTTGTATCCATTCTCTGAAGAGTGGTCAAAGTAATAGCTGATACTACAGCTCTGCACGCATCTCCCATCCTCCATGAAGTAGCCCTCTGTGCAGTTAATGCACCCATCAGCTCCTGCCCCTTAAAAGCAAGACAAATACAGGAAACGAGAAATAAAACCTCAGAGGAGGTGGTGTCATGGCCTTCTTCTTTAACAGTTTGAGAAAATGGCATCAAAGATTAATAATTTAACCTTCATGCTTTTTCTTGATTTCCCTGGGAAAAAAGCCTTCAAAGTTAAAATGGAACCTCTTGACAAAAACATTCACTGTCTTTTGAAAGAAGAGCTATCACTGGGCTATGTAAGTTTCTCAATGAGGATAGGATGCTGATGACTGCTTGACTTTCGATGAGAATACACACACAATTATCAAAAGAGAAATAAACTTTTCCAGCATTACTTTAAAAGTAGCAAGTGGGTTGCATGAGTGATGGCTCAAACCAGAAAGAAAAGCAAAACCAGAACCGGGAGAATAAACAAAAGAACTAGGGAAGGTACCAGCACAAGTGGCGCAGAAGCGGTGGCAGGGCTGGCAGTCCTGGCCATTGAAATACCGTCCATCTTCACAGGAGACAGAACACCGGGATCCCTGCAGGCTGGAAAAAGTATAAAGGGAGCTTCAAACAGACTGTTGTGATCAGGCCAAAACGTAACGACTCCCCAAACTCCATATGTAACAGATACAGTTTCCCTCAGAGGCCAGTGGATCTGGAAAAGCTTCAAAGCAGGGGAAATAGCCCGTGTACCCTTTTTTTTCTCCTCTCAATGCTTGTAATGCTTCTCTGTGCCTACAATGATGTCTGTAGCACACACACACGCTACTAGGCTTCGGGGACATCCTCCTTAATTTGTTAGACTGATGGGCACACTCCTACTTTCCGCAACATCTTACAACCCAGAGGTTTTAAATGATTGACAAAACAATCACATTGTCTAGCAATAAGCCCAACAATTTCTTAATATCCAGACTTACTACATAATAAACAGTTATTTCATGATTATAAATGCAGTAGGAACACATGGTACAATGAATTATGACTGAGTAAAAGTGTACGACCATCCTGTCCAACCCACAGCTCAAATTCTCCAGAGTAGCCGTTCTGATTTTAAGTGTTTATGATTTTAGTCTTCTATAGGTTCTCATCAAAACAAGATTTAAAATACTTTTGCCTCTATTTCTTGATTTATTCATTTGAAACACTCTAATGAAAAATTTATCAAAACTAACTGTACTGCTATTTCCCCAATCATCTTGACTTTTCTTTGTTATATTATTATTTAGTGTTTCTGGGAGTTAACTATATTAAATAATCTATTTAAATTTCTATTTACCTAGCAATATGAGATAGTATTTAATGAGTTGTCAGAATGTCAAATGAGAAATGCATATTTTTCTTTCCCTTCTAATATCTGTCAGCTATCATATTTTTCACAGTCTACAGGTTAATTCTTAAAATTGAAAGCAAATAAAAAATTTTTCCTATATTTGGCTGGGCATGGTGGCTCACACCTGTAATCCCAGAACTTCGGGAGGCCAAAGTGGGTGGATCACTTGAAGCCAGGAGTTTGAGACTAGCTTGGGTAACACAGTCAGATCCCATCTCTACAAAGGCTAAAAAAAAAATTGCTAGGCGTGGTGGTGCCTGCCTGCAGTCCCAGCTATTCGGGAGGCTGAGGCCAGAGGATTGCTTGAGCCCAGGAGTTTGAGTGAGCTATGATCACACCACTGCACTCTAGCTTGGCTGTCAGAGCAAGACTCTATCTCTTAAAAAAAAGAATTACAATAATTAATATAAAAAATGTTACTCACTGAATAACTAGTGTGATTGGAAACACAATGAGAAAATGTAATTCTACACTGCCAAATCAATGAAACTAGAAGATCAGTATCTAAACAGGGTTAAATTGTTTCCATTGTTTTAAACTCTTTATATTGCTCCAAATTGACATCTTAATTGACTGCTTTGTATGTGGATAATGCTAATTTAAAAAATTAAAATTTATTTTTCCCTATGCTCTTAAAAAAATTTGGAAAGTACAAAAACAAAGTTGAAGAAAAAAGAAACCCAAACAGTCCCCATTAGCATTTTAATTTATTTCCTTCCTGGATTTTGTGCACTGATATATTTTTTCCCTGTTTGTTTGTTCTTCACCACTATTTAAAAATTTACAAGTCTCTTGAGGCAAAATGGTCAACCCTGGAAGCCCTTAGAAAAATGCAAGGGGCCTCAAGGAGACTAAGGGCAGCATAAGTGAAAGTGGACTTCATTCATAGATCTCCTCACTGGCCAGAGAGAGAGCGCTGTCATTTAAAAAGCCAAAAGAAAATCCCCTTCCCTTTCTGTAGCACTAGAAAAAAGGATACTGCCTTAAATGGATCCATTTGAGAGGAAATAAGGACCACCAAAACACTTATCAAAGTTAAAAAGCTGCCTAGTTTTTCTAATACAGGACAGCACTTCCTTGTGAGGTTGGCATCTGTTCAGCAGGACACAGAGGTTGCATGAGGTAAGGGGGACGTGTAACAGACAGCAGTCACTAACCCTGAAACGTTCTGCTGCTTCCAAAATACAGGTACTGCGAGGCTAATGCACTTGGTATTGTGAATGCCTCTGTTCTCTCTGTGGTAAACTGGCCAGGTTAGACCTGTGCTGTACAACATAATCTGGCACACGTGGCTACTGAGACCTTGAAAGGTGGCTATAGTATGGCTAAGGAACAGAATTTTAAATTTTATTTAATTTTAACTAATTTAAGTCTAAATGGGAAAAATTGGCACTTGATTCCATTATTGGCAAAAATTTGGGTACGTGTGGAACAACTTGGCTATGTAAAATTTTCTTTTTCAACTATAAAACCTAAATAAAGAGCAAATATTTCTCCTAAAAACAATTTTGTCTGAATTGAGATGCGTTTTAAGGGTAAAATATATATCAGATTTTGAAGACAGTACAACAATGAAAAAGAATGAAAAACATCTGATAGTTTTTATATTGTTGAAATGATAATATTTTAGATGTATTAGGTGAAATAAAATATTTTATTAAACTCATTTCCCCTGTATCTTTTTACTTCTCTTAATGTGGTTACTGGCATATTTAAAATTACATATATGGCTCTCATGTTTCTACTGGCATGCACTGGTTTAACATACCCTATACAATGTTCCCTAAGAAATAAAATAATTTAAATCATCTTTTATTTCTCATGAACCAAGTATGTGCCAGATGGTAGAAGAGGTATTTTGTAAATGTTATCACAGTTAACCTTCATCATAATCCAGCAAAACAGGGGTTATTATCATCATTTTGTAGAGGAGAACATGAAGGCTCGGAGTAGTTAAGTGACTTGCCCCAAATCACACAGTTAATAAATAGCAGAGGAGGATGTGAGCCCACATCTACTCTCTTTCTATTATACTGGTTTGCTCCTTCTCCAAGAAGAATTAGGTGGCTAATTCTTTCTCAGTACTGAAGTCTTGAGATGAAAATTGCCAAGTAAGCTAATACTGAATGCATTCATGGGGGGAAAAAGAAATAAAGCCATAGATAATCAATCTAAATGAAAATGATGCTCCAATACTGGTTAATGGTGAAGAATGTACCTGCCTGGAAACTGCCTGGACCCTGCCTAGTTTACCTCCAATCACAGGTGGAAATAAAGATATGATCAATACTTACATCCAGTGCAGCAGAGTTCTAATTCTACATACAGCCCCAGTCCAACTCTTCACTAAATGCAGAATGGTCTCACCTTCCCTACTGAGATCAAGAGGCTACCTAGTTAATTTGAGCTGTACATTGTTCTCTTAGAGAGCTGACCAACTATTGAGCTTTAGCAATGAGCAAGTCATCCATTCAAGGAAAACATCTCCTGGTGTTAAATCTATGTGCATACCATAGCATAATGGAACCAAGCCCGAGGTACTTAAGAGAATGATTGGGTATGTGGAGAGAAATAATAAAGATAAGGGAATAATTTCCGACCGTCCAAGGAATGAATCAGGGGATTAAATATAATTCATTGGTATTACCTGCAAAGTAATCCTTGACTGGCACAATGCAGGTTAAAAAGCACAAAGAATGCCTCTCAAATGACCATTTTTATTGAGTTTTATCTGAGCCATCTTTTCTAAAGAGAATTTATTTGGATATAACCCTTCTTTAGCCAACACAGCATCCCATTTTTCACATATAATAGCAGAGATAATGCAAATAGCAATCAAGTGCTTGAATGGGAGTCAAACCAAGGGTAGCTCATAAGAGAGCTGTTTATTTACTTGTTTATCATTTTTTCATTTTATTTACACTGAGAAGCTCTTTGGACTGTTACTTGATAAAATCCTTCACTCTCTTACCTTAACCCATCCCTACATTCTGTACAGTTATGGAATTCAGTACACGTCTTGCAGTTTTCACTGCATTTCTGGCAAAGATTTTTCTCTGTTAAAAAAAAAGAGAAAGTTATAAATCAGTTGGTCAATTGGGTTCCACAAAAGCATCGAGATGTTCTAATGCTTGCTAATGTATGCTACAGTACCTATGGCCTTGAATAGACAATTGCAGGAAAAGCCACAGAATCACCATTTGTTATCATTTCTCAGCAAACCAAGAACAGACAGAAACCGTAACACTGGAAAACAGCTTAGACTTCTCTGCCATTTTGCAGACAAGAAAATGATAGCCTAGCTAATTCTTAGTTGAATAGTTTATAGGCCTTTTTTTTTTTCCTTCTTCTTGCTAGTCTCTCTCCCCAGGAGGGTTTCCTAACTTGCAACAGTGCAAATCCCACTCACAAAGCTGGGACAACATCACTGTATAGGGATTGAAAGGCAATGCCTGAGACGGAGGAATGGGAATGTAGACCCCCATGCTCATAGCTTTTAGGACTGGTCAATTGAGCTGAACTAGAGAAGGGAATCTATATTTAAGACTGCAAGGTAAGGACTGCTTATTTCTTACATTGTTTATTTTAAACACTATTTTAGTGTCTTGCACTTTACAGCCGCAGTAGAATTGGTATAAATGTTATAATTCAGATAATATCTATATTTTGGAGAAATCTATATTCTGGAGAATAGAAAAGTATCATTTGAACAAGTATACTGTGAATACTTGCTTTCCTAGTTACTACCAGGTCCATATTGAAAAAAGTTGGCAAATTTATGGTTGTTCTGTGGAGGAAAATATTTGGCATATTAAGGAAGACCTTCTACCTTAGAGAAAATTTTGCTAAAGTCTTGGTACCTGCTCTGATATGCAAGTGGATTATATCCATGTGAATTTGTAGAAATGAATGAAGCTTTCTTCATGGGCTTCCATCTGCTCTTTAAACGTTGATGCTCTTCAGGGTTCCATAGAGAAACACAGCTTAGAGGATCCCTGCAAGGACCTGCTGGATCAAGTCTGAGCCTCTGAGCATGAAATACGAAGCCCCTTACAATCTTAACAGTAGTCATCATAGGGTCTCTCTCACTGTCTCGTTGAGAATACTGCACATCTATAGAATCTTAACTCAGATGACCCAGATTTGCATTCTGCTTTTAGCACCTCCAGTGGGCAAACTCAGGATCTCTGTTTTTTATTCATTAAAACGAGATTACAATGTTACCCACCTCTCTGGTTGTCTTGAGAAGTTAAATAAAATTAATTATTCAAGGGAATGATATGAACTATTAAGCACTGTAAATGTATTGGCAGTAATTATTACTAGTCATGATCGATCATATGTGATCATTATGTTGTACATAAATGGACTCATTAGAGAAGAAAACTATAACATAAGGCAATTACATAGAAGAGAGAGATATACAAACTACTTGTGTCAACACTTTGTGGTAGATGAAGTCATAGTTTGAACACCTTAATTATCTACCTTCTAGGCTCTGGAAACAATGGACTCTCAATTACCTTGGTTCTGTCATACAACATTCCAGAATCAAATTTCTTTTTCAAGGCTCAACCTTCTTGATAGAATTTTGACTTTTTTTCCTCACAAGGAATACTGCATATTTCTGTGGATTCTTTATGCCCCCTTCTGTCTCCCAATTTCTCCTTTCTCCCTCAAGTCAAAGTTCATGTTCTAAATTTTGGGGCAAGCAAGAAAGGCAGAGTCCTTACCCACTGCCTTAAAGGGTAAGTTGAAAGACCCTCTCTGCCTCACAGACAAATGCTCCTCTTTGAAACCAGAGAGAATTTCACTTCTTAAGAAGCAAGAGTATTCACTTTAGATTTCTTGTCTGATTTTTTTAAATAACTCTTGTTCCTTTAAACTTGAGTTTTCTTTTTTCTTCCTTAGGTTGTGCAGAAACATGAAATTTAGTGCCATCATATACCATGGTATGAGGTCCTTGTTAAGAGAAATTATCCAGAACTCAGAAATAAAGGAAAAGATAACTGCAGTCCTTTTCAGAGCCACACTAGAGCACTGTCTAATAGGTCTACCTTAAGACTATTTAATTCTCTAGGGCAATATACCTTCATCTGTTTGCTAATGATGGCTGATTAGGGCCTAAACTCTGTGTTAATGCACACATTTTTGTTTGGTAAAGTTGCAAATTACTCCTATTCATTAGAAAAAAAAATTCCCCCAAATTCTACTTGTATTGCCATGTAGAAAATTATTAAATTATTCAATTTTGTCTCCAAGTTAGCAAAAGGATTTCCATTTTGCCTTTCCTGGTGGACTACAGTACCTGATCATCTTTCAGCCCTATTTGTCACCTTGCAAGTTCCCTCAGTAGTGGGTTAAATAAGTCATTGACAAATGTTCATTCTACTCTTAAAAGACAGTCATATTTTTTGAACTTTTTAAAAAGTATATTTTGATTTCATACAGGCCTGGTGTCTATTTGGTCAGTGTGCAGAAAAGAGCAGGCCGGAATGTTGTCGTTAGCAAATCTGCTTGTAAGGTTGGCCCACAGCTGGCACATCTGGGAACTTGAATTTTGGGAGGGTTCCCACTACCCTGAAAAGAGTGGCTCACTTTGTCTAAATTGTTTGTATAAACAATATGGTTTATGGTGAACACCTATTTTCCTTTGAAGAGTCTGGAATTTTGGTATGTGTCAGGTCTGACCAGCCCCCAGTGACAACCCTGGGCCGAGTCTTTAATGAGGTTCCCTGGTAGACAACATTTCATGCATGTCGTCACGCATTGTTGCATGGGGAACCGAACACGCCCTGTGTGGCTGAACCTTGTTCCATATACCTTTTCCCTTTGATGATTTTTTGCTGTAATATCTCCTATCTGTGAGTTCATGAGCACGACTATATCCCAGGCCTTGTGAATATTCCCAGCAAATCACTGAATCTGGGGGTGGTCTTGAGGATACTCTGACAAAGTTATAAGCATTTTTACATAAAGCTTCTAAAGGGTTCTCTTAAAATAAATGAACTAGATCCTGTTTGATATGAAGCACAATTCCAGATTTCACAAAGAGGCTATCCCTCCTGAGGTCACTCAAATGAAAACACCACATTTCTTCTCTAAAACCCAAGTATTTGAAGTGAGCTTACTGGTATCCTGATATGACCCATCAGGGCAGTGAGTAACACAGCTGTTGGTTTCTTCATTCAGAAAGTATCCATATTTGCAGGACATGCACTGGTCACCATGGCTCCCAAAGCAGGACTCACAGTTGGGGGCACACTTCCTGCAGCGCTTCTTGTCGGCGTGGTAGTGGCCTGGGGGGCAGCTGGAGACACAGATCCTGCATTGTGAAACAATAAGAAAGAAGGCAGCGTCATGAGCGAACCAGTCCTCAGCATTCTCTTGGAGGTGCTGAGCAAATGGCTGAGCTCAGCCTCCAAATCACTTTTAAACCAGGATGCCAACACCACATCCAGAGAGCCAGATTGTTTGTTAAACTTCCTCCTGCACAGTGTGCTGAAGTAGCAATGCAGTTACCCAACACCAAGTCTACCAAGGACTTGTCAAACCATTTCCTGGTTTGCACCTAGCTCTTGAAAAATGATGATGGTTACAGAGACGAAGGTTATGGTGGTGAATCAGAGGAAAACTATGTGGGAACCACAACTCTATTCAGAAAGGTCCCTTTAATAAGGTGTGACTTCTATTTTCGTGTGTTGTTTGTCATATGGATCCTGTATGTGCATGTGTGAGTGGCGGTGGTGGTTGTATGCTGTTGTCTAAATTAATATAAATATATTTAAATTCATGTTGTATATGAGAACATTAAAAAAAAAAACCTTTCTCGTTTGCCCATAAATGGAAGCACAGAGCTTTATTTATCCACTCAACAAATATTTACTGAGCACCAATTAAATGTCAGGCATTTTGCTAAGTGCAGGAGATAACAGAGGCTGGGAGATAGCCAAAGTCCTCCTTTCTCTTAAGGAATTTAAATTCCAGCAGACTTACAACAGGAATTCTTAACACGTCTAGGTCTGTCTGGGGGACTGGAGTATGGAGGAACCATGTGGCAGCTATGCTTAGTGAGTTTTCGCCTGAAGGAGGAGGGAGAAGGTGGGTAGGGCTGTGAGAGACAAGGGGAGGTCAGGATGAACTCCGATGGGGGCAGTCACCATTCCTTGGCTCTGCCCAGGAAACATATCTGCACAGCTCAAGCAGACACCAGGGGCTCAGAGGCACAGGGTACACCTTAGTGCCCAGGGCAGAAGAATGAGATCAAGCAGGACCAACCCCTTTGCCACACTGATGGCCTATGTGCTGGAGAATGTGGAAAAGCATCAGTTTGGCCTGTGCATTGGCATCTTTGTGAAGCCATGAAATCAAACATCAGTGGGGTGGAAAGGACATGAAACTTGTGTGAGATGGGAGCAATAAGTTCAAGAAATCTATTGTACATCATGATGACTAGAGTTAACAACAATTTATTGTGTACTTGAAAATTGTGATGAGAGTAGTGTTTAAGTGTTCTGGCCACAAAAAAAGATATGTATGTGTGCTAATGCATATGTTAAATAGCTTGATTTAGTTGTTCCAAAATGTGTGTACGTATGTATGTGTGTGTGTGTATATATATATATACATACACACATATATATATATATAAACATCATGTTATGCATTATAAATACATGCAGTTTTTACTTGTCAATTAAAAAAAAAAAAAAAAGAAAGGTCTGGAGGGGCAGGTGCTTAGCTGGTTCCTCCACCGTCCTCCAAATGTGAGAGAAGACATTTGCAGTTTCACAGCATACATGCACATTTTGCGTTTTGTAACTCAATATAGTTTTCACCATTCTGACTAACACAGGGAGGCAGTCGGCCTGCACAGCAGCCTCTTCTCTATGTTTAGGTCCTGGTGGGAGAATAGTGGAAGATGCCAGTGGCCTGCACACACCCCATGGTATTAGCCTTGCAGGAACTCCTAAGATGCCTGGCACATGCTGTGGGGATGTGACTTGGCCCCTCTCTTACCTGGTATTGTTTTTCAGCTTGTAGTAGTAGTGCAAACAGTCATTGCAGTGGTCTGGTCCTGGCCCGTCACAGCCAACCTCACTGCACTCAGGGTCGCAGGGACCTTTCCAAAAGACATTAGAACAATACTTGGAAAAATGATTTTAGAGCAGGTCAGCTTTACCTTGAATTTGGTATAAAATAAGACTTTTTTTTTGTCTTATGCAGAGAGTTTCTTTAAGACAGAGGAATAACTGTCAATGTGGCTTTAGGTCCAGAGATGAGCTCTTGACTTTTTTTGACTTTTGATTCCTAGGCAATCTCAATTACCTAGGTATAAAGAATGTAAATTCTAGTCATGGCCTGATCTTCAAAGCACATATGGTTGCCTTGTGGTAGATAAATATTTTAGAATTCAAATGAACTGTAGCAACTGGAAAAAAACCAACTGCAATTAAGTATGTGTAAGAGTAAAAAGATTGGATTTGTAGAAAAGAGAGAAGTTGTGGACAAAAAAGAAAAAAGCATTATTATTTAATGCCTAGACCAAATGACCTCTCTCATTAAAGCTACTGAATACCTCTGAAATACTGTGGCCAGGAAGAAACACCATTACAGCACCTGGCACAAGCTTATCAGCATCCAGTCTCAGACACAGATAATAGATTTAAAATTGCATCCTACACAAAGGCCAATGGGCAATTCAACAAAAGAAAATGACATATAAATTAAAAAAACGCAAGCAAGCTTAAAGGATTCCAGACCTGGGATGAAAGTTCCCAATCTCTCTTACTACATATTCTTTGGTATAGAACTGGAGATAATGAACAGTAAGAAAAAAAAAAAATGCCAGAAAGATGGAGCTATTTTGTGATTGATGAAAAACTTTCTAATGACATGGGCTAGTTACAAAAGTTTTTAATTCTCTTCTTTGTTCTCCATATTCTGGAACATTTGGTCTCATAATCTGCAAACTCTTTCCCACTGAAAATTCATATGATTTTAACTAGCAATAAATATATCGAATGAAATGTACAAATAGTAAGTCAAGGGTAGTAGAAAACCTACTTATTGTGACCCAAAGGACTTACTGTTATACCTTGGTTTCTTTGAGTCATTATGGGACTATGTTTCATAATTAACTGAATCACAGAAACATAAAAAAATGTTAGAACTCGGGTGGAATGACTTAGAGAAAAATCTGGTAGTCAAATACCCTCATTTTACTGATGAGGAAATTGATTTTCCAAGAATTTCAGTGGCTTGCCCAGTATCACATGGTGAGGAGAGGGGATCAACGTAGGCCCTGATACTTAGGTAAAAATTCCTGCTTAGAGGTAGCAAATCACGTACTAGGGATGACTTCTCCATCTGAATGGAAATAAGTCATTTCAAAATGCTGCAGACTTGAATATACTTCTGATTAACTGCAAGAGTCATTTGACAGCACTTCTTATTTCTATTTTCCCCAAAGCTTCAAATCGATCTCCAAATTCCACAGCTACTGCAACTTGGGACATTTTAGCCGTCTGCCATCGTACACCAGGGGAGTGGTGTCTCTGCTGTCTATGGACTGAAGTTCAGCCAGCTGTGATCTCACAGTCCCTTGGATCCAATGACACAGTACGGGAATCTGGTTATGATAACGCCATCTGTGTCTCTAATCTGGCTGACTTCTAAATGAAGGTGAAAATTGCAGCTCCAAAGGAAAGGAGTCATGGGTGGCCCTAAATTTTCACCAGATGACTTCTAGAATTAAAAAAAAAAAATCCCAAACGTTTATTCTTGATATTTGCCAAAAGGGCTCTCACTGTATGGCAAGTTCACATACTATGCTGTTTCTTTTATCATCTTAAACTGTCCCAGATGCAATTTAGCATTGTAGGTTGCAGGATAATAATGCAATAATTGTCTTGGTTCTCTCACAAGTGCCAATGTTGATGTTTTAGAGATATAAGCAGAAAAATCACAAAGATGTATAACTGTTCTGAATCTCAACATTCCAAAATTTGAATGGGAAACATTACCAAAATATGAATAAAGAGTAACAGCTTACTATTAAACTCTATTTATGTTTTTTGGATCTACTTTCTCCTATCCAAGAAGACAAAATAGTTTACTAGTTAAAATATAAGTAGCAATGCTATAGGCTCAAAGCAAAACATCACAAAATCTAATACAATCCAGCTCTGATAAGCTCAATTGGTCTTAATTTCAAGCATGTTTATTGATTCTAGGATGCTATCTGTTTAGAATAAAAGTAACTACATATGTATTTAAGATACTCTGTTCAGGTGGTTAATGAAGTACTTTTATTTTTAGTATTTAGAGGAAAATCTCAGAACTGCAAGAAAAAATATTTCTCATCTAAAGATACATTAAACTTGTATTTATAGTTCTTTTTTTTCTTTTCTTTTCTTTTTTTTTTTTTTTTTTTTTTTTTTGAGACTGAGTCTCACTCTGTTCCCAGGTTGGAGTGAAGTGGCACGATCCCAGCTCACTACAACCTCTGCCTCCTGAGTTCAAGTGATTCTTGTGCCTCAGCCTCTCCAGTAGCTGGGATTACAGGCGCATGCCACCACATCTGGCTAATTTCTTTTTGTATTTTTAGTAGAGATGGGGTTTCACCATGTTGCCCAGGCTAGTCTCAAACTCCTGAGCTCAGGCAATCCACCCTCCTCGGCCTCCCAAAGTGCTGGGATTACAGGTGTGAGCCACCGCGTCTGGCCTATAAATAGTTCTTCATTAGGAGAAGCTTTGTCCATTATGTGTTATATGTCATATCTTAGAAGGACTGAATGCTCCTAGGAGTGCTAGCTAATGCAACAAGACAGTAGTCAGAAATAATGACAAGAAGGACAACAAAACCATTTTGCAGATGATAAGGCTGTAATACCTAAACCATCCCAGAAAATCAACTCTAAACTATATAAATTAATGAGAGAGTTAAGCAAAGTGGCCATATATAAAATAAATACAACCAATAGATTTCCTACACACCAGCATATACTAGTTAGAAAGCATGGAATATTTTCCACTATAAGAGCACCAAGGCCCAAAATACTTAGGTGTAACACTAACAAGAAGAAAACTACATAAAATTAAAAGATTTCAGTTAAGTGGGACATGATCTATGTTTTAAATGGAAAGATTGTATGTTGTAAAAACAATTCTTCCCATAAGATTGCATATAAATTCAAATTAAATTCCAATGAGACTTTTAAACGGAGACTTAAAAATCATTCTAAAATTCATCTGGAAGTATAATAGGGCAATAATTGCTATGGAAATGGGAAGCAGATGTTCTACAAATATAAAAATACATCATGAAATAAAAACAAGACAGTGTGGGTGGTACTGGTTTGAGAATTATTAGATTGATGAATCAGAAAAGGTGGAACCAGAAAAGATGCTGGTATAAGAACTTACTATATTGTTATAAAGGAAGCATCCTAAACCAATAAAAAAAGAAGGGATAGTTACTCAGCCAATGATGTTAGTCTGTTTGGAAAATAACTAAAGACAGAGCTTCAATTGACACTATATGTCATAAACCAAAATGAGTTCCAGATGAATTAATGGCCAAATGTAAAAAATAAGAGATTACCAAGCAAAGCACGTGAATATTCAGTAGACATTAAAGGATAAAACTTCTGCAAAATATCAGTGTTATATCTGAGACCATAAACCCCAGCCTCTAATAGTTTTTTTTGTCAAAACACAAAACAAAACTCAACAGTGATAAGTGAGAATACGTTTTCAGCAAATATGAAACAATGTGAGAGATAATAACATACAGAGTGTTCACAAGGAGATAAGAGGATTACTGTACTTTGAATAGAAAAATGGGTAAAAGACAGTTGTATTTAATTCAGAGAACTACAGAGGAAGAAATGTTTAGATTTACAGGCAATCAAAACTATAACATTTTTAAAACGTTCACCTCTTTCTTTTTTTTACTCTTTATTTTTTTCTGTTGGCAGGAATGAGTGTAATAAACAATCACATAGCTGGTCACAGTGAAGACTGGTACATCTTGTCTGGATAGCAAGTGACAAAATGTTTCCAAGCCCTAAAGCTGATTATCCTCTTTGATGCAGTAAGTCTTAAAACAGAACTCTATTCTAAAGAAATAATGAAGATATAGACAAAGATTGATAAATAATGATGTTTATCCAAACCGTGTTTAAAATAGTGTAAAATTCTGTAAGCGAACAATATGTCCCAGATTATGGATTACCTATATTATGGTACAATCACGGTATGGACTATTAGCTTTGTAGATAACACATATGGATATTTGAATATATGAGTGCACTGATATACACACACAAATATTTAAGGGGAAGAAAATATGTCAGAGTATGGGTAGTAGATTGTTCTGTTCCATTCCATTCCCATTCCCATTCCTGTTCCCGTTCCCATTCCCATTCCATTCCTTTCTGTTCTCCCATGTGGTGGGATGATGCATGAGCTGCCTCTTTTTAGCCTGTGTCCCACTGGAAGCCAGCTCACCTGCATAATCCTCTGTGCCATAGTCGTCTGTGGGGTCTTCAACTCGGCTATAGCGGAACCGTTCCACTTTAGGAAACTCATTGGTTGGTGAATATGGCTGCACGGAGGTGCCATAGAGGACCAAAGACCATTCTTTCAATTTACCTTGAGAAATAATAATGAAATCACAGCATGACCAAATCTTCCCTCTTTAGCTCTGTAACATCTTTAAGTCCTTCTCACTCAAGAAAAAGCAACAGAACTGTGGAAGGCAGATGGATATGAATCACTACGTCAAACGCAGAGCTAGAAATGCGTATTTCTCATCACTCGCAGAATTAACTATTTAATAATTCATATACCACATATTGACTGAGCATGTACTACAAGAGAGGCCTTGATTTAATCAGCATTTATAGGAAGACTGAGAAAC
Source organism: Pongo abelii (assembly GCF_028885655.2). Lineage (NCBI taxonomy): Eukaryota > Metazoa > Chordata > Mammalia > Primates > Hominidae > Pongo > Pongo abelii. Next base: position 66,620,444 of record NC_071998.2, on the reverse strand, counting down.
AAACACACTTCAGATTGCTGGATCAAGGGCTGAATTTCAAATTACAAATATTTAAGAGAATCCCAGGACTTAGAAGGCTTTGTTTTTCTAGGTATAAAAAGTCTTATATGGCCCGGCGCAGTGGCTCATGCCTGTAATCCCAGCACCTTGGGAGGCTGAGACTGGTGGATCACGAGGTCAGGAGATTGAGACCATCCTGGCTGACACGGTGAAACTCAGTTTCTACTAAAAATACAAAAAAAAAATTAGCCGGGCGCAGTGGCACGTGCCTGTAGTCCCAGCTACTTGGGAAGCTGAGGCAGGAGAATCGCTTGAACCTGGGAGGCGGAGGCTGCAGTGAGCAGAGATCATGCCACTACACTCCAGCCTGGGCAACAGGGCAAGACTCCATCTCAAAAAAAAAAAAAAAAATTTTTTTTTTTGGCATTATCTGACTTGTTAATAAGTAGACAGAACAACTCTTTGTTCTAATTCCTGGTATCAGTCATTCAATATTAAGAAAACATCACTAATTACACTATCCTACAGACCTGTGCTGTCCAATGTGATAGCCATTAAACATTTGATTATTTAAACTTAAATGAACTAAAATTAACAAAAATTTTGAGATTCATCTTCTCCATCACACTAACCATATTTCCAGTGCTCAAGAGCCATATGTGGCTAGTGGCCATCCTACTGGACAGCATTTCCATCATTGCAGAATGTTCTATGGGTCAATGTGCAAAACAGCGTTTTCTTTCTTTTTTTTTTGATTTCGCTCTGTCACCCAGGCTGGAGTGCAATGGCATGATCTAGGCTCACTGCAACCTCTGACTCCCTGGTTCAAGCAATTCTCCTGCCTTATCCTCCCAAGTAGCTGGGATTACAGGTGGCCCCCACCACGCTCAGCTAATTTTTGTATTTTTTGGTAGAGACAGGGTTTCACCATGTTGGTCAGGCTGGTCTTGAACTCCTGACCTCAGGTGATCCACCCGCCTTAGCCTCCCTAAGTGCTGGGATTACAGACGTGAGCTACCACACCTGGCCCAAAACAGCATTTTCTGGTCAGGAACGCCTTGAGACCTGAGGCAAGTGTTTCACCTTCTATGAGTTTGGATCACTTACAAGGAGCATTTTGCTTTAGTTTAGTTCCTATTTGTTAACTTACTTCTTAGCTTCATAAAATTGTGTTCAATGCAAAAAGTTAAAAAAAAAAAAAAAAAAGCAAACATACCTCCATTTCATTAAAGTTAGTAAAACTGACCTCAAAAGGAATCAACTGTAAGCAGAAGTGATTAAGACAAAACCATTACAAACATAGGCATATGCTGGTAGGAAGGTAGAATGCCCCTCAGAACCCCTCTCACCTTGGCTTAATGCATAGAATCTAGACAAGGTCAGGGGCTAGGGTCTGGGGCTAGCTCAGAGAGTGACGGATTTCAGCTTGTCAGCTTCCTTCATCTATTAGCACCTACCATCACCATCAAATCGATGTTTGATGTTTTTAAGTGCTTACTATATGCTGAGCACCAGTCTAAGTGGTTTGTAAGTTTTATTCCATTCAATGTTCAAAACAACTCTAAGGTAGGTACTAACATTCCCAATATATAGAGGAGGAAACAGAGCCACAGAGGTTGGTAACTTCCTCAAAGGCAATAAGAGGACAGACTGGTATTAAAACATACTCCAATTCCAAATCCTGTGTTTTTAAACCGTATACAATATTATCTCCTATTCATTTCTAGGAGTTTAGGAGCCTGACATTTAAAAGTGAACACATTCTGTGTTGCATGCATTTTTTTCTGACTTTTACATTGGACCAGTACAATTGGTTTATATATGATTTGCCCTCTGCCAGCTTTTCTTTGGACTCATTTGTTAATGACCAAGCTTTTCACAATCAGGGTATTATTCAGGCCCAGAATTCTAAGTAACACGCATTAGGGAGTGGTAAGAAGTGAATGACTGCTGGAAATTGATGACCTATCTGATTGCCTTTAGGTAACAGTGCAAAAGAGAATGCATTTTCCTTATGGCATCTCTCAAGTGTACAAATGAAGCATGTAATACAAGGACACTATAGGTCATCCTAATCATTAGTCACCTTAAAATTTAGTTCATTTTATTTAAGATCATTTTGGATGCAAAAGTTTACCCTCTAAGTGCTTTGAAGAGTGCTGTCTCAAAATTGATTATTTCCCTTTGTGCCATTTCTGAAGGACATCATAAGCCCACTAGGGATCTCCTTCCTGTGTAATTCATCTCTTTATATTTCACTTATTATGTAATTTTATTTCCTTAGAACCTCTACTATGATTCACATCAAATAACTGCCATATTTGGGCCATCATTTTTTTTTTCTCCTCTACCTCTTTTTCTGTTTGCTAAATTTTATAGATGATTTTGCAGTTAATATTGAAACCTGTTACTATGAAATAGCTGTGTAAATACAGAAGGAGAAAAATCCATCTTACTTGCTAACACATAAATGCAATCTGCATATATAGGTTCAATGTGCCAAAAATCAAAACAACACCGACCAACGCTCTTAATATGTATTGTAATAATAAATAAATGGGAAGAGACAATAAATAAATATAAATTCAGCTTGGAGCCAGGGAGTTCTATATTAGGGGATGAGTCTACCATTTAATTGGGCTAGAAAATTCTACAGATCCAACTGAATTTCTACTCGCTTACTGATGTAATCCCTTATTAATCAGAGAGGAAGAAACCTATCATAGGACTGTACAACACAGAAACAACGATATAGATACATGCACATACACACACACACACACCCACCCATAAACAGGACACTCAAAGTCCCTTACTAAAGGTGTAACTAATCCTGAAATGAAAGGTTGGTTGAAGGAAAGATACACAAAGACTATATGTTTCTATTAAAGTCTCCAGGCTAGTAATAGCATTAGGATATCTCTCGTCTGGTGTAAAAAGAACACCTCAACACCTCTAAAATGACTGGAGGTGACTAGGGTTAAATGTGAACATTTAAATAGTGTAAGGAGATGCCTCTGCTATGAAATAGGTAACTCTAGATTAGCTGAGCTACTGTAGAGTTTTAAATGCACATAATCATAGTAAGCTCTGTATAGACTCAGAACTTCTTGAGGGCAGAGGGATTTACATTCGTGACCCCTGACCCTTAGATGCAATGCATGGTTAACCAGTAGCCCTTAGGAGCAGCCTGGGCTTATCATGGAGAGTAGAATTTCTGGTGTCTGGTGGTAATAAAGAACAGAGTCACGTTTAGTTAGTTTTATAACTTTAAAATGCTCAAAAACGTACTCTTTATGTCTGCACCTTCCTTGGTACACAACTGCCACATTTGACAGTGTTTATTTCTCCGGGGTCTCTTGTCCTGTAAGAGTCCAGCAGTGATGCCTGCTAATGGATCACAGCCCAGTCACCATGCTTCCATTTCACCTATGCGCCATGACCCTGTGCAACCTCATGGCAGGGCAATAAGCATGCGCTGCAAAGAGGAAGAAAGGAGAGAGGAAGATCCTGGGAACTATGTAGATTACGAAGAGGTGAAAGGGTCTAGAAACTCTGTGCTATAATCTGCATGTTTTCTCTATCAATCCTGCCTTATTGACAAACATTTGCTTTCTTGATAGAAACTTGGTAACTACTATATTCAGGCTGCATTCTGGAGGTGAGCTGGGCACAGATACTCTTTAACAAAATGTTTATCCTGATTCATTGTGACCTGGCCACCATTCTGGCTTTGACCTCCCTGATTATGGGACCACTGTGGCAAACAAAGATGAACCTCATTATAGAACTAGGGAAGAGATAACCAAAATGTACAGTCAACAATGGATCTCTCAGAATGAGTAACTTTCTCAGATTGGCAGGCAAAAGTCTGGCAAATGTGCCCTTTATCCCTGTGTTCTGCTGTGTGCCTCCTTTGCCCTGTGCAGCTAGCTGTATCTGAATGCTACACACTCCTACAATTACAGAATGTCTAGGTTACTTTATTCTGTAATCTGGAGAGGGCTAGAACTGGATGTCAGTCCTAAAACTTCCCCCAAGCCTGGTTCTTCTAAAGAGGACTGGACAGAGCACTGAGAAGGAGGACTTTATCTGATGGCTGAAGATGTGTTCATGGATGGGTGGGAAGCTAATTAGTTATCAAACAGATCATTCACTGCTGAGCCACTCTGTAGGGCTCTGTAATGGGCAACACAGTCTCTCACCCCATGTTGCCTTGTACTTGCCCTTATTTTATATTATAAACAAGCTTTACAGGTTAGCATGAAGATGGGAATAGGCTGTGTGCAGAAACAGACTGAGCCTACCTGAAAAGACCTTTGTTAACATCATAATTTCTGTTTTACATGTCAAGAAGGGTTTCTTTTTCCTTGGCTCTTGGGCTCATGCAGGGAAGAATATCATCATCATTTTCTTTGGTGGTACCCAGATTAGCTGGCATGGGCCAAGCTCAACGTCTTGCCTAAACTGAAAAGTAAATTTAGGGAAAACTAAAAAGAAATAGATAACTACGGAAGACTGTCTCTTCTTGTGAAATTATGCAATTGAACTCAGTGCCGGTGGACAGGCTGGCTTGTTTACAGACATAGAAAGTCTGGGAAGCTGGTTAGAGATGTGGATCATGTATTCTGAAACATCAATCAAAAGCTGTCATGTTTTGTTCTATACTATATATCTTCTTTATTTCCTATCCTGAAATTATTATCTCTCAAATGGTAATCTTGAGAACTGAAATACATGCAGGTAATTCAAAGCACACATGAAATGAACCACATGAGAAAAGATGCTAATATGTGAGTGTGAAACACTCTGGCCAAAATATACTCCATCATTTTCTTCTACACAGTAGACCAATGTATAGAAAGGGAGTTCTCACCTGGAGTCTTAAAGTTCCTTAGCTGAGAGGGAGTATCATAAACTTCAAGGACCCAGTCACCAGCAGCTCTTTCTCCCCAGCAATGAATGGTCATGAACTCCCAGTTTTTGAATCCTTCCATGGAGTGATCAAATAGCCTGAAAGTGAATAGAACATTGTTATGTGCGATATTTCAAATCCAATGAGGGTCTAGTTAAGACCACAATCAACACCGTTTTTTGTATCCATTAGCAAGTTCAGCTGGGCACTAGAGCTGGTCTGCATCCTGGATGTCACCAATTTGCAGATATAGATATACATACATATATATATAAATCATTGTTTTACCACAGAGAAACAGAATTGGGGCTGGCTATGTAACAGCAAATCTGGAAGGGAGAACCCACTGGGGATCAGGAAAACCAGGTTAAGACTCTACCTACAAGACTGACAGCACAGTATTGAAGACGTGGAGGAGCTAGGGCTCTCTTATACTGCTGATAGGAGTGCAAAATGATACGAGGCTCTGGAAAACAGTTTGACAGTTCCTATAAAGTTACACACACACTCACCATAAAACTCAGCAATCCCCCTCCTACCTATTTAAACAAGATAAATGAAGACATATGTTCACACGAAAAACTTCATATGAATGTTCATAATTCCCCAAAACTGTAAACAACTCAAGTGTCCATCAACTGGTAAATGTGTAAATAAATTATGGTACAGTCGGTCCTCTGTATCTGTAGATTCTGCATCTGTGAATTCAATCACAGATTGAAAATGGATGACTGTATATCCATACAACAAACTACCCAGTAATAAGTACTAATACATACCATGATATAAATGAATTTAAAAAACATTATGCTAAGTGAAAGAAGCCAGACACAAAAGACTACATACTGCATGATTCAATTTCTACAATATTCTAGAAAAGGCAAAATTATACGTAAAGAAACAGATCGGTGGTTGCCAGGGGCTGGGGAGGAGTGAGGAAAAGAGGCATGGAGAATTTTTGTGGGTGACAGAATTGTTTCATATGTTGAAAGTAATGGCGTGTGGCTATACAGCAACACAGATTTGTCAAAACTCACTGAATTATTCACATAAAAAACTGAATTTACATTGTAGGTAAATTATGCTTCAGTAAAAAGACTGCCCATTAATCTTATCCAGTTCAGGGAGTTATGCCTGAAATCCCAGCCTAGATCCTGCTCTTTCAGCCCTGCCAGTGATTTCCAAAGCTCCGAATTTGCAGTTTAAAATCTCTTCCTGCTTGAAATAGCTAGAATTATTCTGTTTCCTGCAATGGAATCCTGAAAGATATGAAGTATGAAGGGAAAGAAAACAAACAGATTCCCTTTCAAGAATAAAGAGACATTAATAATGTATAAAATTAACATATTAAGAAATAAGTGGGTGCAGCGGTTCACGCCTGTAATCCCAGCACTTTGAGAGGCCGAGGTGGGCAGATCACCTGAGGTCAGGAGTTCCAGACCAGTCTGGCCAACATGGTGAAACCCCGTCTCTACTAAAAATACAAAAATTAGCTGGGTATGGTGGTACACCTGTAGTCCCACTACTCAGGGGGCTGCGGCAGGAGAATCCCTTGAACCCAGGAAGCAGAGGTTGCAGTGAGCCTAGATCATGCCACTGCACTCCAGCCTGGATGACAGAGCGAGACTCCGTCTCAAATAAATAAATAAATAAACACATCACTTATGCAGGTATATAACATAGACTTGACTACCCAAATAAATATCCCAAAGATACAGAAGACATTTTCTGTAAAGATGAAACCTACATAGTGGAAAGTGAAAGATGGGGCAAGTCCTTTTTGTATAGAACTTTAAAAAATTATGTTCATCTATTATTTCACTGAAAAAAATAAAAAAAGAGTAAAATATTGCAAGTGAGTGAGGCAAACAGAGAGGAAAAATATCTCTAAAATTTTCTTAGGTGCAATCATGTCCAGTTACTGAGATATTTCTCTCCTTCAATGGGGACAAATGGTAACAAACGTTATGGTAACTGAAGTTTGATGGCTATTCAGAACACACAAATCAACTCTCTTTGCTTTAATCTCATGTTTACCAGACAAACTGGTGGTTATAATTTGACCTTCTCTGTACCTCTTCCCATTGAGAGAAAATGTGCCCTTCTAAACATAAAAGTAACTAGTTCAGTCCTCTTATAACAATATATTAGAACTCTGATTTTTTAAAAACGTATTTTATCAGTGCATCTGAGGCTCTTTCTAAAATGCCGGCAGGGTTCTAAAGCTAAAGGGTTCAGAAACACAATTTTGGATTGTGATAGGTAAATGGCTAACACTTTGCAATGTTCCCTAGAGAAAAGCAATAAACAGGAAAATCACCTGCTATATGTTCCTGAACCCTTGAAAGACAGAAAAATGAAAATTATTAGGCAGCATTCTCAGGTGTCCCATGGTCAAAAAATCTGGGAAAGGCTGAATCAAACAAAGATGAATAGAACTCTTTAATAGAGGACATCTCAGATCTTCAGAATATGCAAATGTGTTTTATCAATTTCCATAATGGGGTTAATTGGGAGGCAGTGATTTTCAAAGTTTACCTGGACATGAAGCCTATTCTCTTTCTCTTTTTAGAACATCTGTATGTGATCTATAAAGGTTCCCTCTCGAAACAGAGGAGTGTGGCACTTCAATAAGGAACGAGGTTGGATCTGGCAACTTTGGCTCATAGTGACAAGGATGAAGATGGCAGCTTTTTACATGAATATTTTCCCACTGGAATGGGTCCTCAATAGAGAAAGGATGGTGCACTTTATGGAGATTCTACAATCCACTGAACGACCACAATCAGCTCATTTCACAAGTTTATGGCTTAAGACTAGACTTGGACAAGAAGAAATGGCTGTGTCATTATATACTTAACTTACATCCATTGAATCCTTCACTAAAAACCCACAACATGTGTATGTTGGGCAAGAAGACAACAGAGATAGGGGAGGAGGAGCTTTTTCAAACTGCCCTTTCTAACAGAGAGATGTTGTTAAAGGGAATATGTTGATACAGAAATGGCTAGAGGCAGAAAAGCAGTTTAGAACCACTTCCTTCCTTAAGTCCCACAGCTCCAGCTTAAGCTCTAATTCGTTGAGGCCATGGTGCCATTTGAGGGCACTGAAGCAATAACTTGTCACATAATACCTCTCCAAGAGTGCTGAACTTAAAAGCAGTTCCCAAACAGTTTAGACAGAACACTTGGCTCATTGCCTCACATCCAAAAACTACAAAGGAGACTTGAAGCTGCCATCACATGAGGGGCAGTCTTGTTTCCACAACCTCAGCCAACTTTTAATCACTCATGGGTCAATGATTTGACTGCTGGATTAGCAGACCCTACGTTTCTCCCCTTCCACCCTTTCCTGTCCACCTTTGAAAGTCATTTCATTGCTACCAATCACTTTCAAATCACATCGGGCACAAAAATTAAATATAAACTGAGTGCCAAGAAGAAATATCCACAAATCAGAATTCAAGTAAGTGTTTCAAAGCCCAAACATAAATGAGCTTTGCCTATGTGGCTAAGCAGTTTTCCACCCCCTGGTCTCTTCACATTATTCAGAGTTGGAATGTTCATTAATTTCATGTGAATATAAGAGTTGAGGAGAGGAATGAAAATGCAGCCAAACACGACCATCACATTTTGCTGAAAGAGTTGATAGGGAAAAAAAACAGGCACCAATGGTTGTTGTATCACCTAACTGGGCTTTTACATTGCTAGTTTCATTCCGTCCTTTATAAGTACACATTGTTGTGTGTTTTAACTTGGATTCAATACTTCAGCTACTTCTTATTTTCTACCATTGTAACATTAAAGGAAACTGCATCTCTGCATAAAACAAAAGGTAACATAGCTTGTAGGTTTGCTTTGCATTGCAAAGAACATACTTGCTTAAGACAATCAAGTGTCAAACCATGGACACCTGCTACAGAGATTCCAATTGTGGGATCTTCTTTTATCAACTAAAAAGTTTAATGCCCAGTGTGAATGTCCACGCTGTGCCAACAGTGAAGAGATCAGACACATGCCAACATTATTAGTGTGGGTAAAATGTCAATAAAGCAGAGCCAGTGTGCTGAAAGCCAAAGTACATTAACTCCATGCCTTTATCCACTTCTCCTCTTGCAGTGAAATTCTGTCCTGTCAAAGTTGACTTCATAATCACGTGCTCGATGAAATGATATATGCATGTGATGGCACAAATTGTGCATCCAGTTATTAAAATGGTGCCCCACAGCCCTATCCCTGCAAGTGGTTTCCAAATAAATTACTTTGGATGAAGCCTGGTAGAAAAGATGACCATCAAGTGTAGTACATCCTTTTGAGGAATTAACTCAGGAAATAACTTATATAATTACTGTAAGCTTTATTTCCCTTCCTCTTAAAGAGTCTAGCCAATGTATCAAGGCTACAGCATTCTTCTATGATGTTACGGCAACTAAATAACAAGATGTTTTATAAATACTGACAGCTATGTGTTATCCTATAATTATTTCTAAAATTGTAAATGGATCTTAATTTCAGAATCATCCACTACTATTCAAATGGTATTTATGTTCACTACAGAACTAGACATCAGGCCAATATTCCTGGAAATTTTCTCTTTTCTCTCTTCTATTTTTTATTTTTTGAAAGTGATTCATTACAATTTAAGGTAGAGCTTGAAGAACTCATTTGGCTCCACTGTAGTTGAGTTTTTGGTTTTCTTTAGATGTTTGGTTTTTGTAAGTTTTAAATAATTTCTTCTGATACAGGGTATTTAAAACATACTATTTGCTTTTTCTCTCTTTCCTAATCTCAATTACTTCTTTAAGAAAGATTGAGAAGGAGAAAGGAACTGGTTCTAGAGGTCTGTAATACCTAAAATGATTTTTTTTTTTTTTTTTTGGTAAAAAACCTTCCAATATGCAAACTATTATCAATTCATTCACCAACCCCAAAATGCATTCCTTCTTGTGGGTACATAAGTACTTAATCTTCCTCAAGATTTAATTCATTTTAGAGTAGATGGCTTTTATTGAAGTATCTGTTTTATATTATAAGCCCCTTTGTAATTTCCTTGCACAGCATCCAGCAGCATACTGCTTCCAAGTCTTTTGATGACACAAAAGTAATAAGAATGTGTATGAAAAAGCTGGATGATCTTTTAAATCCTTGCTATTTAAAGTGTGGTCTGTGGACAGGCAGCTTCAGTATCACCTGGGAGCTTATTAGAAATGCACATCCTTGGACCTCACCCCAGACTGATAGAATTAGACTTTTTGGGAGAGGGACCCAGGCAACTGCATTTGATAGAGTCATGTACCAGGTGCTTGGAGAAGCACTGTGTAAATAAGAGTTACTACTTATTAAGTGCTTACTATGCTAGGCACTGTGCTAAGTATATAACTGTACGTGATCTTAATACGTGTACCAACCAACTCTGTGAGGTATATACTATTACATCTATTTTATAAATGAGGAAATTAGGCTTTCTAAATTGAAACACAGATATCAGTGAAGTCAAGAAAAACAAAGACTGTACCTTCTTTTGAATGAAGGAAGAAGGTTCACGTGGTTGGGTGTTACTGGAATGTAAAACATTCACTGTAGAAGTGTAATTTTTACTGCAAGCCACAGATGCATTTATATACCATGATGCCTTACAAATGTCAATAGTCTGTCATTGAACATTTGGGTAGGGAAGTGACAGAAATGACTGAAGCATAAACACTACATTTTAAATATATTTAATTATAGGACTCTATAGGTTTTGCAGATTAGAAAGTATACCTTCTCTCCATTTAAGACCATAATTAGAAGCAGAGATATTCATCTGTAATCAAATTTAGAAAGGGAGGCAAAGTTTCACCTTTCATTCGAGGCCAAAATTTAGAACAGAGGGCCAGTACATCTAAGCTAAATCTAAAACTCAATGAGGGAGATTTAGAAAAAAAAAAAAAGACAGCTTTTTATAATTCTAACAAATGCAGTTGAAGAAAGAATCTGCTGGGATAAGCTTTTGTTTGAAAAATTTTGACACAGGCAGACTTTGAATGTGTCATAGTATATAGGCTTATATCTAAAGTTGCTCTCATCTAAAAACATTTTCAAAGGACCCAAGCCCACCTGGCTTCTCCCTACACACTCGACCTCCATGCTCTTTATGGAAGTAAATCACTTGCTGTGAATATTCAATTTGCCTTTTTGTTAGGCAGTGTAAAGGCCAAGGGGAGAACCAAGAGGGTGGGACGGCAGGGGAAGAACAAAGGAAAGTCCATTCTAGGACTTCTCCATTGACCCACGGCACCCACCCACTGAATGATCCACGGGGCTTGCCAGGGGAGCATGCACGCCGGGCTAATGGGGCACAGAGCTCAAGCTGGACTGGAGTTCTGAATGCTGCTGAGTGCCTTCCAGCGCTTAGCACCTGCAGATGCTTGGGGAAACTGTTCCTCCTCCAACAGCTGTTCTCCACAGGAGTTCGGGCAAGTGCCCGTCAGCCAGGACAGGGAGCCACTGAGGGGCTCCAGACGGCCCACACAGACTACATCAACGTGTTCAGCACTTCGCGGAAAACAGACTTTCAAGGAATTCCTGTGGTGAGGAGATAAACAATTCTGAAGAAATTCCTCACTGAAATGTCTAAGTAAATGAGGACTTCTGGAAAGTCAACCATAAATAGTGACCATAGTTTCAGGTCCCCAGACTAGGGTGTATATTTTGTCAATACTGTAAAGGAGAGCACTGTCCTCTGGATTCTCCCCCTCTGCTTCATCCTCATTGTCTGGTCTCTGGTTTTTTCATTGCAAAGGAGAGGTGTTGCCAAGTGAGCCTCCAGATTCTGGTTCCTTCTCCCAGGAGCCAACACGCAGCCTGCTGTGAGTAAGCCATGGAGCAGAGGAGCTGCTTCAAAGGCCTTGGGGAGTTTTCCACGTTGGCTGCCAGGCTAGTTAAGTGTGCAGTGTTGGAAATTCTAATTCGGGATGAAAAGAATCACCCCTGCCCCCAGAGGGGTAGGACAGATAAAATGAGGAAAAGTCTGCCACAAGAAGCCAACATCTGCATCTCAAACCACCTCTGCTAGGGAAACATTGTTTTAAACTTTTCAGAATTCTTATTTAAAAAAAAATCTTTGTTCTTTGCTTTACATGGGCCTCCTGAGAAATCTTGACTTCTCTGAAAAAAAGACAAGGGTCTGGCAGGGGAAATATTTATTGCTCTTACCGATCATCTCTGGCAAATTCCTTCTAAAACCTGACCTCTTCATTTTTTTTCCCTACCACGGAGACGGACTGCCTTGCATACCAACATGAAGGACACCAGGAGCAAAGCAGGCCTTTGCTTCACCTCCTCTCCACCCCTTTCTGTGCCCTTGTTCCCAGCTCTCCATTCTGGGAATGTGCTTTGAAATGGGGCCAAGGTGAGAGGGCATGAGGCCTCCTTGCCACTAGGTCAGAGACTGAGAGGTTTTGAGGAAAAGTTTCCTCTAATGAAATGAAAGCTTCAGAGTACTCCAGAGGGATAGAGTGCCAAAAGAAACTGTCTTTCTTTAGCTGCCTCGGTAGGAGGGATGCTACCAGTGTCAAGCACAGCAGGAACGGGGGAGCCAGGCCTTGGAAGGTGGCCATTCATGGTTTTGGGACCGGGTGCAGCTGTTTCACATGGAAAGGGTCAGATGCTCAGAGCAATAATTCTGCAGAGCTTGTAGACAAATGAATTCACAATATCCTTTACATCTCTTGGGGTCTCCAGCCCCCTCCAATCTCCAGGCTCTCTGCCTCTCTTCAGTGGCTACTTATTTTCAGGACTAAGATGGAGGATAAATGAGAGCCACATTTGAAGAAACTGCTCCAGACCAAGAAGACACATTCTGGGAGCAAACTTTATTCCCAGGTGGTCTTGATGAGGGAGACTGAGGTGCGCTATGGGAGCGCCGGTCACCGCATGTCGGAAATGCCTGTTTCTTTTCTCCAACACAAGTCATGCAGCACTCTTGTGTTCAGCACTTTGCAAAGAGCAAAGCAGATGTCGGCTGTTGAAGAATGCATGCGAGCCTGAAGCCAGCAACACTGCAATCCACCAAATGCCTGTGATGGAATCCATAGCTCCTCTGCTCACAAGTTTCCTCACTGACGTCATTTCAGGGGAAGCCAAAAATAAATAGCGGAATATGCAGGAAGAGCCCAGACAGGCTGAAGAGGTTGAGTTTTTCAAGCAAACAGCAACAGCGGAGGGACTGTTTCTCTACAAGGAAGGGGGCTCGGGGGAACACGATCCACACATGTGAAGCAAACCTTTGCACTTCACAGTGTTTCACCGGGATACATTTTCAAGTTAAACCCAGATGAATAATGGTAAAGAAAAGAAAAAAAAAGCAAGAAATAAAGGCCTTCCCTAGCTTCGGTAACCACAGCTGGAGAGACCTTCATTAATCACATAATCGTGTATCTGAAGTTTTGCTTGCTGGAAAGAAACCTCAGGCAGGTACCTGCAATTACCCTGCAGGCGGCCTGCTGAGGCCTCTTTGTCTGCAGTGGGAGGAGGACATGAGGAAGCGCCCAGGGATCCTATGCTGAGGAATCCTTATGTTCCTTGCACCTGCATACACTTATTGTGGCAAAGCTGCACATCACATTTAAAGTACTAAACCCAAGTTTCCCATACACTAATGGAAGATGTTAGATTTGAAAGAACACAGCAAGTCTAAGCACAGAAATAAAATGCACATGAAGATTTCAGATTCTGGGCTGGGCGCAGTGGCTCATGCCTGTAATCCCAGCACTTTGGGAGGCCAAGGCAAGAGGATCACTTGAGGTTGGGAGTTCAAGACCAGCCTGGCCAACATGGTGAAACCCCGTCTGTACTAAAAATACAAAAATTAGCTGGCTGTGGTGGCATGTGCCTGTAATCCCAACTACTGGAGAGGCTCAGGCAGGAGAATCGCTTGAACCCAGGAGGTGGAGGATGCAGTGAGCCGAGATTGTGCCAACACTGCACTCCAGCCTGGGCAACAGAGCAAGACTCCATCTCAAAAAAGAAAAAAAAAAAAAAGATTTCAGATTCTGTACTCCTAGTTGCTATAAGCCAGAAAAGTTATTGTTCTCTCCTTTTCTCACTGTCCTATAGTAGATGAAGTTAGGGATTTTTAGAAGCAACTGGCAAGTTCAGTCTCACTGTTGGCTGTGCAGACTTTCATGGGCCTCTTGCCTCTCAACACCTCTGGCCTGTTGTTAGTGTTCTAACAAAGATCACCTCTGCCATGGTCACCTGGCGTGTGGACAAGTGGCTATGTCTACATAAAAGGTTGACTTTCATTTGAACTATATATGCCACTGATAAGAAAGTTTTTGCCCCCATTAAATGTTCTTCTGAGAGAAAAAAAAATCAAAGAAGCTTTAGGCTTTGGGCTGTGGTTTGTCATTTAGAACCACCATTACAATGAGGATCACAAGAAAAGCTGACATCTCCCCTCTTCGGTCCCACTTGCTGACAACTTTCTCCCATGTTCCCAACTACTCAAAAAGCCAAGGGAGCAAAAGAAAATGAGTGATAGAACATTCTGGCCACATTCTCTCAGCAGGATCTTGGCTTGTACAAAATACAGTTACTTATATGCTGGGGAAGTGTTTTGGAGGAAGCAGGGAGGAGAGGCTAACAAGCGAAACTGAATACCCTCTAGGGCAATAAAGACTGAAGAGTCAGCTGGGCGCGGTGGCTCACGCCTGTAATCCCAGCACTTTGGGAGGCCGAGGTGGATGGACCATGAGGTCAGGAGATCGAGACCATCCTGGTCAACATGGTGAAATCCCGTCTCTACTGAAATACAAAAAACTAGCCAGGCATGGTGGGGCGCGGCTGTAGTCACAGCTACTCAGGAGTCTGAGGCAGGGGAATTGCTTGAACCTGGGAGGCGATGACTGCAGTGAGCCCAGATCACACCACTGCACTCCAGCCTGGAGACAGAGTGAGACTCCGTCTCAAAAAAAAGGACTGAAGAGTCAACCTTAAAAACAGGGGTCAGCAAACCATAATCCTCAGGCCAAATCTGGCCTGCGCCTGTCTGTAAGTGAAGTTTGGTTGGCACACAGGCATGCTTATTCACTTATATTGTCTAGGTGGCTTCTGTACTCGAATGGCAGAGTTGAGTAGTTGGGATAAAGACCTGGCTTACACAGCTCAACACATTTATTGTCTGGCTCTGTGCAGAAAAAATCTGTTAACACCTGCTTTAAAAAATTAGAATTTCCTTTAAGTTTTGAAAGTAAGTGCTTGGGCAAGAGAATTCGGTTAATCTGTAACGAATGACAGCAGATACTTAATGGTGGGGGAGGGGATATCAGAGGCCTTATGAGTTAGTGCTCTGCAATTCTTTTGTAGGATCAAGAACAAGTGGCCTTTAATTTTTCTACTGCATCCTTTTCTTAGCCAACTATTAAATGCCCCACTTTTCCACGTCTACAGATTATAGGCAGCTTCACAATCTCTACTTATCAGCAGTGAGATCCTGACATCTAAGCGCCCCCTCTGCTGGCTCCCAGGTTAGGTGAAAGCAGCAGCTGTTCCCTTCTACCTAAGGAATAGCCAAGTGTCGCTGTGACTACTACACTGGTGGGCAGAGACCACTGCTGTACCTGTTGGCCAAAAGCTGAGACCTAGTTCCCGAGGGCGAGGTCAGGTAGATGGCCAGGTCTCCTCTCCTGGGGTGGGTGATGGTGATGCGCACAACGACGTGCTCCAGGTAGTTGACATGGCGGTTGGGGTTATCCGAGCAGCCCGAAGCTTTGTAGATGGAGCGCACTGCACTGTTAGGGCGGATTGTCCTGTAAAAGAGAGAGAGGGAGTTGGAGCAAATGACATCACAGAGCTCAGGTGAGTGAACCTGGAGGCATGGAATAAATATACAATGTTTAGTATCCAGCTGATAGCTGGATACTAAATATACAATGTTTATTACCAAATGTGATATACAATGTGCTATCACCAAAATAACTGGGTCACTGAAAGGATTACCAGTTAGTGGGAAAGATGCAAGGGAGAGGTGAAAAAGGAACAAGGTTCTTTCATCTTCATGAAGGTAATAGATCTCAAACTTGAGTATGCATTGATATCAGCTTGTTAAAACACAGATTGCTGGCCCCAGAGTGTACGATTGAGTAGGTCTGGGATGGATCTCAAGAATTTGCATTTCTAACAAGTTCCCAGGTGATAGTGACGTAGCTGATTTATGGAATACACTGTGAGAACCACTTACTGTGGTACAGTGGAGGCTTGGGGATTAGCATAAAGGGGGTTCACATCCCTTGCTCTGTAACCCACCAGCACATTCTTCCCTCTTGCCTATAGGTTCCCATCTTCCTCTCTAGCTTCTTCCTGTGCCACAGTTCCCCTTGAACACTAGGCTGCAGCCACAGTGGCATCAGGTTCAACCTCTGGGATAACACAAGTTTCCCACCTTGGGGACTTTGCACACACTACTCTGCCTGAAGTACTTTTGTTGTTGTTGCTGATGTCCCTATGGCTAACTCTTCTTCCTTCAAGGTCAAAGCTTAAATTTCCCCTCCCTGAGACCTTCCTCGAGCCACAGGTGAAAATATGTCCCCCATCTCTTATTTTTTACATTTTAAAAATTTCCAACATCCGTTTATTAGAATTTGTAATTATATACTTGTTTTTTTTTTGGTGTGATGCCTCCATTAGACTGTAACCTCCACAAGGGTAGGAAGTATTACTTATTCTCCTTTTTATTCCTAATGTTTTGCTCAGTGCTTGATATTCAGTAAGTGCGAGAAAAAGTTACTTAGTGAATGAGTTTGTGAATGAATAAACAAATAATTCCTTTGATCCCATTTCCACACTTTTCAAATGAGAATAATACCCAAGTTATTACACAGCTTTAAGAGGAAAACATACATGAAGTGTCTAGCCCTTGGCATGGCCCATAGTAAGTGCTCAATAAACACTGGTTAACTTTCCACCCTTTTGTTTTTTCTCTCTCATTCTCTGCCACAAGAGTAGAAAGAAAATAAACTCAAACAACTTTAGTTGATTTACTTCTGCTTCCTAACAAATTTTCTCAAGAATGACAATGTCTCTAGTTTCATCATCAACCAAAGTTCAACAATATTTTTCAGAGAGAAAAGTCTCTGAACAGAAAGCCAAGAGCAAAACACTAATAAGCCTACTAAGATAGAATCCTGTTGGCAAACCCTGTCAGCACAGCCTCCAAGTCTGTGCCACTAAAACTGGGGAATAGGCCCTGAAAGCTGTGAGTAAACTGCAATCTCATTTACTGTACATTTTGTACCACTCTTTGGATAACTACGCAGTATAGAGTTGTTACAGTTTTTAAAAGTACACTGACTTCTGGAGAATACTTGTACCATCAAATAGAAATATTGACAGTAGAAAACTTTCAAGAGCCCAGGGGTAAGCATATCTCCCAATCCCTTTTTTAAAGATGCTTTTCTTTGAAGGATTCTTGGGCTATACTAGTATGAATTTAACAGCTCAGAATCCTAGCCGTTCTATTACCATTTCATAGTCACATTAGAGAGAAACTACAGAAGCTTTTAGCCTCTGTGTGCAACAAGGGGCTGTCTTGCTCTATTTTGGGGCATTGTCATGCTATTTGCCGGCAGCAAGCATTACTTGATTTGTCGGTCTGTGCTCTCCACACACACGTGCTGCCGGGGAACGGTGGTCCACTTCTCTGCCTCCATCACCATGGCTTCTGCGTCCATCAGTCCAAATCCATAAAGATGGCTCACTGTGGAAAGCGAGAGACTGGTCAGCTTCACTAAGCTACATATGTCAAATTATAACGTCACTCAGTAGAGACCTCAGACACCACCCTGCGGGATCCTAGCTATCTTTCCAGCAATGATTTGAGAAATAAATCCAGCAAAACAAATACATAATCATGTCAAGAAAATAAGACATATGTGCAGTTTTCATTGACTATCTATCACTACCAGTAATATGCCTATCATTTATGAATTGTTACTTCATGCTACGCACTAGTCTACAGTTTTACATTTAGTTCTCCCAACAATCTTCAGCTGTTAGTGCCATTATTATATCATCATTCATTAATGAGAAAGCTGAAGAACAGAAAAACTTAGCCAAGATTGACTAGCAAGTCACTGGTCGAACTAGGTTTTAATGCACATAGTTTTTCTCCAGGGCCCCACTGTTTAATCGCTCGCATTTAACTGATGGCATCACTGCTTTCATAAGATAAAATAATTAATAGGTTTAAAGAGAAGTAACAACGTATATGACTTCTCATAGAGCAAGAAGAACTTACATACAAGAGATACTAACGTTCTGACATATCTAGTAATTAGGTTGACTACCTTAGAAGACATAAATTATTAGCTTTCTTCTAGCATATACAAAATTTATTAAACTTTATCCATGAAATATTTGGAGGCCTCTAGACTTTTATGCCAGCTTCAGGTTTTTGAATCTTTTGGTTCTCAGTTAGCATACCTATTGATCTGAAGCTGAATTTGACATAACTGTCTCAGAAACTTCAATTAGATATAGGAATACTTGACTGATACAGTAATATATACATGTGCAGATCTTTCTAAAAATACTTTAAAATTCCAGTTGGTACTTAAAATCTCCACTTCTTATTGAACTGTCTCTTATAACTTTATATTCAATACTACGTCATATTTCCAGTTTTTGTCTAAAACATTTTTTATTATCATCACATGAATGACTTTATGCAAACATTTATATAGCTGCCCATGCTTATGGATTACTTAAATACACCAGCTTGATTGTCGCAACGTGCTCAGATGTAGTTCCATTCTACTTGCAAAACAACCTCATCACCAAACCTTTGCTTTAGGAAGGCCACTCTTAGAGATTCCAGTCAGAGGCTGCTCTTTCTGCCCCGCTGCCTTTGTCCAGGCTGAGAACTTGGCCTGACAACCCCTCTTTCTTTCTCTCTGCAGAGTTAAGCCCTACTCTAATAAGTTCCTGAAGGCCTGGCTAGTCTATCTTTTCCTTCTTGAAGTACTCTCTGACCAATGAAACAGTCAAAAGACATTTACTGAAATTCGACTATCTGACCAGTGAACTTTTCTCCTTTCTACTCTGGTAACTAATTAATTTGTCAATCCATCTGCCCTTCTGTCCATCCATCCATCCATTCATCCATTCATCATCCATCCCTCCATCCATCCATCATTTCTTGAATGCCTTTGATGTGCCACACACTGTTATTAGGCACTGCACCTTTTATCTGTGCCATCAATTGCATTGCCAATTAACTCTCTCTGTCAGCATATGTCTTTTTACTCCAGCTGCATTATAAACTGGTTGATGACAGCAACTGGGTCTTGTTTCTTTATATGTTCTATGTTAACAGAACTTGATGCACATAGAGGACAAATAAATTATAGTATATAAAAACGAACACTGTGCTAGGATGAAAAAATACTGCCTTAATTATGTGATTTGCTAATCACATAATTCTTAGCAAACAAGAAAATAATACACAATTTCCTTGTTTGGGGATGTTATGATCTATCTCATCTACATTATTAAGTTCACTGAGCTCCATGTGAGAAAATATGTGTAAAGAAACATATGAATGTAAGGTCTCTTTACTTTAATATCAGGTACTTAGCCAGATACGACATATTAAATAAAAAAAGTAAACCTACTTTGCTATGGCACAGATATATGTGGGAGTTTTATACAGGTACTTCTGCAATTTTTATTATTTTTTTTAAATTAAAAACTGAGCATATTCATTGTAAAACATCTTATCCAGAAAATAAACAAAATGAAAATTATCAAAAACCTTATCACAAGTTGATAAGTTTTATGAACAATTCTGAATATTTAGTTTCAGTTCTGTAACATCATGAGGGGTAATTAAAAAGGGACAGAGGTACTCACATGATACAGAAGAAATGTCAAATTTGGGCTTAAGGAACTAAACTGTGGAGATCTTTTGTAAAAGTTCATGAGAATCATTATGTTCTTACTCATCATTTAACCATAGCCTATACACCAGGTCGTCATGGACAGTTGACGGTATTTTTCCCCTACCCTGGGGAAATTGAAATTTTTACCAAAGATGTTATGTCAGGAGCTCTACCTCCAACCAGTCCTTAAATATCCCCCATGCTAGTGTCAAGTGGTTTTAAACTAGCACAACTCATCATTTTATTTCAGTTTAGGGAAATAAGATGAAAGATTTGATTGGCATGTTGGGGGTGTGGAGAAGGGAGGTGGGGACTTGGACAGGGCCAGGGCTTTGAGCTGTCACTGCAATACCAGATACATGCCCCACCTGAGCGGCCATGCTTGCACTCAGCTGCTCTGGCTCCTGTTTTCACCCTCCCCTCCTCCATAACTATCCACCTAACAACCATGAGGACATAAATTAACATGAACAATCAGACACAGAAAACACTTCATGCCTGTTAAACAACCACTTGAGTTAAGTAGAAAAGCACCTTGAGACTTTATGAAGGCCATAAATTTGTTTCCTTTTCCAATTCAATTTCTACCCTCCAGAGACAATGTCTGTTCACGAAACACTCAAAGTAGATGCTCGGAAAAGAGGCTGACTAACTACAGTTAAACTGCAGACTGATCAACCGAATAAAACTTCATACTAATATAATATTAGTGAACAAGAAAACTGGTTGCTGAGTAGATCAATGAAGGTCACTAAGTCAATAAGGGAAATTGCACAATAAATGTGTTGGGCAGAGGAACTCCCTCAAAATCTGGTGTCAATAGGGGAAAGAACCATTATGCAGTTTGGAAGAACTAACAATTTTTTATGTAAAATGTTCATACTTAAAATGACCTACAAAGAGAGAAACATTGACATTTTTGGTGACCATTTGAGTCAAGTCTGTCTTGCACATCTACTGTTACCCTGACGGGCTCCCAAGGGTTCAGAATATGATTCTCTCCATGGGCTGTGAAATGCCTGGCTTGGAGCAGGGCTTTCATAAATATCTGTGAAATGAATGAATGGTACCTAGAAGAGAAATGTTATTTAATTCACCAAGTGTCATAAAGTGTTTACCAGGGAATTGTAAGGGGAAATTAAGAGGCCTGTTCTTTTTATTACTGATTTCTGTAAAGTCACCCTTAACATTTGAAATTTATTCAAGGATAGAGCCAATATTCACATTTTACAATGTACAATTATAGCAAATATACCATGCAACAGTTGGTTACGATACGGCCATTCCATAACGAAAGTAATCTTATTTATGCACATTTCTCACGCCCAGTTCAGAGCAAAAGCTGAGCCTGAATATAATTTTATGATGATCAAGTGGAAGCCATTCTGCGCAAGCACTGTGTAAAATGCAAAATTCCATGAAATCAGAGCACTATTAACATTGGTGTGAACAGGAATCCCGACCAGTTCAAATAGAATTTTTCATTCCTAAGAGTGGGGGCAGAAACATTCAATTCAGTTTTAATCTTAGTTAAAATTCAAAAATCAAATATTAAAAACATAATTGAGGGAACAAGTTATGTATACAGAATAATTAAAGATCTTGAAACAGAGTTACTGGAGTACATTTCAGAAAGTAAATTTATTTTTTAGTGGAGTGAGGTAGGACAAGCTCTGTTTCAATAAAGGAGGTCTGCAAAACTTGCCTACCATTATATCTATTCCTTTAGAGTTCAGGGCTGTTTACATTTTGATAGGTATAAGATATCAATTGAGGTCTCACAAATAGGCTCATTTATGCACATAAGCTCAGGAAAGCCGTTTCATCTTGCACCAGAAGTACAGCTAGTTTTTATTCAAAGGTATCCAAAGGCTTCCTTGCTTGGAATAGTCAGATGGACAAGAGAACACAGGAAAACAGTTAATATTCTCTGGCAGGTATATTCTTATTTTCTGATGAGACCAGGAGTGCTGAGAGAAGATAATTGTTAGGCACACAAGTAGGTAATCGCATAGTTTGAAAGCAGATTCAGTTAATATATGCAACAGCTTTAGCTAGGAGGCCTAAAAGACTCTATTCTAAAGATAAGCTAGAAAGCTCAGCAGGAAAAAAAATAGAAGTTTCTGGGCATAAGAAGCTGTAACCAGGAAAATTGGGTATATGTTCATCTCTTTTAGTGGACTGTCCTTACTGGAGCCAGCTATTTAACATTTTTTAAAAATTACACTGAATGGATATTTCATGATGACACTAACACGATTGTGAGTAAATCACTCTATAAGGAATTGACTGGTTAAAAACAGTTTGAGCTTCCTAAAGTGAAAGAGGACCTTTCTGCTAAAACACAGTGTTATGCAGCATCCCGCAAACAAATAAATAAAATAGGGCAAACAAATAAAATAAGGCAAACAAGCAGCAACAAAAACTCTCTCCAAGGAGCCTAGGAGAAATTTTAAATTTTGCCTGTACCTGAAAAAATGCAACTTAGTAACAACTATCCATTACTGAGTATTTAATGTAAAAGCCCAGCTAAAATATCTCCTATTCCTTATGACCAGGGAGAGTAAATGTCCAGATTTGCTCAGGACTGTCTGATGTTAGCATTGAAATGCTTGTGCCCTGGGAATTCCCTCATTCCTGGGCAAACCAGGAGACTCGTCACCGTACGTGCAACTGAAATCGGAATGTGATAGTACTATGGAGAGAGAGTACTCTCCCAACTGTTAATATCAATAATCTAGTTCCTAGAGGGCAGTCAGGCATCCTGCACCTATATTTCTATTTGTTCGGATGCACATAACCATCAAAATATGAAACATGGCTGATAAATTAGATTCAGTAATTTGATTATTCGAAAGCATCAGTTTCAATATACTTCACCAATATAAGCTAATAATTGATCCAATTAATTATTATATCACTCAGGTTGTAAAGCACCTACTCTGTATTCAACACCGTACTCAACAGTGAGATCCAAATGCAACAGAAAATAATTTGTGTTCTCACTCAAGTAGGAGGTGAGACAAGAATAACTTTATAATTTGAGAAACAATTAAAAGCACCAAACTGCATAATTACTGTAAGTATAAAAGGATATCCAAAGAGTAAGAAATCAGTCAAATACAAGGGCTATCAAGCAACCAGGTGTATAGTAAGTACTCAATCCATGTGAGCCACGATCTGCAGTAACATAAGGTAACCTGAGGGGAAAGTGATCCATATTTGGATTGTGGTTTCATGCATGTGTAGGATTTAGTTAGGTGGAGGACGAAGGTAGCACATCGCAGGGGCCAGGACTGAGCATCCTGGTTAGATAATTAAGTCCTTCTGTGGTTCGTTGAGGCACCGAGGAAACCAGCATTCCTGCAGTCGGGTGAATAGTCAGCAGGGGAAGGGGAGAGTGGTAAGTGTGCAGGGAATAGAGGGTGAGACCAGACTGCAGGAGAACTCAAAGACAACCATGATTGCTGGGTGTCAGCTGCCATCAATCAAGTTGTTGCTATTCTCATCTACCTATAAGTAAACCACCAGAATAAAAGGTAGTTACCCAAATTCCCGTCTTGAGGAGGGCTGCTTGATCTGTGGGCTGGGTAGAAATTCCGAACCAGAGATCAAAGAGCTGCCTGCAGCTGTTGCAGTCCTAGCACCTTTGGATTCTTTGATCCTCAATGTGCTGAACCACCTGCTCTGAAATAACTGCTCCCACCAGGGACCTTGTGCCTCCCTCACCTACTAATCAAACCAGGCCAAATGTGCAGGACAGGAGGAGAGCATGAAACTGAGAGGACCTGGGACGCTTTCCCAAGTTGCCATCGTCCCACATGCATAATGTAAACACTTAAGTATGGTTTTGTTTTTTTTTTAAATGTAAAAAGAAACAGCTAAATATGAAAACAAAATGAAACTTCCTACGGAAGAAAGAAAAAGTGGGAAGTGATACTTTTCAGTCTCATGTCAGCAGTTTCACACCTAAATATCTGATAGTGGAAAGCCAGAATGCTCCCAGAAACACCTACTTCTTCCTCTGTCTTATTCCCTTCCTCCGCTATCTCTTCTACGCGTACTCTTATATTTCAGTGCAAAAGGAGCATGAGCTTCTTAGAGAGAGATTCAGAACTATAGTTGCAATGCTTTCTTCTGCTGCTCAGTGCAAAAATGCAGACTCCCTTGGGGTAGTAAAACATGGCAGCTGGCACCTGTGTTCTGCTGCCTGGTATTTATTTATTATTTATTTATTTAGAGACGGAGTTTCACTCTTGTTGCCCAGGCTGGAGTGCAATGGTGTGATCTCGGCTCACTGCAACCTCTGCCTCCCAGGTTCAAGCAATTCTCTTGCCTCAGCCTCCCCAGTAGCTGGGATTACAGGCATGTGACACCACGCCTGGCTAATTTTGTATTTTTAGTAGAGATGGGGTTTCACCATGTTGGCCAGGCTGGTTTTGAACTCCCGACCTCAGGTGATCCACCCGTCTCAGCCTCCCAAACTTTTGGGATTACAGGTGTGAGCCACTGTGCCCGGCTGCCTGGTTTGTTTTTATTTTTCCCTTGCTCTTCCTAAAATCTCATGCTCTCATAACAACTCCAGCCAGATCCAAACATGCCAGCCGTCACCAGCGCTACTGAGAACTTGCACGTGGAAAGTTTCCAGATACTGTCTCCTGGGCCTGTACTTCAAAGCTACTCTTGGGGATGGGTTTGATCAGCAGCTGTACATAGTCAGAAAGGCTCTTCAGTATAGACTAAGGAAATGGAGTTCAGGAAAATACTGCTGAGTTCCTCTTCTCCACGCACAATGTACTTCATTATACACATGTAGGAATATAATGTTTATATATACACACACAATTTATTATATTCTATATGAACATATAGAAACATATTTATTACTATTTGTTTCATTTGCAGAGTTAAAACAAGAAGGAGATATGTCTGCTTTCTGTCAAGGGCCTCTTTCCATTTTAAGAAAAGAAAAAAGTGTCAGATTATTTTCTTATTTTCTTCTGACCAGTCTTCATTTATTTGCTCCCAGCATGGTTACAATAGGCAAGTAATTCGCTTAAGGTAATTGATGGGTATTTCCTGAACAGGAGTAGGAAAACTACTATACCAGCTTGGGGAGACCCAGCCATGTAACCCACATCATATCCAGATCCCATTTTTGCTTGTTTTTAGGAATGACTGTCTGGACAAAGATGAGAACAAGATAAAAAATGTACTACCAGGGCCTTTGGGTAAAGGCTAGTTGAAGATTAGATTGACCACATGTCAGTTCCCCAGCCTAGATCTTCTTGATGTAAAACTTGAGCAAACAATGAATGAAATAGGATTTTGGTTAGCTGGCAGCCAAAATTCCTATTTGTGGATTATTTACATATTGCTTTTAGATAATTCTTTATTTAATTTTCCTTTAGTTTTGCTTTGCTTTTCCCTTAAGTTCTCGTAAGATAAGGGAATAGAAAATTTAGTTGACATTTATTTCAAGTGAGTGCCTGTTTACTCAGTGGTTAACAGTAATTACAAAGATTTGGTTATTTCATCCAGCTACACATCCCTCAGCTCACCTCACAAGGAGCCTTCTTCACCCACTGCTGGAGGTGATGATGGCAAACAAAGAAAAATTATTCCTTGTCACTGGGAATGTCACTATTTCACAGGGAAGAAAGCTACCACATATCCTTCTCAGTTTCTGCCACTATGTGGGCTTCTCAGGAGCATTCCCTTTTATTTTCATAAAACTCAACTGATTTTTAAGCTTAATGGATGTCAGTAGGGAAATTTCTGTAAAATTTATGAAAAGTAAGCCATTACTGAGAACTGGATGTTCTTTTAGAAGAATGGCCCTTAAATCCTTCAGTAAGATTTGGATTCATGGAGAGAAGGTAATGAGACCAGAATATTTGGAATGGTGACATTTTCAAGGAAGCTGTGTGGACCTGGAATGCATGGCTGGATTTACTCTGGAGGCAATGAGTGCCAACGATCAAGGAAATGACATAATTGAATTGATATTCTGGAAAGATTAATCTGGGATTTGTTATACGGGATATCAGAGGCAGAAGGACTAAGGCAGGGAACCTATTGCCATGGTGCAGGCATGTGAGATCATAAACCAGGTTATGGAAATGGTGAATGAAATGAGAGATCAGGTAAGGAAGAAGCAATGGAGTTTTGCAATTAAAACTGGAGGTGACCAAGGAGTCAGGAACAGGGTGACGGACAGAAGGGTATCCCCTGTCAACAGAGGCCAGCTTCGGGGAGAAGTTGTTTTGTGAAAGATGATTGATGGCTTCTGTTTTAGAAGTTCTCAGCTGTAAATGACATAGAGAGGGCCTTGTGCAGAGATTCTAGATTGGTAATGGATGAAGTCAATGTTGAAGACGTAGAATTGAAAATCTTTGGTGAAGACATGATACTTGTAACTGAAAAGAAGGCAGATATGTGAAAGAAAAGCAGTGGCATTAAGAGGATGGGAGAGGAAAGGAGAGAGGGAGAGAGAGGGAGAGAGAGGGAGAGAGAGGGAGAGAGAGGGAGAGAGAGGGAGAGAGAGGGAGAGAGAAACTCCCTCCTTCCCTCTCTCCCTCTCTAAGCAACAGACCTCAGGGAATGGCTAAGGTTAAAGAAAGGGAGAAAAGAATAAGTAAAGAGCCAAAGAACCAGGGCTATATCTTTGCATCATTAAAAACAAAGAGAGATCTAGATTGGGTTGATCTAGAGCATGAATCCTAGAGGAAGACAATAGGTCTTCCGATTTGGCAAGCAGGAGATGGGTCAAAGTTGTAGAATAATTTCCCTTCAAAGGTGGAAGTAGAAACAAAGTAGAAACAAGATTGCAAAGAATTACAGAAGGACTGAATGAACTAAGGAAATGGACTCAGCTAATTCAGACTACTTGCTGGGAATTTTTAGTTGTGAAAGGAGGGATGGAACAAAGGCAGTAGAATGGAAAAGGTTTTCTTTTTCTTTTCTCCCCCTTTAAGAGTGATACAAAGTTTGAAAACATAGAGTCATGGTCCAATTGACAGAAAAGAGAACAGATGTGGCTGGGAGCAAATGGCTCAGCAACTGACAAGAGATGTTTGGGGAAACCTTTCACAACTTCCTTATTGAAACAGCAGGAAAAACACAATTTGAGAGACGATTTTTTCGTTTCTTCTAGGGATGGCACTTCCAGATGCACAGGAGAGAAGGTAATTCATTACATATGGTGGGCGACTTAGGACAGTGGTCCTCAAACTTGCATGTGTATCAGAATCACCCAGGACTTGTTAAAGCACACATTTCTCAGTCTCAATGATTCAGGAGTTTTGAGGTAAGGCCCAGAATGTGAATTTCTAACATGCTTTCAGGTGATGCTGGTATATTGTTGGTCCGGGGACCACACTTTGAGAACACTTAGGTTATTAGGGATGGCATCTCCTGGCAAAGTCTGATTAATTAGGCTAACATCTCCAGCATAGATCCTGAGACTCTCTAGGCATGATTCTGAAATACCCCTTCCCTCATGCCAGGAGCAAAAGAAATGAGAGTTGACTGCACAGTATATGATGTCAGTATCTTTTTATATGGTTATCCCAAATATTTCTGCTTCTCTTACAGAAACATTTTGAGAGGATAAAAGTTCCCTTAATTAACCTAGACTTGCATTATCACTCACACTTCAGGGACAGATCGGTCTAGATACTTCCCTTCTTTGAATGCACATTACTTAAGGCGTTAAGTACACACGGCATTGTTAGGAAAGAATCCGGGTTTGACTGAGTTGAGATGAAAAATCATGCTCAGTGTACAAAGGTGAAAATAGAAAATGCACTGATCTGTCTATTTCTGAATCCTACTGCCCCTACAATTGAAGCACATTTAATGCATTGAGCATGCTTCTCAAAATGAGAGGCTGACGGGAAATTTTACAGGGGAGGCAAAATTCATATCTTACATATGTATTTTATTACACAGTAGCTAATAAAATCTTCACAATCATCTTATTAGCAAGATAGTATTATTCACATTTTCTAGCTGAAGAAACTAGGTCTCATGAACATGAAAAGAACTTGTGCAAAGTCATAGAAACTCAAGCTCAAGTCTTCAGAATTTCTTTCTACTACATATTTATCCATTGATTACTGTGGTCTACAAGACATACAGTATTTCTTTCCACTAAGGTACTCAAATCAATCATAATCCTCAGAATAATCCTGCAAGGTAATAAAGGGGGAAAACATATGAGGAAATCATCTACATAACTTATCTTTTCCAAGTCAACCACACAAAGTACTGCTCTCATCTTCAAAACTTCAGAACTCATTAAAACATCATGTGCAATATATATATTTATTTATTTATATGTTGGACTTGGAAGGAAAGTTTAACATCTGGTCCCTAATGCTTTCCCATATTCTTGCTGAGAAATGACCTTCTTCAGTCATTTCTATCAGGGATTTTCTGTGAGTGTGAAGATATTAATATGGAAAAGATACTTTATTTTATATTCACGCTTTGGCTATTTTTTTTTTATTAGAGCTAACCAGGCACTTATAGATGGAAGAATCACATTGAGTATCATAGAGCACCTTCCCATTTGTTAACATCCAGCAGTGATCACAATAGCTTTCTTTTTGGCTCTTTCAAGGATGACTCTGGAAATTTCAGGGAGAACTGTGTCTTCTGGTATAACACCATAAAATGAAGCCTGTTGAAGCCATTACTGGGACATGTGATAGAAGTTTAATTGCTTTGAAATGCCAAAGGCTAGCAAGATGTGAGCATGTGTAAAGAGACTGAATTGAGATTCTAAGAAAAAAAAAAAAAAAAGAGTCTGGATCTATTTATTTCCCAGAAGATGTATCCAGATGGATTCTGCAAAGCAACTGCCTGGAGTCTCACTTTATAGTGCTAGGTGCAGTGGCCTTGGAAGTCATGCACAGAACCAGGGAAGGATTAATTTTCAGCATTTCTTTTTGAGCCTTTGGATTTGGTTTATATTACAGACATTGGCACCAATATAAAGATCTCTCTAGATAACAAAATAGGATAGGCTAAGCCATCTTTAGTAAAATTAAATTTGGAAAAGATGTAATCATAAGCCCCCTTTCATCTTGTTTATCTGGGCCCTCTTATTGATCCTCAACTAGTTTCCACAGTGCCCACTTACCATGGTCTCAGTGTGGTCACAGCAAGTTAGAGCCCTCTGTCCCTGATGTGGGATATGAAACTGGTGCTGCAGTCTGTGCTAGGAATATCTGATGCCAGAATCCAAACTGATATGCATGTATTAATTTCAATAAGAGAGTTTCTCGTGTTTACCTCAATCACAGTTTATTCCTTTCACATTTAAAGCTCTATTCCTTGGTAGAAAAAATGAGCTGGGTGGGGGGTATTTTCACAAGACAGGTTGATGATAATCATGGAGGACTTCAAATGAAGCCTTTTCACCCCTGCTCTGGGCTCATGTATCCAACATATGCCAATGTTTACAAGCATTCCACCCCAAATATGAAACTTCTACTGGAACTCAAATGAAAGAATCATACATTTGAATTCATGAAGCTTCCATTATTTTTGTTGAATGTAAAAAAAAGTACCTGAAAAGAATTATAGATTTGTGCTTAGCACTTATGCTCACTTAAGAGTCTGAGATTTTACTTCAAACTTTGTTTAGAGAGCTGGTGATAAAGATAGTGATGAAATAGCCACAGATATTGCAATTTTTTTTTTAAGATGGAGTCTTGCTCTGTCACTCAGACTGGAGTGCAGTGGCACAATCTTGGCTCACTGCAACCTCTGCCTCCCAGGTTCAAGCGATTCTCCTGCCTCAGCTTCCTGAGTAGCTGGGATTATAGGCGCCCGCCACCACGTCCAGCTAATTCTTGTATTTTTAGTAGAGATGGGGTTTCACCATGTTGGCCAGGCTGGTCTCGAACTCCTGACCTCGTGATCCGCCCACTTTGGCCTCCCAAAGTGCTGGGATTAGAGGCATAAACCACCGCTCCTGGCCAGATATTGCAAAATTTTATTTGACTCTAGTAACACTGAGTTACTTTGCCAATGAAGAAATAGGTTCTGTGGGTATCAAGACTGAAGCAATGGCTGCAGATTAAAATGAACAGAACCATCTCTGGATGCATACTTCTTAAAAGATACCTGTGCCTTTGATAGCTCTGGAAGAAATCACAACAGAATTCCATGCAACGGGGATGCCCATGTGGGACTTCTGTTGATTAGAGAAAGGTACTTCTTTCCTTAAGGTGGACATCATCCCACTGCAGGGCACGTTCCTTGGTGACTGGATCCAAGGCCAGATTTCTGTCCCCACCCACTCAACCCTTTAGTTTGGCTCCCTTGTGCAGTTAACAACCTATGCAACCAAGTGTGGCAGCTCTGTCAAACAATCAGACATTTCTCATGTTTTTAGCTATCTTCTCTGATTCTTTCATGATATGTGACTGCAATTCAGTGGGAGTTTTAGGCTTCTAAGATGCATAGAATTGCACTTTGGAACCAAGCTGGATACATATCTTCTACTTTGGCTGTAAATATACTTCTGAAGGTAAAACATGAAAAGAAGCAGATGATTTCCTGACAAAACCATCCCACACAGTATATTAAGAAAGCATATACATTGTAACCTCTGGTGGGTTCAGAAAAACAATACAGCTTCTTAAGACTATTGAAAATTCTAAGTTGGCTTCATGGCCGAGAAAAAGAATATGAATACAATACTTTGGAAGGAGGAAAAGTCATTTATAAACCCTAAGTGCTTCTGTCATTCTGCTTGCATAATAGGTGTACAGCAACTCAAGATGCTAACCACAATTATGTATACTTGCTTTCTTTAAATCTTTGTGGGGTTATATGGCAAATACAAAGACTACAATTGTATGCTAAAAAGAAATCAAATATGGGAAGTTAGATGGCTTTTCGGAGGTCATGGTGAGCAATAACAACCAACGAAAAGACTTTGGTCAAAGGAAATATGTGAAGCCTTCTCAAAGCACAATTTCTGACCTGACATTTTTCAAGAAGCAATCTTGTCACCACACCCTTTGCCCGGGATTTATTAAAGAGTCATTTCAAAAAGCACTTCTTCTAAAAAAAAAAAAAGAAAAAGTGGGATGTAGCAAAGATGATTATATATCCCAACTCCACAACTTTCCTCATTTAGAAGAAGGCCAAGAGGTGATAAAAAATTTCGCTGAATGTCTCAGTCTTAAAGTCACAAATACATAATTGCATACTAAGATAATATAAAATGATCACTGCAAGACAATTTCCTTTCATTTCAACCAGTCAGTTTCTTACATACATGCCATTTTGTAAGACATATAGGAACAATGGATTCACACCATCAGTGTAAGAAATAATATGCTTTTTGACATCAGACTAGCAACTTGAATCAACTTGCTTGAAAGTCATTACTACTATCTAGCTCACTTTCTCAATCACTGCAGCGGCTCCAAAATGTTTTTCAAATGAAATGAGAACTCCTAACTGCAGGATTCAAGTAGCTTTGCTTTTGATTTCTTTTAGATTACTTTCCTCATCACACCATACCTGTCCTCTTTGTACACTGAGCCCTCTCTTTTGCCCCTTCCCCTGACTTGTTGCCTTCACCATAGCTGTCTCCTCCAGTTATAATTTCCAGTCCCTGAGAAACACAAACAAAAGAAGGCATTTGTTTAAACTAAAAGAAACTACGTTATTCCAGATAAGCTTGGTTCCCCAACTTTTGGTAACCCTCAAGTTCTCAAACATCTTTCACCCTCTCACTGTACTTATTTATGCTTTATTTAGGTTAGGCATATGTCATTAATATAATTCATAATCATTGGCAGATTATGCTTTTTCCAACACTTTTGAGGCCATTTATTGTTTATTGAAATCCAAGTAATCTTATAAAAAAGAGAAAATAAGGTTAATAATTTATCCAGAACCATCAACTAAAATCGCTGACAATATGAAATGAAAATAGCCCAAATTAGAGAAAACAGACTACAAAGAAGAGAAAAGAAGTGTCACAAGAGACATGTGACTATAATGTAGTGAGTCTAATATTTGAAAGTGCTAGGGATCAAATTTCATTTCGAAAACACAAATTCCATGTTAATGGATATAATTCTATATACATCTACATCTGTGTCTCTATATAAAATATACTGGATTCTTATCTTACAAAAATCTGAACAGAATATTAACTGAATATGTTTTATTAGAATGCACGACATATAGCTCATAAATAATTTTACTTAAGTATATACTATGAATGAAGAGAGGCATTAAATTCTTTATATGATACAATTTTCCTCATTCTTTCCTTTGCTCACTCCACCCCAGCTAGGATGGCCTCCTTGCTTTTCTTTGAACAGGTTTTGTACATGCTATTCATCTTGCCTGAAATGCTCTATATCTAGTTAGCCACTTGGAATGCTCCCTTATTCTTCAGGGTTTATGTTCAAATTAAAGAGGACTTTTCTGACTAGTATTTTAAAATTATAATTTGTCCACATAAAGATTTTTACGTAACTATTTGGAACAGTTGTACTCATACTAAGTCGGAACCAGAAACAATAAAATGTTCCATGAAAAAGTGAATGAGTATAGAAATTGTGGTATATTCATACAGTGGAATACTAGATAGCAATAAAAGAGAATGAATGCCTGATATACTTTTAAAAATTTAAAACATTACTTTTTTTTTAAACTTTTATTTTAGGTTTAGGAGTACATATGCAGGTTTGTTATATAGGTAAACTCACGTCACGGGGCTTTGTTGTACAGATTATTTCATCCCCCAGGTATTAAGCCCAGTATCCAATAGTTATTTTTCCTGCTCCTCTTTCTCCTCCCGCCCTCCCTGCTCAAGTGGACCCCAGTGTGTGTTGTTCCTTCTTTGTGTTCACGAGTTCTCATCATTTAGCTCCCACTTACAAGTGAGAACATGTAGTATTTGGTTGTCTGTTCCTGAGTTAGTTTGCTAAGGATAATGGCCTCCGGCTCCATCCACGTTCCCTCAAAGACATGATCTCATTCTCTTTTATGGTGGGAATGCCTGACTTACTTAATGACACAGATGAACCTCAAAAATCTTATATGGCTAGAAAGAAGCCGGTTTCAAATAATTTAATTTATATGAAAGCCTACAAAAGACAACCTCATCTATAGGGACAGAAAGTAGATCAGTGGTTGCCAGGGCAGGAGGAGGGTAGAGGATGAAAAAGGAGCATAGAGGATGAAAAAGGAGCAGAGAATAACTCGTTAGGGTGACAGAGGTTTCTATAACTCGATCGTGGTGATGGTCACACAGATGTACACCTGTGTCAAAACTCACTGAACTGTACACATAAAATAATGTGCTTTTTTATTGTATGTAAATTTACCTCAATAAAGCTGATTAAGAATGTATGAAGATTACCAGATATACTGTATAAAGCTGGGATTCACTTCCAAGTTGTTGGACTCTGGAGCCCAACCACTGAACCACTGAGTTCAGAGCTGAGTGAATTTTTTGTTTTAAATAAATACAAAACCTCAAATAAGAAAATGATTGTTGAATTTTAAAATAGGCTGTAAAAAGAATGTAGAGGGGTGTGTGTGTGTGTACTTTGCTAAGACTCTCTTGACTTAAATCATTTTTGGGCATCTTATTTTGGAACTGGATTCAGAATCCAATTATGAGTGGTTCAATTTCATTACTTTATAGTCAAAATACACTTTTGGACTGACATCATCCTCTATAATCACAAGCTTAGAGCTTGACGACATATATCTTTGCCTAAAATATCAACCACAACCACAAAATATTAAGAGTTGTTATTAAGAATAGTCAAAGTCATGTGCTGAAAGAAGAGTTTTACAAATACCTAGGTAAAGTCCAGCCTCATTAGAATTAGAGATTTGAATTTCTTCAGGTGATTACACAAAAGAGACGTCTACTTTCTCTTAAATGTAGATGCTTTTACACATTGCTAAAAATCATATTTTAAACTCACAGATTTACACTGAATATCAATTACTAGAGTTGATAGGCTGTTGATAGGCTACAATCAGTTCAGATTTCTATCATTAGTTCCTAAGTTGAAGCAATTAATTACAGCTTTAAAGATTTAGTAGGTTGAACTTAAGGTGACATTTAAACATTTAAATTAATTTGCAAAACAGAATTTAAGTATAGTTGCATTATCATTGATACACGATTAATGGTTAAAAAACTTTGATGCCATATTAGTAATAATTTTATTATAAAGTCCTTGATATATTTTCTCTAGCCCACTCCAGGTAACTGAATTAATTTTCAACCCCCCAAAAATTCTAATTCACATCACAGTTCTGCATCTTTATTCTCATTTCAGGGAGTAGAAAGGTTCATGTATGAAGATATACTTTTAAGACTCTTTTTGTTTGGTATTTTCCATTTTCAAAGCACTTTTCATTCAATTCATTCTTCTCATTATGTTTAGTATTAGCTATCCACATTCCTCAAAAACCAAGGTACAAAAACTCTAATTGGCTTCCTCAAAGGCCACAGAAAATATCACTAATAGACTTTCTTCTAGAATTTAAAGGCTCTTAAGATTTTGGCAAAATCACAAAACCACTCCAAACATAGTTCTCTTCATTAACTAATTACATCTTGTATAGAGATAACAGGCAAATAGTGCAACCATCATTTTAATTCTATTTTGAGAATGGGTTTTAAGTGTGAAACCGCATGCATTTAAAACTTACAGGGATGAAAGGGCAAAACAAAATGAAACCCCCAAAAGCCTAAAAAACCTAATACCACCATTCAGTCAAGGACAGGCACAGAGAAAACATCACTTTTCATTTGTAGAAAATATTTTTGAGCGTCACATATTTGGTAGGCATGAGTTGAACATTCTGATGAGACAAGTGGGCATTTTGGATGAAAGACTCTGGATTAAGCCATGACCAAGCAGAGTTTGCTATCAGAGCTTTTATATTCCCATGGAGATGTTTGGGTAAATCATCTACCAGGCAAAACAATAAGCGTAAAATTCCTGAATTCTGTGTGATTCACATTGTTTTGTTTGTTTGTTTGGTTTTTGTTTTTGTTTTTTGTAAATGAGCTAGAAGATAAGCTCATCTACACAATGGTCAATAAATACAAAAATGAAAGAGTTTCAGTCAATAAATATGAAATGGGTATGAGTTCGCAGAGCACAATGGTAGAAAACAGAATCTTAAAAAAAATATGTTAGGCAGCATTTCCAGGGGGCACATTTTATTAGGTGGAATCAAATGTATTTACTTCCCTCTGTCTTTTCAAGTAGGAAAGGCCTCAAGACTGGAGTCAAGCAACTAATTCTTCTGATAATACCACCTCAGACACTGACCAGATGAGTACCACTTCACTTCAACCTTTCTTTAAAACCACAATGTACACACTACCAATTAAAGTGCATTATGTAGCTTTAATCATAGCTACCAACAGTGTATCAGCATAGTAGGTGGCGAAGATGGAATATTATTTGTACAGTGAAATAATAAAGGAAAATGAAACTTTACCCTTTCAAATGGTAACACATCAGAAATCACTTTATACTCAAAACACAACTCAGAAGCACATTTCAAAACCTTTCATTTTGATTGAACACACAGCATGCTTAATGGTTTCAGCACTTTGAATTCTTTTTAATAAGTGTTACAAACTGAAAGCAAGACAGGTAGGTATTAAAAATATATTGGACATCTTAAAATTATCAACCCTACCAGTAGAAATAAAATGATGGCAATTAAAAGTAATACAGGTTATTAAAAGTTAAGGCCTCAGAGGCTAAGAAGTCATGTTAGACTGTCAATTGTTTTCCCCACGGTGGGTAATCAGTTAGAAATTAAAAAAAAAAAAAAAATCTAGTAGTTTAGTTGTGGTCAAAGAAAGAGTCAGTGGGGATGGGGGAGGTTTCAGCAACATGCTGGTAGAAAAAAAGAGACTTACATAGTCTGGGAGGGCAGTGAAATGGAAGGCGTGGTAACCTCTCTCACTTAGTTGTCATTTTTTGATTTTCAATGACATTTTTTTCATTCTTTCGCCTAGTAAAGATGACAGAAGGTCCTAATTTATTATCTGATGTCTATTCCTGTTCCTAGATTTAAGAGAGTTTAACTGTATACAGTCATATAATCCAATATAAACACTTTGAAAAAAAGAAAACTAGATCACTGATGTTGCATGCATTCAATTATAATTATAACTTCACACCCAAACCAAAGATAAGGACTTGGGGCAAGAATCAGCCTGCACAGCCCAGGCACTCGTGGGAGAGGTCAGTGGATTTACAGTTTCCTCAGATTATAGCACTAAAAGGGAGGAGATCACAAGAAAGAGCTAACTTCTTCCTGAAATGATACAAGCCATAGGTTACGAAAAATGCCTGATTTAAAAGTCTTCCGCATGGCTCTATGGATCTGCATATACTCTACGCCCAAATGGAGCTGGTCAAAATACACATCAGACACCACAGAAGATATTCTCTATAGCAGATGCCTTCTGCTGCCGACATTAAGGTGAATTTTAGATGATGAGAGAAGGATCATCAACACTTATCTAACATGACCTGGCAGATTGTTGGGGCTTGACTAAAGAAAAAAAGAGATGGAGTGTAAATTTCTGTTTCTGTATGTAAGTTACACCAGGGCAGGTCAGATTAGTCAATGCCATGGTGTCCCTGACGTTTCTTCCCCTCCCACTTTCTGCGCTCACTTCAACATGTGTTGGGTTGGCATGCTGAAGGTGCTCAGGAAATATTGGTAAATAAATAAATGAAGAGATAACATCCATTAAATTCCAGGAAGAAAAACCAGCTGGAATGGCAAAAGCCTTCACTTTTATGGCTAATTTGTATGCTTTAGGGAACACAAGGGAGAATTAGAAAGAATAGAAAACAAAACAAAACAGAAAAGACTTTTCATAAGCAGAAAGGGAAGGGATCAAGGGAGGAAAGAAATAATATTAACAAAACCCCAAACAGCTTAATGCCAAAGTCACCTTCTGGCATTGCAAATACTGGTCAGAAGCAAAATACTGGAATTTGGATTTCAGTTCTCTGGTGGCAGAATATCACATCTGTTCATCTGGTCTAAGGCAAATAATTCCCTATTTTCATGGGCAATGTAAAGTAGATTCTCTGATAGGTACATGATATTATACCATTTAATTAAAAAAAACTATCTCTGGAGGAGGTTTAAAGTCAAAAGCTGTTGTCTGAAACTTAGCTAGGATTATTCACAAGATGAACAAGGCCAAACAATGTTCAGTCAGTTTCCATAGGTATGTATTCATCAGATTATGTTTATTCTGAAAAACAAATCTACTGGAAAAGATATTTTAATTATACTATAAGAGATTGTTATTATTATTTAAGAAACAGCAGGACGGAATAATCTTAGTTTGATTAAAATTGTTGAAAATTAAGGTGCCATTAACATAAGAATGTTTACATGTGTCTTCCCTCTCTGTGAGGTCATCTCATTACAGGGTCATTTACAGAGTGCTTTTATAAGGAGGGCACAGAAAAAGAAGAAAGTTCTCTGTCCCTAGCTCATCAGTGAGCACCTCCAGGGTAATCCCACTCTCAGAGAAACAGAGATGAGTCATCAGAAAGCCACATTCTTTAGTTGTTCAAGGCCAACTTCCTAGCCTGAATGAGAATCTGTCCAAGCCAGCAGCTGCTTCAGGACGAGAAACCCTTCCCTGTTCCAGTCCATAACACATGTGGGTAAGAATGGATCAAGTCTGCCTTCAGGAGGGCTGCACACATCATCTAGCCCTGCTGTCTGCCTAGGATGTAGGACATGGGGGTATGTCTGAAGAAATGTAAGGAGGTTGGATAAAATGGACTGGGTAGGGTTTTGGTAGAGACTATTCATTGGGGTGTTGGCTTTACTGAAGTTATCAGTGATAACAAAGACTATCAAGTCTAGTGATGTCTGAACTCCAAAACTGAGTTGTTTGCTACTCTAAGTGGCTTCTGCTTTACCTGATGAGAAAGAAATTCTGATGGGGGAAGCTGATGTCCCTATTATTGGCAGGTACCTATTGAGCAATTTGTGAAATTGTTCTCCTATTTTTTTTTTAAACTACTTTTCCAACAAGTTATTAATAAATTACTCAACACTGGGAAAACAAAAGCAAGCCCAAGGAAGAACAGGAGTTTTCAGATTCATTTCACGCATATATTTTACTCAGTGTTAGGACTGAGTTGGGTGAGACAAAGAAGGGCACCCAGGACCACACACTTCTCTAGGTAGGCAATTTCCATTTTCCCAGTCTAAGGAGAAATATGTGACTATGGATTCCTGCTAAGCAAGACCTGCAAAAGCCGGCTGACCTAATTTAAATACAAGCCCTTGTTGAGCTCTTGTTGTAGGAACCTTTCCTAAGCACTAGCTCTTTTTTGTTCTTTCAGATGTTATTTCCTAAAAAGTCATAGCATCTTTCTGCAGTCCTAGTACCCTGCATTCTCCACTTCCCCAAAGCATGTTGCTTCTCCTGCTAGCCTCTGCCTTAATCACATTTATTTGTGGGACTCTAGGGAGGGATGGTAATGTTTACAGTAGAGAAGAAAATAACTTTTTTTTTTTTTTCTTAAAGTCATCTTATTATGATCCTGTTTAGATGAAATATGGGACTTGCCATCAACAAAATTACAAAACAATCCCACTTGGGAGCCCAGCCCATTCAGAATAATTCATCTGTGAAAAAGCGAACTTTAATTGTTACTCTTGGCAGCCATCTAAGAGAAGAGTGAAATATTATACTAAATATTGCCACGTGCAATAGTAAAATACCATTTCTTCCTTGCCAGAAGCAGTGCACAAACCCCTTCAGATTCAGGTTTGGGTCTGGTGATTTAGTCTAAATCCTCTGTTTCCCCCTCTCCTAAAATAACAGAGGTTTTCAAAAGAGCTGCATTTTTGTTAGAACCATTTGCTCTTTTTAAATTACCAAAAAGGAATAAGTAAAACTAAGACATTTATTTGGGTTAAAGTTTCTTCAGCTTCATGGAGGTTAATGTCCTTAGTCTGTGATCCTTCTACTAAGAAGTTCATTCCAGCTTTCAACTAGCTAAGGTTATGTGTCAGCTCCTTCTCTCCCCTGCAGCCTCATGGATTTATATTGTACGAGTTGGGAGCATGTGGAAGCTAATCAAAATGAAACATACATATGGCAAATTACATCCTGGATTTTCCGGAACAACCGAAATTTCAAATAATTTTGATGTCGCCCATACAGTTACAATTTTGGGATCAAATCTCCTGATTTGGGCTTCAGAGAATGCAATGCCAACAGGTATTTACAACTCTAGATTAAAAGTTCATTGAACACTGCTGCATTATATAGTTTACATGCATGGAAAGGTGTTTGATAATACTCCAAAGCAGAGAAATATTCTTTTCCTAAAAATAGAGTGAAGCCTTCTGTGAAGATATTAATCAAAGAATTATTAATGTGGCACTGGTTATCTAGGATATTTATAGGTTTTGTTTCGGCATGAGTCTATAATAAATTATTTACAAGTAATTTTAAAAATACACATTCTGGCAGAAATATTTGCATATATTGCTCATATAAGGATATATATAAGGATATATTAAGATCATATGTAAGATATGATATGTAGATAATGTTACTTAGCATCCAAAATGCTTAAATTATTAGGGCCTTAAAAATTAAATGACTTGCCCAGGACCATGTTACCAACGGTCTGACCATCAGAACCTCAATTTTTAAGTAGATGTGCCCTGTGCTATGGGACACTGTATTTCATCCATACAGATATATGATGATACTAAGATTATTTGGGAATACGTTTTAAGTCTATAGATATAAACAAATTAATGTTTGTTATAAGTTAGATTAATGAATTAAAACCTTATTATAACTTAGGTCACTTACAACTTGAGTAAATATACTAAACTTTAGGATATATGTTTTATATAGCTATTTTATTTTTATTATAACATATATTACCTATGACAACAAATACAATAGCTACTGTTAATAATTA
Organism: Pongo abelii; assembly: GCF_028885655.2. Taxonomy (NCBI): domain Eukaryota; kingdom Metazoa; phylum Chordata; class Mammalia; order Primates; family Hominidae; genus Pongo; species Pongo abelii. The sequence continues at coordinate 66,580,588 of NC_071998.2, read as the reverse complement.
ACTTTGGGAATTATGATCTGTATTAGCCATGGGAAAATATTCAGTACTTGTTACATATTGTGCACAATTGCATAAGGACTGGACATTATAAAGCTTCATTAGAATTTTTAGTTTATATAAAGTAACATTTCTTAGAATTATTAACCTGCTTTTCTTTGTGGAAGATTTAAAACAAACAAAAACAAAATTTGTAGAATGCATGGCCTTAGCAACTAACAGTGCTACACTAAAGTGAACAATATATATCAGTTATTATTGAAGTGGAAGTAGTCCTATAGAAGGTGAGGAATTTTAAAATACATTATTATAAATATCACTTAGATATTCAGTGACAGCAAATAGTAAACTAATCAGGGGTCCCATAGGCCGACTATGCATGGGGGTTGGTCGATCTTTTAAAAAAATTGACCTATGATGTGGGAAGCCAAAGAAATCTCCCTTATCTGTGTAGTTTTAACTTAAAAAAATCAACCTGCCTTTTATTTACTAAAAGATCAAGCTCTTTGTTTGTCAGTACAAAATTTAAAGTTTCGTTTGAGGGGTTCTATTTCCTGCTCTCCATTTAAAATGGGGGAAAAATAAAAATATTTTGCCTGTGACAGAATATGAAAGAAGTTCTCACCCTTAAAACCAGCAGCATTGGTTTTCCAGTCATTAGCGTTCAAATGTCCCGCACGGGAAGTCCTGACAATAACATGCTGTACGTCTCTCCAGGTCAGAAACGGACTGGGGAAAGACAAGGTAAGAATCATTGTACCAAAAAAAAAAAAAGATGGGGGAAGCAGAGAGTCACAAGCAAATTAAAAAAGCAAAATCAAAATGGCAAAGTACTAAAAACAAAGGGTCAGAGATTTGGGTTTGGGATAACCAAATGCCAAATGCCGCTCTTGTTCTCAACATGGAGAAGTGACATTAGTCTGTGGGAGGCAGAAAATGTAACCTTAAACTGAAGAAATAATAAGACTGTAGTCAGGGTAACTTAGTTTTTTAAAAGGGTGAGCATTTCCAGTTTCCTCAACAAAATGGCTGCCTACTATGGTGCTGTGGTTCTTTGTATAAAAGCTTGGATAATCATCAGATTACAGTAAGCTAAAATCAAAACAGAAGGCCTCTGAAACGTTTCTTCTTTAATCATTGAATAGTTCGGTAATTGAGTTGCAATTTACCAAAAGAACTTAGCAATGTTTAACCTTCTATGCATACATATGTGGGATATGGAAAAATCTCAACGAAACAGCATCCCAATTTTCAGCATTTTTAAGGAAGAGAACATGGTACAGAACCCAAAGCTGGGCTCCAAGGCACAGACAGCTATAAGAGTATTCTTAATTTGCAATGGGTAGTTATTATAGTGTGTTCTTAGACACCTAGTTCTTATGGCTACTAGCACTGAAGAACACAAAAGAGACTACTGAGCAGGAGATACTTTCATTGGAGAACTGCAATGCTAATCATAATCACACAGAAACAAATCCAAGCACATACACACAGACTTTTATTCCCTTTCATAGACTATGTATATACTCGAAGACATTTGACTCAGCGCATGCATGCAATTCTAATCAGGATACTTATTTCATTCAGTCTTGAATTCTGAGGTGTGCTGATCTTTTACTTAACTAAGAAATATGACAATTTTCATGCAGCATGTGCAGCCATTTTATTTGTTTCTCACCAGCTACCTTCACTTCAGCAGTAATATTTGCAAAGGATGGGAGAGAAGATTTAGGGAAGAGGAGAAAATTACTCACTACCTGCCTTGAGGTGTGATGGGGCTTGGGGTAGTCTTTCTGCACTCTCTTTTGTAGGTGTATGGACATTGGGGTCTTTCGGGCAGAGGGAGAACTTGATATCTTAATTGTACCTAATTTTTCATGATAGGGCCTGTATGTTTCTTCACTTTATACTACATTTTTTTCCCTATCATACTCACCACATCTATGTTTTTTAGGGTGGTCAGGGCAGCCTTCTAGTAAGAAGGGGTCTAGTGATCAGATTCTGGCTCCTTCATTTTCTATGTGAAATTAACCTCTCAAAGTCTTAGTATCCCCACTTAGAACATGGATGCTAATATCTGCTTTATGTCGTTGTACTGATTGAATCAGTTAAAATAATGCCAAGTACTTAACCTTGTGCCTGGTGCATAATAAGCTATTAAGAAGTGGTAGACAGCAAAGCATTTTGCTAAAATTTGCAGCCACAGCTCTTATTTGGTGGCTTGAATATGAAAGAAATGGGGAAAGAAAAGTACTATTGAGTTCTGATACTTTTTCTGTTACGGTCTCAGATTGAAAATAAAAGGAAACTGAGTCCTGCCATTTTTTAAAGTTTCCAGAGCAGGTAAGACTGGATCTAGATAACTTGGTAAAATTATATTAACAAAAGAACTTGAATTGTGGAAATTAAATCCCAACTACATAAACTTTAAAAATATGAGAACGATGAAAACAGAATTATTCTTGTTTTCTTAGGATACAGCACTTGTTAGGAATCAATTTTAGAACCTGATAAAGCAAGAAACTTTCAAGAAAGGGAGGCAGGCTGTTTGGTGGAATCCAGGAGCAGGATGTTTTGCTTCTAAAACAAATAGCACGATTTGAGCCTTTGCTGACTAACACTAAATTCATTCACATGATCATTCAGTAGACTCAATGCACTACTGTCACAGAAATTAGAAAGTAAATCGAGGGATAATCCTGAATGCCAGTCTCAACATAAGATGTTCTAGCTCTGCCTAAGATGGTATGTCCTAGTTATTAGGGTGAAGGACAAAAATGACAAGAAAGCTTGGTCCAGAAAGACATTCTAGCCACTTAATTATGGTAAAACAGAATCCTCCCAAATGAACATGTTTTTATTTTGTCATGAGTAAACAGTGAGATACCAAAGAACACACTTAGGTTTGATGAAAATATCTAAATCAACCTAGTAATTTAAAAATAACATTTGACACACAGAACTTTCACATTTTAACTCCTTAAACTTAACTCTCCTTTAGGGAGGAGAAAAAAAGAAGTCAATGTCTCATGTTACCTGTCACCAGGGCAAGATTTCTTCAGAAATATTAAGCAAGAAATTCTGATCATTGGGAGATCCACATTTTCCCCAGTGAAGCTTAGCACTAAAAATTTAATTTTCATAATAGAACAGGGAACATTTACATTGATCTTATACCTTAAGCACCTGTATTCTGGCAGATTCAGGAAGCCTCCTGCATTCAAACTCAGACTGAAGAAATAAGAGTTACTTGTTTTCATGCTGAGTAGCAAAACCTAGTTCTTGGAGTGCTTGTAATTAGAAGGAAGAAATTAGCTTCAGGAAATTGGAACTACACATGGAAAAAGAAGGTGTTTGGATGGTTTTACTCTGATATTTGGTAATGCACAACTTCCAAAATGATCTAATTTGAAAATTTCCTGAATTTCACCAAATTAAAGTAAGGAAGATAAATTGAAAAACCAATGGACCTGGAATCAGTAGTTTTTCTATCTGTGGGAAGATAATTAGCTCAGGAAATAGCCATAGGTTAATTTTGCTGGACATTATGGTTTATTTATTGCTAGAATCCAGAGACGACTCTTGTTTATGGATATGTCTGATTCACATCTTACTTTTCATTTGTATTTGTACTCACAGGGACGATGCAGACGTGAAGACTAAGTCAAACTATGAGAGATCTCATAAACCATTTATAAAACAAATGCAGAGAGAGAAGGCTGAGTGCTCTCTGCAGGGAACTCCACAGTCCACAACCATAATTTAGGACTCCCTAATACCTATTTCTCTCTGCCAAGTATCTTGGACCCAAACTCCAGTGGCCTCTGAAAACTGAGACCTCTCTGATCTCCAAGAATAGACAAACTTATGCAACAAGAGCTTTGAAGCAAGCAACTATTGAGAGATCAAAAGTCTAACCCACCTGGAGAAAAGAACAACATCTCCCAATCCTGAGTCTCGTGACCACCACCCTATAATAAATCACATGTAGTTACGCTACACACCTCTCAAATTTCTTCCTGGAATTAACAAATGCCCTTAAACAAAAATATATATGAAGAGAATAACATTTATAAACACCTACAAGATATGGGTAGCCATCTATGACCTTTCAAACCAAGGAAATGAACATGACTTTCTCAGGAGTTCTGTATACGTAATCATTTATAGTTTTGCATCCTTTGCTGAACTCATAGCAATAACCAACATCTAGTGAGCACTTGGCCAGGGCCAGGCAGTGTATGTTTTATATGCATGATTGTTGCATGATATTGAAAATCATATGACGTGGGTAACATTCTTATTCCTGTTTCACAGACGACAAAACTGAGGCTTTGAGTTACACATAGTAACTCAAATACACAAGTAGTAAGTAGAACTAGAATTCAAGCCAGTTGGACTTGGCTGTATAACTTATGCTATCAATCACCATATAACACTATTTCCAAATGGATCCACAAAGGTGAAGCAGAGACACACATCTATTTGTCAGGAAGTTCTTTGACAAATGGATCAAAAAGCCAAGTATGGCACGTCGTGTCCTCATGGTTACACACACTTTGTACACATACTCTCTTTCTTGACTCTGTTGATTTTTGTTTACCATAGCATTCAGAAGATTCCTGAGTCTTAATCTGTTATGCAGGTTCCAAAGGCCTTTTACCCATTCTTTCAAAGGTAAACATAAAAATAACATACCAGGAAAATCATATGATTTTTATAATAGTTTACATGTATACTGTATGTCATAACATCAGTGTATTATTGCATACCATTATTGTTATGAACTTGTCATCTTGCCTGCCATGGACACACTTGGATGTGGTTCACAGCCAGGCTACGTGACTCTTCTCCATTCAACGAACCTCAGCTGAACCTCACCTTAAACACTTCTAGTTTTCTACTTTTCAGCTGCAAAAACAGCATAATTAATGACACTATCACGACCCAGTATTTGCATTACATTTTTACTCTGAGCAGTTCAGAGTATTTCACAGGCCCAACACAAGGTTTAGAAGAAGCAGGACATCTCCCAAGAGAGACATTTTGTGTTGTGCTTCTTGTTGGGCTAAGTGCAACCGCTAGCACTTCAATTAAAAAAGAAAAAAAAATCCTTCACCGAAGGGTTTTCCCAGATAATTCTGGGAAATTCATGTGTGAGTGCTAGAAATACATCTGTATCTGGTGGTCTTCAAAAACAAGGACCAATCTGAAATCTTGGGTGACTGACTCACCTGCACTTATTAAGGAGAAAAAAATAACCAACCTCCCACTCAACCCACCATCCAAATACATCCTCATTGTAATTTCGGGGCAGCTGATAAAAAAGACAACAGATACACATCTTATTACAGAAAGAGAACTTATCAATAAGAGGAGCAAGAGCTAGTCCAGATAAGGAAACTGCTTCCTAAAATAAAAGAGTGATTCTGTCTAATGAAATGATGAGGCCCAGATCAATGGGAAAAATAGCATGATCAATCAGCATCGCAAATATCCAACTTCCTAAATGTTCAAAACGAATTCAAGATGAAACTAGTCTCCTTCAATCCAAAATAAAACCACTTTTTAAAGATTATGTAAAATAGAAATAGAAACAAGCAGTCAGAAAATTAATGTCACTGTACCAATGCTAAAAGAAATCGGCAGTTATGGGAACAGATTCATGGTGAGCTGGAGACACAAAGATGAGGCAGAAAGTATTTAAAGCCTGCTGAGATAGGTAAAAACATTACTCTGATTGCAGCTAGTGTATGAAAGTGGTAATTCAAGAATAAAATACCGACCATCCAACAAAGAAAAACAATCTTCTTTTGTTAGGTAATGAAGAGCCCGAAAGGATCATCAGATTGTCAGTCCCATTGCGAGCAGGAGTATCCGCCACTGGGGGTGCATTTGTTTTGCTTTGTTTTGTGTTCTACAATAATTCAAAAGTCTCAGGCCTAAAATTGGTTTGTAGTATTGGAAAATACAGTTAATAATACCTCAGGATTTAGAAATGTGAGTTGTATTGGTATTATCCAAATACCCACTTATGATTCCTCCACACCTGAACCAAAGTGGAAAAAATGAAAGAAAAGCAGGACCACACAAAGTTTTATTGTGAAAATATTCTAATCCCCTGGATTTACTCTAAACCAAAGGTAAATTTGGATTCTAAACACACTTAACAAAAGATAGCCCCTAATTTATATAGAAAAATTTTGTCATTGAAGCTGAAGTGTCTTTTCCTTAGAAATCCTGGCTTATCACTGCAAATACTTACTGCATGTAAAAGACAAAAATTATGTTTTATGCAGCCCCTATGAAAATATAGTATTTTGTTTGCAAGCTCAATAATCATTTCCTTGAAATACTTTGCTACATAAGCTCTTACAAAATAGAACTTGAGGAGGAAGGGTCAGTCATTTGAGATCACATGCATTGAAACCAAATTGCAATTATGAAGCTTTCCACCAGGTCTCCCTGTACACTTAACTCCCTCCAACAATTGTGCCCTGAATATAATCCTTAAGGCCTCTTTTTATTCAAACCCATAACCCAGAATCTAGTTCTGGCCTTCATTTTTACCCCAAGCTTGAAAACTGTTCAGAGTAGGCAAATGTGACAGTGTGAGTGTTCCTAAATGTATCCCCCTCAACCTGTGAGAAACTCTTGCTCACTTTCCCTTTTCTGCTCATTCTGTGGGCTGTCCCAGGACTTAGCATGTATAAATTATGCAGTTCTAGGCTCGCAGACTAAGTCCTGCAGGAAGACATGGTTACCCCCCTCATTTCTACTTCTCATTCAAAATAATAATAAATTTTGTTTTGCATTCTACAGCCTCTTAATCACATGAGGATGGTGTAAATTATGCTTCAGAGTCAGGAAGACCTAGGGTGAATCATGATCTCCTACCTGATAGTTCTGTAACACTGGACAATTTACTGAACCTCTCGAGGTCTCTGTTTCCTCAGCCGCAATGTGGAGAAAATCACGCTGTAATCTCTCATCATTAGTATGCTGTAATCTCTCATCATCTAATCCCCTCCCACCACCTCCCACTTCTCATTCTCCATTGTCCATCATCCCACACTCGACATCCATGTGCATACATTACTTAGCTCTCACTTTTAAGTGAGAACACGCAGTATTTTGTCTCTCTGTGTCTGACTTGTTTCACTTAAGATAACAGTCTCTAGTCCATCCATATTGCTGTAAAAAACAGTTTTTGTTTGTTTGGTTTTTTTTTTTGAGATGTAGTTTTGCTCTTGTTGCCCAGGCTGGAGTACAATGGCATGATCTCAGCTCACCGCAACCTCCGCCTTCTGGTTTCAAGCAATTCTCCTGCCTCAGCCTCCTGAGTGGCTGGGATTATAGGCATGTGCCATCACTCCTGCCTAATTTTGTATTTTTAGTAGAGACGGGATTTCTCCATGTTGGTCAGGCTGGTCTCGAACTCCCGACCTCAGGTGATCCACATGTCTCAGCCTCCCAAAGTGCTGGGATTACAGGCATGAGCCACCGCGCCCAGCTGATTTCATTTTTTTATGGCTGAATTATTATGCCTATTTTAGAAACTCCTGGTTTAGTGTATCAATTCCTAGCAGTCTTTCTAATTATTAGACATCATCGATAGGAATAAAAAATATTTTAAAAATTACACCACACACACACACACACACACACATACACACACACAGGAAAAGATCAACAAAGACTAACAGAAATCTATTACAAAAATTTTGAAGTATTTCAAAAAAACTTATGAGCTAATGTGACTATGAGGAAAATAATTTTTAACTTTCTTTTTCATTGTCTCCCTCTATTATATATCTTGGGATGTCAAAATGCTATCTTTCCAGAATCCCTGATAATAAGGGGTACACAGGAGACAGAGTTCTGACTAATAAAGTCTACTGGGCATTTCTGAGAAAACTTTGCTTTCCTGCTATAAAGATTGCTAGTCCTGCATCATTTTGTCCTTTCTCCTTTTATTTGGAATGTGGATATAATGATTGGAGCTGCAGCAACCATTTGGAAAAGAACAACAAAAAACCCCACACAGACCTTGGCCTTGGAAGCCTTGAGCTTCTTTGGACTTGGTAGCCTGAGCTTGGTAGCCCTGAGTCAATATCTTGACTGCTAACTCGTGGATTTTTTTCTTGTACAACCCTCTTTCTTACTACTGAAGACATTTCCTAAAAGATGTATCTCCAAAAGTATGGAGTAGTAGATGGCATGTATTGAAAGCTTCTTACTGTGTGCCAGGCATACACACTATCAAAAGTATTCTATATTCATTATTTCATCTATTCTTCATGACAGTCCTGTGAGACAAATACTGTTATTACTTTCATTTCCAAAATAAGAACATCAAAGCAGAGAAAGTCTAATGATCTTCCTCAAAGTCATACAATTAGCCACAGTTGAGACTGGCCCAGGCAGCCAGATTCTAGAGCCTCAGCTCTGACCCTCGCTACCCGCACTGTCTTGGACTGGAGAGGCGCGTGATGGAGAGTCAGGTTAATGGTGTTTGTAGGGATTGGACGTTCAGCCTCTAGTTTTGTCAGAAGCGGGAGGAAATGATCCTCTCACTTCAGAGGGATCTCTGCTAGAATCTCAGAATTGGACAGGGAGGTTTATCCCTCATCCCATCCTTCAACGGCAGATTTGAGTAGGTCTGTGCTTGGAGGCTAAGCAGAGCAAGGACATAGCCACAGCCTTTCTGTAGCCAGTTTTTTTTTTTAATTGAGAATGAATAATTTTTTTAAACAAAGGAAAGAATGGAAACAAAGAAAGGAAAAGGAAAAGAAGGAAAAAGAAACGTAAGAGGAGAGTATAGGGAAAGGAAAAAGAAGTGGTGAGAAAAAAGAAGAGTCTAGACTAGAAGAATAACAATAATATGGAGCTTATGGAAAACACAGTGCAGGGAAAATGAATCAACCAAGCAATAAAGCAAACCGAGTGAGAGTAAGGAAGATTATGAGGAGTATGAAGTGGTATTAGCAAAAGCAAAGGATGCATAGGAAAGAGTAAATTGACATGGACAGGTGGAATTGATATCATGGAAAGCTGAGTTGATGTGGAATACAAATGTGAAGACTTCTTGCATTTTTTTTTTTTTTTTTGAGATGGAATTTTGCTCTGTTGCCAGGCTGGAGTGCAGTGGCATGAATCTTGGCTCACTGCAACCTCCGCCTCCTGGGTTCAAGTGATTCCCCTGCCTCAGCCTTCCTGAGTAGCTGGGCTCTACAGGCCCACACCACCATGCCCGGCTAATTTTTTGTGTTTTAGTAGAGATGGGGTTTCACCATGTTGGCCCGTATGATCGTGATCTCCTGACCTCGTGATCTGCCTGCCTCGGTCTCCCAAAGAGCTGGGATTACAGGCGTGAGCCACTGCACCCGGCCACTTCTTGCATATTTTTAAGGAAAGAGATGACAAGGAAGACAAGACGATGGATTTGGAGGACAGGAAACAAACCTGGCTTCAGAATATTAGCTTTATCTTGCTCTGAGGACTAACAATTACTGAGTCTTTCCTATTTACCAGATGCTTTACTGGGTGCTTTATGTATGCTTCACTTAATGAACACACAACCCCATGAGATAAACAGCATTATTATTCCCCTTTTACAGGTGTGGAAACTAAGGCTTAGAAAGGTTAACTTTCTCAAAGCCGTGTAACTAGTAAGAAGCAGAACAGGAATTTGAAGGCAGGTTTCTCATATACTTCAGGCCCAGGCTCTGAAGCTCTGTGGTGATCTTCGCCACTAATCAAAGTCACATTTGATTAAAAATGTTCAAGGCGGGCTAAAAATACTTAATGTTTTCCAGGACATATTAATGAAAAGAGTTGCATCCCTTAGACTAGTCCTAAAATATATACGTTTTCATTACAATACAAATGAAAAAAATCCTAAAACTAAGCAAAACAGGACTTCTAGTTAAAGACTTTCTCTGCAAAGCTAATTTTAGAAGATAATAAAAGAACAGTTAAAGTGATTTAAAAGAAATAAACCCAAGAATTTTACACTAGACTTGTCGTCCTTCATGAGTGAATACAGAAGACATATTTGCAGGATTGAGAAAACTGACCGTCAACAAATACAGACTCTGAAGATCAAAATAAAATAAATAATTTAAAGTTTTATTTTGATTTATGAATAACTCAAAATTTAAAACTGTAAAATGTGTAGTTGTTATTAGAAAAGACCTGATGATGACTCCAAAATAAATTGAACAGAATTAAGACTTAATAATTGTTTTAAAAGAATTCTTCTGGGGATAAAAAATAATAAAAAATAAATTAACAAAAATGGTCTGTTGCAGAAATCCAAATTATGGTATTAAAGATAGGGAAATAAGTAGATGAGGGCATTAAAGTAAATGTAAGCCACGTTTATATAGCAAGGAGTCAAAGGTGATAACTCTTCTATTACAAAATACATTTATTTTAAAATACGGCTTTATTTACAACTATCTATAAAATATGAAAACTAAAAATTAAATAATAGACATAGATTTTTTTCCCTTGCACAAAACATATACAAAGATTCATGAATGGGAGAATTCATTGCAAATAATATAACGTTTTAGATTCAAAAACACTTAAAAGGACAAAAAGTTGAATTTGTTGACAAAGTGCTATGTAAAATAAAGATGTAACAGCATGACATTTGTGCATCAAAATGGATGAATCAAAGACTTCAAGAAAAAAAAAGTAGGCCGGGTGTAGTGGCTCAGGCCTGTAATCCCAGCACTTTGAGAGGCCATGGTGGGTGGATCACTTGAGGTCAGGAGTTCAAAACCAGCCTGGCCAACATGATGAAACCCCATCTCTACTAAAAATAATAATAATAAAAATAGCCAGGCATAGTGGCGGGTGCCTGTAATCCCAGCTACTCGGAAGGCTGAGACAGGAGAATAGCTTGAACCTGGGAGGTGAAGGTTGGAGGTTGCAGTGAGCCGAGATCGCACCACTACACTCCAGCCTGGGCAACAGGAGCAAAATTCTATCTCAATTAAAAAAAAAAAAAAGAAAAAATAAGCAACTGATGGAAGCACAGTAGTGTTCAGATAATTTAGTCCATTTATGTCAGGAGAAAAACATATAGGATTTGTTTACATTATAGTTAAAATTTAATAATATTGAAATATATGTCCTACAAAGAGTCATTTTTTTAAAGACTTCACAGATCAACTTAAGAGTTTGTAAATGAAAAGTTGAAGCTACATTGGGCCAAAAGGAAATTTCAACAATTGCCCTAAGCAAAAACAATACCTCACAAAACACCAGTGTTGCTGATAATCTAACCCTATTATCTGATCACAATGTAGTGAAAAAAAGGCCAATAATAAATCTCAATAGCGACAAAGTTTAACACTTAACAGTACTTTACTCAATTGTCATTCTATCAAAGAGGAAGTGAAAATATCATTAGAAAATGACAGTCTATCAAAAGTGTGTTCAGAGATAAATTCACATCTTTAAAAAGTTTTATTAATATCAAAGGAAAGATAAATGAACCATGATTCAGCCACTAAGATTCATAAAAGAATGAAGAGGAAAACAGGAAAGAAATTTTAAAAAGAAAGAAAGAAAAACAGAAAAAAAAATTACTGATAAAGAAATCTCAAAACTGACCTTTGAAAAACAGTAATAAAAAATCTAACCAAGAAAATAAGAAGAAAACACTAATAAATTCTAAATATTAAGGCAGTCGTAAAAACCAATATAAGAGATGTTTATAGTATTAGAAAATACTGGGATTACTTCTAAAAATGGCTTTGAGGCCAGATGGTTTCCTTCAAACATGCAAGAACTCTGATCCCAAGGGTCTCTGGAGAGAAAATACAAATTGCAAAATTCCATAATTTATTTTGTGAATTTAACATCATCTGATACCAAAAACTTGCAGAGACAGGCCAGTTTCAAGGTCAAACCAACATGGGTTAAAAGCTTGACTCTCCGTTTACTACCCATGTTACCTTATAGATGAGAATTACATGAAATATACCAAAAGTATACTTTAGAAAATGCTATTTATCTGCTGTAGGTACACAACTAATGTTAGCTAGCTGCTGTAATAATAGCATAGAACACACATATATACACACACATTAGGTAGTAAAAGGAAATCTCAGAAAAATAAACTCAAAGACATAAAACACGCTAAAATGAAACCAATAGCATATTAAATAACTAAATCTGATTCATAAATATAAGCAGGGAATAATATTAACAAAGTATTATTCTAATAAATCATATCGACAAATCTAGTATGAGAAACTATATATTCATCTCAACAGATACGGAAACACCCAAATCTCATTCCTAATGATAATATAAAACCAAAAACGCTGCATAGGCATTATGAAGAACGTCTAAAAGAAACACAAACATTGACAAAAAGTGAAACAGAAGGTAAAAAAGAAAAAAGAAATCAATAGAAAATCAGGATCTAAGTGTGAACCCTTACTATCTCATAATATTTAACATTTTTTGAAGGGTTAATGTAATAGAAATAATATTGTGATGATATCAGCTTCCTTATTTTAGTACTTTCCATATACCTAAGTTCACTTAATCCTAGCAACAATCCTGTGATTCTGAGTTACTGACCCAAATTTCAGATGAAGAAACTCCAACTAAACAAGGTTAAGAAATACTTCCACTTGCTCAAGGCCATCCAGGAAACAATAGTAGAGGCAGGATTGGAACAGAAGTTAGCTTGACTCCAAAATCTGAACTTATAATGACTAATTTGTACCACTATCCAATAAGAACAAATATGAAAAATTATTAAAAATAAACAAGTATTACTATCATCAGATGCTATGAATATATTCTGAAAAAAAAAACAAGAAAATCAGCTATAATATAATGTGAGTTAAAGGACCGAGAGATAAGAAAAACATACAAAAATAATGGCTCTGTTATAGATAAGCAATAATCAGTTAAAGACATAATGGTAATAGCAAAACAAACAAATATTTGCTATTCCAAAAAATAAGTCTGAAAAACTATGAAACTAAGGACAAGTCTGATACATTAATATGCCAATAAAAAGAAGATCTAAACAATGTAGAAAGATTTTCTTGATTGGGAAAACTTGTGAAGAAGCCAAGATTTACACAATTGTTATAAATTGCCACTGGGATTGTTTTTGGAACACAAAAGGCTGGTTCTAAATTTTACCTGGGAAAATGAACAAATAAGAATGTTTAAGAAAATGTTTAAAATATGAAGTGATTCTGTAATGTTTAAAGATTTGGTAGAAGATAAAACAGAAAATGCTAAAGGAGATCTTCATAAATGCAACAACTTAAAAGAATACAAAACAAACTGCTTTTGGAGGAGATAGATTACTTAACAAATGACATTGGGCAAATAGGATCCCTATAAAAACTCAATTTACATCCTCATACTGGACAATAAAATAAACTCTAGTTGGTTAAACTTTAATGATGAAAAATAAAACAAGAAAACAGCATTGCATATTGTCACTGATTTATGGTATCTAAAAATCAAAACCAGTGAATTTATGGATATAGAAAGTAGAAGAAAGGTTACCAGAGGCTGGGAAGGGTGGTGATGGGGAGTGCTGGGGGTGGGGCGGGGGGTAGGAATGGTTTGGGGAGGTCAAAAATAATAGTTAGAAAGAATGAATAAGACCTACTAAATGATGGCACAGCAGGGTGACTATAGTCCATAATAACTTAATTGTACATTTAAAAATAACTAAAAGAGTGATTGGATTATTTGTAACTTAAAGGATAAATGCTTGTGTCACGGATATCCCATTCTCCATGATGTGATCATTACACATTTCATGCCTGTATCAAAGCACCTCATGGACCCCATAAATATATACACATACTATGTACATACAAAAATATTAAAAATTAAAAACTCAAAAAAGAATAAAGAAAACACTACATGAAAATGCCAGTCATTAATTAATAAATGTTAACATAGGAAAGAGCTTCCTAGCCTGAGGTTTTTTAATCTGGGGTCCATGAATTCCCCTAAGGTACAGGAAATTCCTTGCCACATGTAAATCTGGACTCATTTAGGGTAAAACATACATAGCTTCATCAGCATATGTAAAATTCTCTAGGAGGTACAAAAAGATCAGGTATGCCTATATAATTGAAGATTTCATAAAGGACACATATATTTGACTAAATAATACTTTTAAAATAAATTTTAAAATTCCCTATTTCAAAACAATATAAACAATACCTAAAAGCAAATGAAAAATTAAAAAAAAATTTGCTGTAACTATGGCCAAAAGGTAATATGTTGAGTATATGCAGGTAAGACAAATATGAACATGAAAGAGTATTAGGTGATTAGTAGAGGATTCAAAGCATTATTATCTTTTTGAGTGACTTTGAAATACGCTTTTGAAATTCAATTTGAATATTAGTCCTTACAATTCAAAAATGTCTCAGCATCTAATTTCCAACAACTGAATGGAGACAGCACCCACAAAAACTTGAAACCTTCTTTAATCAAATCTTGCTGACTGCAGGTTAGAAAAAACATTATTTGGTTAAAAAAAAGGTTGGTTTAAAAAAACAAATGGGAGGGGAACAACAAAATGAACAACATGATCTGAAAGGAAAGCAAAATGCAGATTAAAGACATTAAAAGACAAAGTATGCAATATTTTTTATAGTAAACATGATGCCTATATTAAGAATATTTGGAACTAGCATCATAGCATTAGGAGTTATACTAAAAGCTTAAAACATGCTTAAAGTTGGCTGTGTAGGGAGACATTTGATTTACATGTCTGCATGATTTCTATATATATTTTGTAAAATGTGTTATTTTGATAATATAATTTAAACTTATATTAATTAATTTGAAGATATTATCAAAATAATACATCGTATAAATAAACACCTAAATTTTAAAAATGGTTCTATTGCTAATAATAGATTATAATGGTCATGGGATTGCTCTTCCTGGTATCTGTCAGTATTAAATAAATACTTATTTGCTTCTAAGATATTAGTGGCAAATGAAATCAGTAGAATGCTTGCAAACACCACTGTGATGAAAAAGGCTCTCAATCTTTTGGATTTCAAAGACTGGAACATTGTTTTTCAACTTGGGAATCAAAGTGAGATTCATCACTTTCATTGCTAAGTAAGGATAGCATCATTTCATACAAGTAAGAAAATGTTATGCAAAAACAGTATATATAATCAGAATGAGTCACTTTAAAATTACTTTTTTAAAATTAAAAAATATACCTTTGTTTTAAAAATAACCTACATTGCCACTGTTATTCACCTTTGCCTGGTGACCCCTGAACACTCTCACTGAATAGCATCTCTACAGACCAGATGGTTTCTGGGCAACCTTCCAATGTTACGATTCCTCAGACAAACTGATAACAATTGCTTTATATTCCAGGTATGGGATCCCAAATGCTTGAGAATTTTAGCACAATGAAAATTATAAAATTGAATACATCTGCTATGGAAAATGAGGCTATCAGATGTCAATTCCAATGGCACCTAAATTCAGAGCAATGAATAAAAATTCAGCATGACTAATACGATCACTCCTGTATCATACTCTCTCCAGGAAGCTCGCTATGACATTCTTTCAAGTTGTTCGTAAAGGTTTCCAATAGCTAAATGACAAGCAGACTCTGCTGAGAGCCCTTGAGAGACCTCACCTCCCTATTTTAAATCTCACTAGAATTCTCTTCCTTCGTACCAACATTCCCTGGTTGTGTACCAAGTTTTTCAAATAAATTCGAGTGCTCACTGAAGACTACATAACTGCATTCTTGCTGACTAGATGAACAATTTTAATCTGTGAAGTGATGCCAGTTTTCAACCTGTTTTCAATCATATACAGGCAGGTTTCTAAATTCATTATAGGAATATAAAAATTATGGATCATTCAGGTATTCCTCTTTATCATTTGGCCTTCTATTAAGGCTTGGTTGTGACTGCAAGCTCTATTAGACGAAAAAGCTAAGATGTGCTTAATGTTGCCAGAAAGCAGTAACTCAGTAAAAACTCACAAAAAGCAAGTGTAAGTTGAATCACTTTTATGACTCCAGTTGCAGCAAAAATGCTGTCATCTCTTTGATGGCCTTGCCACTTCTTTTCCTTATTTGCCATTATTCATCCTTTCCTACTCTTACCCTACCGTCAATCCCTCTAGCACAATATAATGCTTTGTTTTATTTTTTCCTTCATGCCAGATATAATTATCTTTAATCTCTGCCTCCCTTGACTGAAATGTAGGCTCTATTGGAGCCAAGTTCAAGGCCTCACACACATTTGTGCTCAGCTTACTTGACTGTTCCTGGCAGCTCTGGCAAGGACCATGCATGTTTTGTTCATAGATGTATTCTAGTTCTTAGCACGGTGCCAGGCACATACCGAACTAGCTAAACATTGCAACTATGACTTGTAAGATGTATTGCAGGTTCAGAAATGTGAAAAAAAAAAAGTTTGTTTCAAAATAAAGAAATTACGGTAACAAGTATGACTCAATAAATATTTCCTGAATGAATCAATCAAGATTTAAGAGTTTAAACTTGTTGGCACAATATCTCACTAACTACAGATACCTGAATAGATACCTATCCATACTTTTGAATAACTGTAGGGAAAGTTCCTTCTCTCCATTTACTCATTCATTCCCTTTACATTTTTTAGTGCCCATTTGTAATTAACCACGTCCAGTTACAGTACTTAACAAAGAAAGGTGATATGGTAGAATGGTGGGTTCTGGTGTCACATTACCTTGTATTCACCTTCCACACCTATCACCTGTGTGAATTCCTAACCCTCATTTTCCACATAGGAAATATGGTGATAATGCCTACCTTAGAGCACTGCTTTGAGGATAAAATGAGATTACCAATATAAACATTCAGCTCAGTATTTGGCATAAAGCTTTCATTGAAGGCTGACTGCTGTTTTTTTCCACCATTTTATCTCTTAATTTTATCTTTTTGCACTATGCAACATCTCCACACTCAAGGGGGGCCAATGGCAAGTAGAATCTTTTGGGTCACAAACAGGATGTCACTGTCTGATGTACTACAATCTTTACTGGTAGGGATGATACTACCAGGCGTCACAGACTTATTGCTTTTTCTGTGATATGCAAACAACATAAACTTTTACTTCATCTTAGTCACACATATGGTGGTTACTCAATAAGGTTCAGAATTATGAATAGAGAAATGAAAACTTAATCTAAGATGGTAAGAAATAATGCAATCTTACAAACATACAATGTCTTTCTTTTTGTGTTGCATGTTCTATTCCAGGTATTACAGTTTATTTCACTATGAATGTGCTGCTTGGAGCTTTCAACACATCAGATGTCATAATCATCTTGTTGATGTCAGGATGAATAAAATCTTACATGTTAGTAAAATGACATGTTTTAAATCTGTCATTTTTATTTTCCTTATTTACTTTTCTCTCCTATTGATGGCAAAATGCATTATGATTATAAATTTTTAAACAGAGGAAAAAAAGAACGCTGCAATCAGTTAATACAAAAACTAGATTCCAGTGTCACTAGGAACAATTAGGCTCTTCTGAGCAAATGACACCAAACAATTTTAACTTTTATATGACAAAAATGTCCTGGAAGTAAAAAATTATAGGGCAAGACAATGTAGCCATAGGCTAGATCAATTCAAAACTCAGCCCAAGAAAACTTGGCATATAAACAGATTAAGTTTGAACTATGTTTCAATATAGAGTAGAAGAATATAATCTGAGAATTTTCAAATACAAAAACAGCAATATTTGATGAAGCCATCCAATGATACATTATGCAATGAGTCTTTTAATACGCTTTGACTAAAGTGATTAAGTAGCAGGCTACGATGTGAAACTAATGGACCCTAAAAAAGTCATCTTCTCTTTTTCTTAGCAAGAGAAATCATATTTGATGGTATTTGGGGTGTTACCATAGGCACTATCAGAACAAAAATTTCCTGGCATTGAGTAAAATCCACAAACCCTCAAGAGACTAAATTTAATACTAAATTTCACATATTTCTTGTAAACTCACTAATACATCAGTGGAGTTTCTAAGCAATCTTATCGAGTAACTGCGTAAAGGTTAATTCGCTAACACTCTGTTTAAATTAAAAGACACAGAAGCAGATGAGCAATTTATAATGTAAATAATATTCTCTGTTTTCTTTTACTTTTTTAAAATGGGAACTGTCTCAGTCATTTATAGCAATCATGATCTCCGGGCAGGCACTTTTTGCAGATTAATTAACTGATAGGGAGGCTGGTGTACCGAAGGACAGTCAATAATTGCCAGAGAAATTTGCTACAGGTCTTGTTGCAAAATCTGTAGGCCCAGAGACTTTCTTGTACAACTGGATTTTTATGCAGCTTCTAATCCCCAGAATCCCATGGGAAGAATAAAGGGTATCTATTTCCATAGATGATACCACAATTTACTTGAGTTTAGCAAAGAAACTAGATCTTGATTTTTTTTTGCTTTTCCCAAAGGCACATATGTAATTCATTACCTGTTGGCTATACCTACAAAATATACATCAAATCTACCCACTTCTCTCTGTCCCCATTGCCATCACCTTGACCAGGCTACCCTAATCTCTCCTGCACTACTACACTGGCTTCCCAAACGGTTTACTTGCCTTGCTCCAGCACAAACTGGATATTTATAACATGAGACATTTCCAACATTTGACACTTGAAAATGATACTTGATCAGCTGTACAAGGAAAAGGTCTGGTGATTGCAACAGGACTGACAACTATTCTTTGGAAAAAGCAATCTTTATTATTATAGTAATAAGAATAAAATGTTTTTAGTGACTAATACATTTTTCAAAATACAGCTAAGGAAAAAGAGGCAGGTAACAGTCTCCTAAGAACTCTTCTGTCTTCAGTTCAGTTTCTGAGCAACTCAACTATCTAACATGTTTCTTAGTTTTCTCATATAGGGAAGGAGTTGGAACACACTGGCTACATTTCAAGATAATCCAAGGTGAGTGAGCCTGTTGACCAGGGCTTTTCCAGTTATAATAGACACCTCTGGAAGCTGTAGTTTTTGAAACCATTAGTTAAGGTACAAAGATGAGTCCAGGAAAAGTTGGCTTCTACATAATTTGAACTTGAGAAGGACTAGAGGACAGAGTGTATTGTCTGTGTGTATGTAGACATAACAAAGCTATTTTCATGCACAGTCCTGGCAGAAGGCCCGTGGTAACTGCTCTTTGGGTCTGGTTACAATTATTTCACTATAGGGAATAGTTCAGGACAGTACATCCCTTCTCTGTCCGCTAGGCCTCAAGTCAAAATGTGCATTGTTTTTACCTTATAAACCTTTTTAGCTCTCCTCCCTGGTTTTCTTCTAATTCTCTTCACCTTCTTCAGGCTGTGTACCCCAAGCATTCATACCAGAAATCTCAGCAAAATTTTAAGCCCAACATACAACACTCCAATACACAAAAAAACTCTAAGAGTGTATGAAAGGAAGGGCGTGTGGAATACCTGCTTCTTTACCCTTGTAATTGTGTGGAATCAGGGCACATATGCTTGTATTTCTCTCTGTGCAAGTACTTTCTAAGTTCTAATTGAAATAAATAAAACTCTCTTAAAAGGAAAAGCTTGGTATGCCCTCTGCAATTTTTTACCTCAATAAGCAAATACACTTGTGCTCCCTGCCCACTGCAGCATCTCATAGAGTTGAATGTGGCCCTCGGGAAAATTTTTAATGAGACATTTTATACTAAAATGTGTTTTTAATTTAAAAAATACACAGATGAGAAGACTAGTTTACAGGATATCAGTACTAAGATGCTAACCCCAATATTAAGAAATGTTTATGTCTATCCTTCCCATGTGGCCTCCCTTAACAGTACTCAGTTCTAGAAATATGAAGCACCCCTCGCCCCAGTGAGTACTTTAACTCAGAGCTGGCTTGTTCAAAACTCCAGAACCCTTCTCGACTGTCCCACAGTCGCTGTATCCCAAATATTCTGGTCATTTCCCAACAATTTTCCAATGCTGGAAACATGTAGGTAAGACAGATTATAATGAAAGGTGAAACAAAGACATAGAGTGGTTGATTCATCTGAATTATGTAAGATTTATATAGACGGACTTTTTAGGTTTACCAGAAATGCAGATGGTCAGTTTAATTTCCTGAGAAAATTTTCAAGATGGATTTGTGAAATCAACAGCATATGGTGTGAATCATCCTTTGGCTCAACACTTCTTTAACTTCTCACACTTTGACCTTTCCATGTCTCGAATGATCCCTTCCTCCAAAGATAAAAAGGTAGAGGGGCTTCCCTTGGAAGGTGAGAGCGGGAATAACATCATGTTAGTGGACTTCACTAGAAGTCCACTTCTAGCGAATGATAAATCAACAGGATGAGAGATGAGTTGAGGCAGTTTGGGAGAAAGAAATCACTAATGAATATCAACTAAAGGATTTGGAAGGTAAAAGTAACTAATTGAGCAATTGAACTTCTCTAGGACTCAGTTCCATTGTACAAAAAGTAAGGTTGGACTAGATGAATTAATATTTGTTGAGAATGGACCTTGTTCAAAACATTATGCTTAGGTGTCGTGGAGGATACAAATTTCTATGGAACCAATGTTCCAATTTGAATCATCAAAGCTGGGCATTTTTATTTTCATCCAAGTCCTGCACCCTCTACAACCCTTCCCCCAGAACGATTTCATTGACTTCCTTAAATAATTTGCATATATCTGTTAGTGTACATTTGCTTCCCTGATGAGAATATAAAATCCCCTGAAAGCAAGTGATATATAATATTTTATACATATTTGAATTATGTCCTGAGTAACTTAGTGCCTAGTATGATGCTTTAATTTTTTTGTAGCGTTCAATATATTTGTTATATACACATAAATAAAGATAAGATATAATCCTTATTCTCAAGGAATTTAAATTTAATTTGCAATAGGAGGGAAAAGATAAGTAATAAGGAGAAAGTAGATGAGCCTACCTAGAAACATGTGAATGTGTATATGTATGTGTATATATAAGATACCAGAGGGAGCTAATGTTCAATATGCACCAGGTGTATTTCTACTGTAGAAGAGCAGCTGTTATTTTAATTTATTTTCTAAATTTAGATCTAGATATATTGGGTTTTCTCACAGTAGGGTATTCTTGTGGCCTCTGAGATATGAAATGTAAGAAAAAGGCTTTGCGGTCATTTAAAGCAAGAATTTATAGGAGATTCTTTATACCAATACCCTTTTAGGAAGTTAAAAATAATTTCAGAAGTTTCAACCTGACTCAGTCCCCTTTATTTACCATTCACTGTATAGTGTAACATTTCTTGATTACTGAACATGTATTCTTCAATTTTCCAATGAAAGACCCTTTGCATTTAGAAGCAGAAAGTTTTCTTTGATGAACTTAATTTTTGTATTTCCTGAGTTGATGCTATTTTTACATATGAAATATTCCACCAAAATAAGCTTTCCTTTGCTAATAATTGCAGATGGGTCAGGAAAACTTTCAGTACAACTTATTATTCTGAGCACTCTGTACTTTCATGAAAGTTAGTTATTTTGACTTTATTTTATAAACAATTTTATACAAAACATCATTTACCAGCAAGCTCTTTCATTTTTTTCCCCCATAGGTCTATAGCACTAGGAACATATGGTAGGACCTAGATGCAAAACACTTTTCAAACATAAGGTGTTCTGCCAGGTTGCTAAGCTAAAATTAGTACAGCCATCTTTCATTTTGGTTTTTCATTTAATAAACCTGCTTCCTTTCATACTCATTTTATTTGAACTTTTTGAGTTAGGCTATGTAAAAAGACATCATTTTAAGCAGCAATAGCCCAAATGATATCCTATAATCACTGATTACATGTTCCCTATTCATTTAGCTGAAACACCAGAAAGTTATCAAAAAAAACCACACAAAAAAATCATACTATTAAACATTCTGAACCAATAAAAATGTTCTGAGGGTACCACAACACAAAAAATTTTTTCTCCCCTCTCTTTTAAGATTAAAGTATTTTTTCTTACTCTGAAATTGTCCATAATTTTTAGAAGCATCTTTGAGAGCAAGGAGGAAATCTCCCACTTTAGCAGAAAGGCAAGACTCATGATGAGACTGTCAAAGGTGGCTGTAGAGCTTAACACAACCCAAACCAAAGAGGCTCCAACCCAGGAAAAAAAGGTAAAGGAGAAAGATTTTCAGAGGAACTGAGAATTCTTCTAGTCTTGGGAGCAGAACAATTTCATGCAAGTATCTGCGAGCATATTAGAGTGGAATTTGTTGCAACACATATTCTTATACATCCTGTAGA
This sequence comes from Pongo abelii, assembly GCF_028885655.2. NCBI lineage: Eukaryota > Metazoa > Chordata > Mammalia > Primates > Hominidae > Pongo > Pongo abelii. Next base: position 66,558,253 of record NC_071998.2, on the reverse strand, counting down.
AAAAGGATGGCCTGAGAGTCGTACTAGCTGTTACAGCAAAGTTATTTCTTTACTTTTTTTTGTTTTGAGACAGAGACTTGCTCTGTCCCCCAGGCTGGGGTATAGCAGCATGATCTCAGTTCAGTGCAACCTCTGCCTCCTGGGTTCGAGCAATTCTCCTGCCTCAACTTCCTAAGTAGCTGGGACTATAGGCGCGTGCTACCACGCCTGGCTAATTTTTATATGTTTAGTAGAGATGGGTTTTGCCAAGTCGGCAGGCTGGTCTCAAACTCCTGACCTCAGGTGATCCTCCCGCCTCAGTCTCCCAAAGTGCTGGGATTATAGGCGTGAGCCACTGCTCCTGGCCATTGCAAAGTTATTTCATGATCAAACTTGTTATGTCTGGAAAAAAGATCTGGATACTTTAAGTTTATCTGTTTCTATGTTTTGTATTTCATTCCACTTCTTTTTCTTTCTCCCCCACAACCTTTTTTTTGAGATAAGGTCTCATTCTGTTGCCCGGGCTATAGTGCAATGGTGTGATCATAGCTCACTGCAGCCTTGAACTCCTGGGCTCAAGGGATCCTCCTGCCTCAGCCTCCTGAGTAGCTAGGACTACCGGATGTATTTGTTTTCTTTTCCCTTAGTTTCCTGGGAAGGTTTTTGAATGGCAGAGAGGCCAATGGTAGAAGCAGCATCACAGAAAGAACCACAGTCCTACCCATGCAGGCAGACATCTGGAATGTAAGGAAGGGAGGCTGGGGAAAAGCTCAGGACCTAGTTTTCTCTAATGTTCCTATGACTGAGTAAATACAGTAATCTAGTGATATTCAGAGAAACAATAAATTTCTCCTGATAGTACAGGGATAGCTAGGACATGCAGTCAAATAGGGACTGGCAGACTCTTGCAGTTTTTCATTCAAAGGCTCAGCATATCCAGTTACTGAATGAACCCTGGCAGGCCATGCATACCCAGCGAGTAGGGCAGTGTCCTGAGTCATAACTCTGCCTAGAGCTGTGGCTTTCTCTCCTCTCTTCTTAAAAGAGTGTATCTTGTAGATCTTGCCCCTCAACTTGTGTTAGTAAAGGCTGAATCTCAAAATACCAAGGTTCAAGTGCTGTTGAGAAGTAATAGTGTAAGAGGAGATTGCAAGGGGTGGGGCTGGGTAAATGAGTGAGGCACTTATACAAGGATTAGGTTTAGTTTTAGAGCAACTGCAGCCTTAATGCACTGTTACTGGAGCTCCTCTCTTCAATTTCTTAGTTTTAGATATGTTTCACATTAAGCTGGAGGCCCAATGCTTATCGATGCTAATTTAATATCAATATCTGACCCACCCTTTTAGTACTCAGACCTCTTTCCCATAATTTTCAGCTTCACTTTACAGGCAAAGATTGGGCTGTACAACAAACCAACGGAGTTACAAAAAAAGGTTTTTTACTGAGTTTATCAGATAGTTCACCATCCATTTTGGCCCCACAATTAGAGTGGACTGTTAACATCTTAAAACACAGTGCATTTTCCAGGTAGCCTGTATCTTAGGAACTTCCTTCTACTCATCACAGTTTTGTCAAAAATAGATCTTTAAAAATGCTCAAAACGCAAAAGAGAGAGAGAAAAAAAAAACAATTCCAGTCTTTCAATGTGTTATGCAGTCCAAAGTGACCTTATCTCAGGTTATTTGAGGCATAAAGCAAGATTTTTGCATTTCAGCTTAAATCGTGATGAAAAGAACTGGTTTTTAAAAAAATAATAGTGTTATAGTAATATCTCAAACAGCTGAATATCACCTAATTCTATGACGCAATAGTTACAGTATCAGGTTGCCAAGTTTTAGTTTGAGATAGCCTTTGAGGGCGAGCATGGTAGAGGAATTCCTAATGTTTTTTCTTTTAATATTTTGTGGATAGAAACATATTCCAGAGAAACAACCTAGAATTTCAGAATAAGAACAATATATTTTTCAAAAATCCTGGGTAGAGTTCACCAAATTAAAAACACAGACACTTAATTGAGACTTCTGCTGCCAGAACACTTTAGCGAAAAGTTGTAAAGTGAGAATTTAATAGGATAAGTGCCAGTTCCTTGCTAAACCCAAACTTTTAACACCTTAAAAGATGTAATATGTTGAAAATGACTTCATATTTAACCTCGTCAAAAAGAAAGAAATCCCAATGTTCATGGGGGCTTGGATATCTCTCAATCTCCAGGCTTGGGCAAGAGGCCACCCAGAGACAGGGCACCATATCCAGAGCCCATGTCCTTCCCCCGGTTTCAGTCCAACACATGACTTAGCAATTTGCTGTGTCCACGTTATATTCAGGTCCAGCTGCCTTAACATAGGCTCTCCGTCTTACAGAGGGGCAGCTGTGAAAGCTGGGAAACTACCTGTGTCCTGAGAATGAACTAGCACGATTCTTTTTTTTTCTTTTTTGAGATGGAGTCTTGCTCTGTTACCAGGCTGGAGTGCAGTGGTGCGATCTCGGCTCACTGCAACCTCCGCCTACTGGGTTCAAGCAATTTCCCCGCCTCAGCCTCCCCAGTAGCTGGGACTACAGGTGCCCGCCACCACGTCGAACTAATTTTTGTATTTTTAGAAGAGACGGGGTTTCACCATGTTGGCCAGGATAGTCTCGATCTCTTGACCTCGTGATCCACCCGCCTCGGCCTCCCAAAGTGCTGGGATTACAGGCATGAGCCACTGTGCCCGGCCACATGGTTCTTATTGTAATCCCTGAGCCTCTTCATTATCCTTGTATTCCTTCTCTGTCACTGGCTATTGCTCTACTTCAGAGTGTAGCTAGATGAATGGGCCTTTCCCTTCCTCCCTAGGGCAGAGGTGCAGGGCTATTTTTAGAAAACCGCTTATATCATTAATTCAGTTCCTTTTTCTTATGATCTTCCTGCAGGGAGAGCCTCAGAGAACAGGCCTTCAATCCCTATTCTAAAATTGGACAGGACATGTTTGGAATTCAAAATTTTTTCAGAGATGATGCCCATAACATACATGACACAAAATCTCCAGCGGGGTCTGAGCCAGCACTTCACAATCAAATACATGAATATTTCACAATAAATGTTATAAATAATACTGTAAATAGCCTCAAATGAGTTTATGGCAAACTTTGCCAAAAAATGAATTCTAGTGTTAAATTTGCAAAAGAACGTTCAGTTTTCCTGGCATTTAGGATTTTAAAATTGAGGACAAGAGATTTTAGATCTGTATTATTAGGTTTTCAAAAAGTTAAGACAAATTAACCTATTTGTTCTTAGAGAAAAAAGAGATGAGGACCTATTTACAAATAGCCTAAAGGGGTCTTTCACAGTAATCTTTTTGACATAGAATTTGACTATACTGAACAGGATTTGATATAAGTGGGTTGTCCTCGTCCCTGGCATATTCTATTCTGCAGAGCCAGTCTGTGACTGTGCTATCGTCGTGGGATTGGAGCTGCCTAGTCATGCTTCAGAGAAAGAGACCAGAAATGGGCAGACCTAACCTCTCTGGGACGCTCAGGAACATTCCCAGACTAGAATAAAAACCTCAACAAGGCAAGAGAGTTGGAGCCAACTGGCATGCATGTGCTATGACTCCATAATAAAGTAATTACACAGTTTGATTTTTTAAGCATGTAAAACCAAAAACCTTATCTTCTTCTTAATATAGGGGAATTTTTTTTAAAAGCCCAAACCTTTTAAGTTTTAAAGGTGGGACTGGGAAGATTATATTCTAGGTTGTCATGCTAGGGGCCCTATACAAGGGAAGGGGTACGTTTTCCCTGAGATCAGGGGTTGTCACCATTGAAGACATATAGAGATCAAGGCTTACTTGGCTTCCAGGGCCAGTGCAATGATGCCTGCAGCCATGGGGGCTGAGGCTGACGTCCCAGTGTGGTTGTCCGTGCAACGCTGCCTCAGATCTGTAGTGATCTGGAAAACAAAGTGAAAAGTTTAGATCTCTGAGGCCAATGTGAGTCACCTGCAAGTAGAAAGAAATATACTCATAAAAGTAGAATGGGGGTATATGTTAAATACTTGTTTTAAATTTCTTGTTCCTACATGCCTGTAAATCATATCACTTCCAGAGAATTGCCTGTATAGATCAACTCTGAAAAGGGAAGGGTTTGGAAACTGAACTCCATTTCTGTTAAAACCAGGGTGAGCCTATGGATGAACACATAAAGATTGTGCAAATACCTCCTTAAATTCTGCTCTGTAAGCATCTTGCTTGCTTCTCCCTAGTGACAGTTCTGGTTAAAACTGAAGTTCTTTCCTTGCCTCAACATTTTAAAATAATCAAACACATTGTGTCAAATCCAGACACTGAGCAGGCATTGGCAACATACAGAATAAAAGTACACGGTCCCTGCAGCCCAGAACTGTTACCTTGGGGAACCACAGATTTCAAGCCAAAAGTATGCTCTGCCATAGGAAGAACCTTTGGTTGTGGACCTGTTTCTAGAATCAATAGAAATGTTGCATCTTCCTCAAAGATATAACATGGATACTAAAAATAAGACTGAAGCCAGTGTACTTGATATGCAATTACAGCACTAAGTGTAAGCTTGTATATTAGAGAAAATTAGTTATTTCTCCATTTTATTTTTTAATCAGAATGTGAGAACTAAGTCATTTTTATTCTCTTGGCTTAAATCCAGTTCACTTCAGCTGTGACGGAATAATATTACCATCCAGCAAAGGCAATGTTTCTCAACCTTTGTTTCATTATTTTCTCACTATGGAAAAAAATACATTAAATTTAAATTCTCCTTAAATACCATGGAATAAGATTCTAGAAACCACTATAATAGCTCTAAGATTTTTTAAATCCTCCCTCTTGGACAAGAATCCATTTTTTGCCCTCTTTGGGACAGTATCACCTCTGGGGGAGTATAGAAGTCTGTGAGAGGAGTTAGTGCTCTCATTGAAGTTACTGGAAGGCTATTAGTAAATCTGTCTCTCGCATCAAGGCAAGTATATTACCATATATTACAGATAAGAGAACAGTCATGAAAGGTCCCAGAAAGGTGAAGGGGGATCCAGGGAGCTGAAAACAAAGGCCTCTCCTTCAAAGTGCTTCCTTCAAGAGGAGTGTGAAAATTAGTTAAATTTGGTTTGGAAAGAAACTTGATCTTCACAGGAACAAAGTGCTGTATAGCTCCTTAGAGACAGACTCTCGCTTAGAAGTTTATTCTATGTCACATGAAGATGTCTAAGTAGACTCTTTTATGACCTCTCATAGACCTAGATAGGCATTCTGGCTGATTTAGTTTCACACAAGACCATGAGTTCTTACTATCCTTTCTCTGTTCCTTTTGACAACTCTAACGTTATCAGATTATCTGTACTAGACAGGTGTGGGTACTGATATAAAAGGAGTGAAAGAACGAACAAAGATCTATAGAACTACATAGATATGGTGGTGGGGCAAGGAGTCAAACCTTTCACTACGTTTTCCTGAATGAATGAATGGTGTGCGAGAACCCTGAAGCCATCTACTGAACCTCGACATGTGATGCTTGCAGGATGTTTCGGTAAATAGGGCCCTATCCACCTTTATGGTAAGAAACTGTCTGGGCTTTTCATTGTTGAGTTTAAAAAGGTATTTTTTTATTGTGTTAAAAAACCAATTTTTTTACTGTGTTAAAAAACATATAACATACATTTACCTCTGAACAATTTTTATGTGTACAGTACAATGTTGCTAACCATATATGTACGAGCTTGTACAATATCACTAGGCTTTTTCATCTTGCAGAACTCAAGCTCTGTACCCATTGAACAATTCCCCATTCTCCCTCCCCTTGCTTCCCGGCAACCACCATTCTTCTTTCTACTGCTATGTGTTTGATTCCTCTGCGTACCTCATGTAAGTGGAATCATACAGTATTTGTCTTTTCATAACAGGATTATCTCATGTAGCATAATGTCCTCAAGGTTTATCCATATTGTACCATATGACAGGATTTCCTTACTTTATAAGGCTGAGTATATTCCATTATGCCACATTTTCTTTATCCATTCATCTGTCGATGGACACATGGGTTGCTTCTACCTCTCAGCTGTTGTGAAGAAGGCTGAACATGCACATGGGGGTGCCGAAATTTCTCTGAGACCCTGTTTTCAGTTCTTTCAAATCAGTAATTCCAGAAGAGGAATTGCTGGATTGCTAAAAGGAATTGCTGCCTCATTTGAAATTATGGGTGAATTTGCAGCCTGATTTTCCAAAGCCCTGGTCCCTAAGTCAACGCATGAACACACCAGAAGTAGCTTGTTTCCAGGTGTCCAGATCTGCTGTTGTTGAGACGGCCTTGCCTGCATTCTTCCTATTTTATCTCACCCCATGGTCACATTCCTTTGTCCAAGTTTTATTTTTTTTCAATGACTTGTGCCTGGATTCAAGATTTTTCATGATATTTTCCCACTTGGCTCTCCTTGCTTATTCTTCAGCTGCACCAGACATTTTCAATGCACAGAAACAAATCCAGAATAAACACTCCAAGTGTGTGTAGCACTTGAGTCTAATAAATAACCATCTTCAGCCAACCTCAAATGTGAACAATCAAAATTTTATGATCTTGCATTTGCAACAGTAATATGCTTCATCTGCATAGTGACCAGGTATCTATGCATACAACTTATGCTTTAATATAAAGCTACTTAGTACATTTATATATAAACGCCAATGAAGTGTTAAATGCTATTAATGTAGGCACATCTGTGTAATTCCAAATCCCCACTGGGTTATAATTTTTTTCAACCACTTTAAATGAAACTTGAGACTGGTGAGTAGGGCTGGATGGAGTGGAGGAGAAAGGTGATGGAAAGGGGTAAAGTTAAAAGGAACGGGGAGAAAAGAAACAAAAACATCCCCACTCCCTTCTCATCCTGCTTGAAATGGAAATTCCAGCTGGGTCATTTCAAGAGGAAGTTACTATCAGAGGTGGCAATATTTAGGTGTAAATTACTGGAAAGATCTAAGGCAGGGTTTTCGTCATTAAGAGAAGCCACAGCATTGGAGTTTTTGTGTCTATCTTTAGAAATAAAAGGCAAAGGCCACCAAAGAGCAGGCAATCTTGAAGAGAAATGACGTTATGAAAACTGGAACCACATGGAATATCCCCATTAATCACAACACATGTATATAGGATCTGACAGTGTAATTTAAAGGCAAGTTGCATTCAACAGTCGGCCCACTACATAGGGCGGGGAACGCAGAGATTCTACATGCAAGCACTTTCAATTTAGATTCCACCTTAAATAATGTCTCAGAATTTGGTTTAAATCCTGATGGCACATCTTGCATGCTCCAAATTCCCCCAATTCACTACACAAATCAGAAACAGAATTTTTCTCCAAAGAACTTCTCAGATTGCTCAAGAAAATATCATTTGTGCCCATCAGAGTGATGGAAACTGGAAAGGACATCAGGCCCTGAGCCAGATCAAAGCTGTCCTGATCAGCAAATTAGATTTTCAGCGTCTCTCAGGATCAGTAGCAGATGGTTTTTTGGACTCCACTATGTTAGGGATGTCATCTTCCTTTGATGACAAGCGGTGGGTACTGTTCAGGTTTAGACAGCCTCCACTAAGATGAACCATCACTTTTTCTCACCCTAAGCAATTATGTCCTAGTATTTCACATTTCATTACTTGTTCTGATTGGACCTTTGATTTTAGCCTGTTGATGTAATTCTCCAGGGAATCTCAGTTCAGATTGACTTTGGCCATAAGTGACAAGCTTTTATAGCAACCCCACAGTCAAGAGTTTCTCTCTCCTTGATATCTAGTGATCCATTTTACTTTGAAGGTGCCATATTGTCTCATATCTGTTAAAAGAGCAACTGAACAGATATTTTTGAAACATGAAATGATTTTACTGTCTGTTAGGTTGAATTTGTTTCTGGTGTTGATTTTGATTTGAACTAGAATTGTGCCAAGAAAGCTGTTTCAGACACAGCTATGGGGGAGAAGGGCAGAAATAAATTTTAAATGTGTCAATGACTAAAATAGAAGAAGCTGATTTATTAAGCACAGTAAAATAAAAAAGAACTGAAGACTAAAGAAAGCTTTTTGTGTCCACAGAAGTCACAAAGACTGGTGTAAAATTCAGTCATGACTGACAAGTCCACACAAAATCCCACTCTCGTGTTGCTAAAAGAATCTGTAAATGTTAAGTACAAATAGAAGATTTTGCTTACAAATGGAGGGTTGCTATCACTAAAGAAGAATCCCATGTTACATCACTTTTGTATCTCCATAATGTTCAGCTCAGTTCCATGTACCAAGAGGCACAATATTTATTTGCTAAGGTGAATCCCTAAAATCAAGCCCCTTTATATTCATTTCATTCTATACTTCAACTCTTCCGTTCATTAGGAAACACTCAAAGTCACTTCTTTTTCCACCATCTAAACAAAACTCACAGAAATTTGTAGTCAACCTACAAAAATTATGTGTGCATATGTGTATATACAATCCAGGGTTTAAAGTACAGCTAATACTCTCACAAGTACTACAGGTTGCATATCCCTTACCCAAAATGCTTGAGACCAGAGGTGTTTTAGATTTCAAATTTTTGCAGATTATGGAATATCTGCATTACCCCAGTTCAACATCTCTAATCTGAAAACTTGAAATGCTCCAAAATCTCAAACTTTTGGGACACCAAAATGACACTCAAAGGAAATGTTCATTGGAATGCTACAGATTTTGAATTTTTGTATTAGGGATGCTTTATCTACCACCAGCTACCACCAGCTCCACTGCTTCCTCTAAAACTACCACAATGAGCAGCTTACAATGAATGAGACAGTATGCAAGAGGTATTTATGTGTGTCTGTATAAAATGATATATAAACCCACAGGAACACTGCAAGGAAGATATTTTATTAGCTAAAGAAATAGAGGCTCAGAGGGGTTAAGTAACTTGCCCAAGGGCAAACAGCTACAAAAGGGCTCATCAGTGGTAAAGATATCCAACTGTAAAATAGCAGCAAAAGAAAAAAAAAGCTGAGTTACAAAGTGTAGTCATTCATGAGAGCAAAGGTAACAACAATGGCAGAACTGGCCTCGTGGCCCAGCCCAAGTCAGCAAGTCCGTATGGAGGTTCCTTCAGGCCATTAAAATGAGACCTTTTCAGAAGCAACGTTTCCTTTTAGCTTTTTAACTTTCTCAAGAGAATATGTATCAAACTTCCAAATAAACAAAAACACATATGGATTCACTAGACTTTTACTCATGAAAAATAATGGAATTTTCTAAGTCAAAAGAAGAAATGGAGAGATGACAGAGAATAACCTAGTGCAAATGGTGAATGCATTTGAAAAATGAATTGGGTGGTAGAAGAGGAGGGAGAGGAGAGAGCAGAATATTTCTGCAAAAGAAAATGTAGAGCTGCTTAGAAGCATTAAAAGCAATAAGATAATTCCTCCACATGGAATTTGTTTTTCAGGCCAACTCTGAGATACCCCAGGCAGCAACTTTGTTTTGAACACAAATAAATAAAATGACATCAGGAGAGGGCTAAGCAGAACATATATTCTCCCAACTCTGGCTCAGAGAACCCCTCCCAGGAGGAATCTGAGAAACCCTATGTCCCAATCACTAAGATAAATTACTAGGGGGAAAAAAGTCAAAGTCTGAACAAGTCCCAAAAGAAAGAGATAATTTAATGATGGGAGGGACTGGAGAGAAGGGGGAGCCTTATTTATAAAACAGAACTTGAGAGAAATGTCAGGAGGAGGTGAGGGGTTATAGATAGGATCTTTTAGGCTTTTTGACACTAAAAACAGGTTACATGAACAGCTTTATCATGTTGCAGGATTCCTGCTGGCAATTTTCTATGCTAAATATCCTGTCAAATAACGTTTAACTTTCACCAACCTACCGATAGAAGTTTCTCTGAAAGAAACAGAGCAGCTCCCTGTCTTCCTGCAGCTATATAAACAACTTGTAAAGCCTCCATCCTTCCAAATGTTTGCTAGTCATTTATGCACGAATATTTATTAAGCTCAGGCTCTGAAAAGGAACAAAACACGGTCTTCATCCTCAAGTAGTTTCCATTGTAGTGCGAAAAACAGACAGTAAATAAGAAAATATGTACTACCATGTGAAGTAGCTATAAGTGCACTAGAAAAAAAAAATTGAACCGGGTAAAGGAGTAGAGAGTGGTGGAGGGGCATGCCCCTATTTTAGAAAAGGTGATGAAGAAAATCCTCTTTGAGGTGAAATTTGAGAGGAGACAAAAATGAAGTGATATTTGGTAGAGGAGTGTTCTAACAGAGGGCACTTTGCACATCAAGAAGCCCTGGTTTGAACATCAAACAAAAAATACAAAAGCCGTGACCTTGGGAGCTCAGTGCTAACTCTGCTGCCATAGGAACTAGCAATTCAGCTTGAGTTTTTTGCAAGAGGTTCAATTGTGTGAGGGAGTATGAAAAAGGGTAAAGGAATGAAATTCAAAATGAGGAGACTAAATAGTGAAAAACAATGGAAATGTATATCTTCTAAATGCTTCTTTATGACTCTGAAAAGAACTCAAAACAGGTAAGAAAAGCACTATTCTTTCACATAGCCCCATACTGGATATCCCTAAGATGCATCAGGGTGGGATAGCACACTGGCTACAAGATGAGTTTGTGGGTCTATCTTGACTTTGATTGGAATCCAAGCTCTACCATTTACTAGCTGTGGTTTTTGTCTGCTTGTTTAACTTGTCAAGCTTTAGTTTTCTCATCTGTAAAGTGGGGGCACCATGATCTTTCTGCATAGGGTTTCCCAAGAATACAATGAGATGTTGCATTTGATGTGCATAGCACAGTGTCAGGCACAAATGAGAAGGACAAAAAATGTGATATTTTCAACATGTTAATATATAAATATATTACATGTGAGACATGAAATGTGAACAATTATGTTAATAAAAACATTCTTTCATTATACGACTTTAAAATAACTAGTCATTTTAAATGACTTCTATCTAGCTTATGAAAGGGCTTCTTTCATTGTAATCTTTATACTTTGAACGCTTCCTTTGCTGTAGTAAGATATAAGGTCATTGCTGATCCAAATCTACTAAAGCATGAATGCAATACCAAGGTCCACAACTGGGCTAGAAGTAATGGCAGGAAACCAAGGGACAGGGACTTCCTTATGTTTTGAAACCCAGGGCAAGGCTTTCCTGTTTGCGTATCATGAAAAGTCATTTTGTCCAGAACAAGTAAAATTTATTTAACAAAAACGCTTTCCCAGAAGCAGAGAGGAGATTTTTTTCCCTCTCTCCTCACATCCTCAGCAACTGTCTTGGTTCAAATCACAAAGGTGCTCTATGAATGAAGAATGACAACTGTGCTCTTCTGGGTAGGCTGCAGATGACAAAAGGAAATGAATGTCTCAGGCAAGGGGGCTTAGTACAAAGACAGGCACTGCCATTCCTGTAGCACTCAATCACATACGCCACTAACAGGATGCGGGCATCACCGAGGGACCAAAGGCGTCTGGGTTCATAGCCTGGTGAAGGAAAGGTCCCAGGCGCAACACAGGATTATTTGTCATTCTGATATCTAGAAGGAAAAGGGGTCAGCCGGACCATAAAAGGCTGATGTTACTGCCAGCTCCACTCATGTTCAAACTGTTAACATGTTCCCGATCAGAGTGTCTTTCTTTATGGGATGAGCGGAACAGATCGCAGTGTTTTATAGATTGGAAAAACTGAGGTGCGATAAGCACCTAACAGCAGCTGGAAAAACGCCCTAACCTCCCAGGATGCAGAAAGCTACAGGAGCTTAGGCGACAATGCGACTGGGCATGCAATGAGCTGCTCCTGTGTACCAGGCATCAGGTACCTTAACTCAGTCTTTTATTATCTTCATGGAAATCTCTGAGGTCGGTGCTGGTATTATCTCCATTTTACAGAGGAGGCAATCAAGACTCCACGAGGGTTGCTTATCCACTGAGTGGTCTCTCTCAAGCTAGAGACTAATATAAACAGCTTCCAAATTTCCTCTCCAATTGGGAGTAATTTGGGAATTCAGGCAAAATAAGGGAATCTAAGAACTAGCTAGAGAAAATTTACTAATATAATCTCACAAAAACAGAAGAAATGCATTAAACAAAAAGGAAGAAACGAATTAAGTTAAATACATAGAGTGAGTCACAGAAGGCTTTGAAATCACAAGCAAAAACTGGGGAAAAGTATATGACCTCACGAAAGGATATTAACATTTAGTCATGGTGTCCACTTTCCCTTGTAAGCTCTCTCCCTGCCCACAGAATGGATCAATTTGTCTATCCTTGGGAGAATCCTAAATGACACCCCTGCCATGGGAGTCACAGCAGCAACCACACAATCACAGCAAATAATGACGAAGGCCCCAGGAAGGTTAAGTTTAGAGAGTAAAACTCACAGTAGTGATTTCGCAGTCCCTCTGTACATACTGTGTTCTCCCATCTGGACCGAGACAACCTTTCCTTCTTCTTTGATATTTTTACCATGACACTATATGCTTCCCTTACAGAAGGCATTTATAAAAGTTAACAATACCCTTCCCACAGCAATCACCCCACAGAGAATAATAGGACTGACTAAATGGGCATAATTACTTTGAAGCAATAGTGAGTTTGACTTAAGATGATTTCAAACTCCAGAGGTAAAAAACGAGAACTCTTATTCGAGTTTTCATCAGGAATTTCACGATGCAGGACTGATGGATGTCACTCCGTGCTAGTGGACGTTGACCATGAGTTAGAAGACACAAGGTCTTCTTATTTAAAAGCAAAGGGATATTTCTAGATTATAACATTTCTCTAATGGAGGCAAAATTTCATTGGGGCATCACTTTCCAGTTAAGGAAGCCAGAAACCTCAAATGCAAAGCTCATCTCTGCATTTTCGCCTTTTATATTTTACTTGCTGTTTCAGAGTTACGCTTATTAATGAATGTTGGAGGTACTGACAGGTGGAATTGGGTGTATATATTTAAACCCAGACATTGTGGAGCAATTAGGGAAAGATGGGGACATGTATATGGGTAGGCAATTTTTACCTAAATCAATCTACAAAATTTAACTAAAGAAGGTAGTAAAAAGTAGCTGATAAATGAAACAGAAAAATCATATAATAACCAGGAATCAAGAGGAATAGAATGGATGTGGATTAAGACTTGCACAAAGGAGGTACAGTTCTATCCCCTATGGACTGCGGGAAAGGCAGACGGAGCACCACTAGAGTGACCCCAACCTGCGTAGATCTGTTAGAGCCAGAAGCAGGGTCTTGGCTAAATGCTAAAAAGTGTCAGGTACAGCAGCTTAGCTTTACCTTGAAAAGACAAATCCAGAGACAGTTTACAAAATGATGATCAGGAAAAAGGGCAAAGTGCGAAGGTGTTTGAAATTTATAATCAGCAGCACAGTGCTGGGCGCCCCCAAAAAGTTAGAGCTTTCCTAAGCACTGAAGGGCCGGGTACTGTGCTAAGCACTTTTTACTGCCTTCCTCATTATTTTGTAATAACTCCATGAACTACGTGCTACTAAATGTCCTCTTTGTATAAATAAGTATGTTGAGACAGACAGATTAATTTGTCCAAAATTACTCAACTACAAATATCTCCAGAGTGAAAGAAACTCACGCAGCAGGCTGAGCCTGCCACCTGAACTCTTAATTACACTGGCTGTTTGCCTAGAGTGCAGGATATGTTGCTAAACGGGAGATCCCATACAGCTTCTGTGCTTCTCCATCCAGCAAACTTTGTGCTCTCTATAAGAAATGCACTTTTCGGCTGGGCGAGGTGGCTTACACCTGTAATCCCAGCACTTTGGGAGGCCAAGGCAGGCAGATCACTTGAGTTCAGGAGTTTGAGAACAGCCTGGCCAACATTGTGAAACCCTGTCTCTGCTAAAAATACAAAAAATTAGCCGGACATGGTGGCACATGCTTGTAGTCCCAGCTACTCGGGAGGCTGAGGCAGGAGAATCGCTTGAACCCGGGGGACAGAGGTTGCAGTGAGCCGAGATCGCGCCACTGTACTCCAGCCTGGGCGAAAGAGCAAGACTCTGTCTCAAAAAATAAAATAAAATAAAAATAAAAATAAAAATAAAGAAATGCACCTTTTGTGGGGGCACAGTGGCTCACGCCTGTAATCCCAGCACTTTGGGAAGCTGAGGCGGGACGATCACTTGAGGTCAGGAGTTTGAGACCAGCCTGGTCAACGTGGTGAAACCCTGTCTCTACTAAAATACAAAAATTACCTGGGCACAGTGGTGCACACCTGTAATCCCAGCTACTCGGGAGGCTGAGACAGGAGAATAGCTTGAATCTGTGTGCGAGGTGGAGGTTGCAGTGAGCTGAGATCACACCACTGCCCTCCAGCCTGGGCAACAGTTAGACTTCATCTCAAAAGAAAAAAAAAAGAAACGCACCTTTTACAGAGGTTTAGTTCATGTTAAATAAGTATAATTTCAATGAAATTCTGAGTTTCCTTACACACTTTTGTTTTTCACACTGAATTGGCTATACTCAGAAACCAAAGCACTAAAGATAAAGTTAAAAGTCAGTGCGGAAACCCAGTGATAGGAGCACAGGACTGAGTCAGGCGTAGATTCCAGTCTCTTGTCTGCCACTAACTCACAATGAGAACGTGAACCAATCATTTATCCTCAATAAAATTGAAGCTTAATCACGTCTAAGTCCACATTAAATGTTGCAATGTGATGACTGCACAAGCATTTTCAATTGGTAATGTTTACAACTTCTTCTATTATCAGCGAATCTAATTTCCTATTTCCATATATTACTTCTGTGTGTGTATATATATCTATATTTATGGTTCTCCCTTTGTATTTCAAAGTGAACATTAAATAAACAGATCATGATGGGCATGCACATGTCACGTACGATTTTCTTATCGTAGGACTCCCCGCTGCTGTAGGTTGTGGCCAGCGTGGATGAACACTCTTCCAGGTACCAAGGTTTCTTTCCACTTTCTGCAGTGCTGCTGATGGAGATGGTGTAGATGCTGTTGGTGTATCCATCACAGGAGCAGTGGTCTTTGCTCCTTCCGCCATTTCCAGATGCCCAAACAAACACAGAGCCGAGGCCTCTCCGCCCCTGTTCACAAACAGAGAAAGCTAAATGATGGTGTGCAATGACTCTAAATGAAGAGGTCAGAATCCACTGAGCCAAACTGAGTAGGTGCAGGTGGGGTGTGTTGCTATCTTAATATGCTGGGCTTAAGCAGCTTTTGGGAGTGGAGTAAGAGGCGTTGGTTTTATAGACTAAAATGGTCAGAAAAGTTACATGAGCACACATAATGACAATAATAATGGCTAATATTTATGGACCAAGCACAATTCAAAGCGTTTTACATGAACTGCATTGAATTCTTTCAAGGATCCTGTGAGGCTGGCACAATTCCTGTCCCCATTATGCTGTGGAGAAACTGAGGTACAGAAGTTAAGTAATTCAATTAAATTTTTTTTAAAAGGAAGTTAAGTAATGTTCCTAAGGTCATAAACAGTAAGTGGTAGGGCCAAAATTTGAACCCAGACAGTGAGATATGAGAGTTGGGATATTATTAGTTGTAATTACCATAGTTATACACTATTGTTTAAAATCTTCAAATCTGCCATGAATTGGGTGCTATTAAGCACCCTCATTTACATCTGAGGAACACGAGGTATACAGCTTATGCCTCCATGCTGAATCACACTGTTGGTGAGCGTCAGAAGCAAGTACTAACTGTGTACTTCTTTCTATAGAACAGATCTTCCCATGAGTGGTGTAGACACTAATTACTGAGGGATGTTAATGGATGCTACCATAAATAAAAGGATTTCAAGATCACATATGTTTGGGAATCCCTGAATTAAACAAAATTAAGTGAGCCTCTTCATTGCAAAACTTCTAAGAACCTTTAATAAATGAATGCTTATTCTAAAATTCTAAGAACAGGATACAGTCTAATATAATTTTTCCAAACATATTTGACCATAGATCCATTAACATTATCTTAGAATGCTACAAGACAGTGTCACATTCTTCATGCCAAAGCTTGGTAGCTAAAAATAACTAAAAGAATTTCTTGGTTAGGCATGGTGGCTCATGCTTGTAATACTAGCATTTTGGGAGGCTGAGGTGAGCAGATCACCTGAGGTCAGGAGTTCAAGACCAGCCTTTCCAACATGGGGAAACTCCATCTCTACTGAAAATACAAAAATTAGCCAGGCGTGGTGGTGCACACCTGTAATCCCAGCTACTCGGGAGGCTGAGGCACGACAATCGCTTGAACCTGAGAGGCAGAGGTTGCAGTCTGCAGTGAGCCGAGGTCATGCCACTGCACTCCAGCCTGGGTGACAGAGTGAGACTCCATCTTAAAAAAAAAAATGACTTTCTTAAAGTCCTCAATAATTAAGGAATAGAAGCAAAGTAGAATATAGACATACACAGTGAAGTGACTATAAGATGATGTCTTCAGGAGAAAACAGAGAATTAAGCCAAAATGGAGAGTATTTCTGGGAATAGCTGCAGCTGAATCCCTAAGAAATTGTGCCATTTTAAAGCTAGAAGGCAAATTGGAAGACATCGAGGCCAAATCCATCATTTTCTATTAGGAAGTGAGAACCCAAGTCACAAAGCTAGTGATGGCAGAGACTTTCTTCCTTCCAGGCTCTAATTTTCTGGTCCCCAGGTGGAAGGAAAAGCATTTGGGGGATGCTGTCTTAGAATTTCTGGAAAAAGAGCCGAAGAAAAAGAGACAACAAAGTCTGGAGTATCTGTGATAAACTCTTCCTGACCTTGAATCCTCAAGGAACAGAATATTTAGGACATGATTTGATAGACCTGATCATATGTTTCTTTTTGTCCTTGAACTTGGAAAAAATGCTTTATGATTACCCAGGAACTGGAAATATTTATGAAGAGAGAGGGGGATAAACTTTCAGTTGCCATTGCTGCTCGACAGCTGGGCCCGGTTTACCATCCCTCATTGTTTCGTCAAAATATTCATGAAATAGAGAGAAAGGTGCAGAAATCACCAAGCCATCACAAACTAAGAATCTTGTTCAACGCTATGACAATCTCTAGGAGGGATTGTGCATCACTATGGTGAGGGTGGTCAGACTGAGAAACTGCGGTGACGGACTCATGTCTAGACCTCAGAGACAGAACAACATACCAGAGGGAAAGAAAGAATGTTCCAGCTCATCATCAATATGTTCCCTCTCTATCAGACACTGAGGGGCTGTGTTACAGGCAAAAATCAGAGTCTCACTGGGCCTCAGTGATAGGTCAATAGAATATATGGGATTGTGCAAAACCCACCTGATTTAAACAGCACCATAACAGATGATAGACAAAGACTCACAATGCAATTAAAAAGCATATATGGTACAAGCACGTGTGTGTGTGTGTGTGTGTATATATAAAATTATGACAGTGTGCCCATGAATAAAATTCAATTAAACTATCTTTAAAAAGTAACTTGATTTTAAAGAATATTTAATAAGAAAATATTTAGGAAGCATTTTTGTGATAATGTAGTTACAAACATAGGATACAAAATGATATAGCACAGTCTCAGTTTAGGAAAAAATGTGTGCAGACTGGGTGTAGTGGCCAACACCTGTAATCCTAGTGCTTTAGGAGCCCAAGGCAGGAGGATCATCTGAGGCCAGGAGTTAGAGACCAGCCTGGGCAATAGGGTGAGACCACATATTTACAAAAAATTAAAAAGAAATAGCCGGGTGGTGGTGCATGCTTCTAGTCTCAGCTATTTTAGGGGCTGAGGTGGAAGGATTGCTTGGAGCCAGGAGTTTGAGGCTGCAGCGCGCTACGATTGCTCCACTGCACTCCAGGCTGAGTGACACAGCAAGACCCTGTATCTTAAAAAAAAAAAAAAAAAAAAAAAAAAAAAAAAGGGGAAAGACAAAAAAGGGTGTGTGTAAAGAAGTCTATATGCATAAATTTTGATGCATACCATAAAGTGAAAATGTAATTGAAGTTATCTTGTATGGTAAGATCAGAAAAGCTTTTTATTTTCTTTTTTATGTCAATCTTCTATGACCATGTCTTACTTTTATAAAAAGAAACAAGAACATTAATTCCTCTACTAAGAGGGAAAACAAAGAGTCAATTCTTAAGAGATAATTTTTTAATGTTATGGCCAAAAGGGGTTTTACCCATAGAAGGTCCACTGTGTACTAAAAACAACAGAGGCTAACATTTCTAAAAAACCTTCTATGCGCCAAGCACTGTACAAACATTACTCTGCACAATCCAAGTTTATATTATCATCATTTTACAGATGACCAAACTGGTTCTCTCAGAGGTGCTCACTAACGGGCTGGGTGCAGTGCTTATGCCTGTAATCCCAGCACTTAGAGATAAGCCTGGGCAACACAGCGAGACCTTGTCTCTAAGAAAAAAATAAGAAATTAGCCAGGCATGGTGGCATGTGCCTATATTCCTGGCTTCTAGGGAGGCTGGGGTGAGACGATCACTAGAGCCCAGGAGGTCAAGGCTGCAGTCAGCTATGGTCACACCACTGCACTCCAGCCTGGGCAACAGGGCTCAGAGAAAGACCGTCTCTAAACAAAAAAAAAAAAAAGAAAAAAGAAAACGCCAGACCTTGAAAACTGACTGGAGCCACAGCCTGAGCTATTAATCCTTACAACAGTCTTCTTTTGGGCAAAAAGAGGGCTAGTGGTTATTGTACCCTTTCTGGCCAAATCCCCCATGTCTCCATTGCAGCTTGGCCTTAGGATATAAGAGCAGAAAAGCCCTAAAGTCCTTTCCCGACTTGGCAGTAGAATTAGAACTGATAAAGAATACATGTATGCTTTGCCCTTAAGAGGTAGGATGTAATTTCCAACACCCAAGTCCCCTGAAATCCCATCCCGAGGGGGGACTCCCTCAGAAGTATGAACACAGGTCATTCTATTCCAGTAGCACTCACGGAAGACACCACTAAGAAGGGGCAATGGCATTGCTGAGGGTCCTTTGGGGATCCACTGGGTTGAGAGAGTCCTGAGTTGAGAGGACAGTAGGTTGCTGCTGCCCTGAAAATGTCCCTTCCAGACAGAGGTGACGTCCTTGTATTGAACAGATAATTTGAGGGAATTATTTTATAACTGAGCATGGTAAAGGAAAACCTCAAAGGACAGTGTGAGGTCGATAACCACTCCCAGGCCTGAAGGGGCACAGAGAGAGGGGAGTCACTGGAGCTGGTGACAGAGGGGCTAATCGGAGTTGGTCAGGGGATATGCTAGCCTGTGTTGGACCTGCAGGCAGGGGGCTGGTGAATGCATACCTGAGCCCCCAATCTCCTCGTCTTACATTCCAATTTCTGGCCAGCATACCCCACTGGCCAAACCTCATTAAAACCCATAGAGATTAGTGTCCGCATGCACAGAGCTCATGGAGAGAAGGGAAGAAGAGATCTTAAGGGTTAACTAGATGACACCAGAACAGTCCCGAAGGTGTGCTGTGGACTGCACTGTGTTCCCCTAAAGTCATATGCTAAAGCCCTGAAGACCAATGTGACTATATTTGGAAAAAGGGTTTTCAGTGAGGCAATTAAGCTTAAATGAGGTCATAAGTGTGGGGCTGCACAGGACTGATGTCCTTATAAACAGAGGAAGAGATAACAGAGCTCAGATCTCTCTAGCTCGCTCGCTTTCCCTCTCTCTCTCTCTCTCAGGTTGTAGGCACAGAAGCAAGGCTATGTAAAGACCCAGCCAGAAGGTGCCTATCTGCAAGCAGAGGAGGGCCAGGACCCAGCTCTACAAGCATCGTGGTCTTGGACTTCCAGCCTTCCAGCCTCCAGAACTATAAGAAAATAAATTTCCCTTGTTTAAGCCAAGGGTCCTCAACCGAAATCGATTCGTGGCTTGTTAGGAATCTGGCCACACAGCAGGAGGTGGGTGGTGGGCAGGCAAGTGAAGCTTCATCTGTATTTACAGCCATTCTCCATTACTCTTACCGCCTGAGCTCCACCTCCTGTCAGATCAGCAGTGGCACTGGATTCTCACAGGCGCTCGAACCCTCTTACGAACTACACATGCGAGGGATCTAGGTTTCGTGCTTCTCACAAGAATCTAATGACCGATGATCTGTCATTGTCTCCCATCACCCCCAGATGGGACCATTTAGTTGCAGGAAAACAAGCTCAGGGCTCCCATGATTCTACATTATGGTGAGTTGTATAATTTCATTTTATATTACAATGTAATAAGAGAAATAATGTGCGTAATGAATGTAATGTGCTTGAATCATCCCTCAACCCCCTATTCTGTGAAAAAACTGACTTCCATGAAACCGTTCCCTGGCACCAAAAAAGTTGAGGACCGCTGGTTTAAGCCACCCAGTCTGTGCTGTTTTGTTACAGTAGCCCAGGCTAATACGAGGAAAGAGGAAGAGAAGAACAATGGCCTGCCCATCATTGGATTCTACGTGCTCTGCCACAGAAGGCATAGAGACTGCTATCATTCGACCCAGGAGGTAATCTGACCTTTATTCCTGTGAGTATGGTTTATGATTGAAGTCCCAGAAATAAACAGACTGAATGTGCAGGCTGGAAATGCCATCAAGACAGCTGCTAAAGATCTATGGGGTTAATCCTAAACAATTAGCAATTCAAAGATACATTTCCTACAGAGGCACTGGGGGTTTCCATTCATAAGAAATATCCAGAAACCAAAACACATGTGCGAAAAAATTTAAAATCTGCACATTTCTCCAAAAAAAAGTAATTTAAGAATTAAATCTTAATGTGGGGTGTAGGGAGAAGGGAGGGTGCACGGAGTACTATGAAGAGAAAAGAATCTTGAGGCATATATTTTCCTAAAGTGTGGGAAATAATGACATTTTCTAGCTTGGTGAAGTCGTGTGATTGCAATTGGCTATTTAAATATGGCTTTGCATGGCAAAAAAAAGAAAACTCTCTTCAATTTAATTGAGTGCTCCATTAAAAGTTAGTTAACTTAAGGCGAAATATATTGTGGAATCCATGCAGGATCCATTTGAACAACCTGTAAATACTCTCTTTGTATCTAAATGCACATTTTTTTCTCATGAATGCCCTATGAAAACCAATTTGTATTACCCTATCAGAATTATTATTAAAGGATAGAAAAGAATTGGATTTCCTTGTGGCTCAAAAAGTCAGAAAAGGCCACTTTATGCTGGATTACCAATTAATTACCAATTAAATCATACACTCCGAGCCAGGCTTTGAGAACATTAGTGTAGGATGGAACTAAATTTCTTTCTTTAAAATAATGTGATTATTTTTTAGTCAGTGCAGTTAGGTTTTATTTGATATTTAGTATTACTTTCTTCTCCTGTATCGCTTAGTAAGTATTTTTAAAAGGCCATGAGTAAATGACGCAGGTTTCTTGTGATATAAAAAGGAGTAAGAAAGATAGTAGCATATATTAATATGTGCCTGGATACTGTGCTAGAAGCTTTCACATATTGTTAGTTAATTTAGAGCAAAATTTAGAGCAACATCAGCAAAGTAGATAGCACTAAATGGATTGTTCCATATTAGGAAACTGATAACATTAAGTAACGGGCCCAGTATCATATAACTAGGACGTGGTAGAGACAAGAGGTCGAGACCCTGCGTCTGATCAGAACCTCTGGATCTGTACATGTCGACTTGAAGAGAGACAACAAAACAACTTTGGAATTGAGGCACTTCCACTCATCCATGATGTCTCCCAAGCACTGCCTCAATACCCAACTTATCAAAGCCCCTTGTCATTCCTCTCCCCACCTTTTTTGATATTCTTCCTCTCGGGGAGAAAAGAGCACAGTTCTCTGTGTAAGCTCTTTTATGCCATGGTTATTCCATACTCCATATTCCCTGGATAAAGGGGCATCCAGGGATAAGGGGAAGAAGTTGGAGAGAGACAAGGACACTTATTACTAATGACTTAGTAGCTAAGAAATAAAGAACTGTTCCTATTTTTAAAGCTCAAGGACATTCTGACTAGCATTTCCGAAATAAATCTTGTTGCTTTATGGAACAGGGCTCATTGAAAGAAATAGATCTCATCTAGAAACATAATGTAAAGACCAAAAAAAAAAAAAAAAAAAAAAAATTAAAAAACCTCACGAACACCACCAAAACCTCCTTTAAAAACTACTGTTTTTTGTAGCACTCACACAAAACGTTTGTTCCAGAATTCTGAAACATATTGCTTCTTTAAGCAATTTAAATAACTTTTTGATAACATTTATCATAACTTGGTGGGAGAAAGCATTCTTGGTGATGCACAGAGATAATGTAGTCGTGGTAAAGGTGTATGAACACATCTATGGGATAAGAGCTTACTTAAGCCCCAGACTTATTTTTTCAATCAGTTCATCCGAGTAAGATGGAGCTGAAGTTAGGGAAATTAATTATATGGAATTGAGTTAAGACTCAGGGAATAAGATCGTCCATCCCCTCAAAAAATCCACAAATAACTTGAATGAGACAATATGAGATGTTTTGTCCAATGCAATGTAGAGAGGATCCAGGTTTCTCTTGTTCTGCTTCTACACTTAGAATATTTCATAACTGTGCTCTCAGAATAACTAAGGTAAACAGAGGAACTATTATGTGTATTTTAAAGCAAACGCTCATTAATTATGCTTTATTTATTTGGTGATGTGAGTAAAGGAAACAATTCATTAATTCCACTTGTTTCCAAGCAAAAATTCCAGGATTGAAAATGCTTACCAATGGAAAACAACAGCTCCCTAAATCTGATCTCAGCAACCAACCAACAACCAGTGAGTGGCCTCCACCAGCACCTGCTGATGTCCAGCACTTCCAGCAGCCCAGTTCCTGGCCCTGCTACTGGTCTCAATCTTTACGCACCTGCTTTAGCCTGTCAGCTGCCAGACCCACACATGCAGCCTAAGAGAGACTCTGAGGAAGGGCTGTCTAAACATCCTCAGACTGGCTTCCAGAGAACACTGTATGGGAGTACCTTCATTATTCACATTCTATGCTACTTAGCCACTCAAAAGATGGCTGATGAGAGAGATGGGAAATACAAATGCCGTTATTTTCTACTTCTCTGGTGAGAAAAAATGAGCAAAGAAGGCTTTTGTGGATAGTAACCTATTTCTGCTCATTTCTGTCTTCTTGCCATTTCTTATGTGACATGATTTCACTCCCTCCTCTTCCTCCACATCTGAACCTCACCAATCTATCTTTTCAGCCCCATACCAGGTAGTCTGTATTATGATTTTCTGTGCACACAATAGTCACTAAGCCAAGAAATTTTTAATGTTCTTTTGACTTTTTAATGATGCACTGAAGTTATCAGATGCAGTTATTAGCAATCATATTAATTTTACCATTCACAAATGAAAATCCATTTTATGTGCTTCCTGAGCATATCAAATGCAGCCGACTTCACTTCCAAAAAAATAGAGAGCCTAATAATGACTATAGGATCAACTGCAAATGACAAAATTTTAAATGCCATTTATAAGCTACTTTTAGTCATGGTATTGTTCACATCCTAGTCCATGAATGGAGAGCACATTGCACTGAATTTAGGGACTTCAGGTCAGTTTTCTAAAGTGACACTTGGAAATGGTGAGTAAGGTGGTCAAAGACTAGTGTCAAGGACAATGAATCAGTGCTGCAAATACAGAACTTGCCTACATCCCTATCATTAGCTAATTTTATGTTTATTGTGTGAATAGAAAGAAAAAAATTGAGTTACTTATCCACCATATCTGCTAGAATATAAATTTGGTAGAGCATCAACTTACAAAAGGCTTAGTAGAATTAATTTCCTTATCAGAGATGCCCTTTCTTCATAAGGGTTGATTGACACTGAGGATTTACACACTTAACACAGCTTCTTAACTTTATCACAACAGTGTACAAGTTGGTGTGACCCTTGGCTCCTGACAGCAATATCACAATTGTGTAGATTTCTTTTACTTTATTTTCACAGCATAACTGGAAGAAGAAAATCAGTCTTATATGGAGAAAGAGTAGTAGAATATGTGTGATGAAATAAAAACTGGGTGTGTTTACCAATGGAAATAAATATGCTTTCATACTAAGAATTCTATTTCGATGAACCTTTAGATATTCTGTATATTCAGGAACTTCAAATAATACAATTTTGGAGCTGAATAATGTCCTATGGATATTATGTAAAGCTGGACACATAAAAGGTTCATTCAGTATAATTTTATATTTCTACATAAGGGAACTAAGGAAATGATGTTACCAGAGCCAGTTAGAGGCAGGGCTGGGACCAGAATGCACCCAGTCTTGCCTCATCCAATGCTGATTTCCCCTGACTAGTACTGACACCAAGTGTTGCTAAAAATACTTAACAGCTTGCTTAGGAAAACATGCTTAACAATACTGGATTCGAGAAAATTAAAAAAACAAAATAAAACAAACTTCTCTTCTGCCTTATCTCATTTGCCAAATCAACAATTCCCAAATAATTAGCTGCTTTAATAGTCCCTCGATGGTCATTCATACTGGTCAATTCTGCTTTTTCTCAGACCTCGTCTCATCTGTTCACAGAGGCCTCAGCAAGACTCAGGTGATTAACTTCCGGTTACTCCTTCCAACATCCTCCATGCTTTGAGCCCCTGCACAAACAGTTTTCCCATTTTGTGGGGGCATCTCACATTGGCTGGAAAGAGGGGCAGGCAGACTAGGTTTCTCAATTCCTCACTCCAAGTGCTAAGAAAATAAATGTCTATCTCATATGCTCTCTGAAATAACCACAATCAATAATTACTAGCACCAACACAGCTGTACTGGGTACATCCACCATCTCAGCATTTCCATTTTTGGGAGAAGAAAAGCTATTCTCACACCTGCCAAAAGTTTTTACAACTTGGTTCATCCCAGAGCAAAGGCAAAACCATGCTCAGACTTTCAGGAAGGCCAGGTTTATGAAATTAAGAAGGATATTTCTAATATTAACATTGATTACCAATATTGAAACTGCTCAGAAATGTATATCACCTTTAAATGTATATGGAAGGGGTAAAATTTGAAAATTCCTTTCACAGAGAATAAAAACATTTATTATCGACAGAGGTATGAAAGGAACTTACTGTAAATATTTGGACAGGCACTTGGAAAGGAGGATAGAGGGATATTCCAGCAATAATGAAAAGTTCATACTCTTCTCTAAGTTAGCTCTAGATTATGAAATCTCTCACTATGAAGTGGTTCCAAGTGCCAGCTCAAGTCTGCAAGGGTAAGCCACCCTCATCCAGAGCCCAGCATGGGGCCTGAACTGTCACACGCCTCTACTATATGAAGTAATAATACTTGATCTTACACGGAGTAACTCCTAACATTTCTGAAACAGAGAAGATCAGCCCTCTCCATTTCCTACCCATGAACACAATCCTGTCTTAATTAAAACAAATTACGCTTTAGAGAAAATTACAGCTGTTATCAGGCTCACATTATTTACAAGCCTCTATAGTGAGTATTTTCAGGTCCTTAAAGATGCATCCAATGTGGCCCTTTTAAAAGAAGCCCATTGCAGGACTGCATACTTCATATGTGCAATCTTATTCAGCCTTCACGATAGCTCTGTAAAGCAAGTCCTATCATAGCCTTTTCTCTGGGAAACAGAAGCGCTGATAATTTGTCTCAGGTGAAATAGCTAGAGAGTAACCAAATTGAGCAAGAGAGGGACTCTATACCACTATAGGCCTCATCCAAGGATGAACAGGAAGAGAACAGAACACACAGTAGGGTTCAGGGGTGTGCCAAATCAGCTGCCTGGATGATCAATTCTCCAGGAACTCAGAGAAGATCTTTGTTGTAGTGTTCACTTTGGTGACCGCAATTCAGCTACGGTTGACTAGGAGCTGAGTGTGAACAGATGGGCCCACCTGACCCACTCGACAGGAGCTGCTATTGCACAGAGCATGGTGGCAGAAAGTGCCACAGTCATTTTTCTTACTGGCCGTGTTGCCTAACTTTGCCAAGACTCAGTTTACAAATCAATAAGCTGAGTGTTCCTGTGAGGCTCATGCCCATGCCTACCTCAACTGGCTATAGGTGTTATAATCATGTTCACAGCTAAATATTAGGTTTGACTGTATTCATCAAACATGAAGTGAGGAACGCAAGCTCAGGTGAAGCAGAAAAACAAACCTGCTATCTAAGCCATATACACTTTAAAATCATTTGATATTATCAACTAAGTTCCATGGGCCCTTGTTTGTTACGTAGTGGTTTTGCTTTTCCAATTACTGCCTTGTTATGTTGAAGGAAACTGATCTGTCTGTTCTCCCTATCAACTTTCTCAAATCTATGTTTAGAATCATAGCAATTCAAAATTAGTAAAGACCTCAACTTGACCTAATCTAATCCCTATATGATTTTGAATCTTCCCTTAACAGGGACATCCATACTATACCATACTAGAACACTCTTGTGAGGAGTTGTTCACTTACCTCCCAGGTAGCCCAGCAGTCACTATAAACAGAACAAACCAAACCAAAAGAACAAAGGACGTTATTGATAACTGATTAATCTAGGAGTAGAATAGTCTAACAGAGGGATTTAAAATAGGATTCGCAGAAGTTGATTTAAATTGCCCACACAGTTACTAATGGATCTCTAAACTAAAACTGAAAACAAGATGATAATAAAAATTTGAAATTTGCACCTACACAAGGTTAGAATAGATTTGTGTTCCTCTCCATAAAAATGCACAACAATTCACATTAATATAGTAACCTAAATTTGATACTTGGATGTCAGATAACTTTGTGCAATTAAATAATGTGAAACCACATATGTATTTATAAAAAACACACATTTCTTTGTTTCCAAAATGGATGATATTATATTGGGTACACTCGGCAAGCCAAGTCTTAGCTTTGTTAATGTTCTAAATACACAGAATTCCATCAGGATGTAGTTAAATCTTGAGGGAGAATTTCTAAAGCAAATCCCAGTTAAAGTCAATTTTCATTAAGTGGAACCAATTTTTAAATAAGCTCCCTTTTCTTTCCGCCTAGCCATATATCATTCCAAAATTTTACATTTGCCAACTAGTTTAACAGTAATCTGTCATTTATTAAAAAGCAAACTGGTACTAATCCTGCTACAGCTGGGTGTATATCAGATAAAAACATATCCCTCCTGGATGGAATTGGTTAAGTTTATTATGATTATTACTACTGCTTTAATTTTATCTCTTCTCTCCCCTCATGGTGAACGTATGCCTTTAATTTAAGGGTGGGGAAATATGTGTATGTTCACTTGTGTGTACGTACAAGCAACCTTTGCTTTCAGCAAACACTCCACATAATCCATCAGTTTTTAAATCTGGTGAACTGAAAAGGCATTTGATGATGGGAAGGGAACATAGTGGTCAGAGTCTTCCTAAGAGACTAAACAGACATACGCCAATAGATGTCTATCAAATGTCTTGGTTTCCATCTGGACCCCTAAATACAATAGAGTCAGGATGGGATGAGATACACAGTTTGAACAGAGAGTGAAGGGGCCAATGATCCTGATTTCACTGACTCTTCTTCACCATCCTTGACAATGGCTCTGTTCTGTTAGAGTTCACTGGAAAGCTTTAATTGGTATTACCAAAGCCAAAGAAACTCAAAGAAAAATGACTTGAACTTCAAAGTATACTTGTAGATAAAATGACAAAGCAAACCCTATAAGCTATGCTCCTAAAATATCTACAAAAAACTGCATGATTTCTTCAGAAAAAAAGACTAAGATAAATGCCAAACCAGTGCTTGGCATATAGTGTGTATTTAAGAAATACGTCTTCTTCTTTTTTTTTTTTTTTTTTGAGATCTCGCTTTTTTGAGTCTCGCTCTGTTGCCCAGGCTGGAGTGCAGTGGCCCAATCTCAGCTCACTGCAACACTGGCCTCCCGGATTCAAGTGATTCTCCTGCCTCAGCCTCCTGAACAGCTGGGATTTATAGGCGTGCACCAGCATGCCTAACTAATTTTTGTATTTTTAGTAGAGAGGGAGTTTCACCATGTTGGCCAGGCTGGTCTCGAACTCTTCACTGCAAGTGATCCACCCGCCTTGGCCTCCCAGAGTGCTGTTATAACAGGCATGAGCCACCGTGCCCAGTCTTAAAAAATATTTGAGTAAAATAATAATGGGAATACTGGTAACCTTAATATAGGCTTTTCTGACTATGAAAAAGATTCCATTTCAAGTTTTTTTCTCTTTTTCTAAAAAATGTTATTAAACACACTTGTCAGGAAATTGTGAAATGCTGTCAATATTATACACCTGCTGATGAATATTGATTGCACCAAGTGAATTAAAATCCAACTGGGGCAAAAAAGATGATTCCAAGGCAACTAGACTGTGCTACAGTAAGTCTTCTTATTGTGGGCTGTTTACTCTGCCCTAGCTTACCAGATTCTGTAAACTGAAGGGACTTTGGG